>NW_026126525.1:30137500-30800000 GCF_943737965.1 Phodopus roborovskii | reverse complement strand
ATTATATTTTCATTGATTTGGTAGTCTGTGAGGAGATACAGTCTTCCCCCCTCAGTAAGTCATACATCTAATCAGGTTAGAAGTGGAAACTTCTGTTTAACAGAAGGAAAAGCCTAAAGCTGCTTAGAATGATCAAAAATTAGATGTCAGAAAGAGCAGAGTTTCTGAAAAGGTCAGGGAAGGAGGCTGCTTAGCTGCACTGTTGAATTAATCCTGATTCTGCCTGGAGTGTCCCGTGGGCCTAGAAAGATGATCTGACTTTGCCCTTTCCATTATTCCATAGTGTGAGTATTTCTGCTTGACGTATAAGATACAACTCAGTGACCTAGAGAATGTCCAGAGGCACATAAACTTTCAGAAATGTTCTATCTGCACAGAAGATACTGACATGTAACCATCCAATGTTGTCATCTTCATTAAATGAAGTTTACAAAGATACAGAACCTTTCCCATCAGGTCAATGGTAGACAGACAACTACATGGGATTTATTGTTTTTTCTGACTTTTATAACAGTCAAACAAGAAACAAGCAGGAGCATTTGTCATATATACATCACTGTAAACTCAAAAAATATTTTACATTTTTAACACAGAAGCACCATGAAAAGACATGAATAAAGTATAGTATTGACTTTACAACAATCCCTGGTTTAGTTCTGTGTTCGAACTAAAACATAGTGTTTTTTTCTGTAGTAGAAGAAATGATGTTTTGAACTAATAATGGATGAAAATATTTGAATGAACCATAGGATTTTCCAATAATTCCTTAAGGGCAATCACCATGTCTTTCATTTCTGTATTCTATTGATCAATTATTGAGAAACCCATAATATGAGAAGAAACTGCATGATCCAGCAGAGATGTTGACTACTAGTTATATTATTGATTTAAGACATACTTTTGTCCTTATACTTACAGCTTCCAAATTTCAATGGGCATGAGTGTGCATCCATTGGAAAATCCTCCAAGTGCATCGGACATTCAGCTTGAACTGTAAGCCTAGAAGCCAAAATTCCAGTCTTGGTTTAAGTGGATTTGCTAGTCAATATAAATCACTTAACAGAGCTAGAGCTTTACAATATATTTGTATATAAATTATATATGTATTTGTAAAAGGGTTTGCCATTAACACCATTATCAATATTTAATAACTGAAGAAACAGAAAAATCTGCTAGGGGGAGAGTGTCTTTTTTCTCATGGTATCATCAATTATAGAGAAAATTGCTGTAATACTCCATCATATGGTTCCTTAAAGACATGCCATTTTTAAATCAGTATCTTATGCTTGTATAGGTAGATATATGTTGAGAAATAGATAAGATACAGATAGATGCATCACTTAAAAATAGTGTTCACAGTAATTCATGGCAAAATTATGAGTTCAAGTCCAGGAATATTAAAATATATTTTGTATCTCTGAATGTAGTATAAATCATTGCAAACACTAATCATAAAAACATCCATCATGAACAATACTTCTAATTGTTTCCATTTCACATAAAAGCAAAGTGAATAAACAAGAACTAAGCTGAACTCAAAGAAATGTCTATTCTAAATTGAGCTGAGAAAAAGGTGGTCATCCACAGCTGTGACATAAAAGCCACACAGTATTTAAGTAGAATCCCCATTAATAGTCCTTAACATGTATATAATCTCTGGAATTTCATCTTCAGGACTAAATGGTCAAAACATAACAGTCATTAAAGCTGTAACACCTAAGTGTTGCAGTATTCAAAAACAGAAGAAAGAATAACCCAGCGCTCCCATTGTATGTAATAGTCATCTAGAAATTAGTTCTTCTGTGTCTCTTATTTCCACTAGGCAGTATGACATCAAAGGCATGGAGCATGTCTGTGTGCATCCAGCACTAATAGCAGCATTTTGTTCTTCAGATCAGCCATTAAATATTAACTTTTGAATCTACTTCATTTTACTAGGTTTATAATTTTTAGTTCTCATATCACAAAGATTACTTTAAAATATTCATCAAAATGCTTGAAAGGAAATAATATTGATCAACAACTATACATATTTCTGTATTTTCAAGAAACCATGAACTGCATGAAATTGATGTTGCATAATCATCTAAATCATAAAATAGTAATTTTACATGGTTAAGCTTAATACATGATTTTATTTAACTAATTTACTTAATACATAAAAACTATGGATTGTTCTTATCTATAAAAGAACATTACTTATAGATTAAAATATGTACACAAAAACATTTAAAACTGGATAGGCTAAAAGACATGATATGGAAATTCAAATTATATGCTTTTGCAAGCAAATTACTAGTCATATACTAAAATGGAATGGGAAGATACCAAAAATATCAGTTTTTAACAACTAGAGGAATTTTAAGCTTAAAAATTAAACTCATTATAATTACTTACATGTCCAAACAAAATATGAGATTGTTAATATTACAAAATAATGAGATAGTCAGTAATTTTAGGAAAATGTTCCACTTGTGCTAGTGTGTAACCACACCTAGCTGAGCTGTTGAATGCATAGTTTCACAGAGTCATTTGTAGCATATCATAGCATCATACCTCATGGTGTATAGCAAGGTTCCATCATCCTGAATTCGAAGCAGCTTGTTTGGCATTGTCATATTATGAGCCACTGACTTTTTTCCATTGTGAAAGAAGGTATCTGGAGTCCAGATTTTGCTAGCCATTAAATTGTTTAGTCGAAGGATATTCATAGGACCTTTAAATTTTAAACGTTCATCTTTCCATTTTTGTCGAAAGAAAACATCTATTGTATATTCCTAAAACAAAAAGTGACAATTTCTTTAAAAATGGTAAAAATTTTAGACATAAAACACACTATAAAATTCAAGAGAGAATATATTCTGAGTATTTCCAGAAAGCTATATTGAGACAGATAAACACATCAGAAGATTAGTCCTTTAACTTATTAGGAAATGTTGCCTGTTACAATGGGTTAGAGCATGTATATTTGCATAATTAACCAGACATTCTTGTAAAAGAAGGGAAAAAAGTCCTTTCATGCATCAGGGATACATCCTGGTTCCACTGTCAGAGGTCCCTTAGACTACCCAGACTTTCTAACTGAGGGGGTCTGAGTCAGTCCAATACTGGTTTCTCAGCTATCAGTCTGGGGGTCCATGAGCTTCCCCTTGTTCATGTCAGTTGTTTCTGTGGGTTTGTGTAGCCTGCTCTTGCTCCCATTTTCTTATCATTCTTCCCTCTCTACATCTGGATTCTAGGATGGGAGGGGGAATCAGGGGGCATGGGTAGGAGGAAGAAAGAGAGGGAGGAAGGAATGGATAGAGGGAGAGAGGAAGGGAGGGAGGGAGAGGGAACTGGGATCAATATGTAAAATGAGAAAAAAAAAAAAAGAGGGGAACAAATTTCCTCTGTCTTTCCCCTGTCAGTTGAACACTCTCACAAAATCGCTGCATTACTAAGTACATAGATAGTTTAAAGGTGCTTGCCTGATGGTGCATGCATGGGCATCTCTGATTGAGTTATTTTATGTTATCCTAAGAGAAATTGAGCAGGTAGTTTCTGAGTAGCATGCAAAGATAAGCACAAATAAATAAATAAATAAATAAATAAACAGTTTAAAATGTATTTTCAGATCTGCAGAGAGCATTAATTCCTGTTGACAGTGAAGTTATTGAATATAATTTTTAAATTCGTAATAAATGGTGATACTCCACAATGATAGCCAAGTGTGTGTGAGTGGAAAAAAATAAAAATAGTAAATGATGACTTCAAAAGTTTATTAAATAAATTGAAATACAAGAATTTTAAGATTAGGCAACTTAGTTTCTGAAAATTTTCAAATAATAATCACGTGAAGCATCCCTATGTTATCAGTTTTCAATATTTGAGTTTAGCTAAACTCTTTGCTTCTCAATCACTTTCTCACTTCCCTTTATTCCTATTGCATGTTTTCATCCCCACCCCACCCCCTCTCTCACACACACACACACATGCACACACTGTTAAGATGAAATACACAACGGTAATCTGTTGGATAGCAGTTTTGGTTACTCTCTATATTTATGCAAACATGAATAGTAATATAAAAACATTATACATCTCAAGTTGGAAACTCAGAAACAATCTATGGGTTATGAAACCAAATCATCATATGCTTAGAAATAGGCATTTTAGAAAACAACTGCTTCACTTAAATAAAGTTCTATTATATTAAAAGACAAATTAAGAGGCTCCTATTATAAAAAAACCTACCATTTTAACAAATATCAATCAAAACAAAGTTGCCAATGATGCGTCAAAACATCATAGAGTTGATGATATCACTCACAGAAATGGGAGATGAACACAGGCTCTGGCCTATGCTCTTAAAATCCAGGGGAATATTCTATAATACAATCTTACCATCACTTTCTTTTTTTTGTTTGTTTGTTTGTTTGTATGTTTTTGGTATTAATGCAGTGGGACAACAGGGCTTGAACATTCTTTATTTTCCCTAGAAGGAAAACATTACCATCACTTTCTATGGCCGAGATAATCACATTTTAATGTGGAATTTCATTTAAATTGAAATAGAAAAAAATCTAGATAAGAGATAAGTATTTTATTTATAATAAGCATCCATCCATCCAAGTATTCCTTTCCATTACCATAACCCAAAATTCCTAAACATGTGACATGTTATTTTTGAGGGAAACTGACTTTTTAAAAGACCTTTTAATCCTTTGCATAACCTCAAATTTAAATTGTCTACTTCTAGAAAATTAAGGTAAATTTATTTTCTTTTATGTTTCTGGGATTGTATATGCTTATTGATGTGGCAATCATATTATTGAGGTCAAACACAAAGTATTCAAAATTTACAAGCATAGAGTTAAAGGATAGCTAAAAAGCAGTGTTCAAGTATGTTGCTTATCCTTAAGGCTTCATATCATACCAAGTGAGCCCATCAATTCTATCCAAGAATAGTATCTTTGTTATTGATACCATGACAATTATAACTCTCTCTCTCTCTCTCTCTATATATATATATATATATATATATATGATATATGATATATATATATCAATATATATGTGTGTGTATGTATACATACATATATATATATATATGTAGTTGGCATATTTTTCAGCATATTTCAAGGATTAGTCTGTTATCTTGGCAAGTAGCGGTAGCATGTAGGCACAGACAGTATCAGTGAAGTGGCTGAGATTTCTGCACCACCTTGATCCTCAGGCATCAAGAGACTATGTGCCACACTGGTCATAGCTTGAGCACACAAGATCTAAAAGTGTGCCTCCACAATGGCATACTTCCTCCAAAAAGGCCACACTTGCTAACCATGCCTCTCCCTATAGGCCAAGCCTTCAAACACCTGCATCCATGAGAGCCATTCCTACTCAAACTTCCAAATTCGACTCTCTGTTTCCCATAGGCTTGTAGCCATAAAAATAATGTAGAAATGCATTATTACAACAGACAGGTGGAATTTATTAATTTCAGAGTTTACAGACATCTGCCAGGGGACACTCTGAATCATTTATACTAGTTATGTAAATAACTCTCAAGATATTTTATGGGAGAATTGAAAAGCAACATTCACAGTGAAATTGTGACATTGACCAATTGGAAATGGAGAAAATATTTAAGGTCAAGAAAATATGTTTATATTGTGAAATAATATTCCAATAAAGTGTTTTATGACAGTAAAAATGAACTTAACTATTATGTAAATAGCAAATAAATACTGTCAATGACATAGCTAAGAATTTAAATATAATTTAAAATGTGAAAACATGCATTTTATATTTAAAACTATATGTATGAATTTGATAAGTGACAAATTCAAGAAAAATAGTTTTCAAGGAGCAGGGGAATATCTCTGAAAATGAGGAAACAAAGATGGGAAGCTTAAATGTATTTCGGGTAATGGTTACAATGTGTTTGTAATATTGTTAATTAATTTTTTAGTGAAATATAGATGAGTTTACTCTTATGTTGTGTGCTTCTTATAGAGGTATAGGAGAACTACGTCATACAGCAGGACAGAATTATACAACATTAAATAATGAGAACCAGAAGAAAAAATCATATGTAGAGTCTTTACGAGTGAGTAGTGAAACAAACAAGAAAGATATCAAGAACATTGTAGAAAAGGAATCATAAAAGGAAATGCATGCATATTTGTGTGTTTGTGTATAGAAAATATATATAGAAAGAATATTAAACTACCAGAAGTGTTAAGAAGCACAAAAATATAAAAAATATGTCAAATAGCATTAAAAATTAAGGAAGTCTGAAGATTAGAAAATGAAGAAAATTCTGTAGCTTAAAAGAATAGCCATTTATTGTTGGCCCCACAATCATGAAGCAGTGTGTCCTATCTCTTCTCGACTCAGGTTGATCTTAGCTGGATTTGCCTTCCTGAAACAGAGAGCCACTCACAAGACTAACATCTCACAGGGACACTGGAGCAGCTCATCTTGCCCTCCAGTGCTTCAACATTTCTCAGTCTCCAGGAACCATGGATCAGAAGAGAATGATAACAAGAACTCTCCCCCCCCCAAACACACACACGCATACGCACATTATTGTTCATGAAATGTTTCCTGGCAGAAGTAAGTTACACACTTGAATTGGCTGACAAGTAGAATTAGAGGTGACACTTCTCTTTCAGGGATAAATAAATAGCTAAGTGCAAAAGACACGAAAAGTGTATAAAAACTAGGGCCAGGATTCAATCTTTACAAAGAATACTAGTCCTTTGTATAGAAAATACTAAAAAAAAAAAAAAAAAAAGTTATTGGATCAAAAATTTGAGTACATCTGAAGGAATGATTTAAGGAGATCTGAATCCTAAATGAAATGTAAAATGTACACATTCTAAGCCTAGATATTCATGAGATTATAACTGGGTGTGTGTAGCTTTAGGCAAATGAACTGTATAGATGGAGTTTCTCTTCTACCTGGTCCCAGGGCCATTTATCCCCAAACAAATACACAGAGGCTTATATTAATTATAATTAATTACACATAAATACTAATTTATGTAATTCTACATGGCCTTATCTTACTGGAGAATGTTGGTGTCCTATCTTACCAGTAGCTACTTGACATCTTTCTAATGGCCCCTCTCTGTCTTTTGCTCTTTCCAGAATTCTACTTGTCTGGTAGCCCTGCCTATACTTTCTGCCTGGCCAATCAGTGTTTTATTAAACCAATTAAATAAAAACACATATTCACAGCACACACACATGGTATCCTCTATCAGAACTATATCTAAAGCAATACTTTAAGCAGAATCAGGGTATTCCATTTAGAATTGTGGTATATGGATTGTTATTAGCATATTCATTTTTATGTTGCATAAAAATTAGAATTTTCATTCTTCTAAAACATCAGTGTCTATATATGTATTTACATATAAAGGATATATGTGTGTGAATATATAATCCTATAAATGTGTACATATAAAAAGATTTAGATAAGGTTTTGTCAAATGTATACTATAGTGTATCATCTGTTGTAAGACTGGCAGTTCTACTGTATCTGTTATATTATGATTGTGTATAAAATTCATCCATAGAGAATAGGGGAATGTTTGAGTCATGTGTTACCTTTAAGCATACTGTGAGTATGCCAAGTTGTATGAGTTTTGATTAAATTAATTTGAATTAAGTGGAAAAAATTCTTAACAAGCTAAAGACACAATACAAGAAAATTTTACTAAACTGCACAGAACAAGTAGAAAACAAAAATACATGCTAGATTTGCACCTTCATTAGACACTTAAAATGATAAACTATCACTAAAAAGTTTCAGTGTATACTTACAATGATTATCGATGATGCTATTCAGAATAAAGGTTTTCATACCATGTGTTTAATGCTAAGCTTACTTTAAACACTAATTTAAAAAAAGTAACATTGCAAGTAGCAAGTCACTTTAAAAATCTAAGCATCTGGAATGTGAAGACAAACATCTAAAATTGGAGGATAGGTGTTACAAATGTGCATAACAACTCGGGAGCCAGCAACTCCTTCTGAATGTATGCGAGGAAGCACAGTTCAGAAAAAACAAACAAAAACAAAAAACAAAAACAAACAAACATACACACACACACACACACATACACAAAACAAAAACAAAAAGGACAAGTGTATTTTTAGCACTCCTGCAACTGAAATAAAAGAGAAATGTAATTGATGGTTGAGTAGCAATGAATAGTAATGCAGAGCTGGAGGTCCACACAACTCAGTGTTTAGGGGGAAATCCTTACTTTAAAAAATTAATTATTTTATAGATGTGATAATAAACTGAGTAAACATCTGGTTTCTAAGCTTTTTATGGGTAGAACCCAAAAAAGTATGCTGTCTACATGTGATATTTTTGCAAACCTTAAAATTCTCCATTTCCACAGCAAACTTCTTTAGTGTTATTTCCATAATTTGTCCTGCAAACAAGGAAATCACTCTCTTCTGCTGAATAGCCTGCTACATAAACACAATTTCAAGAACATATTAATTTAGGGAAGATAACCTACTCTTTAGTGCTAAGCTACATTAAATATAAGTCAATATTATGCATAGCCAATTTCTGAAAAAATATATACTCTCTAAAACATAACTAAGTTGTAGTACTGCTTCCTGAATGATTTCTCACTTACTAAATTTATTTCATTGTCCTATACTTTGGCTAATAAAGGCTAGCTGCTGCTGAGTAAATTCCAATCATTGTTATTTCTTATACAATGAAGAAAAATGTGGTTCATGAACAGATATATAATAATTGAAAAAAAACCTAAAATATACAAGAATATTTAGGCTCAGATTCATGAGTTTGTGTTTAGAGGTAGTTAACCAACAGACCTAACAAAGTATTAAAATCACCAACATCTTAAAAGGTAGGGCTTTTAAGATCAATAGAATGTCAATAAAATCAATTGGCAAAAGATTGTTGATGCCTTGTATACAAACACTCAATCATACAGAATCTCAAAAACATCACAGCTGTTCCAACAATGTGTAGATGAAATATTTGGGCTTTCCTTTTGCAGGTAATGGTCAGGAAATTTAAATGATTAATGGGAGAGTGATACTGTAGAGTTATATTCTTACAATATATTATTAAAGCACATCTAATGGAAGTATTCAAAATCACCCATAATTATAATGAGAAGATAGCAAATCATTCTGAAATAATTTAAGTCATTAATAAATTTTGCAATAATTTTATTAAATATACAAATTTTCTCTATAACTTGATGAGAAATGTTTCAACAGAAAAATTCAAATTCTTAAATTTCTATATTTCAACTCAAATCCTATTCTTCCAAATATTATGGTATTTTCATTATATAATATACACCCACAACTTAATTTCATGGACCAATACAGGGCCAATGATTTTGGAAAATTAATGGATCATGGTAAATTCAGGAATAATTCATGAGAGGTGAGTGTTGTAATCTCTGAATAAAATGTCTTTTTCAAAATATCTGCTTTATGGTATTGGCAAAACTGGGAAAACTGGTTCACAAAAATAAAATGGGCCCTTATATTACATACTACATAAAAATGTACTCAAAAGAGATGGCAGATTGTAATTCTGAAATTAAAAAGATCCTAGAAAACTGTGGAAGAGTGATCATCTCAAGGATTTCCTTTACTATCAAATATTTAAAATCTATCAAATATCTAAGTGGCAAAGGCAAAATGAAACAAAAGGAACTAAAACCATTTTGAAAATTATGAAAGTATTATGTATAGATTTAGAGAAACATAACTTAGCAACAGGACAAGACAGTTTAAATAAATGTCTAAAAACTTAAATGCTGAGTCTTTTTTTTAAATAAAACATTGAAAATAGCTTACATGTATGTCAAAAGTTGTTTGATATCACTCATCATGAGGAAAATGAAAATCACTAAGATATAAGATTTTACATACATATATGAAGGGAAGTTATATAAAAGTTAACAGATCAGTGTTGGTTTAGGTTTGAAGAAGAGGAGCCATTTGTGTCACATTAGTGTTGAGGGTCAAAATTAGTACAGCCATGTGGGAAATAAGATAGAGTGACCCCCCACAAAAGACTGTTAAGTATAGGCATCAAAAATAATCTTCTTTGTACACTCAAAATAAACTCAATTACAAAATCAAAACTTAAAATAGTGGTTCATGACGTAAAATGTATGCTAAGAATAGTTTTTAACTTAAATTAGGTAGATTGGGGAAATTGCTGGCAAACAGATTTAATGTTTTTATTTCAATTAAAATTTGGAAAGTATGATAATAACAGAACCAATCTGTCTAAATTTGAGAAAGATGAAATGAGGTAATATATGGAAAGTTTCTGAGAAAGAGGTGGATATGAGGTAACATAGAATGGCACCTATAAGGTGTTATCCATTCTTTCAAAATACAGCAAAATTGTTGCCTGAAAAGCAGCTAATGTTGACAAAGCAAAAGTCCAAGGCTAGGTACTATATAGAAACCTCAACAGAATGTTGTCAGATAACTGACTATATATGGTATAATTAATTTTACAATTAACAATAATAAGAGAAGTCCCATATATGCCCAACATTTATATAAAAGGTGTCTATAATACAAACAACATTAATTGTAAGGACCAAATTACCAGTAGAATCAGACAAATAGTAATATATAATTGGTGCCACACCTTCACATATGACTGCCCATCCCCACTGCCATGCTCCTGCCCCCAGGTCAAGCAGATACCCATTTCTTGGGTTCAGGTCATTCTGGTCAAAATAACAGATGTAGACCATATAAGTCTGAAGTACAGGTTCTGGTCACACCAGCCAGAAAATCAGACAACACCAGACAGATGAACAGGTAGATAAACTAAGTTAGACTCACTACTGGGCCAGAGATCAAATCTGTCATCAGAAATTCAGATACGCTGCCTATCCATGGACTTCTTTCACTCTCTCAGAGCCCCTCAACCATATACTATCCCCAACCCCCACTCTTTACATCATCACCATGTCCTCTCCCCCAACTTGAGTGAAGACCTCCTTCTGGAACAAAGGCAAAGCTAGCAGTCACAATTTCAGCCCCAAACTCAGAAGTGATACATCCTGCTAGTCCAGAAATCAGACAGGCTGCCAGAAATCCAGGAAACAAAGACAAGAAGACTAAAGAGGATAGAAAAACCAAGGAACAGAAACACCCATCCAACAAAGACATGTTCAGAAATAATCACTTAGATTGATAATTACACCAAACCTAGATGTCTAGATGCCAGTGTAAGAACATAATCAGCAATATCCAAAGTAGTATGTCAGCACAAGAGCCCAGCTAATTCACTACAATAAGTTTAAATATTCCAACAAAGCTTAGGTACAAGAAAATAAACTTAAAACCCACTTTATGAGGATGATAGAGTTATTTAAAGAAGAAATGAATAAATCTCCTTAAAGAATGTAAGAACACACACACACACACACACACACACACACACACACACCAACTGAAGGGAATGAATAAATCCCTCAAAGAAATCCAGGAAGACACAAACAATTGGAGGACACGAATAAATCCATTAAAAGCAGTCAAGAGAAAACAAACAAACAAATAGAAGAAAACAAACAAGTAGAAGGAAACAAATAAAATTGGTCAAGACCATGGAAATGGAAGCAATAAAGAAAACACAAACCGAGGGAATTCTACAAATGGAAAATCTATGTAAGCTAACAGGAACTAGATATAGAAGCATCTCTAACAGAATGTAAGAGATGGAAGAAAGCATTGAAGATACAATAGAAGCAATTGATATAGAAGCCAAAGAAAATGTTAAATTTCAAAATCTTCTAATACAAAATATCCAGGGAATCTTGAATACTATGAAAAGATCAAAGCTCAAAGCCAAGAATAATAAGAATAGAAGAAGAATCCCAGCTCAAAGGCCCAGAAAACATTTTTAAAAAGTCATATAAGAAAAATTTCCTAACCTATAGAAGGACATGCAATAAAGGTATAAGATGTTTACAGAACACTAAATATATTAGATCAGAAAATAAAGTCCTCTTGCCACTTAAAATAAAAATATTAAGTATACAGAAAAAAGGAAGAACATTAAAAGCTTCATGAGAAAAAAGCCAAGGAACATATAAAGGGAGACCTATTAGAATTATACCTGACTTCTCAAGGAAGACTCCAAATGCCAGAAGGGCATGGACAGTGTCCTACAGATCCTAAGAGAGAAGATACCAGCACAGACTACTATACCCAGTAAAACTTTCAATCACTACAGATGAAAAAAACAAGATATCCCATGATAACATCAAGTATAAACAATATCTCCCAAAAATCCAGTCCTACAGAAGTTAATAGAAGGAAAATTCCAACCCAAAGAGGCTAACTACACCCATGAAAACACAGAGAATAAATATTCTCACCCACCAAAGCATAGAGAAGGGAAACACAAACATAAACACAAAACCACCAGTACCAACAA
Source organism: Phodopus roborovskii (assembly GCF_943737965.1). Taxonomy (NCBI): domain Eukaryota; kingdom Metazoa; phylum Chordata; class Mammalia; order Rodentia; family Cricetidae; genus Phodopus; species Phodopus roborovskii. The sequence goes on along the minus strand of NW_026126525.1, from coordinate 30,787,537 downwards.
GATAACAGGAGTTGACTATCATTGGTTGTTAATGTCTCTCAATATCAATGGTCTCAATTTTCTAGCTAAAAGACACAAGCTAACAGAATAGGTGCAAAACAGGATCCATCCTCCTGAATACAAGAAACACACACTAACGTTTTACACCTCAGAATAAAAGGTTGGAAAAAGGTTTTCCCAGCATATGGACCCAAGAAGCAAGCTAATGTAACCATTATTATATTAACAAAATAGATCTCCAACCAAAATTAATCAATAGAGATGGGGAAGGACACTTCATGCTCATCAATAGAAAAATCCACCAAGGTAACATCTCAATCACAATATCTATGCCACAAACACAAGGGCAACCAAGGTTGTAAAATAAACACTACTACAACTTAAGTCACATGATGGGAGATCTCATTCTGTAAATATGTTTCTCTTATTGGTTAATGGATAAAGCACTGTTGGCAAATAGGAAGGTGAGATAGGCAGGACTAGGAGACAAGGAGGATTCTGGGAGATGTAGAGGAGAGTTAAGATGTAGGGACTTGAGAGAAGAAGATCCTCTGGCCCCACTGCTTTCTGGAAAGATAAGACCACGTGGAAAAAACTTAGATTGATAGAAATTGGTTAATATTTAAGACAGAGCTAGCCAATAAGAAATGCTAGTAACATGCCAACAGGTGTATATCAAATACAGCTTCTCTGTTTGTTATTTGTGGCTGACATGGCTGTGAGACTAGGCTGGCAGGGAAACTGCTTGTAACAGTCACACTTCAAACCTTACATCTTAATAGTGGGAGACTTCAATACCCCACTATCACTAATTGGCAGGTCATCCAGACAAAATAAACAGAAAATAATGAAGCTAGTATAAGTTAGGAACAAAATGAACCTAAAAAATGTCTACAGAACATTTCAACCAAAACACAAAAGAATATAACTTCTTATCATGAAATGTTTTCCAAAATTGAGCACATACTCAGTCACGAAGCAAGTCTTAAGAGATAAAAGAATACTGAAGTAACTCACTGCATCCAATCAAACCAACACATATTAAAGTTGAATTTCAACAACAGAAAAACAGCAACAGGACAAAGGCAACAAACTCATGGAAAGTGAACAACTCTGCACTAAATGACTACTGTGGAGAGAGAGAGACAGACAGACAGACAGAGAGAGAGAGAGAGAGAGAGATTAAGGACTTCCTAGAATTCAATGAAAATGAATGCAGACTGGTGGGACACAATAAATATAGTATTAAGAGGAAATTTCATTTCACTAAGTGGCTACATACATAAAGAAATTAGAGGGAAAGGTCCCAAACTAGCAACTCAATAGCATGTCTCAAATCTCTTAATAAAAGGAAGCAAAACAGCAAAACATCTAAGGCAAGAAGACAGCAGGGAATAATCAAAGGAAAGGTTGAAATCAATAAAATAAAGACAAATGAGAACAACACAAAAAATCAATGATACAAGTAGTTGGTTCTCTGAGAAAATCAACAAATAGACAAATCCTTATCCAAACTAAGTAAAATACAGAGAGATATTATTATCCAAATTAACAAAAGAGAATAGGGGGATATAAAAACAGACACTGAAGAAACCCAAAGAATTACTAGGTCATACACTAAAAACCTGTACTTCACAAAATTAGGAAACCATAAAGACGTGAACAATTTTCTCTCAATAGATAATATTGACAAAAATTAAATCAAGACCAAGTAAACAAAGTTAACAGCCCTATAACTCTTAAGGAAAAAGAAGCAGTCATTAAAATTCTCCCAACATCACCAAAAAAAAAAAAAAAATTCCAGGACCCAGAAATTTTAGCTCAGAATTTTACCATACTTTCAAAGAAGAACTTATGCTAATAGTTCTCAGATTATTCCAGAAAATAGAAACAGAAGGAACATTATCAAACCACACAAAGATATAACAAAGAAAGAAAATTATAGACCTAATTTCCTTCATGAACATAAATACAAAAATACTCAATAAAATACTGGCAAAATGAATCCAAGAATACTTCAAAAAGATCATCCACCATGATCAAGTAGTCTTCATCACAGAAATGCAGGGATGGTTCCACATAAGAAAACCTGTCAATGTAACACACCATGTAACCAAACTGAAAGAAAAAAAATTATTTAATTAGATGCAGAAATAGACTTTTACAATATTCCTCCTGTTGAAAACAGGAGCAAACACCCATACATAAACACTGAGTCGAAGTGGAACTCAGATGCAGATGGGGAGGACAAGACCAGGCAGCAGACACACATACAGACAGCTTAACTGAACAAGGAGGAGCTAATGGCCACCAGACTGATAGCTGGGAAACCAGCATGGGACTGACTCAGGCCCCCCTGAATATGGGTCTCAGCCAGAAGGACTGAGCAGTCTAAGGGACCTCAGACAGTGGAGCCAGGATGTATCCCTGGTGCACAATAGGACTTTGTGAACACATCCCCCATGGAGGGATAACTGCCTTAATCTAAAGACAGGAGAGAAGCCCTAGTCCTTACTTCACATGACCTGTCAGACCTGCATGACCCCAACTGGATGGCATTGCCCTACATATGGAATTGGGGTGGGGGGATGGGAGGGGAGGGTGGTTATAGTGCATGTGAGAGGGCAGAGAGGGTTAAAGGGAGGTAAGGAGGGAGGGAGGAAGGGAGGGAGAGAGTTGGAACTGGAATTGACATGTAAAATAATAAATTAAATTTAAAAAAAAATGCTTTGACTCCAAAATTTAAGTTCAAGGACAAGTTACTGGGGAAAAGGATTTCTATTTTTGTTTCCACAGAAAATGAAAAGCTGTGGATTCCTTCCAGACTAATGTGGTTTGATCATGCCAGACCACCTGAAACAGAGTACCAGGTGATCCTTCATTCAAAACAGCTGGACAAAGTAGCCTTACAGACTACAGCCAGGATTTCTGCATCTTCTTAGAATCCCCCATGACAGTGCCCCTTACCAGCAGGAAGTAGTTTGGAAAGAACGATTCCCAAATTCCCAAATATTGTCTATAAATGTTTGTTTTCATTTAAATGGACTTGGTCGTATAAAATAAATAAATGTTTAAAAAATAATTATTTAATTAGATGCTGAAATAGACTTTTACAATATTCAACATGCTTTCATGATAAAATTCTTGGAAAGATCAAGGCTACAAGGATATTCATAAACATAATAAAGGCAATTTGCATAAAGTCTAGAGCCAATGTCAAATTAAATGGAGAGAAACTCAAAGCAATTCCTATAAAATCAGGAATAAGCAAAGCTTTCAACTCTCTCTATTATCTATTTAATATGGTACTTGACTTGACATTCTAGCTAGGGCAGTAAGGCAACAAAAGGAGATAAAAAGGATATTAATTGGAATGTAAAAAGTCAAAGTATCATTGTTTCAAGGTATTGGTATAGTATAGGATACCTAAACAATCTAGCAAAGAACTCTCATAACTTCTGTGTACAAAATTAACTAAAAAATATCAGTAATCCTCCTATATAAATGATAAACAGGCTGAGAAATTAATCAGGAACATAATACCTCACACAATAGTCGAAAATAATGTAAAATAGCCTTTGGTAACTCTAATCAAGCAAGTGAAAAACTACTATGAATAAATTCAAATCTTTGAAAAAAAAATTAAAGAATGTATCAGAAGATGGAATGATCTTCCATGTTTATGGGTGGATTGGAAGGCATAACATAGTAAACTTTGCAAGCAAATGGATGGGACTAAAAAAAAAAAAAATCATCCTGAGGTAACCCAGACCCAGAAAGACAAACACAGTACATACTCACTTATAAGTGGATATTAACTATAAAGTAAAGGATAACTATGCTACAATCCACAGCCACAGAGAAGACATGTGAAAGGAAGGGAAACACATGGAACTACCTGAAATGAGGAAACAAAATAAAAGGAAATAAAATAAACTTTGGTAGTGGACTGGGAGAGGTAGGGATGGGAACAGGACAGATCTGGTAGGAGAAAGGAATGGAGGGAAAGACACGGGAATTGGGGGGCATTTCAAGGTGAGGTAGAATCCTAGTGTAATGGAAGCTTGATAGAATCTACAAGAGTAACCCTATCAAAGGCTTTAGTAATGGGGGATATGCAGCCTGAAAGGATTATCTCCTCTAACTACAAAAGGTTTCCATTGGAGGCACTTGAATACTAACCCAACCACAAAATCTTTGACCTACAATTTGCTGTGCCTGTAAGATGTGCTTGCATAAAGGTATCTCAGAATTTGTGAAAGTGGCCTAGTCCAACTTAAGATCCATGCCAGAAGAGAGAGCCTACACAAAGCACTGCTAGAGAGTGGATAGCCCAGAAACCTAGGATAGAACTGAACATGACTGGCAAAAGATAGTCAATGATATGATTCCTAACGATATTCTGCTGTACTTGTAGATTGGAACTTAGCATAATTGTCATCATGAGGCTATATTCAGTAAGTGATTAGATCTGATACAGAAACCCACAGCCAAACATTATGCTGATCTCAGGGAATCCTGCTGAAGAAGGTGGTTTGTGTGTGTGTGTTTGGGAGGGGTATTGTAGGAGTCAGAGGTATCAAGGATACCACAAGAACAAGGCTTACAGACTTAACTGTCCAGGGCTAACTGTGGCTCATAGAAACTGAAGCAGCAATAACAGAGCCTGTATGGGTCTGACATAGATCCTCTAAACATGTTATGTTTGTGTATCTTGGCATTCTTGTGGGATTCCTAACAACAGGACTGGGTGGTTAATCACTCTTTTACTTGCTTTTGGGATTCTGTTCCTAACAGGTTGCCTTGCCCAGCCTTCATATGAGGGCATGTGCCCAGTCTTATTGTACTGTGTTATGCCATGTTTAGTTGATATCCCTGGGATGACTGCTCTTTAATGAAGGGACAAGAGGAGGAATGAAGCTGGTGGAGAGAGGAGGTGGAGGAGAGGAATTGGGAGGGGAGGAGGGAGGAGAAATTGGTCAGGATATTTCTAGGATTCCTTTTCTTTGCCTCCATTCTGTATGATCAAACAAGAGAAGAAATGTAGGTGGAATCCAATACCTCAATGGTACATTTCCACGTGTGTCAAGGAGAGGAGATGTAGAGTGCACAGGAGATTGATGCATACACTGCATTAGTCTGACATCATTTAACTGTGGGATTCATTGAGATGCTGTCACAATGTGTGAGGGTTCTGAAATGTATAACATTACTGAATTTGGTCACTTGAGTTTCTAAAAACCCTTAAAATAGTGTCCAAATAGACCTATATCCTCCAGATTTCTGCACGATCACGTCCCTGCTTCTCCAGTCTTATTCTAGCAATTCCTTCAACACATGCATACATGCACTCACATTGATGTGTCAAGTCATCTGTCTATGCTTACTCATTGATCTGTGACACCTTCACTCTTCTTTACCAGTTCCTTACATTTGATCATCTCCTACTATGTACTGAAAACACAGTTCACAAATTCCTATTTCATGACTAAGTCAACAATGTTTAGAAACTTTCTGGACCACTGGAAATAAACAGTATTTATTCAATGAATGAATGGCAAATGAATGAATGAGAAGAATTGCAGCAAATGAAATGATTTATAGAGTCCAAGCAATGAAATCCTGAATATATGAGAATTCTATCAGTAAAAGCAGATGCAAGAAGATAATGCATCATTTTCTCTTTAAACAAAAGCCCTAACACTAACACTTTATTAACACAGATGAGAAATATAAGGGATGCACATGTGTGTTTTCATGTTGTTTCCATGCAACTATTTTCAATTAATCTAATCACACATATGAATGTGAACACATGATAAGTAACCCATGGACAAAGATGTTCTATGGTATCTGGAACCTATTGTTTTAAAGTTGTGTTCTGAGTGGTTACCTATCTTCTGGGACTCATTTGGCTACAGCAGCCTTCCTAGCCAGACACAGAGTACTTTCTCAGCACAGCTTCCCTGAATATTCACAGCTCTAGTGGTCATGAACTTTATATTTCACTACCTATTTGTGCTAAAGAAGTATTCATTCTTCAACTAGAGGCCCTCCTCAGCTAAACTTCCTTCCCTAGAAACCTTTGAGAATTCTGGATGCTCCGTCCATATTCTTTCCCCAACTCTGTTCATTTATAATTATTCTTATAAAAACCATTATAATGCTGTTTCAAAGTTAGTTTTAGCATCTTCCTTCATTGCACTGTGATTAATTTGAAGGCACACCCTTGTTAAATCTACTGAAATATATAGACATAACTATTCCAAGACAATGATCTTTACATTCCAGGATACGAAGACACCCACACTCATACCAATCACACACACACACCAAAAAAAAAAAAAAAAAAATATTGAGAGAAAAATTAGAAAATTAAACTTGAACTTAGCCTTGACTACATAAAAAATTCCAGTTGGCAAAGAAATAAATCAGGTAAATCAGTATAACTAGTATGGGAAGAAATATGTACAAGGGCAGCAAGCTGTTAGTGATAATGGCACGCTCAGAGAACAGGGAGAAGTTCAATGCAATCTTTAAAAATAAAGCCTCACTGAGAGTCATAATGCCTTATAATTACTGCCCTCTGTAACACCTTCTTTCTCAGTGTGCTGCTTACAAATGTTGCCTTCACTCTTTCTCCACTTCCTCACTTCCCACATTCCTCCACCCACTGCAATCTGGATGCTTTTACCACCATCGGCAAACACCTCCTTGTTCTTAATCTAATGACACATTTAAGCACTTTTTTCTCAGCTTTGCCATAGAAAAGGAGATAGTTTTCATCTCACTATTTTTGCAATATATTCCTCTATGGATATCTTCTAATTCACATTTTTGTCTTCTTGCTACTACTGTTGGGTTGCGATCCCACCATGGAATCTGACACCATCTCATGTCTGCCAGTTTATCTGGAGGGTATGACTTGAACACCTTATATGGGTGTTGACATCAAGCCCTCAATCTCTGGATTTTTATTCACATAATTTTGTTTAAAAAGGAAGGGTTTGTTTTCACTCATCTCTACAGGGTGAAATCCATCATAACAGAAAAATACAGAAACAGAAACAGGAAGCAGATGGTGGTACTGCATCCATAGTCAGGAAGTGGAGAGTATTGGGGACGAGGGCTAAACTCCCTGTCTTCTTTTCACTCAGTTTAGATTCCATTTCTATTATAAAGATATACCTTTTTATTTAAATGCACATATGTGTGTCTTTGCCTTTGTGAATTTATGTGTCTGCCAGAAGAGGGTGTCACATCCCTTAGAGCTCGAGTTTTCTTGTCATTATGAACCTCTTAACATGAGTTCTGGGATCAAATCCTAGTCCTCTGGAAGAGCAGCAGTCATCAATTGAGTACAGATGTTTTAAATAACTGGCATATTTCTCTTTGAACACTACAGTCCCAATTATTCCCAAGAATGTGAGCCCAGAGTCATATCTTGCATGAAAAACAGCTTCTTTCTAGCTTATTTTCCCTACACCCATCACCTGTATCAACTATAGAATTTTGAAAGCCATAGGTCTACAGATGTGTTATACTTTCTACCTAATATACATCACTTCTTAGATAAACCCAGAAAATAACAAGCTTATAGTCTTCAGCATATCCCAAGAAGGTCTTTATGAATCTCATCTTGTGAACCATTTCTGCACATTCCGGAAATCCTCTGATGTGTCAAAGTAGCCTTTGAGCCTTACCTTCACATTCCAATGTATCAATAACTAGCCTGTAACTAAGGTTTAACCACCAATAGAGCAAAGGATTACCAGCCTATAATTCACACAGCCAGAGAATATAGAATGCAAGGAATAACCTACAAGATTCATACAAGTTCCCTCACAGAAGGGGAAAGGAACAAGATCTTATGTGCATATTGGGTGTGGCAGGGGGCAGTGAGTGGAGAGGGAGTTAGGTGAAAGAGAAGGGGAGGAGAGGAGAACGTGGGACCAGAACGATTGAGTCAGGGGATGAATAGAAGAGAGCAAAACAAACAAAGAGATGCCAAGATACCATAATAGAGGGAGCCATTATACATTTGAAGAAAAAAGTGACTCTAGAGAAATGTCCAGAGACCTACAAGGTTGACCCCAACTAACTATCTGAACAACAATGGAAAGGCTACCTTAAATGCCCTTCCCTGATAATGAGATTGATAACTAACTTAAATGCCACCATACAGCCTCATCTAGTAGCTAATGGAAACAAAAGCAGACACCCACAGTTAAACACTGAGTGGAATCCCTGGAATCCAGTTGCACAGAGGGAAGAGTGATAACAAAAGAGAACAAGAGCAGGCTACAGAAACCCACAGAGACAGCTGACCTGAACAAGGGGGAGCGCATAGAAACCCCCAGACTGATTGCTGGGAAATCAGCATTGGATTGACTCAGAGCCCCTGAACATGGGTCTCAGTTAGAAGGCCTGGGCAGTCTATGGGACCTCTGACAATGGAACCAGGATGTATCCCTGGTGCAGGATGTATTCCTGGTGCATAAAAGGACTTTGGGAGCACATTCCCCATGGGGGGGGGATACTCCCTTAGCCTAGAGGAAGGAGGGAGGGCTTAGACCCTACTCGAAATGACTTGAAAGAATTTGATGATCCCTCCTGGAAGACATCTCCCTCCCTGTGCAATGGGGGAGGGGAAGGTATGGGAAGGGGGTCGGGGGATATGGAAGGGAGAGGGATCGATATAAAGTAATAATATATTGTTCTTTTTGATATACATTGCATGCCAACTTCCCTAAATCAACTACACTGACAAATGACAAATGTGAAGAAGGACAATGTGAACTTTCCACTAGACACTACTATCTTACAGCTGTCTGGACTTGTGAAGGACACAACATTGCACTGGCTTCTTAGGATTTCTGAGATAATGTGTTTTGTATTTAGAGAAAGAAAAGTGTGATGATATATTATTTATGATTTACTATAGCTTGCCTAAGGATTCAGAATCCAATGTCAGCCACAAGCCATGAAAGCCAGGCACACACTTAATTCCAGCACCTAGAAACTTGGAGGTGGTGATACTCACCTTTAATCCTGGGATTCAGGATTTAGGAGGTAGACGAATCTCTGTGAATCCAAGGCCACCTAGATCTACACAATATTGATCAGGTCCTAAAGAGAAATACCTCACACAAAGATGATCTCAGCACCTGGGATCACACACCTTTAATCCCATCATTTGGGAGGTGTATAAAACAGGAGCAAGGACTCAGTATCAGGCATTCATTCTCCAGCCACATTGAGGATAGGAAGACATTCAGTCTCAGGATTCTCCAGCCATGCTGAGGAGAGGTAGCAGGATCAGCTCTTTCATCCTAAGGTGGCAGTAAGAGGTAGTGGCTAGCTACTTTGCTCTTATGATCTTCAGCTTGAAGCTTGGATCCCAAAATCAATCTCTGTGTCTTCTATTATTTTGTGTGTGGTACAGAAAATTAGAGCCCAAGCAGATCAATGTAATTAATGCATCAAGGTCATACTTCCTGACTGCCTCATTTGTGAGTATCAAAAAGGATGAGACATCACAGTGGATGAGAACAAACAATTCTACTCCAAAGTTGCCAGTGCAAGCTATAGTGCTAACACTGAGCAAGGAACAACTGACTGAGTTGTGGATCTTTTTACAGGCATAAGTGCAATATTTTGTAGCTATACTGCTACTGCAGAGAAGCATATGATGCAATGAAATGTCCATGAATATAAAGGAAGACATCTATGTCTTTTATAGGAGGGATGTATTTCTTTATATTTAAATTCGTGGGGGTGAGTCAGGTGTAGGAGAAATGGCTTCAGTGTACATGGCTACTACAAACTTTTCCCATTGTTAGCCACCACTACATTTTAAAGCTTAATTACTTACTTACTCATTAACTTTTTTTACGTTGAAATTGAATATTTTTAACTTAACTGCAGATACTCTAATTAGAATCATTAACTATAATTCAGATACACAACTCTCTTTGGACAATTACACTGGCTAATGAGGATTGATAGTCAAGTGTGAACATGTGTCTGTACATGCATGTGTCTGTGGGTGATTTTTCTTTGGTTCTTAATTCTTTGCCCTAGGCTTCTATTCCCTCCCCATCCCCCCAAGATTTGTAGAACAAATCTACATCACTTAACTTAACAGGAAACCTTAGAGGTTTAGGTTTTGCTACAGATTATGTATCTAATAGAAAGAATTGCAGTTACACAACTAAAAGGGAAGTAAAATATCTTCCTTATTTGTTCTTATTAACAAGCTGCTTCTATGAGGCAGGAACCAAATGACTCCATACCCTTATTTTACTTGTAAGTTATAAAATATATGTTCTTCTCCTTCCCATTAATGACATTCCTGTTTAGATTACCTCAGTCTTTATTAAACACAAGTTTGAAATTTTTCATCAGGAATGAAGTATTTCACCTCATCATCATGAAAACCAAGTTATTTCTCATAGCAAACTAGATGAGTGATGGGAGATGCCATTATATCTAGCTGCCCGTAGACCAGGGCAGTGACCACAGCTCTCATTGCTGGCAGTAAAAGTACCTGCCGCCATCTTTGATAAACCGCAGCTGACACAGCTATGATTTTCATTTTAGCAATGTTGTTTAACAGATAAAGACATGGCTACAAAAATAAAAATAAAGATTTACAGTAAAGACAGATTCACATTAAGGAAAAGCGCTAAAGGTTTACAGTGTGGTTTAAAATATATGTAGGCTTGGGAGAGAAAAAAATAAAATGGTTTTAAAAAACAAAAAGGAATTGGGTGTATTGGCACACGCCTTTTATCCCAACACTCGGGAGACAGAGACGAGCAGCTCTCTGTGATTTACAAAGTAAACCTGGTATGCAGAGTAAATTCCAGGACAGATTAAGAGTTACACAGAGAAACCCTGTCTCAAAAAATAGAAAAAATAAAAAAATCATAAAAAAGCCACAGATGGAGAGAATCTGGATACTGTACGGTATTATATTGTCTTTATATCATTTGACTACTGAGGAAACAACTGGTAAAGAAAATATTACTGGATTAATTCAATTCATATATTTTAAAAATTCTTTGACTCCAAAATTTAAATTCAAGGACAAGTTACTGGGGAAAGGGATTTCTATTTTTGTTTCCACAGAAAATGAAAAGCTGTGGATTCCTTCCAGACTAATGTGGTTTAAGCAAGCCAGACCCCCTGAAACAGCGTTCCTGGTGATCCAACATTCAAAACAGCTTAAACAAGGCAGCCTTGCAAACTACAGCCAGAATTTCTGCATGTTCTTAGGATCTCCATGACAGCGCCCCCTATCAACAGAAAGTAGTTTGAAAAGAACGATGCCCAAATTCCCAAATATTGTTTATAAATGTTTGTTTTTATTTAAATGGAGGTTGGTTATAAATGGTTAATAATCATAGCCAATTCTTTTTAAAGGTAAAAAGAGGATTATGGTATAGAAATGGATACTTTGCTTTGGAATGGATTTTCATTTATTGATACAATTTAAGGTCAATTTTATGATATGTATATTTCTCCTCTTGTTTAGGTATTGTGTTTATATAGCTCATTTAAAATGTAATGTATAATTTAATTCAGATTATAGATAGTTACCTATAATAGTCAAAACTTATAGTTAAGTTAGTTAGCTTTTATAGAAATACAGAGATGTATATGAGATGAATAGGCATTCTTCAAAACTTTCAAAGACCTACAGAATATGGCATTTAAAATGGTTTAGAGTTTTTCTTGACAGTGAGACATAAATGCTCCTGGCAACACCAGGAAGATGGACATTGAAGAAACTCGTTAAAAAGTTTGCTTTCAATATGGCAAGACTAGCCATTTGGATAAGATACTGTTCTTGTCTGGACTGTTTGATTTTATGCTGTATAAACTGGACATGCAGGACCCACAGGAAAGTGACTGCTGATTCAAGATGGACATTACTACAGAGTTCCTACTTCATGGAAGAGTCTGCCAGACAGTCCACAGGACATAGAAAAAAGTGACTGACAAACTGCCAATACAAGAAGACAGTTTAAAGTTCCTATTTTGCTGAAGAGTCTGCTAGACACACTATGGCCTATGGGCTGAAGATGAAAGATTACAAAAGAACTTTAGGTGACTGATAAGGCAAGATGTCTCTGTCATTTCTAGAGTTTATATACTATCCTTCTGTGGTCTTTGAGGGAGTTGAAGACAAATAGTTATGGTTATAGTTTTCCTTAGTTAGGATTAAAGATAAGTTACATATAGGACTTTAGACTCACAAAGATAGAATAGATGATGAAATATTTTCTTAAATCTTACTAAATTTTAATGGACTAAATATTGTTAACTGTGATTCTTACTTGATAACTGTTGTGTTATATATTTTGCTATGTTAAGGTTAAAACCCTTCTTTTTATTTAGACAGAAAAGAGGAGATGATAGGAGATGCCATTATGTATATATGTTTCTCATACTGGTTAATGAATAAAGCACTGTTGGCCAATAGGAAAGCAAGACAGGAGACAAGGAGGAAAGAGGAAGTAGTAAGCAGGAGTCAAGATGGAGAATCTGGAGAAGGCAGACCCACCAGCTGCCTCTCCCTGGTAAGACCACATGGAAGTACATAGAAATGGGCTAATAATTAAGACAGAGCTAGCGGATAAGAAACAAGTAACCAGGCCAACAGTATTGTATCAAATACATAGTCACTGTGTATTATTTGGGGCTGGCGCAGTGGCAGGACAAGACCAACGGCGGGAGGAAAAACCGTAGACCTTACAGATGAGGATTTTGTTTATATTTCAGTTGCTTCCTGTATATTATTGCTTTTTGAGAATTTTATGCATGAGTGTTATATTTACAACTTTTCCAATTACTATTACCTCTGATTAATATTCTCTATCAGACTTGGAATGTGAGTTTGTCTGTTAATGTGAGCTATATCACTTGTATGTATTTATACTGTATTTATGTATTGACAGATAAACATGTATGTGTATATGTCCATACATATGCTTTCAAAATACATTTTCTCTAATTCCATCTGTCTTCCCTGGATCTAGACAAATATGACATAGAAACTTCTCAGTGACCAAGGGATATGTTGTTTCTCTAAATCATCTTTCTATCACATGTTATTATGTGTTCAAGCACTCAGTGTGTTTTTGTTTCACCCATAAACCTAACCCCTTCCCCCTTACTTGGATTATAAAATGGAGTCTGTCAACATTTCAGTTCAAGTGAGGCATCTGGAGGAACACTCCAATGCATGGCAAAAGGAGGAAGCTTTTCTTCATGATTTTTTCATGATTTCTCTCTGGCAAAGATTCTAAGAGTGGCATGCTAGGAGTTTTCAGTCACCAGGAGAAGAAGCCCTTTGACACATTTCTTCAGCAGCTGTAGCTTGGGCTTCCTGGAGCCAATGAACCTTCTTCACTTAAGAGTCAGTTCACTGCCTTATAGAAGTGAATTCTTAAGTCCTCCATCGTTCCCTGGTTCAAATTGCTTCAGCATCTTTATTCTGTTATTCTCCATTACTTCACCTAAGTGCTATTTTAGTCCCTTCGATGCTTAACAAAACTTTTGGTAGTTATACTGTTCTGTTAGATTGTCCTGCTCAAATTTGCTTTACATATACTTTTAAAATTATGTTTGAAATTGAAATTGAATTACATCAGTTTCCCTGTCCTTCTTCTCCCTCCAATTATTCTCAGGTACTCTTTTTCTTCAACACCTCTCAGGTTCCCAACATACATTTTTAATAGCTTCTTTTTCTTTCTTTGGTTATTATTGTTACTTATATATACACATATATACATGCACAAATATGCTTGTGTAGGCATATACAAAACTTGCTATACATGTTTTCTTTTTGGTATGTATACAATTTCAAGACAAATCAATCAGAAGTGGCCAACCAGCAATGACTGATAACTGACAAATGCTAATTCTTCTCCTCCTTCTCCCAACAGTCTGCGGTTCTTTGGTTGTAGTGCCTGTATAGAGGTGATATCCTATTAAATTTTCCCTTATATGGCAACACACTGATGATAGAGTATATTGACAGTTTTGGTTTTGTGATTAGTAAGACTTTCTCCAAAGAAGCTAATTATGACAGTTAATGAACAAAGAATACAAATGTAAACACAAAGTAGGAAGTCATATGACTAAGAAAATTTATGGAATTGTTTGAAGATAGAAGTATTAAAAAAATTGGCATTTCATGTAGTTTGTAAATATAAATTCAATTTTGCAAAATATTTTTCACAGTAAGCATACATAAAAATACATAAGAACACACACACACACACACACACACACACACACACACACACACAGGATATGTGTGCTCCCAAGTATACAAAGAAAACTAAAAAAATCAAAGATTGTTACCTTATTTAAATGCTATAAAACATAAGTCCATTCAATAAATCTAAATTTAATGCAGTTGGAAATATGAGCACATTTTAATGTTCAATGTAATATGTAAAGATTTCCACCAAATGAGAGTATGTCTTGAGCATACTAAATACTTTCCTCATTGAAACTTCTTGGGTTTTATTCCCTGATTACACTAAAGTATTTCAAGTAAAATTCAGATTTATTTAAAATTTGCTCTATTCTTCATGGTTACATAATTAACTGTAATTTTTTTCACCATCTTAATGCTTGCAAAGAATGGACAAAATTCATGGAAATAGAAGATTATTGAAATTTATTATCACTGCTATTTAAAAAAACACTTTCATAGAGTTTATCAGAAATAATATAACTGTGTTTTCCTTTATCTCTCACTTTTGTCCTGCCATCCCTTACCCACCTCTCTGGTTTACTCTATAAACAGAGACTCACAGTATATGTGGCCCAGATGGCTTTGAATTTGTGTCCCTGTTCCTTCAGCTTCAGTAGTATTGATATTAGGTGTGAATGCCACACACACTCAGTTGATACTGAGTATTTTTTTTTCTTAAATCACAAAATACAAAGCACAGGCTATCAGAAATGAGTTATAAATATATATGTTTTTTTCATGAGATATTTATATGAAAATATTCCCTTCAAAAATTCATTATAATAACTTACTTCTTATATTCATAATATAGTAAGTGAAAGTGTTGAAGAATTACTGATATCTGGTCATTTGATAGCATTTTGTCTTTCTATTCTAGCCAGTAGTATGACACCAAAAGTAACCATTACACACACATCATATGTTTATTATGCTACCAGTTTTTCCTTTTTTCATTTTTTCGAGGGTTTTCTAGCTTTTAAATATAGTACTTGATAAAATTTTGCCTTTCCATGTTTTCTCTACATAGAATTTAAGTATTTACCTACATATCTAAAATTTGTAAGCATTTACTAAAACTAGGCTCACTAAAACAAGGAGGATTTTTAATACAAACTCAATTTACAACCAGCCTGAGACTTGAGTACGTGCCATCATTTGAACTTTCATTGATCTATGGAACATGACAGATTAGTATCTCAGGTCACCAGCTCTGGTGTAGCAAAGTAGATGTCACCATTTACTTGGCTCTGAAGTCAATCCCTAACAATGGAGGGAAAAAACAAACAATAAAATCAAAAACAGGTAATGGATGGACAGGAGAAGCTTGGGTTCCACAGCATGTTTTCCTATTACTCCAAAATTGTCCCTGTGTCTCAGGACTGTTGTGAGGAAAGGACCCATTAGATTGTCACTTTGAAAGGATTTTAAAGACCTCACCATGTTTGGGTTAACACGCTGTCAAAAGTGAAGCTCTCCCTTCTGCTTCCCAACTCCCCACCCTGTCTACCACCAAAATCATAGAATTAAGTGATGTAGAAGGTTCATTTTGTTACCAGGAAAAGCAAATTAGTTTTACTGTAAAAGTGGGAATTCTGCTCACTCACAGAAGTCAGAGATGTCATGAAATGAATGTTTACAAGCACCAGAAAAGGATGAATGTTTTATTTTCTTTTGTTTGTACATTCAGGTAGAAAATATTCAAATTTTACCCTTCTGTACTCTTAGATTGAGGGAAGAAATTGGGAAGAGATGAGAATGTGGGAAGAACTGGACAAACAACTAACAAAGGCATCTCTTTTGATTCTCATTCCCTGGAACTTAAGGCATTAGGATTAGAAGTAGAGGGTACCTGAAGGCTGAAAGAGATTCTGAAACTCTCAGGTGACAGAGATGCAGCGTGTGATAAAAGAGGTGCACATTGGGGGAAAAGGAAGCAAGGCAGATAGGTAGCTGGTAGATACGGCAAAATCTGACATGTTGATAACAAGGAAAAAATATTTCTGGTAGATTGTCTATTACAGAGCATTGTAGGTAGCCATAGAAATAGAGGAATGATTGCTAACATTTTTACAAATAATACAAATTTGTCTTACTCCGCCAATTTACTCATGATATCTATCTATCTATCTATCTATCTATCTATCTATCTATCTATCTATATATCATTTCAACAAAATCAAAAAACTTCAACACAGTAGTTTTATTTGTTGTGGTTTGCATGTGCTTCTTGTGTGTGTAAACTGTATGACAAGGCAACCACATTCTTTGGTGACATGAGGATATCATCATGTAATGCCACTGTTAGTGAGAAGCAAATACCAATGAAACTCATAAGTCATATGGAAGTCAAGCAAGTACCTTAATTCCAGGAAATACTCACCAATAATACAATTGTTTTACATAAATTATAATTGTATATATGTACCTACCTATATACAATTGTATAATTGAATATAGGTAGAACATTTGAAGAAGAAAATAAGAAGAGGTATATAATGAGCTCATATAAACATTAAAGCTGGAGCTGTCTGCCGCAGAAAAACCAAAATCACATCCTCAATTCTCTTCTCATGTGGCCAGACATTATATACATATATATATATATATATATATATATATATATATATATATAAAATTATGTGACAATAATAACACATACTTAACTCTAAATTATTGCCAGTTTCTAATCAGTTAAAAAAAAATACATATTTGGCCCCGAACTCCCTGGGTTGGCCCCTGATCCTGCTGCTCCTGTGTCCTGTCCCCATCAAGAGCACACTTGGAGCTCTGATACACCCCCACACACCCCCACCACGAGCCTCCCCCCAACCCTGTGCCCTACCCTGCCCACTGTCCTGCTGCTCTGGTTGAGCACTGGGACAGAGGTTGGAGCCAACAGTCCACCCTACTTCAGAGACTCCTAAGAGCAACTCTGAAAAATGGAGACCTGCCTATCCATGAGGAACCACCCATAATTTCTACCTGCTTGGTCTCTGACCCCACCTCCAGTCCTCTGCTGGAGTCCCAGTCCCCTCCCAGAAATCTGCCTATCTCAGCTGGTCCACTCTGAGTACCTGCTGGCAAGATCCTTGATGCCCAAATCAGGGCCTCTGCTAAAGAAAGAGGCCTCAGCTGGAGAGTCCCAGTTTCCAGTGAGATCCGACTATCCTGCAATACCTTCCCAAGTTTCAGCTCAGCCTTTGTTCTCTTCTGCCAGCCATTGGCTAGAGCCATTGGCTAGTGGCATCTTCTACTGGATCCTCAGCCCTGACCCCATCCCTGGGAGAGACCTCCTAGAGAGATTGGACCACCCAGAGCTACAGATATTGAATCTCTAACCCAAATAAGCCCACCAGGGAAGTACCATAGAGAGAAGGGGAGACCCCACCAACATCTACTGGAAGAAGCTATGGGAAGACAGCAATACAAGAAAACATCTAACAACAGAAAGACAAGCATGACACCACCAGAATCTAGGGAATCTACACCAACTAGAACGGAACACAGAACAAAGAGGAAGCAGAATTAAAAATTACCATCATAAAAATGATAGAGGCCCTCAAAGAAGATGTGAGAAAATCCCTTAAAGTAATGGAGGAAAAAACAAACAAAAAAGTAGAAGAAATGAACAAATTCCTTAAGGAAAGTACAGAAAGCCAAGAAAAAAACAATTAAACGGTTCAAGACTTGAAAACTGAAATAGAGAAAATAAAGGCAACACAAACTGAAGGAATGCTAGAAATAGAAAAACTAAGCAAAATATCGGGAACAACAGACACAAGCATAACTAACAGAATTAAAGAGATGGAAGAGAGAATCTCAGGCACAGAAGATAAACTAGAAGAAATAGAATTCATTGAAGAAAATTATAAATTCAACAAATCCTTAACACAAAACATCCAGGAAATGTGGGACACCGTGAAAAGGCCAAATCTAAGAATAATAGGCATAGAGGAAGGTGAGGAAGCCCAGCTCAAAGGTGCCAAAAACATATTCAACAAAATCATCGAGGAAAACTTTCCAAATCTGAAGAAGAACATGCCCATGAAAGTACAAGAAGCATACTGAACCCCAAATATGCTGGACCAAAGAAAAATGACCTCTCGACATATAATAATCAAAACACCTAGCATACAGAATAAAGAAAGAATATTAAGAGCACCAAAGGAAGAAAGGACAGGTAACATATAAAGGCAGACCTATCAAAATTACACATGACTTCTCCATGGAAACCCTCAAGGCCAGAAGGTCCTGGATAGATGTTATAAAAGTATTAAGAGAACACAGATGCCAGCCTAGGCTACTATATCCAGCAAAACTCTCAATCACTATAGATGGAGAAAACAAGATACTTAATGACAAAACCAGATTTTCCCAATATGTATCTACAAATCCAGTCCTACAGAAAGTATTGGAAGGAAAACTCCAACCCAAGAAAGTAACTACGCCCCCAAAAATGTAGGCAACAGTTAATCCAACTACACCAGAAACCAAGGGTAAAGCAGAACTAATATATGCACAATACCACTGCCAACAACAGACCTAAATCAAACAAGCATCAACAATCAATGGTCCTTACTCACCCTCAACATTAATGGTCTTAACTCACCTATAAAAAGACACAGGCTAACAAAATGGATAAGAAGACAGAATCCATCCTTCTGCTGCATACAAGAAACACATCTAAGATCCAAAGATAGACATTACTTCAGGGTAAAGGGTTAGGAAAAGATTTTCCAATCAAATGGAACCAAGAAGCAAGCAGGCTATCCTAATATCTAACAAGTTAGACTTCAAAATTAATCAGAAGAAATGAAGACAGTCATTTCGTATTCATCGCAAGAGAAACCCATCATCACAAAGTCTCAGTTCTGAACATCTATGCCCCTACATTCATAAATGAAATGCTACTAAATCTAAAATCTAAATATAAAACCTCACACACTTATAGTGAGAGACTTCAACACACTCTCAACACTAGACAGGACCACTAATCAGAAACTCAACAAAGAAACAAAAGATCTAACAGAAGTTATGTCTCAACTGGGGATAACTGACCTCTCCAGAACATTCCATCCAAACACAAAAGAATACACCTTCTTCTCTGCTCCACATGGAACCTTCTCTAAAATCGACCACATACTAACCTCAACAGATACAAGAAAATAGGAATACTCCCCTGTATCTTATCAGACCACCATGCGTTAAAATTGGAATTCAACAACAACACAAATAGCAGAAAACCTGCAAACTCATGGAAACTGAAAAATGTGTAATTGCACCACTCCAGGGTCAAAGAAGAAATAAAGAAAGAAATTAAAGACTTTCTAAGATTCAACGAGAATGAGGATACAACATACCCGAACATATAGGACACCTTGAAAGCAGTGTTACAAGGGAAGTTCATTGCACTAAGTGCCCATATGAAGAAAATAGAGGATAGTCAGATAAGAGAATTAACAGTGCAACTGAAAGCCTTAGAACAGAGAGAAGCGAATACACCCCGCAGGAGTAGATGCCAGGAAGTAATCAACTTGAGGGCTGAAATCAACAAAATGGAAACCATGAAAATAATACAAAAAAATCAATGAAACTAAGAGTTGGTTTTTTGAGAAAATCAACAAGATAGACAGACCTTTATCCAAATTAACAAAAAAGCACAGAGAGAACATGCAAATTAACAAAATCAGAAATGAAAAGGGGAACATAACAACAGACACAGAAGAAATCCAGACAATTTTCAGGTCATACTTTGAAAATCTGTATTCCACAAAAATTGAAAATTCAAAGGAAATGGACAAATTTCTGGATAACTATCACATATCAAAATTAAATCAAGAACAGACAAGCAACTTACATAGGCCTATAACCCACAATGAAATAGAAGCAGTCATCGAAAGCCTTCCAACCAAAAAAAGTCCAGGGCCAGATGGACTCAGAGCAGAATTCTATCAGACATTCAAGGAAGAACTAATATCACTACTCCTCAAACTATTCCACAAGATAGAAACAGAAGGTTCACTGCCAAACTCTTTTTATGAGGCCACAATAACTTTGGTACCCAAGCCTCACAAAGACACAACTAAGAAAGAAAACTACAGACCAATATCCCTGATGAACATCGATGCAAAAATACTCAATGAAATACTGGCAAACTGAATTCAAGAACACATCAGAGAAATCATCCACCATGACCAAGTAGGCTTCTTCCCTGGGTTGCAGGGATGGTTTAACATACAAAAATCTATCGACGTGGTCCACCATATAAACAAATGGAAAAAGAAAAACCATATGATTATCTCCCTAGATGCGGAAAAAGCCTTCGACAAAATTCAACACCTTTTCATGATAAAGGTCTTGGAGAGGTCATGGATAACAGGAACATACCTAAACATAATAAGAGCAATATACAGCAAACCAACTGCCAACATCAAACTGAATGGAGAGAAACTTAAGCCAATTCCTCTAAAACCAGGAACAAGACAAGGCTGCTCTCTCTCTCCATATCTCTTCAATATCATACTAGAAGTTCTAGCTAATGCTATAAGAAAACAAAAGGAGATCAAGGGATCCAAATTGGAAAGGAAGAAGTCAAACTGTCTCTATTTGCAGATGATATGATAGTTTACATAAGTGACCCAATAAACTCTACCAGGGAAGTCCTACAGCTGATAAACACCTTCAGCAAACTAGCAGGATACAAGATAAACTCAAAAAAAAATCAGTAGCCCTACTTTTTTCAGATGAAAAAGAGACAGAGAAAGAAATCAGAGAAACATCACCCCTTACATTAGCCACAAGCAACATAACGTATATTGGTGTAATGCTTACCAAATAAGTAAAAGACCTATATAATAAGAACTTTGTGGCTCTAAAGAAAGAAATTAAAGAAGATACCAAAAATGGAAAGATCTCCAAAGCTCTGGGATAGGTAGGATAAACATAGTAAAAATGGCAATCTTGCCAAAAGCAATCTACAGATTCAATGCAATCCCCATTAAAATCCCACCACAATTCTTTACCGAACTTGAAAGGATATTAATCAACATTATATGGAAAAACAAAAAAAACCCAGGATAGCCAAAACAACCCTATACATAAAAATAGACAGGTAGACCAATGGAATCAAATTGAAAATCCTGATATCAACACACACACCTATGAACAACTGATTTTCGACAATATAGCTAAAATTATACAATGGGGCGAAGACAGCATCTTCAACAAATGGTGCTGGCACAATTGGATGATGGTGTATCAAAGACTGCAGATAGACCCATGTCTGTCACCATGCACAAAACACAAGTCCAAATGGATCAAAGACCTCAACATCAATCCAGCCACATTGAACATCTTAGAAGAGAAAGATGGAGGTACCCTTAACAAATTGGTATAGGAGACCGCTTCCTGAACATAACTCCAGGGGCACAGACACTGAGAGAAACAATTAATAAATGGGACCTCTTCAAACTTAGAAGCTTCTGTAAGGCAAAGGACACAGTGGACAAGACCAAACGGCAGCCCACAGACTGGGAAATGATTTTCACCAATCCTATATCAGACAAAGGTCTCTAAATATACAAAGTACTCAAGAAACTAGTCAACACAACACCAAATAACCCTATTACAAAATGGGGTCCAGAACTGAAGAAAGTATTCTCAATAGAGGAAATCAAAAATGCTGAAAGACACTTAAGTAAATGCTCCACATCATTAGCTATCAGGGAAATGCAAATCAAAACAACTTTGAGATACCATCTTACCCCTGCCAGAATGGCTAAAATTAGAAACACAAAGATGACTTATGTTGGAGAGGATGTGGAGAAAGTGGAACACTTCTCCACTGCTGGTGGGAGTGCAAACTCATACAGCCATTTTGGAGATCAGTATGGCGGTTCCTCAGGAAAATGGGAATTAGTTTACCACAGGACCTGGCAATCCCCCTCTTAGGCATATACCCAAAGGATTCACATCCATGCAACAAAGACATCTGTTCAACCATGTTCATAGTAGCACTATTTGTAATAGCTAGAACCTGGAAGCAACCTAGATGCCCCTCATTTGAAGAATGGATAATGAAGATGTGGCACAGCTACACAATGGAATACTACTCTGCAAAAAATATTAATGGTATCTTGAAATTCGCAGGCAAGTGGATGGCACTTGAAGAAACCATCCTGAATGAGGTAACCCAGTCACAAAAAGAGGAACACAGTATGTACTCACTCATATATGGATTTTAGACCTAGATCAAAGGATCACCAGCCTATAATTCACACCACCAGAGGAACTAGGATACAAGGTGTATTCTAAGTGATTCATATAAAGTGTCTCACAGAACTGGGAAGGGACAAGCCCTCCAGAGCTCAGGGGAAGTGTGGGGGGCAGCAAATGGAGAGAGAAGTAGGATAAAATGAGGGGGAGGAAATGAAAACATGTGGGACAGGAAGATTGAGTTTGGTTAGGAATAGAAGACATGAAAGAGAGAGAGAGAGAGACAGAGACAGAGACAGAGAGAGAGAACATAAAAGAGGGAGCCAATATTGGTTTGAAGATAAAATTGAACACAAAGAAAGGTCTAGAGAACTACAAGACTGCAGCCAACTAACAATGTGAGCTTCCATGGAAAGGCTATCATAAATGTTCTTTCCGGAGAGTGAGATCAACAAATAACTTATCCATGGGCCCTCAACTAATGCCTGCTGGAAACAGGATCAAACACCCATACATAAACACTGAGTCGAACTAGAACCCAGATGCAGATGGAGAGGACAAGACCATGAGGCTGAAACACATAGAGACAGCTTACCTGAACAAGGAGGAGCTAAAGGCCACTAGACTGATAGCTGGGAAACAGGCATGGGACTGACTCAGGCCCCCTTGAATATGGGTCTCAGCCAGAAGGACTGAGTAATCTAAGGGAACCTCAAACAGTGGAGCCAGGATGTATCCCTGGTACACAAAAGGACTTTGCGAACACATCCCCCATGGAGGGATAACTGCCTTAATCTAGAGACAGGAGAGAAGCCCTAGTCCCTACTTCACATGACCTGTCAGATTTACATGACCCCAACTGGATGGCATTCTCCTATATATGGAATTGGGGTGGGGGATGGGAGGGGAGGGTGGTTAGAGTACATGTGAGAGGCCAGAGAGGGTAAAAGGGAGGGAAGGAGGGAGGGGAGGAGAGAGGGAGGGAAGGAGGGAGGAAGGAAGGGAGGGAGAGGGAACTGGGATCGACATGTAAAATAATAAATTAAATTAAAAAAAAATGCTCTGACTCCAAAATTTAAGTTGAAGGACAAGTTATTGGGGAAAAGGATTTCTATTTTTGTTTCCACAGAAAATGAAAAGCTGTGGATTCCTTTCAAACTAATGTGGTTTAATCAAGCTAGACTGCCTGAAACAGAGTACCAGGTGATTCTACATTCAAAACAGCTGGACCAAGCAGTTTACAGACTACAGCCAGGATTTCTGTATCTTCTTAGAATCCCCCATGACAGCACCCCTTACCAGCAGGAAGTAGTTTGGAAAGAACGACGCCCTAATTCCCAAATATTGTCTATAAATGTTTGTTTTCATTTAAATGGACTTGGTTATATAAAATATACATACATATATATATATATATGATAAACATATTTGATGTATAAAAATAAAATAAAATAAACTTACCATATCTGTATCTGATACTGGGCCAAAACTTGTCACGTAGATGTTAGTGAAGACTTCAGTAATACTGTCTAATATGAAAAGAAAAAATTGGACATAAATTTAAATAGTGAAATCTTCAAGAGGGAAAAGGATCTGAGTACTTGGTATGATAAGGAAGTGAGTGATCACGACAGTGTCATTTTCCAAGCAGTCATCACAAATAAAATAATTTATGCCTCGAATTACTTTCATTGTTCTCTATAGAAGGCATGTTTGGTTACAATTTCTATTTAAACGTTATATTTTTCATTATGAATAACTTCTTAGAATCCTTCTAAAGTAAATCAGTTGAACAAATTTATCATTGACACCAACAATAGAGCTTGCCTATTATTTAATACTCTAAATTTGATGATTAATCTAATATTCCATATGTCATTTAAGGGTGGCTAAGGTTCGTAGTTTACACACAAGAATAATTATTCAGCTTAAAAGTAAATATATCATTCCACAAAATTAAGAAAACACATTGTTCATCATTAGAAATCAATGTGACTCATATATATATATATATATATATATATAACTCTAATACTTAATAGCATACAAAATAAAAGCAAAAGCAAATAACTTAATTTTCTATATTGTTTTGTTTCCAGTAAACTTGGTTAATAAGTTCTTTATACCAGCTAAAATTTAAGGTTCAAGTGAGTTGGATCCTAAAATTATGTACCCTATTTATTGTAACACTATTAACAGAATTCACCAATTAAATAGATGATTTAGATATTAAAATTTAAGTTAAAACATTAAAAGACATCATTTCCATTGCCATGGGTTAAATATTATAATATTTGTAATTTCACACGAACACTAGGCATTTCCCATCTAATAAGGGGGATTGATTTATGAAGGGATCACATTCATAGTACTTTGAAACAAGAAGATACTCTTTTTAAATAGAAGAATTTTGATACATATAATATATATATATATATATATATATATATGCACAATAAACTGAAATATTATCATACCTAGTATGGCAGACAGGTCCTGGCTTTAAAACCCAACTGCTCTGATTTCTGAATCTTCACACTAACCCATGTGCTGTACTACACTGGATAATAGAATTGAGAGTAAATGTATGTCCACTTACTCAGTGAAAGCACACCAATTAACATATTTATTCTACTTTATTCTGTATGCTATTTCATTTCTTAAACTATATTTATTAACTCTATTATGTAGATACCTCAGCGCATAAATCAATACAATTGCTCCACTGTGACACCTGTCTCAAACACATATTTAGGGTCAAGTTCCCGGGCATGGAACCTGTGCAGAACTACAAGATCCCATGATTAGAAAAGTCCTATTCTTGATTTAGATTTTGTTCCTGCTCTCCAAAATCCTGGTATTAATTTTTTAGCAAAGGTAATGAATTTCCATTTTGAACTGAACTTGATAGTAACTTGAACTGACTATGATAGTAGCATACTATCATAATACTGTCCTATATATGTGTTAGTATAAAAATTATAAAATAAAACCCAATAATTTATTTTCCTCTTATACTGAATCAATCATGCTATGATATTTATTCAATACACAAATGAAATAAACTTCAAATAATATAAACATCCAATTAAAACATTCCAGGGAAGAGTAATTACAGTATTAAGGAGTTTTTGCATTAACTAGCGAAAATTATTCCCTTGAGTATGACTAGCAAAGTTGGGAAAGAGAGATGACAAAAATGTATAATGCTAAAGATGTGAACAATGTTCTCTTTTATGTTAATGACAATTGATGTGTAAAGGGCACTGTCAGCATATGGTAGCTGACAACTGGGAGCACAAAGTGAAAGATACGATGAGTCTCAGAGGTCTAAGTGTATAAGAGATGCCACAAAGACAAAATACAGATGTGCAAAGTTACTTGAAAGAAAACAAATGGCTGTAGGTTTTATGACATCATAGATCTTGCTGAATAATATGTGCACTAGAAGGGATTTAACTATAGACATAGAAAGAAGGGGAAATTCACCGAGGCAGTCATTGCTGTTGTCAGTTATCTCTATGCCATCTGAACCTAGGAAATGTGGCTTTGGAACAGAGGTTTGAGGATTTTGGTGGGGATGGATGTATAGAAGAATAATGCAGCAATGTAAATTAATGACATATTTTAGTTACAATGGCAAACATTTAATAACATCTAACAACTTTCCTAGGTTATATATGCAAATTGAAATGCTGGCTTATGATATCACAAAAGAGGAATAGCATAAAAGAGAAATGAGACTATACAGATAAAATTATGTATGAGTCATATGACATGGATTTGGCAAAAGGAGTTTGTAAGGTATTCCATGTTTGTGTCTATAGATTAGAACATGTTAAAATTGTATTGTTCATGTATGTTACAGCATTTTGATTCATTAGATTTATGGATATCACAAAGTAATCAAAGGTACTTGCTGGCTAGTGGAAACTTTGATCTTTGCATCTTAGGAACCATGAGTCATGTTGTCATGGTGTTCTCAGTGAACACCCTAAGTGATTTCCTAAGTCAGTCTTCACACTGGCTACAATCCTTTTTCTCCCAAGCTTCACCAATTGCTTCTCTACATTGATGTCTCTAAGTGTTTCTGCTCTCCAGCCATGCTTGATTGGTGAAGTTTACAGTCCCAGTCATGAATTCTCTCCTAATGGGAATACATTGAGTCCAATTAAGCTGCTGTTGGTTACAACCAAGATAAAAACACCACTAAGTTAGTATTGGATCAAAATTGCTAGGATTCGCTGGTGAGTTTGAAGGCTCTACAAGTGAGCAGAATTATGATTTTTTTTCTCCCTTGGCAGCTTGTGTAGCACCTTTGGATACTATGAGAGCTAGTCCTTAGAAAGGAGTCTTCCAACTCACTTCTGGCTAGATTACTCCAAGTTCTGCATCAAACTGTGGGCTATCTTCAAAAAAGGAGTCTTCACTACATGTTCAGGGAAGCAACCCAATGCAACGGCAATCCTCTATATTTGGAGTCTCTTTAATTACCCTGATGAACAACTCAAAAGCAGGCAGGGTTTACATACACACACACACACACACACACACACACACACACACACTTTAAGTGCTTTTAAGAAAAATAAAGGGTCACTTTTTTCAGATACACTTATGTGTTAATTATCTATCATTTTTCCTTCTTCCTCTGTACTTTTTTCTTTCTTCTCCCAGTAATACCCCATTTTCTGTTTCTTTTTCATAGCACCTATGTTTAGTACAGCCTTTTCTCCCTTCCTAGTATGCTCCCTTTCTTTTTCAGAGTTCCTACAAGCCACTTCAAGTTTTATACTTAAATCTGAAGATTTTGAGATAAGATCCATAAAAAAAAATGTGGGAACATATGGCAATTGCTGTACGAACCAGAGAACCAGGATGCCTGTGGTCCTCTAAACATGACTTAGAAAGCTGCACCCATGAAGTTTCAACAATATGGGATCTAAATAAGACAGGCAATAAATAGCTATTGAGTGATAGGTGAAAAATCAGTGGTCTCCAGGGGCCAGCCCCATGTTTGATTAGAAAATCATAAGTGGAATTTTTAGAGAACTGTTTGTTTTCTAATAAGACAGAACCAAAGAAGGTCTGTATTTTGGGTGCATGGGAAGATGGAAAGGATTTGGCAGATATGAGAGGAGGAAAAACCACAATCAGAATATATTATATGAAAATAATATATTTTCAAATTAAAATTTTAAGAAAATAAATAAAGATTGATATCTGAGAGTAAAATGTAAGCAAAGCAAAATGTCCATGAAGATTGAACATCATGAAGATCAGCATATGCAGATGAGGAAAACATCACACAGGAATAAAAGTCAGAAGTGTGTGTCAAAGAATGAACCAATCCACTATAATTAGGAAAACAAGGTCACTATATTTATGGCAGCATGAACATGCCAGGAGAAACTTGAATCATAAAGTAATATCTAATTAGAAATGCTATGTTCCCTGTTTAATTGTGGCTAAGCTGGGCAGAGGAGAATGTATTCATTCTATTATCTAATACTGTAGAAAATGTTTAGAATAAAGAGAGGTATGAGACAGACAAGAAAAGTCAAAACAAGCAGAAAGCCTATTGGTCTCATTTTTTGTTTGTTTTAAGTAATGTTAGTGAAATCGACTTTTTGATCTGACAAGTAGAGCTGAGACTGAAAATGAATGATTTCTGTAGGGTTGTACCAATGTAAGACAGTGTGATGGAAAGTAAATCGATGGTGAGACATGAGGAGAGAGAGTAGAGAACACTCCTTTTAAAAGCTTGTCAAAATGTATTTCTAGTGAACTCTATTAGTCAGCTGATGTTGTGTAATGCAGTATACAATACCCTTCAAATAGGACAAAACAATTCTAATGCTTGGCACAGTAATAACAAGTTTTCCATAAAAGAAGAATAATTTTGGAGATTATTCTTTGTAATGTCTTCTTTCCCATACTTTTCCAGAACATAAATTCTAAAATTTATTTTCTCATAATAAATATATTTAAGATTAGAAATAATAGAAACTATGCAATAGGATGAAATACAATAGGTCTAAGAGATTTCACATGCAACAAATGAACTTACTGTAGTCAACTATTTAAATCTAATCAATCAATTAGCTCAGTTATGGTAAAAACTCTTACTCCTTTACTTCCCTGTTATGGAATCCCAGGAACCTGCTACAGCCCTGGCTATATGTAGTTGAACTGGAAAAATGTTTAAGTACCATTTTCTATGTATTACATTATTCACATTTCTAATTGTTATGATATTAACCAAAATTCAATAAATACTGAATACTGGTGAACATGGAATAATCATCTTCAGAATATTTTCAATTTCATTTCATGTTAATGGAAACACATTCATAATAGGCACTTCAGAAATTTGTCAACAACTGATGGACACAAATCAATTTTCTACAACTGTAGACTGACTCTATATTATCTATGAATGTGGATTTTGTAGAAAGTGTTACTTTTAGTCACTATAGATTTTTTTCTTGGATGAATTATGAGGCTATTACCAATCTCTCTGCATCCCGTGATTGACACCATAGCTTTAAATTTTCAAGTGTTTAAGGGTCTAGATGAATTATCTACTGTGATTTAAGCATATAGTCATTCAAATACAGAGATGAAGGTGAAAGGAAATGAAGGTATTTAATATGCACTTCAGGGCATGCATCTTTGCAACAATAATTATATTCTGCCACAATAATCTATACTACAAAGACCTATCACATATTCTGCTATTGTTAATAAAGCAATGACCATAAGATTATGGGAATGCTGCTGCAATCCCTTTATCTGTCAGTATATCCTTTGACTTTTTGAAAAATATTTAGAGCTGCAACTTAAATAATATGAAATATATAAAGTGTAAAATGTAACCTTTAGAATTGTATGATTTTTTTTGTAGCAAGTGAGTCACACGTCTCCCTTCCACAAGCATCTGAAAACAATTATTTACTTATTCATTGATTAGCCTTGCATCTCTATAGATATTTTCCAGTGGCCTAAATTTCATTGAACAGAGTCTACTCAATTCCTCATTTTTTAGAATATTTGCCTGATGAAATATATGTATTTAATTACTCTTTGAGAAAGTCTCTTACTGTAGCCCAAGTTGTCCTGGTAAGCAGACCTTAAACTCACTATGATCCTCTTGAATACACAGATTACAGGTGTGAACTACTATCTATAACTAAGATAATAAATGCATTTTCTCAGTTCCATTTGCATTCATGTCAAAATATTTTAAAACTCCCATTTTATGTTGTTCTTTTAGATTTTGCCCTTATACATGCTGAAAAAATATTCATCTCTCTCTGTGTGTGTGTGTGTGTGTGTGTGTGTGTTTGTGAGTAGGCATGTGTGTGTATGTGGGTGAATGACTTTATCATTTTTTCAAATTAATTTTGGTTTTGATTTCTAATTTCAATCTTTTGTGATTAAAAAGTACACAACCTATGATTTTATTTTTCTTAAATTCATTGCACCTGACTTTTGGCCTAAAATTAGTGTGCTTAGATTTGGATCTATGTGGAGAGTAGTGGAATGGGTATTATTGTCATGAACATGGCTATGTCAAAGACCCTAATTTTCAAGACTCAATGGAATGGCATCATTTTCCTGGGTTAGCCCACAGGAATGTCAAAACCATCTGTGTTAGGATGAGTAAAGATGTTTACAAACTTTGATATTTAGCTAAAACCAATGCATAAAGGCACTGTGGGCAGCTTCTCACAGATAATGGCAACCAGAGTCTATTTCCTATAGAGATTAGCTATCCCAGCTCTGCTATTCATGCTATATAATAACCTGAAGAGTTTTCAGGCATCCCCACCAGAACCCACCAGATCCCAGCTTCTATGGTATCACTTCATTTCTTGTTGTCCCATTCAGGTCGATCCCTAAGCAGTTGTCAAAAATCTGTATTCTGTTATAGTTAGCATATATGGGCCACAGATATCTATTAGGTCTCGTTGGTTTACACTATTTTCAAGTCTTCTATTTCCTTAGTAATTATCAAATGTGGGTATATAGGATCCTGAATGTTATATTTGAAATACCTATTTTTCCTTTTAAATGATTTACCATGTTTCTATGATTCCTAATTTTATTTTTATTACACAGGTATATTTTAGCATGTAATTTTAACTTCATGCCTCTGACAGAATTGTGAGTTGTTTCATTAATTATTGGTCAGGAGATTATTGCTTTAGCCTTCTTAGAATGATTTAGCTGGAATTAATGTAATACTAATAGGAGAGATGGGTCTGACCTTTGCTTGACAAAGGTGACCCCAGTGGCCTGAACCAACCAGCTCAGCTATCATCCAGATCCACATGCTGGGTCTTGTGCTGTCTCACCCTAACATCTACCCCATCAATGACCTGAAGGAGTATGTGAAGGAACTGGTCCTGCAGAAAGATAACCACAAGAACCCCATGACTGGTGCAACAGCAGGATATCTAAGAGGTATTTCTATGAGGGTTCAGTGATGAAGGTGTGCTGGAGGCACTGAACAAGACTAAAGACTCACAGCAATGAAAATTTTGTGGATAGGGCTGATTGGACAAAAGGAACAGCAGTTTTACCTAGTGTACGAATGATTATTGGGAATCCATTCCTCATAGAGGGAAACTTTCTCAGCCTAGGCCCTCTCCCAAATGATGTGACAGAATTTGATGATTCCCCCATAGAAGGCCACACCCTTTCTATGGAGCAGAAGAGGGATGGGAAGGGGGTTGGTGGGAAGCATGGGAGAATGGGAGGGAGAGGGAACTGGGATTGATATATAAAATAAGACTGTTTCTAATTTAAATATAAAAAAATAAAACAAAAGTTTGCTCCATTGACAATTTGCTCTATATGACTCTCACTCATGTGGACTGAGTCAAGGAGCATACTTCTTCAGAGCACAGCTCTAGATTTAGGTAACTTTTTAACTGAATGAGGAAAATTATAAGACAGCAAACCCTTTACTCAACTGTTCTCAGCTGCATATAACTTTCTGTTTGCTTCTCAGTGTGTGGAAACTTAAGTTGTTTTAAAAAGTGTGATATCATAGTAAAGGTCAGTTAAGTTTATACATGAAGCTGGTTTCCCTGTTTCCTCACATGAGTCATGATTCTTTAGTTGAAAACTTGACATTTCAGCTATTGTAATATGGTAAGTACAAATCAAAAACTCACCCCCACCCATCATTGTATGTATCACCATTTGCTACTTTTGCTGCCCCCCCCCCGCCTTCGCATCTTTATAAGACTACTTATGCAAAGCTATGTTCTTTTCTCTTTTAATCCACTGAAATGTTAAGTCTCTTAGCTGAAAGAAGTATGTGAATGCTCATGTGGGAGATACAATAATGTTAACAACACTCACTCCTGGGTGATTTATAGCTCTGTCTGGGCCTTCTTGCTTATACAAAAAACAAGGCCCCATTGAATGAATAAAAGATCTTTCCAGTTTTTTCCAAAGTATGTGAAATAAATCTGCCTTTTCACATGGTATTATAGATTTTCAGAAATATAAGTAAAATCTTAAGGCCTTTCCATTCCCATTACCACCTCAGTTTCACTTTTTTTTTTTTTTTTTTTCATTTTAAATTTTTTCATTGTGTTCTTCTTAACTCCAGCTGGTGTCTCTGTTAAAATAGCTGTGAACCAAAACAAAAGTTATTCATTTTTCTTTCTAGCACATGTCTTGGGAACAGTGTTACTTGCACAAAGTCAATAGTCAAGTTCAATGAAGACAAGCTTTGGGAATGGACACACAGGTCCAAAAGCAACAATTTTCTGGAGACAGTACTTTGTAAAGAAAGCTTCATTTCACTCTGCCATGATTTGTGGGGTACTGCATTTCATGACTTGACTAGTTACTGGGCTGGTAGTTTTCAAACTGAGCATGTAACACAGAAAAGTAGACAAAATAGTAAAAGTCAAAATGCCAGAAAACCAATAGATTTATTGTGATGCTTCCAGTTTTCCTTCTAAATAGTCCTGAGATTGTTAAAAGCTTCTGGTTAATCTCCAGAGATCTGTGAAAGTCAATTATATAATGTTTGTCACTGTTCTTGCTGCTTGTTTTTTTTTTCCCCCAGGGTCTGATTTCTTGAGCACCCCATTCTGCCACTCCATAAGTGTTTACCCACGGTCTCTTAAATCGTATATGAATTTGTACCACTTGACTTCATAGAAGCCTAGTTATTTCTTTATCTCACTGGAAAAAAATTCTATGCCCTTTGTATTTCTAATGCATATAATACTTGATGATCTGGTGCACCATTTTCTATTTCTTCTGCTACTGCTAAATAGTCTGTCTCATTTATATCCTGGCTATTCATCAAATACTGTTGGTTTTGCAGGCATTTGAGAGCTCCTATTTTCACATCCATAGTTTACTATTTAACTTCATTGAAGTCTATTTGTAATCTTTATTTATTTGAGCAAATATATATGTAGGATATACTATATTCTAGCCTCTTTCTAAAAACTTCGAAAAATTATATTTTGATCCCTTTTTTCAGACATCATCTTTTTTAAAAAAATAATTTTGATGAGCCCTGAACTCTGTAATTCAAAGGATATCCTCTCTTCATCATAAGTACTTCTTTATCTTCTTCACTT
Source organism: Phodopus roborovskii (assembly GCF_943737965.1). NCBI lineage: Eukaryota > Metazoa > Chordata > Mammalia > Rodentia > Cricetidae > Phodopus > Phodopus roborovskii. Next base: position 30,754,429 of record NW_026126525.1, on the reverse strand, counting down.
TATAATATAAAAATGATATCTTCCAACATTTTGTAAAATTTGCTAATAAATTATACTCACTGATTAAGATAAAAACTGAAAAAGGCAAATATAGTTCCATCAGACTCTTGACTGGGTTTATATGAAACTTAAGGCCTATTGCAGGATAGATAATAAACACTTCAGGCCAATTAACAGTGTTAAGTGAGGTGAGGTACCACTTTTAATATTGTTATTTTATACTAAAATGGGGAAGTGTGAGAAGATTAATTAAACCAGAGAACAAACCAACAAAGAATAAGAACATAATTCCACAATTTAAAGAAATCAGAAAAAAAAGAGCCAAGAATTTGTGTCAAGAAACAAAATGCATGGAGTGAAATAAGGAGAAAGAGAATATTATACCCCAAAGATGCTATGAAAAAAGTTTCTAGAAAGAAATTTCACCTCACACTGAGATTTCTACAAAGCCAATGGACAGAATAGAAAGAAAAATGATTGTTTCTAATATTGCAAATCCAGGGCAAAATCATATTAAGTATTTTTTAGCTCCCATTAAGATCCATTGCTTTCCACTCCTGTGTCTGACATAGCATCCTTGTGACTGTGGTTGCCATTTTTTAATGTACAAACCGACCATTAGCTTCCACCAACCCAAAAGCTAAGGATGACCTCAGGCAGCAGCTGAAGTAAGAAATAGAGATTCCCTTAGGCAGAGCTTGGTGAACCCTAGGGGAGATGAGGAAGAAAGAATGGAGGAGCCAGAGAAGTCAAGGACACCAGGAGAACTCAGCCCAGAATCAACTAAGCAGGGTTCATAGAGGCTCACAGAAACTGAATCAGCAACCACAGTGCCTGCATGTATCTGTGCTAGAGTCCAGCCTGAAGAGGCATTCAGGATGGGACTAAGAAGTGGGGCTGCAGCCACCTATGGCTATTTCTTAGTCTCAATGTGATCTCAATGCACCAGTGAGAAGGAAATTTATTCCTGCCTCCTCCAATACTGTGATTTCAAATATACATCAACAGAAGACCTGTTCTTAGATCTGACATGAAACTTTGTCCTTGGGCAATAAGATCTGGCCAGTGAAAATCCCATCCAGTTACTGCCTCTCCCTTCTCTCTACTACCTGTCCCTTGCTTTTATCAAGAGTGGGCCTTTACTGCATCACCACTTTGGTGAATTCCAAACTGAAGTTACACAGCTGGCTAGTAAATCAAATCTTATAATTAAACAAGCCAATTTTGAGTAGTATAAAAAAAGCAGATTTCCTTGTTCTGACACAACTCACCAAGCTGATGTACTCAAAAATATTTGAAAAGGATCCTGATTTTTTTACTTTCTTTGCTCTTTTACAACAAAAACTTCATAAAAGCATTGCCAAATGAACAAATAAAATTTAGATAACCTAAATAGGCACTGCAGAATGAAAATTGTATACCCTTTGAGGTGAGAGTTGTGTTATCCACAGACAATCAAAAAACAAAAAAGGTTATGAAGACAAGTTTTACTCTTATGAAGAATGGAGGACTGCTAAAGCTCAAAGACAGGTCAAATAATCTGGGATCTGAAAACTGGATTTAGAGATCTTGGAACCATCAACAAAGTAAGGCATGAGTGTAGAGGCCAAGTAGAATAAGGAATGTGAGAGAATATTCGAAGGTGAATTTTGATGATTTTGTTGTTTAAGGTGGATGTTAACTGATCACAAGGCCAATATACCAGAAACCCTGGTGAACAAGGGAAAATCAAATATGTAGTAACAAAAAGAGGTGTATGACAAAGAAAGACACCTGAGTAAGCCTTCATGACATCCATTGCAAGATACTGGCAAAAGATGCAGGAAAAGAAGGAGGAAAAATAGCCTGGCCATGCTAGAAATTAATAGGAGAAACAAACCAGGAATCCACAGACAACATATGATTAGTGCCAAGAACACAAATGGAGAAAGAGATGTTTCTTCAGTTAATCATATTAGAAGAATTGGCAGGCTCTATGCAAGAAAGTGATCTTGCACTCTATCTAAACCCTTACAGAAGTGACCACTCAAAACAGACTAAATCCCGACATGGTAAAAGATGTAAGGTAAATGACAGAGAATTGGCATGGGCAATGCTTTCTCTTATAGAATCATAAGATGCAATCGACAACATGAGGAAACCAGACACATTACATCATACTGAAAACTACCTAGAAAAGCCAAGACCCAGACAGATTCACTGCTAATTCTAAAAAGTTTCATAATAATAATATTCTTAATTAGCTCCACTGAAAGAGAAAGAATATCAATGAATTCATGCCATGAAGTCACTATTATCCTGTTACATAAACCAGGTAAAGACAAAGAAACACAAAGGAAAACTGCAGGTCAATTTTACTGAAAAATACAGATGCAAAATTTCTCACCAAAAAACCCCAAAAATTGCAAAGTTAATTCAGGAATACATTAAGACATCCATATATACTGATCACGTAAGTTTCATCCTGGAAACACAAGGTTGTCTCAACACATATAACTCAAAAATGTTAATATAACACTAAAATAAATTTAAACACCAAATAAACACTTAAGCATTCTAATTGATGACCAGAAAAGTACACAACAATGTTCAACAAACTTTCCTGATTAGAGTACTGAAGATATTAGGAGTCAAAGGGAAATATTTCAGATCAGTAAAGGCAATATGCAACAAAATGATTGTCAATATTAAAACCGATGAATACAAATGAAATCAAGAAGGAGACAGGATGCCCATTCCCATACCTTATTCAAAACAGTGTTCCAAGTCTTAGCTATAGCAATTAGGCAACAACAACAAAAGGTATGCAGGGGGGTCAAATAGAAAAGGAAGAAGTTAGGAAAGCAGTAGCATGTGGATCTCTGTAAGTTCCAAACCAGCCTGGTCTACAGAGCATGTTCTAGGACAGTAAAGGCTACAAAAAGAAATCCTCTGGAAAATAAAAAACAAGTTAAATTAATTAATTAATTAATAAAAGGCAGAAGTTGGACTATCCTTACGTGCAGTTAACACAATTCTATAATTAAAATTTTACTAGAAAATAATTTATATGTAGATGGCACATACATGAAAATGCCAGAACACAAAATAAATACACAAACAAATAGTAACATTTATTTTTACCAATAATGAACTCTAAGAGAAAGAAACTGGGAAAAGATAACATCCATAATATCTCAACACCAGTGCCTAGGAATTAAATAGAAGTGGGAAACAGGATGACGGGACCAGGTGGTGGTGGCACATGTATTTAATCCCAGAAGAAGGAAGATCTCTGTGAGTTCAAGGCCAGCCTGGTCTACAGAGTGAGTTCCAGAACAGGCTCCAAAGCAACACAAAGAAACACTGTCTCAAAAAAACAAGAGAGAAAAACAGAAATAAATGAAAGAAAGAAAGAAAACCAGGATAATGAGATAGAAGTAAAAGAACTCTAGAAAGAAAACTTCAAGACATTGACAACAGAAAACAAGGAAGATACTAGACAATGAATGGCCTTCCATGCTCCAGACCCGTAAGAATTAGTATAATGAAAATGGCTAATGCCAAAGTTAATCTACTGGGTTAATACATATTCATTATAATTCCAGTATCATAGTTCACAGATTTAGAAAAAAAATCCAAGAATTCATACGGAAACACAAAAAAGCACGGATATCCAAAACTATAGTACAGAGTAAGAGCACAGCTGGATGTAACATAACCCTTGACCTCAAATTATATGAACAGATTATGGTGATAAAGATAGCTGTTGCTGGCATAAAAACAGAGAGAACAATGGAACAGAATAGAGGAGCCAGAAACAAATGAAAGCAATTATTATTACTATAGATATAAACAGAGAAATTGATCAAACTGTTGGCAAGGTGTGAATAAAATAAAATAATACCCAGAAATATTATGAAATTGAAATACCTCGATAGAGTACAAACAGTTCTGTTTTAAAATGAGGAAATAAATAGACTCTACATTCTCCAAATAAGATAAGATAGCCAACAGTTATAATTCAAAATATTCAACATCCTCTAGGAAATGCAAAACACAAGACACCCTCCCATAGCTGGTAGAATGAATATTATGAAAACCACAACATGTACCAAGTACAAAGAATCGGAGCCTTCAACCTCTTGGACAGGTAACAGACAGACATTAAAGGTAAACTTAGAGGGATGCAGTGTAACAGTAATGAATGACATAGCTTAATAGATAGAGCCACTGTGGGATTAGTGAGAAACCTGGTGCTAGGTTAATTCCTAAGAATCTACAAGGATGAACCCAGTTAAGACTTACAGTGGAGAGGATGCCCAAACTAGTCTATACCTGTAATTAGGTGAATACCCCAACTCACCGTAGAGCCTTCATCCAGTAATGGATGGATCCAGAAGCCAAGATCCACAATCAAGCACCAGTCTGAACTGCAAGAATCCAGTCAAAAAGAGGAAGGATGGAATATATGAATGAGCAAAGGAAGTCAAGATCGTGATGGTGAAATCTACAGAGACAGTTGAACCCAGCTTGTGGAAACTCATTAACTATAGACCAACAGTTGTGGAGACTCCAGGGGACCAAACTTGGCTCTCTATATGTTGGAAATAGTTGTGAAACTCAAACTATATGAGAGGCTTATTAGAACCCATTTTCTATGTTGAGATGCCATGCTCTGCAGCATTAGGACTATGATATAATCCTGGTACGTTAGCTAGCTTGTTGAAACCCATTCCCTTAAGGTGGGATGTCATGCTTAGCATCAATGCATGGGAGAGGGGCTTGGCTCTGTCCCAACCTATTGTACTGGATGTTGTTGACTCCTCAAGAGACCTTTACCTGTGAGGAGGAGTGGACTGGGGTGGGTTGAGGGTGAAGTGAGGTTTGGTATAAGGAGGAGTGGAAAGAAGAACTATGGTTTGAATGTAAAATGAAATTTAAAAGAATAAATAAGTTACAAAAAAAGGTTAAGGGTTCAAGGGCACAGTCCTATGCAATAATGTCTGACTGCAGGAGACTCATCTATCTTAAAAATTGCTACAGAGAGTCTCTCTGTTAGCAAACTTTTGGGAGACTTTATCAGATCCTAGAAATGTCATCTAGGTCAAGGAGAGGCAATGCTTTATTCTTTCTGTGAAGTCTTCCTCTAACATGTAGATTCAGTTTACTCTGGGAAGGGAGCTAAATTCACAGACCTTCCTGAAGTAACACTGAAGGAAATCCATGGGGAGACCTAGAACATATTGCTTTGCATTGGTTTAATAGGATCATTTAGTTCAATTTGGTGCTAAGAAATATCTACCAAGGGCTTACTAAGTACAACACAAAGACATCCCCTGCATACCAGTTGAGGGTGAGAATGCTTCCACAGAGGAAAGGTGCATGTGATGACACAGACTATTTACAACCCTACAGGCATTATTTTATCAACCAACTGTGGCTTCCCCAGCTTAGGCCTTCCACAAGCACAGATGGTAGATTGTTTTAGAGACATATCTTTTATTATAAGTGATATTTATTCTCCTGGAAAGAGATTCTAGTGAATCTGCAGCCCACTGAGTTGTTAAAGATGAAATCTTCAGCACACACATTGTGCCACAATCCTAAGGGTCCAAAGATCAGTTAGAAAAACAGCTAAAATAGATCAAGCACAGCTGGGTGTGATAGTAGTTTTTAGTTAATTAGTCCCAATTATACTGTTCCCAAAGCCACTGATAGAAACTGGATTAACACCTGAGTAAAGAGGATTCAAATATAAAAACAATGTTTTACCTGGCTTCAATATTGATAACAAGAAGAAATAGTTTGAACATCCAACTTATAATGAGTATTAAATTTATTCAAATAAGATAGTAAAATCAAGACACACTGAAGATCTTAATGCTGTAAGATCCACGATTCTTCGGTATTACTAATGCCAAAGGCATGTAAGTAAGTTAAGATACACTACCAACATTTACAATCTTTTTATTATACCCACATAATACTACCTCTGACCACATTTATTATTATTTTGAAAAGTGCTTTTTCATTGTTTGGGGAGATAGTTCAGTCAATAAAATGCTCACCGAATAAGCATGAAGACCTGAGTGCAGATGGCCAGCTCCTACATAAATAAGAAGTGTAATAGTGTACAACAACCCTAATCCCAGTGTTTGGGAGATGGAGATAGGAGAATCCCTGAGGATGGGTAGGCAGTCAATCCAACTGAATTATCAAGCTCTGGGCTCATTAATATTTTCCCAAAACAAGGTGGAAAGCAATTGAGGAAAAACACCTTCCGCTACTTATCCTGCATATGAAAGGCCACCTAGATTATTTGTTGAGCTATAGGACAAAGAAAAAAGTATGAAAAAAAGAGGCAGACTACATCTAATTGGTTACACCAAAGTTTCATTCAAACATACACATAGACATGCAACAATTCAAAAATAAGTAAATAAATTATTGTAGAATTATGCAAAGCAATGTTGCAAGAAGATTCACTTTTTCTTAGCTTTCTGTTGTCATCTACTTATGTAATTGTCAGAAACATAATGTTGAAGCAGAGAATTCATTTCAGTTTCTTTCTTGATGAATAGTGTATGCTAATCAAGAATAAACTGGAACATAATAAATGTAGGAAAATTATTGTGATGACAAATTATGAGTTGTACTTGTCTTCTTGAGGGTAAAAAACCTTTAATGTTAGGGGTCTAGATTAAATTCTCAAAACCATTGATTTTATAAGATTATTTACTTTATTTCAAGTACAGTTGAGATTTAATATCCAACAATCCAATGTTTTTCACTCCAAAGAGGAATGCATGCAAAGCCTTTTTGGCAATATTAAAGCTGTTGCTATCTTTCCCTGAATCTCCTGGATCAGCCTCAAGAAGAAACTGTACTCATAAAACAGAGCTTATTGATATTCTCATTTGATGATAGTATCACTTTCTTCTCAACAATAACCTCAGCTTAAAGGAAGAGAATAAGAAAAATGATAGCTCCTCAAATAATTAACTTCAACACATACATCTAGATGCTGTTTCCTGGACCTAAATATATTGGGAAATATTATGAATACTCTATAGCTAATATGTAATTAGGAACTTTGAGAAACCTAAGTTACAATGCCTTGCATTCATCATATCTGCTGAATACCCAATGTGAGACAAACAAAGGAAATTTACCACCTATTAAGCTTTTAGAATATGCTCTGGTAGTTTAAATTTGTCTCCATCATCACCTTATGAATTGGATCTTACTGTATTTATTTCATCTCCTATACAAAGTTAACAGTTAAAAGGGATAAAGCTACACTGAATCATATTCCCTCTGTTTTCACATTGAAATCTCATAAGCTCTCCAGTAATAACAGGCCAATTAGTGCAGTTGTGGGGATATAACACACTAGTAAAGAACTTGTCTACCATGCACAAAGTCTAAGAATCAATCTGTAATATCACATAAAATGAGACAAAAATAAACCCAACAGTACAAAGACTTTACCTTTATGTTTTTATTGGTCTTTTGAATAGTGTCATTATAAAACTATATGTTTGTACCATGAAGTAATTATAAGTCAGTCACATACACTTGGGGATAAAGAATAGTGAAGACTCCTGTAGCCCAGTTACACAATTAATGCCCACTGTTTAATGTCAAGTAAACTTGGATCTTGGCATTTATGTAGCACAATAGATATATAGCATCTACATTTGTTTGTGAGAACATCTTTGGAGCTTCTTTTGCCTCGTGTGCATGCTAAGGCTTTGTTTATATATTTTTCTCTGTTTTTACCCTTACAAATCCTTTGAGTATATACCATTGCTTCCAGTTTAGTGTTTCTATGGGATTCTTGAGTGGACAAATGAGTTAGTATCAGCATCTATAACTGTTTGTTGTAACTTTTCTTGGGCTGTTTTCCACTTGTTTTGTCCTATTTCTGATGTGTTTGTTTTTGTTTGATCTTTTATATTTTATTTTACTTTATTGTTATCCTTTAGAAACCTATTTATTTCTTCCTATTGAGCAACAGAATAGATGGATCCATGTGAAAGGAGAGGTTGGGAGGAACTGGGAGGAGTAGAGGGAAGGGAAACCATAATTAGGAAATATGAAGTGAGAAAAAGAATATGTTCAAAAATGAAAATATGGAAATAGTAAACACATTTTAAAAAATATATAATATAGATTTATACAATATGTTTTAGTATAAAAATACATAATAAAAATATACCACTTGTTAAATTATAAAGTATAGATTCATATGTTAATTTTGGTACTGAATTGCCTCAAGTTAATTGTAAAATTGTTTTACCTTTATAATTTGTCAAGAGTGTTACGTATATACAGAGATAAACACATAAGTGAATTTTATTTTTTATCCTTTTATTCCTGTTTTCCTTCTTTACTGAAAAAGAAAAGAAAAAAACATGCTGAATGCCTCTAATACACTTGAGTATTTTAGGTAATAGACAAAGAACTTAGCATGTGATCAGCACAGTGTTTTGAGGGTAGAGAAACAAGTGAATGCATTAATGCCCATAAAGTATGTACAGGTGAAAAGAGCAAGTAAAAATGCCTATAGTGGGAGATAGAAGAGAGGTGATAAATTAAGGGAGATGTAAGGATCCAAAGACTGCTCAGATCTAGAGAGTTAAATATAAAACAAAACAGAACAACAAAACAAATAACCAGAAGCCAGGAGCTAAAGAGAAACCATAATAGATATTTCCCAAGTCACCCCTTTACTTGCAATGCATGCTTCTCTTTCAATAAGAAAAATCATGTCCTCTCCTCAATTATTAAAGTTTATCATGGTTGTGTCTTTGAAAACAAAGGTCAGAGAAGAGAGAGATGGGAGTGGGAAAAGAAGGGGAAGAAAGGAGAGAATGGAGAGTAGAGTAGAGCAGGGCAGGGTAGGGTAGAATATGGGCAAATAGAGTAGGGTAGAGTAGAGTGAAGGGTAGAGCACAGTGTAGAGTAGAGTAAAGGAGCAGTGACTCATTACTAGGGTAATAAGCACATATGAGGAACTGTAGGAAATTTAAAATTCTTCACAGAGAAAAACCCTTAGATATAAAGCCCATGCCTGGAAGTGGGTATAAAAAATAATAGAAAAAAGATGTAACAGTAACAATAAAAATTTCTAGATATCAGAGAAATGAAGAAACTAAAAGAAACATAACTAATAAAAAGCATAAATAGTAGGTTCCCCAAGATTCTCCTAAATTGTTGTGAGATCCACAGCTGGCTATTTATTACAAAATGCTAATATTGATTTAATGCAAGTTATCAGACTTAGTATTCTTTCTAATACAAATTAATTTCATTTTTCTTCCTTTTTAGTTTTAAATAATACTTTTTTCTTTAAAATTCCATATATTTATACAGTATATATGGATAGTATCCATCCTCCATTGCCGCCTTGAAATGCCCCCTAAAGCCTTGAAAACTATGGCTCTCCCAGCTTCATGTTCTCTTTAGTTATTGATAAATCTCTATAGTTACTGATAACCACCCCCTGATTTCAAGTAGTACTCCTCATAAAAACATGTGTGTGACTGTACCCTGGAGAATGGCAAGATGCCAGTGGAAATATCCCCCAAAGCAGAGTGAGTCTCCCACCCTAGAAGCCATCAACTAGTAATGGCTCCTCCAATAAGTTTGGGGCTTTGGGAACCCTCCCCTAACCATGTTGCGATTTTGAGTCTTCAGGTGACCAGAGGATTTATGAATTGATGTGTACCAACAGTCATGTAATTTTTATGAGGTCAGCATTTCAAAGTTGTTTTCACCATGTACAGTACTATTTATATTATAATGTTCCCCACTGTCTGTTGTTAAGTTTCTTGAGCCTTGGATGTCAAGGTGGTTTAAAATGACCTAAATAGAGCTAAGCAATAAGTTAAACTTTTATTTTTTCCTAAAAATGTATTTTCAAATCTTAATATTACCTCTACTCTTCACAATAATGAAATATTTTAAACATTTTCAACAAAATTAGACTAAAATGCATTTTTTTACAAACAATTTTCTCAAAGTCATAAGATTTGAAAAGACAGATGAAGAATAACATTCAAGATTTGTGTATGGAAAACTGATCTTCAAATAAAAAGAAAATGATTTCAAACCCTGCTGGAATTTTTAAAAGTGTTTACTAACTATTCTAAAAATAAATTTTCAGCCGATATTGTCTTATAAAATATTTTATTGTAAATATTCTTGGTTTTTGCCTCTATTTCAATGACTCTTAAATGTTCATTTCTTTTCTTTTTGTGCTCAAATAAACTTTCATAAAGTATTAGACATTTGGCAGTATTAAAGACAATTTCTAGCATCACTTCTCACTAAAATGTTTGCTGCTGTCTATGCTTACAAATTCATGTATTTGTGGTATTACCAAAAAAAAAAAAAAAAAAAAAAAAAAAAGATTCCCACCTGCTCAGCCCTGCTTCTTCTTCCTGCCATTCCTAATAGTCTTTTAAGCTGCTATTTCAGCTCTGCAGCTAGTTTCAAAGGCAACTGTGGTACAACCTCAGCTCAAAGATCAAAGACTTTCACCCTATGGTTGCCTTGACTGGGTGCTGAACTTGGAACTGAGGGGCTTTGCTGTAAAGGTGGAAAATTGCTGGCTATGAGCCTTTGCAACTCACGCCATAGCAACACATGGAGTTTGCAGCTCCAAGAAACTTACAGCTAAATCAGGCCATTCCATTTGTTCACTGGCATTCCCCATCCACAGCTTCTGCTTAGAGCTGACAACACAGTTCTGAACTCTGTTTACAACTGTTGAACCTTGACGTTTTGCTTATATTAGTGACTCACAGGTTAGGAAGGGAAAACAGAAGAAAAAAAAATGAGGTACATAATTTATATTTTCCTTTGATCCTCCCAGAAATAATAATGTTTGCTTCTTTTCTCAGTGGGAAGGATTTTATATATCCCATCTGTAAATGTTCACAGGGATATAAATCTGATACAGAAATAAAATATATCATTTCCTGGAAGCATGGAGGCAGTTCTCTCTAGTTCCTAAGGATATAGCAGCACATAGAGAGAAAAGCTGAGATACATCTTTTATTTTTATATTTTTATATTTATTTATTTTGCCTAGGAAAAACAAATTTTAGACAGATGTCCAGAGATTTATTTAGTCAGGCAATTTCACCCATAGTCCATTTCCATCAGCTCCACAATTAGTAGTCAGAGAACAGCAATGTCATATACCCCTCAGCACTCCTAAAGCACTTCTAAAACATCTGAAGCCACAAAGGCTGTGGCATCCATATTGATTCAGGAGGGTAGCTGAAGCAGAGTGCTTGAGCCAGATGTTTAATGGGAATAAACAGGCAGAACCAAACTTAGAGCCTGGAGCACAGCAAAGATTCTCCTAAGTCTTATGATCTCTTTGTTTACTGTTTTCCTTGATGTGATTGCCCCTATATCCTTCAGTAGTACAACTAGAGTTTATATAGCACCAGTTATGCACACACACGCACAAATCAGTATGTTTCATTAAGAATGTAAAAGTACATATGGGTATGCCCACTGTTTCGTTGTTGTTTTTGGTTTAGATTTTTTTCTTTTCCTTATTTTACATATGGATCCCAGTTCCCTATCCCTCTATCCCTCCCATAACCCCCGACATACCTCTCATCCCATCCCCTTCTCCCCACTGCACAGGGAGGGTGATGCCTTCCAGGAGGGATCATCAAAATCTGTCAACTCATTTGGAGTAGGGTCTAGGCCCTCCCCTCTGCCTCTAGACTAAGGGAGTATCCCTCCATAGGGAATGTGCTCCCAAAGTCCTTTGTGCACCAGGGATATATCCTGGTTCCACTGTCAGAGATCCTTTAGACTGCCCAGACCTTCTAACTGAGACCCATGTTCAGGGTGTCTGAGTTGGTCCAATGCTGGTTTCCCAGTTATCAGTTTGGGGGTCCATGAGCTCCCCCCTTGTTCAGGTCAGCTGTCTCTGTGGGTTTCTGTAGCCTGGTCTTGCCCCCATTTTCTTATCACTCCTCCCTCTCTGCATCTGGATTCCAGGAGTTTGGCTCAGTGTTTAGCTTTGGGTGTCTGCTTCTGTTTCCATCAGCTACTAGATGAGATGTTATATGATGGCTGATAAGTTAGTCATCAATCTCATTATCAGGGAAAAGCATTTAAATAGACTTTCCACTGTTGTTCAGATTGTTATTTGGTGTCATCCTTGTAAGTCTCTGGACATTTCTCTAGTGTCAATTTTCTCTTAGAACTTATAATGGCTCCCTCTATTGTGGTATCTCCTTTTTTTTTCACTCTTGTCTATTTGTCTCCTGACTCAATCTTCCTATTTCCACATGTTCTCCTCTCCTCCCCTCCTCTTTCTCCTAACTTCCTCTTCCCTCACTGCCCCTCCATTCCCAATATGCCCAGGAGCTCTTGTTCCTTTCCCATTCTGTGAGGTACCTTGTATAAATATCTTAGTTTCCTCCTTGTATCCTAATTTCTCTGGTGATCCTTTGCTCTATGCCTCAAATCCATTTATGAGTGAGTACATACCATGTTCTTTTTGAGAATGGGTTACCTCACTCAGTATGGTTTTAAACTGTGCAAATCAAGATGCCACATATTTTTAAACAACAATGAGCATGTGTCTTATAATTCTTACAGATGTTTGGACCACGAGTTTGCGATTGTCCTTGACCTTCCTTTTTCACAAAAATCCATTTCATGAGGAAGTATGTAAATACTACCATCACAATATACAAGGATTCTGCTACTCTCCAGAACTCAGCCACCAATGTCTCTCACCTGGGGATCTGTGATGTCTCCATGACACTGCTGCTGCTTTGATCTTTGCTCTTGGCTAAGAGTGCCATTACAGCACACAAGAGCCCCCTTCCTAAAATGTATGGGAGTCAAACTAGGTTGTATGTACTTGGTGTTTAGAACACTGTAATGAATCACCATATCACTGAGAAGTGTTATTGTTCTGATAATGGCCAACAGGGTCTTGAATTATCTGTGTCATCCTCATAAGAACTCAACTCCTTCCAATCTTGCCTTCCATCATCTTGGCCTCCTTTATCTAGAAATATACTGTACATCCTTTAAATTGCCCATTGCTGCCTGTTATCCTGTGGTGCAAATCACCTTCCAGCCATCCTTACAGTGATTTCCTTAATCTTCAAGTCCTAGTTAAAATGTCAGTGTCTCAATGAGATCAATGTTAACAGTCCCATGTGTACTGAAAAATACCTTACTTCCAATTTTCTCATTACTCATCCTCTGTCTTATTTTACAGTTACTTTTATTTTCTTCAAAGCATTTATCATTCACTCACCTGCCATATAGTTTATGTCTTTCCTATGCTGACTATTCCATCCTGTTTACTAAAATGGAAACATAGAGCACCAGGAACCTCTTTTGGCCTCTAACAGAGTATAGTGGATTGAACAATGGTACATAATTGATGCTCAGCAAACATGTACCAAACAATCCAATGTAAGAAAAAATATTTAAACACTGTATTTTATGATATTTTATACCACTACTTTGCAAAATATTTTGTTCACCTTCTTTTATCTCCTCTCATAAAGCATATGAGTCTCCAGTTGCTTTTCTTGTCTGTTACAGAATGTCATATTCTGCATTGTTTCTTGTTTATTCAAGGTTGCACAGCATGAAAGTGTCACTGGCACAGCAGAAACTTTTATCCAACGTTAAAGCTTGCATCTTAACCATCTGCAATGTGCTGAAAGTAGCAACTTGTTTAAGTCTTGTATAAGTACAAGATTGTTAGGTGTAGGAAATAATTTAAGTTTTATGGACAGAGGAAAAGAAATTATCCAGGCTTATGCTATTTTAGAGTATAATCTAAATTTAGAAACATCCTCGCAAGACATTAACTCATAATTGTCACAAAGAAAGGTAAGTAAAACACAGAGTGCATATATTAGAATAGATTTTATATTTGTTGTTATTTTATTTCTCTGCATATCTCTGTGTGGGTGTGTATGACGGGGGGGAGGGGGACAGAAAGAGAGAGAGAAGGAGAGGATTTATGTTTGAAGTGTGTGTGTGTGTGTTTGTGTGTGTGTGTGTGTGTGTGTGTGTGTGTGTGTGTGTGTGAATGCTCACAGAAGCCAGAAGGTGCTCACTCCCCTGGAGTTGGAGTTACAGGCAGCTGTATCCTGCCTGATGTGGCACTTATGTCTGAACTGGAGCCTTCTGCAAGATCAAGAAGGTTCTTAACTGTTGGACCAACCTTCTAGCCCATGAACAAAGTTCAGTTTGTTACTTTTTATTTTTTTTCTTCCATCCTATCCTTGTTCTCAATTCTTCCCTAGGGATAAATGCAGAGCTTCTCTAAGACTTGACCTTTGTTCTTCTAACACACACACACACACACACACACATACACACACAAACACTGAAGACTTAAACATACTAAAATCAATTAGATAACTGATTTTATTCACTGAAGCTGTTTGAGGTCATATAAACCAAAGATCAGTTAACCTTTATTGAGTCTCACTAGTTTCTGACCAGTTTGACCATAGTCTCAAGAATAACACTGAGTTCTGGCTTCATAAATGGCATAGTCCTTAACTTTCCTAGTACACAGAGCAAATGTAAGCACTTGTCCCTTTATACACATAACCTTATTTCAAGTTTAAATTGTGTCATCCAGCTGGAGGGTAATTTGTATCCGTCTGTGTCATGTGTCTTTCTTACCTCAAGTTATGTCTTAGAGCCAAGCTTCCCTGGTAGTGGGGACTGAATACAATTATACATACTGCCTCACTTCAGTGAGGACCTCACTGGCAGCCATGTACTGAGTAGACTCTCAATGTGTGCACTCTGATAAAAATACCCTATCTACTCCCTGCTGAGGCACCCTACACCCACGCCAATACTTCACTTTCTTTCTCATTTAGCTGGTGAGTCATATCAGTGCTGGCAATTTATATTAAATGCTTCAATCCCAATTCTTGCCTCTTACTCCTTTTCTTCTTATTCTTTTTATTGTTTCTTAACCTGAAAGCCCTCACATTAGCAATTGTTCATGACTCTTAAACAGAGGAATCTATACAGACTAAACAGACCCCAGGCATTTCAATGCACAAAATGTTATTTTCTTTTTGGATTTAACGTTTATCATGCTTTAAAAATACTCCAATGGATTTTCTTCCTAAATAGCACTTTAAACAGCAGTTTTCCCTTCCTTAGCAAGTTCCATGAAGACATAACACATCCTGTGGGGTCAGACTATGTTCCATTTTCCCTACAGTCAACCCTTTAACTGCAAATAACTTTTCTTAAATGCATTCTAAAATATCTTTTAAATCAAAGTTATTGTTAAATTAAACAAGAGAAGATTTGGTATGTGCAAAATATACAAACAAGAGTTTACAGAATGGGCTAACTAAGCCACCTGTAGGGAACCTCATTTACATATGAAGGCTTCTGTTTCTTCTACTGTCAAAGAAATTCTTGGGCACAGGGACCCCAAATAACCATACCCATACAACACAGAGTACTATCTTGAATTTACTGGGGGAAAAAAATACAGAACAAATTTGCTGCAGACATGCACTTTGTGTTCATGTACTTATTAGAACAGTTCACATTCCTTCAGAATAATACCAGACTAATTAAAATGTCAATTATATAATAAAAATCACCAAGGCTCTTTAGAAGTACATGCTCTATCAGTTTATTGGATGACTGGAACCAAATATGATACTAAAAGTTTTTATTTATATTTCTCATCCATCATTCTCACCATGTCACTGCATTATTACTTACCCCAAGAGACACAGAGCTTATCTCCATTTTCAGTGAAATTACTGAACTGTAATATTTCTCACTTGAAATATGACGCCAAAGATCCTACCTTGTTCAGTCATTACTTGTATCATGATACTCGGAGCCTTCACCTCAGCAATTCTTCTGAAAAAAAAAAAATGCCTTCTCCCTCTCCAATCTATTCCTAAAACCAATGTCTTCAGTCACTGCTCTCTTCTGTCTTCCTCAGAAAATTATTTTGTAGTTCTATTGTCCTCTCTGAAAGCATTGTCAGATTACTTTTGCTCTGATTAGCTTCTCTTCCCTAAAGAATTCCAATTTTATCTTCCTATCCAGTTCCTCTCCAGATGTGCCAAAGCAAACACTGGTGCTGATGTTCTACTTTTTTTTTTTTTTCAATTGTTCTCACATGCCAGGCCATAGGGAAATATACTCCTAACTCTCAGAATGTCTAAAAACATCACTGAGCACACAGTGGTTACCCTGCTTATTAAGTACTAGAATATACAAACCAAACATGTCAGAACATGGGACCCATGAAAAACTTAGAGTGCACATATGAAAGTGAAAAACATATCCGAGGTCCTTGAGAATTTTGGTACTGCAAAGTGATCATGGTATGATCAAGAAGGAAGCTCGTAGCTCTTAGAAACCACATTCCATAATCTAGCCTTATCAATGAAAATACTGAAAGATCTCTGTAATTACATTTTCCATGTGCTAGTTGGTATTTGGTATGTTGGTGTTGGCAGTTGGATTTGGACTTAGAAAAGAAATTAAGGTATCTTATTATAGGGCCCATAGCCTCTGAACAGTGAGAGGGGCAATTATGCATGTTTTTCACTCTGCATGCTGTAGTCTATAGAGGCCTCATGGATCAAAAGAACTTGAATCTGAATCTTAACTTTTTCCATTAACATTTTTACAACCTTGAACAGGTACTTAAATTCTAAGAGCTTCAGTTCCTCAGTCATTTAACAAATACATACAGTATACTGTTCATTGTCCTAGAGTATAGAGTTACACATTGAAAAGATCAATAACTGTGTCACGTTCACAGAATTTACATTAGGTAACACTGACATAGTTCTACAACATTAAGATCAGTATAGAAATCACATGGGTTAGTTTACGAACACACAGTGGTACCTGGAGCAGAGTTGCCTGTCAGTGAGTATTGATGATAATGATGATGATGATGATAATGAAGACTATGATGATAACAGTAATGATAATGATAAATTCTTCACTGAGAGAAGCCAAATGTGTCTGATCAACAGTAGCTATTAAAGAATTAATTTCTGTGGTTGTCTCAAAGATTGAAAAACCACTTATGAAGGAAGAGAGAAATATTTCACAACTTCCCAGCTTCTAAGAGGATACTGGTATTTAACATGGGATGTTGTATAGTGAAGGAATTATTCTATGTCTGTAGAGGTACTAGGCTTTCATTTTTACTTTTATTTGTTTTGCAATATTCACAAAAAGCATCTACTATTCAACATATTGTTTTTAAAATTGCATTGTAACAGGCAGTATTAATTTTTTTCTACTATGCCATTTGAAATAATATTTTTCCACTAAATAACTACACTTATGAAGTCATATCTCTTTAGAACTGTGATAATCCTGATCTCAATTGGATTTACTGGACAATAAAGGATTTCAAGCTTACATCTTCATTGGCTTTTAATATAATGTGGAAAGGGTTACAATCCTGATCTTAGATTCATGGAAAGCAACTGTTTCCATCAGAGATATCTTTCACATAGACATGAAGTCAGTTAAAATAGTCTCATATACTCTCTGAGCTACTTGGTACAATCTATCCACTTAGATCCCTATTTTTCATGTTTGACTGACTCATTTGTCTCAGCCACATTAATACTCTATATAGGTAAGCAAAGATGGATTATTTGCACAAGTAATCAAAAATCATCAACAATCTCATTTATTTATCTGTTCAGTTGACCATTATAAACATGTGTCTTTTGTTTACCAAATGATGGAATCTTCAGTTTTATCTTTATTTTGAAACAGAAATTCAGAACAAGAGTTTAACTAATAGGGTCATAAAAAGAGTAAGCACCACAGAAAATAATGAAAACATATTCTCTAAACATAAAGTTTTCCAAACTACAGATATCAAAATAAAAAATAAAAAAAAAATGTTATCAAAACTTGCTCAAGTATTTTGTAAAATCCATTGAAATTCTATTGCTCCAAAATTAAGGTGACATTCTTATACAAAATATTTGTCACATCTAAAATTCTTCCCAATATTTACCCATAGAAAGACTAATAAAATTCATTAATCCAAAATTGAAGATATATTAATAAATAAAATCTTGTATTTAGTAGACTTCTGTGTTTGTGTTCATTTATGTATATGTTGTGTGTGTTAATTGTCTCAGCTCATATACTTGTGTGTTTATGTATTTATGTGTCTTGGTGTGAGTGTTCACATGTGAGTATATGTTTGCGTGTGTGTGTGTGTGAGAGAGAGAGAGTATATGGTTCTGAAGAACAAAGTTGGAACATCATTCATGCTATCTGTGTACCTGTTACTTAGCAATCTTCTAATTCTTAGATACCCTGAGAGGGAACTCATCATTTTACTGATTTACTCACTGACAATTTAGTTCCTAACTTCAGCTATATATACTCATGTTTATGATACTTAACTCTGTCTATATTTAAGAAAATATACTGTCAGCCCCTCCTAAATATAAGATGATCAACCAGTATTGTTTTCTTTGCTCCATAATTTGTCACTTAAATATGTAGTGCTATAATATTGAAACACCATTGCTGAGATCTCTAGCTTTTTCTCTAAAATTAATTACCTTCAATTGAAAGGCACCATAATGTAGTTAGTAGTCATTACTTCTACATTATAATGTTAAATAAACCAGAATTTTATTAATGATTGTCACTGTAGTAGATGCTTCTCTTTTAAGACTGAGTGAGGCAATGAACAGAAGTGTCCTGACTTCTGTCCTGGTGGTCAGGACCCACACGAATATGTGTCTTCTAATTCTTCATAAATGGGTTTTATTCAAAGAGCATAAGGCCTTCTTAGTCACAATGGGACATCTGCATCACTGTTGTTCACAACAAGGCTTATTGACCATTTCAGAATAAGCTACAGAAAAATCATGAGAACCAGAGGACCAGGAAGACTTGTATTAAACATTGTCCCTTACACACACAGACCACTGCAATCATGAGCATGACAGTTGTGCTTGTCAGTACAACATAATCCCATTCAACATTCCATCATAGATAGGTTTCCTGGTAAAGTTTCTGATGCTGACATGAAACACTATGGCTGAAAGCAACTTAGAGCAGAAAAGTTTATATAGCTTGGAGGTTACAGTTCATCACTAAAGGAAGCCAAAACAGGAACTCAAGACCAGAAGCAAAGAAGAGGGCTACTGCTTACTGGCTTGTTTACTGCATCCCTCAGCTTACTATCTTATGCAACCCAGGACCTACTTTGCAGAAATGACAATGCAAAGAGTCTGTCATGCCCTCCTACTTCAATAATCAATCAAGAATTTTCACAATATCCTATAGGCATGTCCTGAAGTCAGATAATCCAACAGAGGCAAATTCTCATTCGTAGTTTTTTCTTCAGAGATTGCTTTCATCTGAATCAAACTATCAAAAACTAACCAGCATAGTGGAGGAAGGGCTCATAAGGACCATGGCCCATACCTGAGAAGCTATTGACAGTGGGTCACTTCTGGGCCAGGCAGAGTGTTGCTTCTGTAAAGGTGTGGCTTTTTATAAGTCCACCAAGTTCTAGAAGATGACCATGTATCACAAACTGAACACATTGGATTATATGAATATCTTTTGGGTATATACTTAAGAGTAGGATTGCCTGATCTTGTAGTAGTCTGTTTCCCATTTTTCTGTGGAACTACCATACTGATCTCCACAATGGCTGTACAAATTTGCCCTCCTACTAGCAGTGGAGGAGTGCTCCACTTTCTCCACATCCTCTCCAGCATAAGCTGTTATTGGTGTTTATAATTTTAGGCATTTTGACAGGAGTAAAATGGCAACTCAGTGTTGTTTTGATGATATTTATCTGATAGCTAAGGGTGTTGAACAATTTCTTAAGTGTCTTTAGGCCATTTTGGATTCCTCTATTGAGAATTTTCTGTTCAGTTCTGGACCCCATTCCTTAATAGTGTTATTTGGTGTTTTGGTGACTAGTTTCTTGAGTACTTTGTATATTTTGGGGATCAGCCCTCTGTCAGATGTGGGATTGGTGAAGATCTTTTCCTAGTCTGTGGGTTGCCAGGGGTCTTGTTAACTGTGTCCTTTGCCTTACAGAAGTTACTCAGTTTCAGGATCCATTTATTAATTGTCAATCTCACTGTTTGTGCTACTGGTATTATGTTCAGGAAGCTGTCTCCTGTAACAATTTCTTCAAGGGTACCTCCCACTTTCTCTTCTAAGATATACAATGTGGCTGGATTTATGTTGAGGTTTTTGATCTTTCTTCCAGGCTCCTTCCTTGAGTTATTTCCCTGACTTCCTTGGATGATGGACTATAAACCATAAGAAAAAACAAACAAACAAACAAACCAACAAACAAATAAAAAACACATTCTTTTCCAAATTGCTTTTAGTCATTGTGTATTATCACAAAAAAACAACAAAAAACAAACAAACAAACAAACAAAAACCCTAAGACATTGGAATTACATATTCAAGGATACTTACCTCTTACATTCAATTTATTGAAAAAGTGAATGTGTGGCTATTGCTCTTATAACTGTACTGAAGTGTGGTTACTGCAATAAGACCTGCACAAAATCAAGCTAGTCCCATCAGGGATTGTTGAGGGACTCAAAAGGACCCACATGCCAGTTGAAAATAACTGTTGGGGAGTAGAGATTAATTTTTCTTTTGGAGTGAACTCACAGTTATGTGATCCATGTTCCAGTAGACAGTCACATACCCAAAATCATATGGACAACACTAAATGGATGAAGCAGAACTTCAAACAAAAATTTTAAGGATGTGAAATTGGGAAAAAGATGTGTTGGAGAGATCAGAAGAGAGCTGTGAGTGTTGGAAGGTGGATGTGATCATAATATTGTTTACATGTAAAATGTTCAAAGAATAATTTAAAATATTTTAAGAGAAGCTAAGGTGGGGGCCCAAATGATAACTATAACATATATCTTTTCAACTTCCATGAAATCCAGTCTTTTCCTTTGTAAACTCCATCTCTTATTCGAAGGTTTAGATCTGAATGTCCTCCAAAATCATGTCTCAAATCCTTAGACTACAACTTGGTGCTGTACAGAAGAGGTGGAACCTTTGAGAGGTGGAGCCACCTGGAGGTCTTCCTATCAAGGGAAATGACCGTGGAATGGATGTTTGGAGACTTGCTTTTTCCCATCTCATTAATTGCCCTGCCATAAGTTGATTGGGCTTCTTCTACTGCATGCTCTCCCAAAACAGAATGTCAATACAGCAAAGCACCAAGGGAAGCATCTCCAGGATGGCACACACAAGACCAGAAACTAATATGAACCTTCCCTCTTCTTGTATTTATGTACCTCAGGTATTTTTAACAATAAAGAAAGGATACACACATATACACACACCTACATCTGTACATACATGCATTCACACATATGCATATATACATACATACATACATGCATAACAATAATAATCACAGATAATGAAGATATGGATTTGAGAAGAGAGAACAAAAAAGGAATTGGAGGGAGAAAACTTAGGAGGAAGAAAGGGGATATCTTTCTATTTTAATTAAAAATGTGTTTAAAAGGAGAGGAAAAGAGAAATGAGGTCAAACAGCAACATCTTTGTATTATCTTAGTTTTTCTCCTTTCACCTTATTTAGTAAAACAAGTTATATTTCTACTACCTACCAATTACTCCTCAAATCTGTTTCACAAAAGTCACTAATTAGTTACAAATAGCATAAATAATGAGAGTTTCCTATATAACACAACTTGCACAGTATTTGATACCTAGGGTCTGTGATACTAAACTCTATACACACAAGCATGTGCACACTCGCACACATATACACAAACTTATGTAAGTACACACACACACTCACACACACAAACTTTGGGCAGTGACTGAAGAGTGGAAGAAATGAAAGATTAGTAAGGCAAAGAGAAGGTCCTTGGCTGTTGGTGTGCTGCGTTGATGGAAGCAGTTAATAGAGATGTTTACTCTCACTGAGCTCATGTGAGGTTTCTTAGCCAAAAAAAAAAAAAAAAAAAAAAAAAAAAAGATTCACCAATCATGTACACAGAAAGCAACTGAATACTTAAGAATGAAAGAGACCACTAAAATGAAAGAACAACCATTATGGAACAGAAACAGAATTATAATAACTAAAATTTGATAAGGTACAGACCAGTTGAAGAAAATAGAATGATCTATAACAAGCTCTAAGAATAATTTACAACTAAATACTTAAAGAAACACTATATTTTATTATGTGGAACTTCTAATATGTGATGGTTCAACTCTTAGTTATAAAGTTAATACCCTAAGAATATTTAATGACATTTTTAATAAAGGCATAAGAAAATTAAAAATTTTTGAATGGCTTTAAGAAACATTAAGTGTAGGAACAAGCAATAAAAATAAAATAACATTATTAATGCAATTTCAGTCAGATAAAGTATAGCTTTGAGCTTTAACTGACACCCCAAAATTGTTGGATTTATATTTCAAAAGGAAAATTCACTTACACACAATGGTTGAAAACTATAAAATCCATAGCTAGTAATCTTCTCATAAAAAAATCAAATGAAACTTTTTTCTCTTTTCGGAGGTACATTCAGAAATATACAAAACAAAATCAATGTTGTAACAAAGTCTTATTACGTAAAAGACATTTCATTCATCTAAAAAATATCTGTTCCTACATAATTGGCCATATAAGATACCTACATTTAAAACTGTAGAAGTCAAAATTCAAGTCTGAATAATATACTGATAATTTAGTGTACGCAAGTAGTACCTTTAGATACTTAAATAAGTTTGAGATTTTTATAAAAAAAAAAAAGAGAAAGAAAAAGAAAAGAATCAACATTGTTTCTGGTAAGGATTACTAATTGTGGTAAGTATCAAAATCTAAACCACCAAAATTTAGACATAAAGTTGAATGTTAAGTATCCAATTATCTGCAATCCCAAGAACTCTCAGTGCAGATGTGCCATAAATGTATTCAAATACTAAATCAATTAATATATGCTACATGCTAGACACCTCTTATGTTCAGACTAAAATGACAGCAAAAAAACAAGGAAGGCATGGTTTCTGCTCCTCTCCCCTCTAATTCCACTCTTCCTAGCAATTATTGTCACAGGGGTTTGAAATTTTTGACCAATACTTGAAGAGAGTATTTTTCTTAAAATACTTAGGATTTTGGCAAAGCTTTTGGTCTTTGGGGCTAAGAAAAATGACTTTGAAGTTATATTCAACAATTGATTTTGCCAAAAATGCAATTCCATAAATCTTCTATGCATTTTATATGCCAATAGTAGTTGGGGGAATTACAAACCGTAAGTTGAAACACAACCTATGTCACCAAGCAGTGTGAACCGTTAGTTGCTACCAGACCAGTGGGCCCTTCTTGCTAACAGTGTCAGTCATGAATTTACTTGTCAAATATTTCCATTTCTCATTCTAATTGAGATACAGATTTTCCCTTCTCTCATTTGTCAAAGTCACACATATTTTCTGACTTTTATTTGAGAAGAAATGAGATTGTGTCACAGCTGACACCTGACTGCACCTAGTCTCATGCCACAGCTCCAGGCACCAGCATTTAGCATTGTGAATACCGATCTCTTAGAAACTACAGTGATGACATTGTTCAGGTGAGTCCATCTGTAGAGATTTATCCCATCTCAGTGGGGAAGTCTAGGTTATAAACAAGATATATGAGAAAAAGGGGAAACTAAAAGTTGTTACTACAGCAAAAACTAGTTCCCCATAATGTATTTGCCCAGTTAAAAGAAACAGGTCCTGATTCATACAAAACCGAAGACAAGCTCAGAAAACGGGAAGTCAAAGCATAGCTTGATGACAGAGGGTATTTTAAGGCCACTTTATCTGGTAACAGATCATACCACTATTCATAGTTACTTTTTACTTAACAGGATGAATTTAAGTACTTTGAGAGAAAGACAAAAAGAAGTATCATTTTAAGATACAAGCTTGTGGAGAGGTGGCAAAATCCAGCACTCAAACCATGCATTGCAAAGTCAAAAACATTGATGAATTATGAAATACAGAAATGAAAAGTATGGTAATTTATTTGAAGATTTGTTAAATTTCCATTTAACAAGTACTCTAATTGATTCCTGAATATCCTTCACAGAAAACAGATACCAACAAGAAAAAAAAAAGAAACAAATGAACAAAACAAACAAAATCAATTCCTTTCAGGCCAAAAGTTGCAAACTGCTTTTCAGGTGTGTTTTTTTGGGGGAAAACACAATACTGGGATTGTTTTGATTTCAACTGCAATTTGTTGATCTACGAAAACTAAGTCTTCAGGTGTGGAAGCTTGCTCATCAGGTAAAGGCACTTTCTGCCACACCTCAGGACTTATAAAACAGGAAGAACTCCAGTTTCTACAAATTGTTCTCTGATCTCCATATGCCCACTGTGGTATACACATGTGGTGTGTGTGTGTGTGTGTACATTACTATTATTATTAATAATAATTTATTGTTGATATTACTAATTGTGATATTAATAATAAAAATAATCATACATAAAAACTAGGATGTTTTCTATAACATCAAGACTTTCAACAGCCTTTAACTAATAATTGAATGTGTGGGAAATCTGATTTCAAGCATATATACAATTGTAATCAGATAGACTCAGCACATTCACACTGGTTACCATACTCTCCAGTTACCCCCTCCCAGAATGCTCAGCTCTTGGCCTTTTAAGATCAATTGCAGAGCATTTGACTGCAGGATGCTCAGCTCAGCCCATTTTGTACTGCTAATGGGTGGCAATTAAGTAGATATCTCCTCCCTATTGTTATTAAATGCTGTATTACACAGGCTGAAGATTATACTTAGGATTTGAAGGAAAACAAATCCAGGAGGAATGCTGACCTTAGGGTTTCGTAATTTAATCCAATCAAATGAAAGAAACCTGGCAACATGAAAGCAAGCATGGGGTTGATGTCTCCACTTCAGTGGTCCTTGGGAGAGTATAATATTCAATAGCTAGCAGTTCATTTAGCTGACAGATGTAGACTGTATAAAATCTCTAGCAAAATACAAATTGTAATGGAAGAAATGGTTGTCCAGTTTCAGTGAATTACTATTATATGAGGAGTGAATAAAGAGAATGCAAAAATTCACATATTTGTTGGAAATATCCCAATTTCAAAATTTTTAAGTAAATTATATATTTAAATGAAACAGACCAGTAAAACAGACTTATGCATTAAACAACAGACTAAGAAGACTACCAAATCAAGTGATTCATAGGAGGTATATTAAGAGTTGAGAGAAACATATTGTCAGAATTGCTTTATTGTCTAATATTGATAACTAATAATAACATTGATGACACACACACACACACACACACACACACTCACAAAACCCAAACCAAGCAAAGTAGTTTTCATGGGCAAAACTGTGTACCAGATTCTCAAGACAAATAGAATAAACAAATAAATAAAATTCTGAGTATCATATCAAGAGTCACCTTGGAGCAACTTATACAAGAAACTAGGCAACTCATCTTTTAATCCATCTATTAGACAAACATAATTACTGTCCAACTTCTAGAAAATGCATATGAAGGTTAGAACAAGAGATAAGAAATCAGCTATTTCTGCATTTAGATAACATGCATTCATTTTCTAAAACATCAAAGTTTTACTAGGCATAGGAACCTGGTGATTTATTCATTAAAGGGTTGTGTGTGGGGAGAGGGTGGCTGGTAGTTTAGGAAGGCTTCCCAAAGCAGTGACATTCTAACTAGAACAGGAAGAAAGAAAAAATGCTTGAAGAAGAATAGTTTGTATAAGAAGTCAATGGATGAAAGAAATAATAGACTTAAAAAACAACAATCCCCACCACCACCACCACATACAGTATGGACTAGCACATACAAAATAGCTGTGAGTAGGAGAAATAAGAACAAAGACCAGAAGCCGGATGGACCACCTTAAATATTCAATGTTTGATCCTAAAAGGACTGAGGTTAGGAAATGAGAGTTTATTTGAACAATAATGAGCAAATTCACACCCAAAATGCTGTATGATCTAGAAACTAAATTTGTGGAATTATCTTCTCATATGTTAATATTTTAGGGTAAGAGCTGATGTGAGACTGTTCTGGGAAACTCCTTGAAGTACAGAATTTTGAACAACTTGATAAAAGAATAGGAAAAACTCAAAGAACAAAACTAATGAGGAAAATAGAGGATAAAAACTGGGAAAGAATAATCAGTTTTTAAAAGAGGATGTCCAGCAGAGCCTGGAGGCAAAAGGGGAGTGAGCTCAAGAGAGATGCTGTCTTTCACATCACATTTCTGCAGGATAGAACAAAAATTAGAAACATAAACATGGTTAGCACAATTTGATGCATTCATCACTAGCTCTAACAATCACTTCTGCTTCAAATTTTAAGAAGCTCTGAGAACTCTTGGCTTCCATTATCATCCAATGGGTTGTGTGTAGTTTTGTACAAGCTCCTAATTGCTTAGAGTCAAACACCAAAGCAGTCCACAAGCTTCCAGGCTGGAGAGACTTCAGAGCCAGAGGAACCTATTCTGCTAACTTGTATTGAAACAAGTACTCTATCTTTCTATTTCTCTACAATAAAAAAAAAAAAAGAGATGCTTTTAGATTTCTGTTCCTGCAAATTTATTTGCTTGAAACAATCTATAAAGTAAGGAAAGCATTTTTTAGATGGAAGGAACATATGCAAATCCCTACATATGGGCCTGTAATCTTCACATTTTAGAAAGGAAAATACGATAATAATAATGCTTTGCAGAATCTTGTTGATTGTCTGGTATATACTTTTTGTGTTTAAGAATCCATCTGTTGGTTCAGGACAAAAAGAACCTAAGCACAGCTTTAATAAAAGTGTTTGTTTTCTTACACACAGAAGTATTTTGTTTTAAAATATTAGACACTTTTCCATCACAACTACCTTAATTCTTTAAAATAAAAATGGAATTAGTTCCTTACCAATGAAAAATCCACAAGTCCATAATCTAGTCTCTTTTGGGTGTTCTATGATAAATCATATATAATGTTTATAAAACACCTTTTTTATTTCATCAAAGTGAAAATTTGATACATTGTAGGAGGAATGTAAAACAATTTAAAGAAGCTAAACATGATGGTATCAACTATAGTCTCAACTCACCAGGAAGCTGAGAAAGGAAGTTTGGTTGAGTTTAAGAGTTCAAAACCAAACTTTGTAGCTTACATGCTATTCAAATAATAATTATAATTATTTTCCTTTAACAAGAGAGCTTTATAATTCTCTGTCATTTAGATTATACATGTTGAAAAATCTTGTATAGCCTAATTCCATATGCAGAATTTAAGTTGTAGTTTGTTATTTATACAAATTCATTTCATAACTTTAATTTTTATTAGTAACCTCTGTGGTGGTTTGAAATAAAATGCCCCCCCAAACGACTGGCAGCAATATGTAGTATGGCCTTTTTGAAGTAAGCGTAGTCTTATTGGAAGACATGTGTAACTGTCAGAGTGGGCTTTGAGGTCTCTTTTGCTCAAACTTCGCTTAGTGTGACAGTGAGACCACTTCCTGTTGCCAATGAGTCAAAATGTAAGAACTCTCAGCTCCATCTCCAGAACCAATGTTGCCTGCTAGCTGCCTTATGGACTAAACCTCTGGACTGAAAGACACAAAAATTAAATGTTTTACTTTATAAGAGTTGAAGTGGTCATGGTACCTCTTCACAGAAATAGAAACCATAAGACACCCCCCCCCCCGTCTAATTAACTACTATACTATTTTTTAAACTTTTTTCATTTTATATACAAATACCAATTACTCCCTCCCCTTTTCCCATCCCCCATCCACCCCCATCAATTCCTCAGAAAAGGTAAGACCTCCCTTGGGAAGTCAACAAAGTCTGGCATACCAAGTTGAGCAAAGAGAGGGGTGTTGGACCATAATCTCTACCACTACCCAAGGAGCTATTGGCATTGGATAGCACTTGGAAAAGGAAAGGTCAGTTTCTTTAAGAGTATAACACCTATAAGTTGATCACACTCGAGTAGAAGGCTATCCCCTCAAAAATACTGAGCAGAATGAATTTCCCATAATGGTGGAAAATAGACACAAAGTTATATTGGAAGGGAAAGGGAGTGATTCTAAAAAGAGTTGGGGGAGAGAGGGTAAACATGATTGAAATACACTGTACGAGATTCTCAAAGGACTAATGATAGTAATAATAATAATTATTATCTATCAATATTAAGAACTACAGGCAGTTAATAACTACTAAGAGAGGGAGAATCAAGAAGAGTCCTCTAATTAGTGATCCAATATCAGTGGTTAATCCTAATAACATATGTATACTACATGTTAGAAAGTTTGCATCAGGTGATACTTAGATACTTATGTGCATGTATACATTTAACAAGAACTGTTAAATGCTAAAGAAAATGATTTTCATATTAAAAATAAGATCATGTCATTTTGTCTTAGTCACAGCTGACCTGGTATTTGGTATGTTGCTTAGGCTATCATCTCTGAGCATATAAGAGCTGGGATTATAAGAATGCATAAACACTTCTAACTGAGCCTGTGTTATTTATGTTGCTTTTAGTAATAGCTCAGTGCCAGCCACCTACTACTAGACTTGTTTATAGGAAATTTACCCCCATAATGAAGCCAGTGTAGAATAAAATTTTAAGTATCAGGAGAAGACATTAACTGTTAAAGGCCACCATGATTTTCTTCTTTCACCTATTTTGGATTAATTTCCAGTTCTGGTGAGCTCTTCTTCCTCTTTGCAATTGGCTGATGGGAGATGTCATTCTGTAAATATGTTTCTCATACTGGTTAATGAATAAATCACTGTTGGCCAATAGGAAAGCAAGATAGGTGGGACTAGGAGACAAGGAGGATTCGAGGAAGTAGTAGGGAGGAGTCAGAATGTAGAGAGTGAAGAGAACAGAGGTCTCTGCCCCTTTCAGGTAAGATGAGACCATGTGGAAATACTTAGATTAATAGAAATGGGTTAATAATTAAGACAGAGCTAGCTAGCCAATGAGAAACAAGTACCTGTCCAACAGCATTATATCAAATACAGGGTCTCCTGTGTGTCATTTGGGGCTGGCGCCACAGTGGGTCCAGGCTGGCAGGAGAAACCATACTCCTTACACATCAGAAGAAGACATTAACTGTTAAAGGCCACCATGATTTTATTCTTTCACCTAATTGGATTATTAATTTCCAGTTCTAGTGAGCTCTTCTTCCTCTTTGCAATTGGCTTTAGCGACTTGGGAATATCATTATCTTCTAATGTCTCAAGACAGACACATTGTTAATTTACAGTACCCCATCTAAGTGAGCAAATTATAGAGATGACAGGCCACTGAAAAGTTACAAAAAGGATAAAGTTTAAATGAGGAGCCATCTGTTTTCTGTTGAACTAACTTTTTAGATCTAGTCACTTAAACATACACCTGCCCACTTCCTCCTTTGCTGATAGAATTTGTTAATATCCTAGCTGTTTCAAGACAATGGCAACAAAAGCTAGAATTCCAGCTGCCTCCTGTAACTGGTGGCCATCTGGAAAAAAGATGCCTCTATTAGAAGGCCGTTACCAAAAATGACAAAACCCTAAATGGGGTACAGTAAGAGATAAGGATCATGAAAGGCCAGTGATGTTGTAATTTAACATGCCCCAAGATGGAAATGTCTCCCTCCTGAGTCAACATGTAGATCCATGAGACATCATTACCCATGTGTTTCACACGTAGTAATGTAAATCCAAAGTGACCCTCCCTGTTAAAGCTATGAGTCAAACCTCCAGTTTGTTGACAGCCAAAAATACTTCCATGAACCTTGCATATTATGTGGGATGCTGAAAGGAATGAAAGCTAAAAAGAACCTTCTGTTAGAGCAATATTCTGCTCACTGATCCATCTGTTTCATGCTCTACTTTAAAGGATCCAGACAGTAGGGCCTAGGGAGATAACTCAGTCAATGTTAGTGTTTGTCCTGAAAGTGCAAGAATGTATGCTCAATCTTTAATATCAAATAAAAAGCCATACATGAAGGTGCACACTTGTAATCCCAGAGCAGAGAGTGTAAAGATGAGTGGATCCTTAGAGATTTTTACCCAATCAATCTAGCCTAATTGCTGAGCATCAAGCTAATGAGTTTGCTCTCTCTCTCTCTCTCTCTCTCTCTCTTTCTGTCTCCCCAATACACACATGTATACACACATAAACACACAAATGTGGAAGAGAAATGAGTAATAACATTCAAGGTTACCTTTTGACTTTAATGTTCATGTGCAAACAAAAACACATTTAAATAAGCATTATTAATAATAGGACTTTTATGCAGATTTCATGTTAATTACCTTTGATCCTATAATCCTGTAAGTTCTACTAAGTCAATAACCACTAGTAACCAGAAAAGATGTAACATTTTAATTTACATTCATCATGTAACACTGTTTTCTTAGTAGTATTTTCATTATTACTCCCTGGAGAGTTGCCAAAAGACATTCACACTCATTCTCTCATCTCTTGTTCCCCAACAAAGCTCATCTCTTGTAGTTTCCAATGTTCCAAAGATTTTCTTACTTGTATAATAATTCTTATATGCTCCCTAGTAAAATCCCCATTTCACATTGTTTTGCTTCAATGGTTGCCCTTACATGCCCTAGATAACTAATAAAATCTAGGCTCCCATATTTCCTTCTACTTGACTGAAACACCAACCTTGAAATTCCATTTTCTTTTAATTAAGGCTTCCTTTCTGGGTATGCAAATTGTAATCTTCCTTGTAAACCTGTCAGGTATTTTAGTTCACTATTTCATTTCTTTATAATCTGAAGAGTTTTTCTATGTAATTATGGTAACAAAAATGAATTTGCTCCATTCATCACAATTCTCTATGCCTAGGATGCTTAATTCTTGTATAGCAGCTTCTAAGAAATTAATATAACAAAAACATACCATAGGTCTCTAACCCAAGGACTTGAGTACTAGTAAGGCATCTTATTTGTATTTATAATGTATTCTTACATGTAATTGAGAATAGATCAGAAACCCCACATCTCTTTTTAATTGTCCCCCAAAATATGGGTCTTTCCCTCCCAAATCAGTCATATCTGAAGTCCTCTTCTGCCCATAAAACTTTGAATACATATCAGACATCATTCTGAAAGCACATGAACCATCTACCTTCCATTTTCTTTTCACTACTTGGGATTGTACTTGGGGAATTGGGCATAACTTAACTACATCTACAGTCCTGTACTTTTTTATTTTTAATTTTATTATATGGCCTTCTTGCATTGCACAGGTTAGCCCTGAGTTTATTATGTTATCTAGACTAACTTTGAACTCATAACTCTTCTGGTTCAGTCTCTCTAGAATTGGGGTACAGGTCTGTGCCATCAGACCTGGTTTCCTTTTACTCCCAAATGTTTATTCACATCTCTGTGAGAATGCTTAGATATTAACATAAAACAAAATCTAAGCAAAAAGTTTGGGGATGCTATTAGGATACATCATTGATTGGGAATCTTGTTGAGACACATAGAAGCATGACCCTTTTTCAAGCTCTTCTAACCATGAAGTATAATTTGAACAGGTTACCAAAATGCCTTGAACACTGATAACATAGGTAGGATCCAATTGCACTGTGGAGGATCCAATTGTTCTTGAAGGACTTACAGAAATGTCTAGATTTGTCCATCTTCACAAACAGTTGAAAGCAGCCTTATCTTAGTCATTGTACTGTTTTATGGATATTCTTGCAAACTGTGTCAGCAAGTGAAGACTTTACCATTTTATCAGATTTTAGATAAGGAATGTTCACCCATTTTGCTTCTCTAAGCCATACAGGAGGAAGAATTTGTCTTGTACCACATATCAAATCAATTCTGTAACATTAATCAAGCAAGTTCCTTGAGAAGACTAAAACATTTCTTTACAGACAATGTCACCACAGGAAATACTGGAACAATTTGTACTTATTCCCTTAGAAAGCTGATAGCATCCTGGATTTAATAAAGACACTAATTTCCCTTTTTGTGTTAATAAAAAGAACGAAGCCGTCTTAAGATAGGACTTTTGAAATTTTATATAAAGCATTTTGTTGTTTTTGTTTTTTTTAAATGTTTTATTTAAAATAATATTTTCCATTTATTTCACATACCAACCAATTTGCCCTCCCAACTCTCCTCAAGTCCCTTACCCTTTCCCATCTACCCCACTTCCAAACCACTCCTCTGTCTCCATTCAGAAATGGACAAGCCTCCCATGGACTTGCACAAAGCATGGTACATCAAGTTGAGGCAGGACCAAGCTCCTCCCTGAATGTCAAGGCAGGGCCAGGTAATCCAGCATGGGGAACAGGTTACCAAAATGCTTTAGACACTGGTAAAAAAACAATGAGAATTATACAGAAGATTTGAATATAAATTTTACCCACCACTCAAATTAAGAGTTAGATGATATTCCATTTTCCTGTAATAGGCTTGGAATTTATTAAAGGCATAATAAATGTAAAAAGCATATAAAATCCACTATATACTAGCAGATAATAAAAGTACAATAGAAATTTTGAGGTCTATATCTTATTATATGTTGGTAACCTAGATCTGATGAATCTGAATGAAATATTTCTAAGTATTAATTTCATTCTTGGAGGTCTCTTTGTCAATGAGAAGATCTGTATTTGAAGAATGAGGGTGTTTCAAGGTAAAAACAAGTTTTCAGAATTCTATGCTATATCAAAAATTAGAAATTCAGACAAGAACATGTTCATTTAGGATGGCATGGCCATATACTGACAGCTGGGAAACCCTGACTGCCTGAATGTGGTTGTCAGTTAGAAGGACTGGACAGTCTATGGGGCCTCTAATGTATTTATCCCTAATGTACAAATGGACTTTGGGGGACCAGAGGAATACTCTCTTGGCCTAGATATATGGGGGAGAGCCTAGGCCCTGCTCTAAATGATATGACCAACTTTGAAGATCCCCCATGAAAAGCCTTACCCTCCCTGGAGAGCAGAAAGGGGATAAGATAGGGGGTTGGTGGGGGGTAGTGGAGGAGGGGAGGGAAAGGGAACTGGGATTGACATGTAAAATAAGATTGCTTCTAATTTTAATTAAAAATTGTAAATTGTATAATAAAAATTAGAAATTCAAAAAATAAACATATTGCTTAATATATTATTACTTGTGTATTTGGTTTTATTTTATACTTATCTTACAGGTTTAGCTTTTAGGTTTAGCTATTTTTCCACGTACCTATAGATCAAAACACATTAAAATGAGAGGGCATATATTTTCATTAAGGTAGGTGGGACGTATCTTGAAGTTTCAAATGGAATTTTACTTGTCTCAGTATCTGTAAGAATTGACAATTATAACATTTAAAATAATATCAGAATACCATCAATGATTTGTAAGAACAAAGGAAGAATATGTATAACTATTGATTTTCTCAGGAAAAGTAATTTATTTGTCTGGACTTCAGTAACTTGTCCTTTCCATGAAATACATGGTGATGTTTCGAAATATTTGAAGAATGGTAACTCACATATCTATTCTGACCTTCAGCCAAAGACACTTCCTATCTATCCAATACAATCTTGGAACCTGCAATGCCTTTCATGTCATATATCTCTAGTACACATCAAGTAATAAAAGAGCAAAATAATTTCATTTAAGTCTTTCCTTTGAATAGTAATGAATTACACACTGCTAAAACTATTCATTTGGCAGACTTCACTGATGACTCAGGTTTCCTATAACACGATTCAGGTAGAGTAATGAAAAATAACACTAAACAAATGGATGGGTCATGCATGTATTCACTAAATCCATTAGGTATTGACAGCAGACAGTAGTATAGTAGTACAAGCTACAACTGCACTGAATCTAAGTGCTCTAAATAAATAAATCTAGTATGTAACTTGTGTTTGTTTGTGCCTCCAAGAGGCAAAATAATAATAAGTAAAGCACTGGAAGTATTTATGTGTCTTGCCTTCCAATGATGTCACCCTCTGAAAGAACCATACTTCTCACCTAATACAGAACCCCGCTACCATGCACTTAGTAAGCCTTTCTTATAAAATAGTAACAGGTTGTACAACTGCATGTAAGAATAAATTTAGAGAGCTCTGCTGAACAATTATACACCACCTATATCTGAAGAAGTCTAACTTAGCACCTCTGTGCTAAGTAACAACACACAGTGATTGTGTTGGTTTCTGGAGGGTGTCCAGAAATGTTAAGATGCTCTCTAGTTACAGTACAAATTACTGAAAAGAATACAGACTGCTGTAAATAACATCACACATGTTTTGTTTAACTTTGGATATACTGTGATGAAGCAATCAGTATACTAGATTTAAAGACTTGGGAAAGCCCTGAACAAAGCCAAAGCGATGTCCATAGTGTGCATGTGCCTAATGGCACTGCAGCTCAAGAAGCTACAGACTTAGGCTTTCCTTAACATCTCCTGCAAATGTATTTTAAATAAAGAAGAAAAGACAAATAATACTGCTATGAACATAGTTGAGCATATGTTTTTATTGTGTGGAAGCACCCTAGATGCCCCTCAATTGAAGAATGGATAATGAAGATGTGGCACATCTACACAATGGAATATTACTCTGCAGAAAAAAAATAATGATATCTTGAAATAGACAGGCAAGTGGAAGGCACTTGAAGAAACCATCCTGAATGAGGTAACCCAGTCACAAAAAGAGAAACATGGTATGTACTCGCTCATATATGGATTTTAGACCTAGAGCAAAGATCACCAGCCAATAATTCACACCACCAGAGGAACTAGGATACAAGGTGTATTCTAAGAGAGTCATATAAAGTCCCTCACAGAACCGGTAAGGGACAAGTCCCCCAGTACACAGGGGAAGTGGGGGGAGGGGCAGCGAATGGAGAGAGAAGTAGGAGAAAACAATGGAGAGGAAAGGAAAATACGTGCAACCAGGAAGATTGAGCCCGGTTAGGAATAGAAGACAGGAGAGAGAGAGAGAGAAAGAGAGAGAGACAGAGAGAGAGAGACAGAGAGAACTAACATAAAAGAGGGAGCCATTATTGGTTTGAAGAGAAAACTGAACCTAAAGAAAGGTCTAGAGACCTACAAGACTGCTGCCAACTAACTGAGCAACCGTGGAAAGGCTACCATAAATGCCCTTCCCAGATAGTGAGATCAACATCTAACTTATCCACTATCATGGAGCACTCATCTAATACCTGTTGGAAACAGAAGCAAACACCCTTAACTAAACACTGAGTTGAACTAGAATCCAGATGCAGAGGGAGAGGACAAGACCAGGTTGCAGAAACATGTAGAGACAGCTGACCTGAACAAGGAGGAGCTAACAGGCCCCCAGACTGGTAGCTGGGAATCCAGCATGGGACTGACTCAGGCTCCCCTGAATATGGGGAGCCATTTCAGAATATGGGTTTCAGCTAGAAGGACTGAGCAGTCTAAGGGAGCTCAGACAGTGGAACCAGGATGTATTCCTGGTGCACAAAAGGACCTTGAGGACACATGCCCCATGGAGGGATACTGTCTCAACCTATAGACAGGAGAGGAGTCCTAGTCCCTTCTTCAAATGACTTGACAGATCTACCTGACCCCACCTGGATGGCATTGCCCTACATGTAGAATTGTGGTGGGGGATGGGAGTGGAGGGTGGTCAGGGTGCATGTGAGAAGGCAGAGTGGGTAAAACGGAGAGAGGGAGGAAGGGAGGGGGTGAGGGAATTGGGATGGACATGTAAAATAAAAAATAAAAAAAGAAAAGACAAATCACTTTATATCTAGTATAAACACTTTTGTAGAAACCTATTTACATACATATTTACATGAAATTTCTCAATTTATTCTCACTTTGGAACTCTTGAGATCACAAAATGTTTTCTGTATTCTATAGGCCAACTGAATCAGGTAAACTTGGTATTAAACACAAAATCGTATCTGAAATCTTCTTCTTCCTTGGGCTTATCCTGAAGTCTGTCCTACTTCAGGTTCTCTAGGAGACTCCAACAGTCCCATTTGGAAACGAAGGTGGGCTAGATGTTCAATTAAATGATTCCTACGCAGAAACATAGGACTCAACCTCAACTGCACAGCTGAGGAGGGTGACATCAGACTTCACAGCCTTTAAGAGAAACCAACATCTCAGACATCTGTGGTTTACACTTTTTCCATCTGAGATTACAACCTTTCAAGAGTCCATCCAATCTTCTCCTTTCTGCCCTCACTGCAGCCTATCCTTTCCCTGAACTCTTCTGTCCCATATGATTAGATCTGAAACCATTCTCACCACTAGGCACAGCAGTTAAGTCCCAATTTTTCCCATTAAAGTTCCTACACCATAGAGGTTAGGTTACCTTTGGCAGTCATTACTAGCATTATATACTGTGCTTTGCATGAATATAAACTTGTTTCATAAACAAAACTATTTCCATTAATCGATGGTTCCAGGTTGCTGCATTTCATGATAATCACAAGGCAAAATGCACAGGGTATTTTTGTTTCTGGTACTGATTTTGTGTCCAGAGATTATTCAAATACACAAAACAATGTGAATAAAATAAGATGGAATGAGGGAGAAAAGCACAATTATCTACTTTCCTTAACACTGTATGATATCTTCAGACTACACATAGATTACATCCCTTTAATGCCAGGACTCAAGAGACAAAAGCAGTTGGATCTCAACATGAAACTATGACAATTTCATCCTCTGTTTACTCATCACTGTATAAGACTCAGATGTATACAATATAATAAACTACTAACAGACAAAAATACACCATTTATTTTACTTCCATTTCAAAAATAGAAAACTACATGGAAAGGATGAATAGATAACAAAATCAAAGCTATTCAATTAACATTTTATGGCACCAGAATTCAAGACCCAAAGAAAAAGCTTATCTCAGTCATTATTGGTTATATCCGTTCTGAGAGACATCACAGTTTCTTATGTATGTTTTTGTCAACTCAATATCCCATTTTTTAAAATGAATTCTGGAGCAATACAATTTATGGAAACAGACTATCATGCCTTTCTTCAGTCTGTGTATAAGACTGATCCTAAAAATTGTCCTTCAGACCTCACATTAGTGACGTGGCCTTGTTTCTTTCATGACTGAAGGCATTAAATGTCTTATGATTTGAGGCCATAAAAGAAGAACACTAGGAAGTTATTTTCTAGACAAGCTCTTCAAAACAACTTTTCAAAAATGTATTTAAGCATGGTACTCAATCTAGATTTTGCAGACCGCATCCATAATTTAAATATCAAGGCTTGTCATTTCTAATAGCTATCACTGTTGAGCTATGTGAATGTTAACTGTCATAAATATATGAAGCCTGTCTACACAGTCATTCTGCTAATGACCCCACAAAATTGGTCTAAAAACAAGTCCTGGTCCTTTAGTGAGTTAACAATTTGAAAGGTTTCTCAACAAAGTAAAACTTTCAATTTCCCTAAGTTGCTAGCTCCAATGGCTAACATGAAGACAACAGGACAACTCTACTCATGTATTAGCAACTGATACATAATTTTAATATTTGTTCTTAACTGACAAGGTTTTGAGGCAATTTTACCTTGGTATTCCATTCTCAGAAAGAAGTAAATATGCCAAATTTACAAGACCTATAATTATTTCCTTGGTGTGTTTTTAAAGAACACCACCTCTTGAGACATAGACTCCATGAAAAGATGGCCTCTGTTACTTGTACAAATACATATATTCAGCAGTATGCCACTTATGCTTTTATAAGAATGTACCATTAGCTGATACACACAAAATCTCTATGAGAGAAAAGGTAGTTAAATAGGACTCAACCTCCCATTTCACAGATTGGAAGTTAAGCTAGAAATAGGTCAAGAATGCCACTTTAAATCATAGTCTTGGCTTGTGGCAGAATATTAGCTGACACAAGTTGGGTTTTGAATGATTTGGCAGCACAATTTCTCTGACTCACCTAAGTACCATCTTGAAGTATGTAGATGTTGATAATAAAATGACAATATAGTAATCTGTTCATAATCGGTGCATTTGTCTTAAGGAAAAAGTAAAGTGTATGGGTAATCTTATGTTTCATGCTAAAACAGAATCTCATTTAGTAGAATTACAGTTCATTCAAGATATCCACAGCTGCTTATCTGAATCATTTTTTCTGGAATCTTAGGATAAATCTATTAGTAAATTAAACAAAATTTGCAAGAAATTAAACACTTCACAGTCTACATGTGTCATTTTTAAAAAAAGACAAAATAATCAATTAACCTCATAGCAACAAATAAATTAACCTGTATGTTAAAAGAAAAGGAAGCTAGATAAGAGGGATCAAGATTGATGGGGTGGATAGGCTATAGGCTATATTAGATTGGCAAGGTAGGTGGCATCAATGAATACTTTATGTGAAGAGAGAATGGCCAAATAAAGATACCCACAGAGTGCCATGATATCTTTACAGAACAGGAAGGGTATCAGTGTAACTGAATAGGCATGTGCAAGCAGGGAGCTATGTGATGTGAGGTCAAATAATGAATGGAATGCAGATCATTCAGGGCTGCACAGATGTCCAGTGCTGGATGAACAGGGTATGATTTGGGGGCTTTTGGCAGGCAAATGCTATTATCTGACTTAAATTTTTAAAAAGAAGTTACCATTAATTGCTAAATCCTTAATATATGTATCATCCAATGTACTGCATAACCTGTGCCATGTACCCTAATGACAATATACCATGACAATACACCATCCTTTTCTCAGAATTAAATATCATCATTCTCACTTTTCACAAAAAAATATCAAGTCTCAGCATGTCTAAGGAACATCTCCGGATGGGATCTAGTAGCAAAGCCAGGTGAATAGCTTGTCTAACTTATTGTTAAATATTTATGAATATTTGAGTTATAAATGGAATAAAATAACACTTATGATTATCCAATTAGCCATCAATGGAGATGATCATCTCAGTATATTATTATTGAATTGAATATTAATTATTTCCCTTATTAATTTCTGGATGTGACACAGATTATTTACCTGAAATTTCTATTTCAATTGAAATAAGTACATTCAGGTTAAGACTTATAGATAAAGAGCTGGTTAAGCAGTGAAAGTGCACACTGCACTCAAGGAGGACCTGATTTTTTTCCCAGGACCCTCAAAACCTCCTGTGATGCCACCTCTAACCTCCAAGGACACCTGCATCCATGTGCACATACACCCACACAGACATAGATATAATTACAAATAAAAAGAACAAATGTTGTATGGCAGAAGTAATGATAATAATTTGAATATTCAAGAGTTTATTTAGAAAATTTTCACAGGTTTTCATTTATTTTCAATCATTTTTTCTAGTTGTCTATATGCACACAATTTTGCTATGTACATGGCATATGTCATCATATTCAATAATTATCAAAAGAATTGTAATACAAACCTTATTTCAGGAACAATAACTATGCATCTACAGAGGCAGAATTATTTCAAGCTCTCACAGTGCTAAAAACCAGAGATGGTGTGCTAAATTCTCAGGTAAAAGACTTAATTCTCTCACCGAGTGACACTGCTCACCAGAACATTGGCAACTAAAGAGGCAGCCAGGTACAAGTATTCCCATTTTCCAGATGGAAGAAAGCTAATCAAGAAATCAACATTTATTTTGCAGCCACAATAGGCAAATCAATACACAGTTGCATAAATCACATAGGGTTTATGATGCAACATCTCTATTATCTCACTAAAGTAATAAAAGGAGAATAGAGGTGAAATAAATATTACAAGATAATATGTAAAAAGTTCTATGTAAGATATAGAAATAGCAACTATTAAAGAAATTCAGCAGACAGAGAATTGAATCTTGGCATTTCAATTCAGTTAAGAAGGTCTGTACTAAAGACCACTGGCATCATAATGGTTTTCATAGAAATGTTAGCTTTTCAATCAGCAGAAAAGTGGAATAGAAGTCATTCTAGTAATAGAAGACAAATAGCCAAAGGCCAAGGGAGCAGATGGAAGGGATTGTTAAAAGAAACTAATAAAGTTTGAAGTGCAAGATAGATGAGAATTGACCTAATATGGAAAATGCATCCAGAAAAGTATGGATCCTAGGACAAGAGGAAAGAAAGTGGATTTGCTGAATTATTAGTATGGGGCACACATTTGTGTACCCTGTGTTGTTTTCCAATTTCCTAATCAACTTATAAAGTGGAAAGGTAGACACAGTACATCTACTTTTAATCAAATTAAACAGGGTTTCTCTGCTCCAGTTTCTTTGTGGGAGAGGGATGGCATAGAGTAGAACACTACTTTAGATAGGTTGTTGACACATACCCTATGTTCTTCCAGTACCCTCATCACCATCTATCAAATTGAGAACCATCAAAGGTATGTGACCAAGAGCACACATAAATTAGTAATGTTGGAGTAATAAGAGTAATCTGATCATGAGATATTAGCAGAAGGTCATTATTAAGGAGCTGGGGGAGAAAAAGAGTAACCTAAGAAATGACACAATATACTACATTAAACCAAGTAACAAGACAATGGGGATCTATATATGAATGTGAGCAAATGTAACTTTTAATATGACATGATACAAAAAAGAATTATATATCGTGGAAACATCTGAAGCCAAAAATAGGTAGCCTCTCCTACCCCACCAAGGAACCTAAAAGCAAAATATATTTTTAAACTGGAAATAAATGAGGCTCAATTTTTTCCAATTTATTTTGAATCAGGTGATTAATTAAAAAATAAAAATTCCTATGTCTGAGATAAAAGAGCTGCCCTAATACAATACAGATCCTGAACCACCATTATGAATTTGAGCAGCTTTGCACTACGCTTGTTTCTCTGGAATGAGTATGGTAAGAGTTGCTGGCATTTTCTCCTAACTTGAGTAACAAGCCCTTATGTTCTTGCTAGTTAAAAATATCCAGTATTAAGGAGATACAGCTTTCCTTTTGTTGTTTTCTGTTATAAAATTATTTTTTTAAAACTTTTGTCATAATAAAATAATCTCTTGGAGATGCAACTTATCACTGTCATGTTTGAAACACTGTTCTTCTCTGGGCTCTCTTTTAAACACAAGAAATTACTAAAGGATTTAAGTGAATATTAACAGTAGTTAAATGACATTCTGCTTAACAAATTGAGCTTGTTTTCCTACCACTCTGAAGACATCAGACAATTTCCAAAAATACACTTAAAATAAACAACCTTCTATCTTTATCAAAACAATTATTAATATAAAAATTCCGTTATTATGTCAATAACACATTTTGACAAAGTCACATATGACCCAGGCTGGATTGGAACTAACTACTTAGCTATGAAAGACCTTGTACCTTTGATCTGCTTACCTCTGTTTCTCAAATGCTGAGATCACAGGTGTGTGCCACCAACCAATTGAATACAAACCCTAATGAGCAGGATTAGAAAGCTGTTTGTGCTGGAGTAACCAAATAACTGTACTGAGCATGACCTGGCATAGAATGTTCAGTTAATTTGTCTTATTTTTGAATCAACTAAACATTTCATTAAGTATGTATACATGGACATTTTTATCACATGAAACTTCATATATATATATATATATATATATATATATATATACATACATACACACACACAAATGGGAGAATACTTGAATATTTAATAGTCTTAAACTCATTAGTGACAATATTTTGGCTTGTGATATTTTGAGAAGCCCTATATACATCTATTCTACTTTCAACTAACTCTAGCATCACTTAGCAACACAGAAGGGAAGTTAAAACTTAGCACGTTAGCCCACTCTAATTTCCTTTACTTTCTTGGATTAAAAGAAATTGTTTTTACTTG
The DNA here is from genome assembly GCF_943737965.1 of Phodopus roborovskii. NCBI lineage: Eukaryota > Metazoa > Chordata > Mammalia > Rodentia > Cricetidae > Phodopus > Phodopus roborovskii. Next base: position 30,712,516 of record NW_026126525.1, on the reverse strand, counting down.
AAAATTGTTGTTGAAGTTTTAAATTCAACTATGTGCCAACTTTGTAAAGCAGGATTATAGCAATTACATATTTAAGACATGTGTATTAATTATTATTGTGTATCTATACTGATCTGAAAATAAGCATCTGTAGAAAGTGGTAATTACCTCTTGATACTACACAGGTACATCAGATAAATAATTACAAAGATTGAAAAGCAGACCCTTTCCAATAAATCAATCAAAAACTTTCCTCACACACACACATACACACACTATTCAGCATATATTAAATATGTTAGGCATGCACACAAAGAAAACAAGCTTATAAGGTTTATTTTATGTATCTTACTTTCTGTTATCTAGGACATCAAATGCCTGATAATGACTTAATGCATTAAATGTATTAAGATGAGAATATTGCCTTTAACTTGTAAAACCATTATTTTATGATGGTTTAAAATAAAGGAGAACTATTTTTACCTCCCAGTCCTGGTCTAAGCCGATTATCGTAACCGTCCAGAAGTCTGTCTAGAATTCTTGTAAAGATGGTAATGTTATTTTTAGCCTCATCTTCTTGGATGTTAGCCAGCACCAACCTAAACAGATAATTTTACAAATTGTATGTATTATATATGTACACATGGTGTTTGGCTAAGTGCCAAAATGCTCTTCTGACTTGATCTGAATTTGAAGTCCCTTTGACCATTAGTGACACATACCTCTTTCCTTTTTTTCACTCTATAAATCACACCAAACTTATCGGCACAATAAATATACTGTTTAAAAATGTATAGTAAATATAAGGTCATAAGTATAATGATAACTCTTTTGATATTTCTGCCACTTAGCATTTTGTATGAACTGTTGCCTTAAAATCTATTGCATAAAGTATACCATGCTTGAAGATTCTCCTGTGCAAACATGACCAGAAAATATTTTGCAGTTAGAGTGTAATAACTAGAGAGACTTCTGAAGTGTTTCTTCAGTGTTGTGAACATTAATTGGAAAATAAGCTGTCATCTTGGTGGTACAAATTTCTCTATCATTCTCATACATAACATTATTTTTATGTCTTTGATGTTTTATAGACCAAGGTAATTTCCTGACTTGGGGTATACCTCCACCCAATGGCCAAGTGTAAGATAGACATCAGGGAAACTCCACTGGCAGGCTGCTGGCTCTGACACCAGTGTGGCCAGGAGATGGAGGTGGGCTTTGAAGGCAGCCGCAACATACAGCCTCACAGAGTCTGGGAAGGCTAGGTCCTTGGAGTGGTCTCAGAAGAGTGATACAGGGCAACATAAAGATAAAAGTGTCAAGTTACCCTTTCTTTGGTGATAAATTTGTGGCAAGAAAACGTCTTAAAATATCCCCTGCAAAGCATTTGAAGCAGTGATTTTCTCCATTATTTCTCCATCATAAAGCCAAAGACCTGATTTTTTGACAGCAACTTGGTGCCAAAGATAATAAATGTATATAACAGAGTGTCCCTTTTCATTGCCATCTTTTCCCAGAATGATTCAGAGATTTAAATCACTGTCCCCAAAAAAAGAATCATTTATATAATAGAATAAAATACTGCCGTGAACATTACTGGTCAAATATAGAACAGAAAATGAGTAGGGTGATATTTAGTTAAGCAGTCAGTGGCATTTTTCAATGGTTATTAATTTACAATAGATTGTCTATGGCTTGAAAGTCAAAGATCAGGTGTACTTACATTCTAGTCAATGTACATCATATAAAACATCATTGACAGATACCATTTACATTAAAATGAATGCAGAAACAGTAGCTAACAATACTCATAATACATCAAAATTGGCAATAAGCATCAAGCTAACATTTTGAAAACCAGGATGAATTTTAAAATATGAACAAGAGGAGCAACCTCAAATTATATAAGTAAATCAGTTATGCACTCTACCATCAAAAGTTTCTCTTTGACTACTTTAAGCTAATATAAAATTCCACACTAGGATAGTCACACATATCTGAGATTCTCATGCAGAAGTACTTTTCAGTCATATTTCATATTCCTTTTCTAAAGTCAATATTCAGTTAGAGTGATTATTTCCCAATTAAATCAAGTATTCCCAAATAAACTTCTTTTTAGTTTCAAAATATCTTTTCACACTTTGAAAATTATGTGGTCAAACTCTTAAAGGGAATAATAAAATGTTATAATATTTATTAAAAAGTAATGGGTAGAAGAATTCTTACAAAATTTGTATTTCAATTCTTCTAGGATTTAAAAACATTTCCTAAGTGCATTAAATGAAATATACCCACTGCTCATTTTTTAAATCAAAAAAGACTACAATTAACATGAAATTGCTTAAAATAATCAAATTAGCTTCCATGTAGACAATATGCAAAAGAAAAAATACACATTTTAAATAAGAACTTTTTATCAGTAGCCATCTGAAAAGGAAAATATCTGTAAAATTAATAAGATGAAAAGTTGTTTCCCTACATCAAGCATTTGTTTTGTTGTTTATGGTTGTCAAGTTGTATACTACTTCCACCTAGAGGTTTGAGACTCACATATCATTTGGGTTTTCTATGTTGTTTATAGAAGCCCCAATGATGGAAGCCAAAAATGCAAAGGAAGAAACAAAATGAAAAGAAAAAAACCCTAATTTGCTACTTTAATTGTTTAGCTGTTAGTTTTCTGTCAGCTCCAAGTAGAATCTGGCTTTCTCGCCGGATTTGGATATTAATATAACTACATGTAGGCATTCTTTGGACTAATATACTCCTCATAGGGTAGTCTCTTCTTCAGTCAAACATTTCATATAGAAAATGTGAAGAAAAAAAAAAGACCAGCAAACTTTTCAGAGTTTCAAAGACTTACTGGGTCAATTTCCTATACAATACATTTCATTCAAATAATTCTTCCAAACACCTCCACTCTAAAAGATCACAGACACACTTATGGCATTTAATAACCATGGCTATACCTAAAACTAAGAAATCAAACACAACGTCTTACCTGGTTGGGTCCCACACCAGGAAAACCAGCAGCAGAGAACGTACATTGCAGGTGTTCAGTTTTGTCCTCATCTTCCTTGTTTGCGAACCTATAGGAAAATTAAATTAAATTAAATTAAAATTGTATTTAGTCCTACTATCTGAGTAACCCAAAAGAATGCCATTTCAGTTGTAGGGGCTGGGGTTGTTAGTCCAGTGTACTAGGTGTATAGGTGTAGGGCTAGATTAGTGGAGGATTTTTTTTATTTTTATTTTTTAATGGCAAGATGACGCTACTAATAATCCCCTCCCCCGCCCCTGCCACTTAGCTTCCCCAAGCCCCATCCTCAAACACTTCGCTATACACACATGAAATGACAACACCCGGGACTCTAAACTGACACATGCTCTTACGAGGGAATAGATTGGAGGAGTGAGTGGAAAAGAGGTGGAGAGATGGATACTCCATGCCTTGCCCTCCCAGTGAAGACCACCTCCGCAAGCACAACAGCAAAAGCTAGCAGCAAGCAGCCTACTTTTCAACGTCTGTCTTTTCCTTACAGAGAATTGCGGTCCTCGCGTCTTCACTTCCCCAACCACAATCCCCGCCACCGAAAATTAAAAAGAAATAGGAAATCAAATCCAAATCATTCTCCTTGCCCATCCATATTTGCCCACGTCCACGTTCAGGAGGCAGCAGGGTGGGAACAGAGTGCTGCGAACTATGCGTTTGACAGCTGCTCTAGAGCCAAGACTACCAAAAGAGCATGGGGCTTCAAGACCGAACACCAAGCAGCAGGCAGGCAGCGCAGCCACTGTGTGTAAAGTTGGAGACTGTAAAAGAGCCGGGCCAGCGTGCTGCCGCCGGACTGGCTCTGGATTTTTATTGTAGTTGTAAATACGCATGTGGGGAGGGACATTGGAATTAGATTTTGGAAGCTGGAGGGAAAAAGAGAAGCTGAACCGCTGTTTCGAGGGATCATGAATAGTGGAGTGGGTTGGGGGGGGGGACAGCATGCTGGCAAGGCAGAGGAAAATGGGCAAAGGTCGCCCGCTGCCACCAACGTCTCCGACCCTACCTGAACAGCAAGCAGAAGTAGATGTTTTCTTCCAGTGGCTCTGATTCTGAGAAAATGGAAAAAACTTGAGAGAGAGAGAGAGAGAGAGAGAGAGAGAGAGAGAGAGAGAGAGAGAGAGAGAGAGAGAGAGAGAGAGAGAGAGAGAGAGAGAGAGACTGAGACTGCAGCTGCTTAAAGAGCAGGCAGAGAAGGGATGGGTTGGTGGAAGCTGGAGCAGAGCGAGCGAGCGCTAGGAGCCACGGCCGCGCGAGGAGTAGGCGGTGAAGGCGTCCGTAGTGGCGGTGATGGGCGGAGGAGGAGGCAGAGGAGGAGGGAGTAGCGATGGCAGGAGCCTGGGGTGGGGGCGCGGAGGCACGATGCTCGCAGGCAGAGGCGAGCACGAGCCCCGAGCCTGGAGAAGGAGGAGTCAGCCTGAGGAGGAGGGCTAATGAGGTTCCTAGGAATAGGGGACCCCAACCCCCCACCCCAATCCTGGTCAAGTGACTGCCGCTCTCTGGGCACCTGGGGCAGCGCAGCCGGAGAGGCGCGGGGTGCCCCAGTGAGCCCCAGAGCGCCGCTGCCCGCGCCCACACCGCGCTGGAGGAGCAGAGCCTACGCCCGGCTCGGAGCTGCTCTCCTGTGGCCGCGAGCTTCCTGGTGTGAGGGTTAGGGGGGCGCTGCTGGTGAATGTGAGTGAGGAATCCTGAATGGTACGTGTCTGAGAGGCCCTAGGTCCCGCGGACCTTCCCCTGCAGTTGGTCCCCCGACATCATCCTTGGTGGAGCTGCTTGGAAGAGGTAGCGATGTATGGCTCCCACTGGAGGGCGAAGGGGCTAATCACGCCTTTACTTAGTCATCAGCACATCCACACAGGACCAAGTTAAAAGCACGTTATGTGGAATTACACAGCAGGAAGTTTCTTTGATTTCCTTAGCCTTCTGGTTGTACCACTCATTCCTTCGCACTCCCGCAATCAGGACCAATTTCCCCTGAAGCTAGGAGGGCTGGAGGCTTGCCCAGAGCTAGTCAGTGAAGGCCCTGGACTGACCTTACACTTTAGGGAACCTCCTGCCTACTTTCAGCAATGGCTTTTCCCTAATCTTTTTGCCAGGCATTCTCTCTACCTGGTGATCAAGACTCAATCTAAGAGCTATAAAAAGTTTACATTAGTCTGGAGCAAAGGGACCAGCTGCTGAAGCCTTTCCAGCACCTTCCACTGACAGCGAGATGGAGCAGTTTGAGGTTTTACCCCTTTAGGGCTTTTTCTTGGCAGAGACTTGTAATTCCAATCCCATCATACACTTTGAGCATTCTGAGTTTGATCTGTCTGATTTTTCTTCCGTTTTATCTGGGGCCATAAAATCCAGCCATGCAACTTGAACAGAAAAAGGAAAGGGAAACAAAGAAAAAGAAAAGGTTCTCTCATTATTTTTCCTTTCTGTACTGCATACTAGAGTACTACCTACATTCTACTCAGACAAATCAGAGCTGGTATTTATCTTTTTCCAAAAGTTGTAATTAACCTGAGAAGCTGTAAAAGGGGGAGAGTTTAGTATTTTACATCTAGTTATTTTATATTCAGAATCAATATGTGCCAAATACATCAATTTTGGTAGTTGGGCACAATAAGTAAGTAAGTAAGTAAATAAATAAATAAATAAATAAAATAAGTTTTTTTTTCCCTAGATGTTGCAGTTTCCCTAATAGGCAGTGCAATCTACAGTAAATATTAGCTTTGCTTTGAAAATTATGGGGGAAGAGGAAAACCTTAAAATGGAAATGTTTCAGGCTGTTCATTTTAACATATAAGCCACCACTCTACCAATGAGCATGTAGTATTATAACCTAAACATGCACCCGCTCTTATTTAGCTGGCTCTGTGAAAAAAGGAACAGCATGCAGCCTCCTCCTCCATCATTAATATTCCTTTCCTTACTTGGCCATTGCGTAGTCTAATTGAAATTCACAAAGATAAAAAGCATGCCATTTAAAATCTTGCAAGCAGGGATCCTAGAGTCTTTTACTTGGTGAGAACATTTTACTTCCCATAGTCTTCCCCTTCAGCTCCCATGTGTCAGCTACTGTTAGGAACCCTCTCATATGCCATGGAAATCACCACTAAGCTGTCTATATTTTGATCAATGCAGCCATATTTGCCATTACCCCTACAAAATTTCTCTTTCATGACCCTCATAATCTCTCAATATGTTCACATTCTGTTCTGATGCATTCTTATACTATTTTTCTCTTGATTTTGATATTGAAGAAACTAGATTCTGGTTGTAATTGCTTGTGCTTCCATTTTAAAACTTCTATGTATTGAAGTTATTTCTTTAAAAAATTAATTTTGTCTGTTAACACTGTGATTAAACTTGTTAATATCACTGGCATGTGATCTGCATTTGAAAAAATTCTTGAAGTTCAAATAAGCTGTCTGGAATGGTGTGGTGTGTGTGTGTGTGTGTTTCTTTGTGCTTTTTTTTTTTTTTTTTTTTTTTTTTTTTGGTCTGTTTTGTTTCTCTCTCCCCACCACTTAGTTTCTTTGAAAGTGTATGTTTAAACAGTTCGAAGATTTAGACATTTAGACACACATTTCCTGGACCTAGAGTAAAGCTAGATTTTTAAAAATCATAATACTCTAATTTTTAGTCCCCCCTCCCATAAAATGATTCATGATTTCCATTGATGTTAGAAATCTATGATTTAAACTTCAACGTGGACATTAAAGGAATTGGGAATCAGAAATGCTGATGGCTGAGAGCAGTCATCTGCCTCAAAGCAGTATCCAGACAGATTTGGGTGGCAGTACTGGAGTTGTCTAATCTCTTCAAAGGTCTGAAAGCAGTCTTCTTTTCCTCTTAGCTCTCTATGAAAGAGTGTGGGTTAACTGCCTGAACTTGAGAGCCTGGCCTGGGTTTGGTGACTAAGCTTTTTCTACCTGTTTCCCTTGGAACATGTCCTAGAGAAAATGACCCTGAAAAATTGATAGCTAATTGGTTGCCAGTAAATCCATTCCCATCCATGCTTGGGCAGTGCAGAACCTCTTGTATTGAACCCATTTGATTTACTCATCCAAATTGGATTGGAGCAAGAGGAGCATTACCTCTCCAGTATCCAAGGCCAAATGATTTCCAAGAAAAAAAAAAGCAGAAAAATTTGGAGACCTTTTATTTCTGTTGTATTTTTTTTAATATCTCATAATACTGTGTAATTTTGAAAAACTTGGTTCAAAACTGTTGCTTTCATTTCCACAGATGAACTGGACACTGCTTTTCTAAGACCTCTGCATGCCTACAGGACATCACAATACTTGAAACTTTCTTATAGAAAATGAATGGTATGCATAGTTATGGGTATATATGTATATACATTAAAAGTGCATTGTAGGTGGTTCTTTTTACAGCATAGGGCAGCTAGTATAGAGATAACTTGTCAACCTGCAGAACATACAAGACTGTGGAGTGCTCAGCTCTAACTAAGGCAGCTACAACACAACAGTTCTTTCAAGTGTCAGGGGCCATCATAGAAAAGAGAGTGGAACTACTATAAGAGCCAGAGACAGTAGAAATCTGCAGTAAGGCAGTGCTTGCTGGACAGGTCAAGGCTGTCACAGGCATGAACTCACAAAAGTTGTGACTTCATGAACAACACCTGCACAAGATCAAACCAGACACAATGTCTCATGAAGTCCTAGCCCACACTGAAAACCTACTGATAGACACGTGGGAGGGAGAATAAGTGTTCACCAGGGATGAGGCCAAAAGACCACCCATGCATCAAAAGATGGTCCTACATCCATGTTCATACAGACTTGAACTAAGTGGATTCAGTGGGTTAAAAAAATAAGCATATGGAGTTGGGAGGGGAAATTAATGGAAGACACTGTAGAGTAATTGGAGGATAAAGGGAGCAGATTTGATCAAAATGTATTACATGCATTTATATATAAATTTTACCAACTTTTCAAAATTGGTGAAAAGAAAACATATGATTATTAAAACAATATGTGTACAATAAAAAGCTATGTGAAATAACTGATTAAATAAAATTAATGAGAACATTTTAATAACATTTCTATAAATTATTTTAGTTTTCCATTTGATTTTCTATACTTTAAAATGATAAACCAGATTACTTTATTAAGACTAGCTTCTCACCACATGTAAAACATTGAGTGTGTTAGTCTAAAATAAGCTTTTATTCAAGTGAGGATATATGGCCTGGTGAAATGGCTCATCCAGTAATGGCAACAGCCTGCTGCTAAGCCTGAGAACTTGGGTTTGGTTCTCCAGGATCAAATGCTAAAAAGAGAAAACCAGCTCCTCCCTGTGTCTATCATGACATGACCCCTTCCCCAAAATAAGTTAAGTGTTTCTTTAAAATAAATAAAAATGCCCTTAAAAAACACTAAATGAGGTTGCAAGTTGGGACCTAAAGCATAAAACCTTGTTTACAAAATTAAATATATGAATACCTTAATAATTCCTCAATATGCTATGAATGTAAGTCTGTTTCCCATATTCACCAAGTTAGAAAAACAAAAACAGAAATGAAAAGAGAACAGGAGCAAATACCCATTTGGCAATTCTCAAGACAAAATTGTAGTTTGGTCAAACTCTATTTTCCTTGGAGCTGTATTTAGATGGATGGTTAAACTCCCAGATTCTGAAAGAAAAACAGCTGTAAAGTGGGAGTAACTAGTCTTATAAATAAATAAACCCTAAGCTACTCTCTTACACTATAGTATCTGGGTTACCTTTCATTCGAGCTAAATGTATCATGGTATACTAGCTGAATTAAGCTACATGCATTACTTGATTCAAAAGAAGTCAATAAATATTTATAAAGTAGTTTTACAAATTCTGATTCAGCTTATAAATTGTATATATCAAGCACTGTATGTACACTGGTGGTTTCTGGTGTTTTTAAGGCTGTTTATATACAATAGACTAATTTGTAAGAATGTTATTGCTGCCATCCTGTGAAATTATCAATAGATTTTTTTTTTAGTTTATTCAACTGTTCCTAAAGAACAAATGGAACTTCAATAATTCAATCCAAAATACTCCTAGAAAATTGCACTATGAATTTTGTTCAATGGCATTCACTATATTACCAGCTTACCCCAACAGCCATTGCCTGAGAATGTCCTTTAAACACTAATGGAAATAATGAACTTCAGCAATTCTATTCATAGAACAATTTATTTTATAAATACTTTGTACATATTAACACATGGAATCTTCAAAGATAAGAGGCTTTTATTATTTTCATTTCACTTATGAGAAAATTTGAGATTTAATTCTGAATTACTATAGAAAGAACATATATATTGAGAAGAAAAAAGCAAAAAAAAATCAGATTATGAATATTTCACAGTCAATCAGTGACATGAGACAGAAAATAGAAATCAACCACTTCTAAGAACAAAATTGAGTAATAGACTATTGTCCTTGGAGACACATTGTATTTGCCAGAGTGATTTGCTCACAGATGCTCTTAAATAATTACTGACCTTTGTAGATTTAAATCCTATGGAAACTTGATTGTAGAAGTAAAGATGACATGACCTTAGGTGGTCTCAGTTGCTATATATGCTACCAACTTCCCAAATTCCATTCCAAAAGGTCACTGAACATTGTCGCTTAGACATCTGTTCTTTTCTCAAAAGGTTCTACTTTTGGTGTTGTCTAAATTATGCCTCAACAGATCTGCATCCTGAAAAGTAGACTCCTACCTTCTCAACACTCCATTAGTATTCCACGAACACATTGAAAATTGATGAGAAACTGTTGATTACCATTGCTATCAGTTGAAGTTTATCTTCATTATCAGTTCCTTAGCCTTGACTATTTCCTGGCTTGTAGCCCACTACCTAGATTCTCTCCTTCTGTGGCAGTTTTCTCTGATTTATCTTTCTAAAGCCCAACAGCCATTGAGTGTCATTCATTTCTTAGAAACAGTACACGTTAACAAAATGTTTCTGAAAATCACATTTGACTCTAGCTTCAGTTCTGCCCTCTCTGTACTGCTCTTATGTATTAGTTACTTTTCTGTCATTCTGATTCAAACCATGAGAAAAATGTGAAGGAAACAAATATTTGGGTAGTATTTGTAAAGGATGCAGTGCATTACAGCAGGGAAGACAAAGCAATCAGAGTGATTTTGCAGCTATAATAATGAGAAGCAGAAAAGGGGGCATGCTGCCACTCAACTGCTTTTCTCATTTTCCCATTTTATTCAGTTCAGGAAGCAGCCTTTTGGTCAGAGCCACCCACATTCAGGCTGTATTCCGCCCCCCCTCGTGTAATCCTCCCTAGAAATGCACATAAATGGCCTTGTAGAAATATCCAGATGAATACCACAATAATACCCTAGATGTTATTCACTTCAAACCTATTGATCATCAAATGTCACACATGTACATGTATGTACCTGCATATTATTCAAACATGCATGAAGTCATCATTTTTCCTTCAAGTACATTTCTTTGCTATATGCTTTGTATCTTCAAAGTCCTTTCATTTCTTTTAAATGCAAGTTGATTCATAACCTCTTACCTCTTGTTCCCACTGCAATACCAACTAGAAATTCACTTCCACATTTTACCTGATGAACATTCCATGCTTCAGTCTTAGAAATTATCTGCAGGAAAAAGTAGTCATACTTGTATACATATCCCAACTTAATTTAGGACTGACATTTATCATGGGCCCTAATCTATTTAATTGAACTTAACTCCTATAGTGCTGGTACCCATGGGCCTAATTTCATTCATTTGGGCTGAATTCATGCCCATGACCTTAATACAACATTCAATGACACCACACCAAATGCCTAGGATGTTAGAGATTCAGTGTGCGGATTTGAGCATGACACAAAAAATAACACCATAAAAGGAGCTTACTGGCACTTAACTGGCCTTCTTTTTTCCCATTATATTCAGTCCAGACCCAGGCCATAGCATGGTACCTCCATCATTCTACTTGTTTCTTTCATTAAAGATGTCACTAGAGAGCTTTAAAGGTAGGAGTCTTATCTAAGTCATCTCTTTCTTCAGGCTGAGCAGATAGAAACAGATATATCTATGGTCTTCCAGGAAATTCATGGGGAATAAATGAAATGAATCAATTAAAGGATGTATATCGACTGAATTAATGAGAAAGAACAAGGATAGTGGTATATATATATATATATATATATATATATATATATATATAAACAAACCATCAAACCTCTTTCAGAGACAGTGAGGGTAAACAGAAGTGCTATGAGTTCATAACTTTCTAACATCTAGATGAACATCTTGTTGACACTCTTTACCAACCTTGCAGCTTGGGACAAATTTATTGTTTACAATATCTTAGTTCTCATTCATAAAGAATAAAAGTACTTGCATATCTTACTTCATTTGGTAGTCATGAGGACTCTCTGAGCTGATATATGTGAACAGAAAATAACTGGCTAGTAAGCAACACAACACAACCCTTGTTACTACAGAAGTATTTGAAAGTTGTTAGATCCCTGTCTCTACATTTAGAAGATGGAATTCAATTTTACTCAGAGTCCTTGACTATACCAAATTGTTTGATTTTTATTTTTGCCATGAGTGTATTCACATCCATTCTGTCCTGCCAAGAGTCAAGCTTCCTTCCACCTTCAGAGAATAATCCATCAGAGCCCAACACACATCCACACATTTTTTTCTTACAAATATACTGTTTTCCTCACTCACTTTTTCTATATGTTTCTCTTGTTCTTGTTCTTATTTAGCACACCATGCCCTCTTTTTTTTTTCCAGCCAGGCTGCATTTCCATCTTCTTTTCATTCTGTAGTGGCTCCTTTTCTTTCTCCTTCCCAATTAGTATTTATATACAGCATAAGCCTCTACTTATCTTTGGCATAGGGAAAAGACCATGTGATTATGATGCATACAGATAAGGTGACTAAGCAAACAATGTGATTATCTGCTACATGTATACATGTATTCCTATCTATGTTTCTCTTTGTGGCTTCCTACATTAATTCCACTCAAATATTGTATTGATATTTGGTGCTGTATAATTTGAAGAACCTGTATGATAGAATCACCCATCAGATATTTTCAAGCATAGACAAAAAGATTCAGAAATTATACTGGTCCTTACTGACTGTTTATATTTGTACTTCTACCTTTCATCTGTCCTTCATCTTTCTAATTTTCTTTTTTTTTTTTTACTCTTTTTTTATTTAATTTTATATAACAAAGTCCAATTAAATGAAAACAAACATTTATACACAATATTTGGGAATTTGGGCGTCGTTCTTTCCAAACTACTTCCTGCTGGTAAGGGGCGCTGTCTTGGGGGATTCGAAGAAGATTCAGATATCCTAGCTGTAGTCTGTAGGGCTGTTTTGTCTAGCTGTTTTGAATGTAGGATCAGCTTGCACTCTGTTTCAGGCGGTCTGGCGTGATCAAACCACATTAGTCTGGAAGGAATCCACATCTTTTCATTTTCTGTGGAAACAAAAATAGAAATCCTTTTCCCCAGTAACTTGTTCTTCAAGTTAAATTTTGGAGTCAAAGCATTTTTTTTTTTAAATTTATTATTTTACATGTCGATCCCAGTTCCCTCTCCCTCCCTCCCTCCCTCCCCTTCAGCCCTCCCTCCCTCCTTCCCTCCCTTTTACCCTCTCTGCCCTCTCACATGCACTCTAAACACCCTCCCCTCCCATCCCCCCCACCACAATTCCATATGTAGGGGAATGCCATCCAGTTGGGGTCATGTAGATGTGACAGGTCCTGTGAAGTAGGGACTAGGGCTTCTCTCCTGTCTCTAGAATAAGGCAGTTATCCCTCCATGGGGGATATGTTTGCAAAGTCCTTTTGTCCACCAGGGATACATCCTGGCTCCACTGTCTGAGGTCTCTCAGACTACTCAGACCTTCTGGCTGAGACCCATATTCAGGGGGGCCCGAGTCAGTCCCCTGCTGGCTTCCCAGCTATCAGTCTAGTGGCCGTTAGCTCCTCCTTGTTCAGGTAAGCTGTCTCTATGTACTTCTGTCACATGGTCTTGTCCTCTCCATCTGCTTCTGGGTTCTAGTTCGACTCAGTGTTTATGTTTGGGTGTTTGCTCCTATTTTCAACAGGCATTAGTTGAAGGCTCCATGGAGAAGTTAGTTGCTCTTTGTGTCTTTCAAATATTCTTTCTTTACATAAACACAAAGGATAAAAAGTCAGAAGTTGTTCTTGACAAACAGTATTTGTGACACATTACTTCATCCTTCTCCATGGTAGCAGACATTGAGTAGGTAAATGATATTCATTGAGATCTAACAGAAGTGCTGTTCATTAAAACATATTATATTATAAATGTAAAGTATTATAATGTCTAACATTAAAATAAATTTTAAAAGAAGAAAATAATAACATGAAAAATTCATTAAAAATGGGGCTAGAAAAAGAGGCTGAACTATGATAGCAACTTCTAAATGTTCAAGTGGATGAGAAATGAGTAAATAAATTGGATGTGAGTAGGGAATCATGTGAAGAATATATCTCCGACCTCCACTACATGGAGAAAAACAAAAGAAATCTATTTTAAACTAAAAAATTCAGTGTGAGTACTTCAAGAAATTTTCGGAGATGTCTGACAAGGCAGAAAAGGCCAACCAGTCACAGATTTTAATATGAATTCTATTGTCATCGCACAATTCACTGAAACAAAAATTTCTCACTTTAAGTATTTTTGCTTTTCAATCAGCATCATTCAAGTACAAGCCATTGCAGTAATTTAAGATTCAAATTACCCAAAAGAAAAATTTACTTATCTTTAATAAGTTCCTGGAGGAGCCAAAGTTGATTTATATTTCTTTCTATGCTTCACATTGATTCTCGTGTAGAAGACACTCAGTAAATGTTAATGTATAGAAAGATACTCAAGTGAAAAAAAACATAAATTAATAATTGAATGCTAAACTGATAGAGAATCCTTAAATACTACTTACAAATAGCCACATGTGTCCCACTTAATCTGTCTGACCTTCTTACAGCTTCATTTCAGCTTAAGACCCAAATTTTATCAAAGACAAAATCTCATTGAATTTATGTGCTGCCTGGTTCTAAGCTACCAGTTGTTTCATTCCATCAACACCAGGCTATTTCTGGTTCAAGGAATGTGCCAACTTCCTGGTTGCTATTTCTCATCCTGTCATGGAATGTTGTATTATTCTTTGCCTGTGTTGGAAAGCCCTACGACCTCCCTCATCTAAGTTGTGTCTACTCATTCATTCTTCATTAAAAATGAAATAGGAAGCACTTCCCAAAAACTCTTCCCCAGCAAGCCAGAGCAACCTCTGCTGTGTTCCTTTGTGACCTGTGCTTTCTTTCTGATAACTCATTTCTTTTCATTTTGTAATAAAGATTAACATCTGTCTACCCAAAATGCTGTATGCTCCATGATTTCCGGTCTTGTGCTTATTTTTGGGTAACATTGACTCCCTTTAAATGTGTATTTCCAATGATTTAGAGCAACCACTGAATAAATAATTGCTGAGAAGAAATACAAGAACAATTGATAAGAAGCACGCATTTGTTACTTGTAAGGCCACTCTCTAGTTCACCTAAATTTAAATCTCCAGTCCCCAAACTGATATTGCTGCCACAGTGGTTAAAAAAAAATATCCCTGCAGAGCAAAGAGGTGAAGAGCATGATCCTGCTTCTCTGTATTTATGTGTAATGAGAAGAGATATACACAGTAGTAGTAGTAGTAGTAGTAGTAGTAGTAGTAGTAGTGTGTGTGTGTGTGTGTGTGTGTGTGTGTGTGTGTATGTGTGTGTGAGTGTGTGTGTGTGTGTAGGGAGGCAGAACATAGGATTTGATCAAGAGGGCTGACAAAATGGTGCATTTGGTTCACAAGCTGGAAGACTGAGTGTGTAGGTGCAAAAGAATTCATGACTCTGGAGATTAATGAAGTCTTACTTGAAAAGGTAAGGTGTCATATAAGTCTCTGTCAGTGCTCAGCAAGTGAACTTCTTAGTAAATTGTGCTTTGTAATTTCTGTCTTGAAGGAGATGATCCAGTATTAGCAAGAGTGTAGAATCATACAGATACAGGTTCTGAAAATATTCCTAAAAATATTGGTGTCATGAAGGAGAAGAAATAGATAAACTGCAAGATGTCATCTGTGTCCTTTGTATTCTTGACTTAAGATACTTTTACTCATTTTTAGGAAACTAATTTTATTAAGTATTTATTACAGTTTTCATTTGTCTGTTTGTCTAAGCTCTTACATCTGATGACCCATATGTCTATAAATCCTAGCTTATATCCAGAGAAATGTGTGAATAGTTCATAGGTATGTAAGCTATATTCTGACAAACACACATATGGAAAACAAATACTAGTCAATTACTTTTCTAGACTGTCTGATTTAATGTTTGCTATTGTATATAAAGCATTATTTGACCAAAACTATGTCTATTTTGAAATAAATTGTTATCTATGGCTACCTGTATGTTAAAATGAGACAAGTAACTATTTGTGAAAGAACCTACATGACCAAAAGAACCTAGTATATTTTCTGCTGGCCCTCAAAAAATCAAATAATTCACTACCCTCTGGACAAAGATTTATGCATAAAATCTGAGTGATAAGTTAGAAAAGTGGTGCTATCATTCCATATTGGGGAATACTTCCTTAGCCTAGAGGCAGGAAGGAGGGCCTAGACCCTACTCCAAATGACTTGACAGATTTTGATGGTCCCTCCTGGAAGGCATCACCCTACATGTGGAGTAGGGTGGGAATGGGATGGAAGGGGGGATCAGGGAGCATGGGAGGAATGGAGAGGGAACTGGGATCAATATGTAATATTAAGAAAAATTATATATATATATGTATATATATATATATATACACACATACATATATATGGTGCTATAAAGAGTAGTTTTTTTATATTTTAAACAATATTTACAAGACAACTAAGAAAATTGTTATACAATTAGTATCAAAAATTATTTGGTGTCAAAACAGCTGGACAAAGCAGACTTACAGACTACAGCCAGGATTTCTGCATCTTCTTAGAATCCCCCATGACAGCGCCCCTTACCAGCAGGAAGTAGTTTGGAAAAAACGACGCCCAAATTCCCAAATATTGTCTATAATTGTTTGTTTTCATTTAAATGGACTTGGTTATATAAAATAAATAAATTAATTTAAAAAATGAGGTTAAAAATTACTTGGTGATACAAAAATCATCTTTAAAAAAAGAGGAATGAAAGTATATTGTGTGCACTTTGTAAAATATCAAGTAATTTACTAGACTTTAGTTTGGAATGGAAGTAGAATAAACTGGAGTTATCACAACTCAAGAAAGTGTTCAGTGGAAGATGGCAAAGTGATGGGAGATGTCATTATGTAAATATGTTTCTCATACTGGTTAATGAATAAAGCACTCTTGGCCAATAGTAAAGGAAGATAGGCAGGACTAGGAGACAAGGAGACAAGAGGAAGTAGTAAGGAGGAGTAAAGTTGGAGAGAGTAGGGAGATAAGACCCCTGCCCCATTCCCTGGTAAGATTAGAGCATGGGAAGTACTTATATTTAACAGAAATGGGCTAATGCTTAAGACAGAGCTAGCCGATAAGAAACTAGTACCTGGCCAACAGCATTATATCAAATACAGAGTCTCTGTGTGTTAATTGGGGCTGGCACAGCGGTGGGACCAGACCAGCAGGGGTGGAAAAACCTACTCCTTACATATGGCACCCACGTGGCTAATAAGAACTTTCACTTAAAATTTAAAAAAAGCTAAAAAAAAAAAAAAAAAAAGAACAGAAACAAGAAGCAAGGTTTCTCTGTAGCAGCATTTTTCTCGGTTGGGCTCTGCTTTGCTAGAGACAAGCAGATATTCACATGGCTCCTTTAAGAGAAGTTTCCCGACTCAGCATAATTCGCAAAAAAAAAAAAAAAAAAAAAAAAAAAAAAAAAAAAAAAACACATGGCTTTTAAGAAACTCTGCTAACAATTCATTGGTGTGTATCAGAGCTTGCAATGGCAGTGACCACATCTCCAAGCTGGCAACATGCTGCTTGCTGCCTCGTAGACCAAGGAGGTGACCACAGCTCTCAGTGCTGGCGGTAAAATAGCTGCCACTATCTTTGATAAACCTTGGCAGAAACAACTATGACTTTCATTTAAGCAATGTTGTTCTTTACCAGATAAAAGACTCGTGGCCAGAAAAAGATAAAGATTTACAGTAAAGGCAGATTCACATTAAGAAAAAGCACTAAAAGTTTACAGTGTGTTCTAAAATATACGTAGGCTTGGAAGAGAAAAAGGAATGAAATGGTTTAAAAAATAATAAAAAGACAGAGAACAGCTGTGTGTGGTGGCACATGCCTTTAATCCCAGCATTCGGGAGACAGAGGCAAGCAGATCTCTGTGATTTCCAAGTAAAACTGGTATGCAGAGTGATTTCCAGGACAGATAAGAGTTACACAGTGAAACCCTGTCTCAAAAAATAGAAAAGAATAAAAAAAAAAAAAAAAAAAAAAAAAAACCACAGATGGAGAGAATCTGGATTTTTATGGTATTTTATTGTCTTTGTATTGTTTGACTGCTGAGGAAACAACAACTCTTAAAACAAATGCTGCTGGATCAATTCAATTTATATATTTTAAAAAATGCTTTGACTCAAAAATTTAAGTCTATGGACAAGTTACTGGGGAAAAGGATTTCTATTTTTGTTTCCACAGAAAATTAAAAGCTGTGGATTCCTTCCAGACTAACATGGTTTGAGCAAGCCAGACCCCCTGAAACAGAGTTCCTGGGGATCCAACATTCAAAACAGCTTGAACAAAGCAGTCTTGCAGACTACAGTGGATTTCTGCATCTTCTTAGGATCCCCAGTGTCAGCACCCCCTACCAGCAGGAAGTAGTTTGGAAAGAACAATGCCCAAATTCCCAAATAGTGTTTATAAATGCTTGTTTTCATTTAAATGGGGTTGGTTATAAATGGTTAATGACCACAACTGATATTTTTAAAGGTAAAAAGGGAATTATGGTATAGATATGAATACTTTGTTTTGAAATGGATTTTCATTTATTGATACAAATTTAAGGTCAATTTTGTGATATGTATATTTCTCCTCTTATTTAGGCATTGTGTTTATATATCTCATTTAAATATAATGTATAACTTAGTACAGATTATAGATAGTTACCTATGATAGTCAAAACAGAGTTAAATTAGTTAGGTTTTTCAAGACGTATTTGAGATGGATAGGCATTCTTCAAATCTTTCAAAGACCTACAGAATATGGCATTTGAAATGGTTTAGGATTTTTCTTGACAGTGAGACATAAATGCTCCTGGCAACACCACCTATGTCAGAAAGGGAGATGGACATCTAAGAAACACGTATGGAATTTACTTCCAATATGGCAAGACTAGCCATTTGGACAAGATACTGCTGTTGTCTGGACTGTTTGATTTTATGCTGTATAAACTGGACATGCAGGACCCACAGAAAAGTGACTGCTGATTCAAGATGGACATTGCTACAGAGTTTCTGCTTCATGGAAGAGTCTGCCAGACAGTTTGCAGGACACAGAGAAAAGGGACTGACAAACTGCCAATATAAGAAGACAGTTTAAAGTTTCCTACTTTGCTGAAGAGTCTGCTAGACACACTATGGTCTATGGGCTGAAGATGGAAGATTATAGAAGAACTTCAGGTGACTGACAGGCAAGATGTCTCTGTCATTTCTAGAGTTCATATGTTATCCTTCTGTGGTCTTTGATGGAGTTGAAGACAGATAGTTATGGTTATAGTTTTCCTTAGTTAGGCTTAAAAATGAGTTGCATATAGGACTTTAGACTCACAAAGATAGAATAGATGATGGAATATTTTCTTAAATATTGCTAAATGTTAATGGACTAAATATTGTTAACTGTGATTCTTGATAACTGTTGTGTTATATCTTTTGCTATGTTAAGATTAAAACCCTTCTTTTTATTTAGACAGAAAAGAGGAGATGATGGGAGATGTCATTCTGTAAATATGTTTCTCATACTGGTTAATGAATAAAGTACTCTTGGCCAATAGAAAAGCTAGATAGGCAGGACTAGGAGAAAGGAGGAAATAGAAAGTAGTAAGATTAGAGCACGGGGAAGTACTTATATTTAACAGAAATGGGTTAATACTTAAGACAGAGCTAGCCGATAAGAAAGTAGTACCTGGCCAACAGAATTATGTCTAATACAAAGTCTTGGTGTATTAATTATGGCTGGCGTGGCGGTGGGACCAGACCAGCGGCAGGGGGGAAACCTTACTCCTTACAGCAAAGCCTAGACCAAAAATACTTACGGGAAAAGTTCTTACATGCATCTCTGTGTATTGGTGTACTTCCCTCGTATTGTTACATGGTCCTCTGCCTGCATTGCCACTCTATTGAATTGATAGAAATCCTTCTCTTCAATGGGCTGTGAACTCCTAGAAAATAATACCTACTCATTTATTCCTATGTCTGCCTCTGTGTTACACAGTAATGGATTTTTTTTTAACAAGAAATATTTCAGCAAACAGATCTATGCATCACTGACTCTGTCAAATAAATGTTGCTATTGCATATGATTACTTCAGACCTGGTCTGAATGCTAAAACAAATTGGTCTTCAGAGGTGATAAGGTCTATGATAGGCAGCTATCTGTGAACAACCATATTTGTATTTCCTGTTCATTATTACTAACCTTTAGCAGAAGAATGCTCCTGTCTTTCCAAGGAAAGCATCCCTGCTACAGGGTTATCCTAAAATGTTTCTACTATATAACTCACAAAATATATTGAACACCAACAATTTCCATTACCTGATTCTTATAAAAATTCATTAAATTGGTAAGATGAAATGAAATTTATTCAAGAGTAGATTGAATCATTTCAGGTATTACCTACCCACTGTCAAACAATCACTTGTCTAGGAAAACAAATTTTGGTGTGTCTAACCTAAGATCTCTGATGAATGTGAATTCTCAACCTTAAGAATTTTTTCTATTGTTTAATGGAAGAAAAGTGAATGAAAATAAAGCACAAGTGTGTAGTTCAAGTTCTGATAGATCTTAATAATAAAAGTCCAAAGTCAGATATAGGGAAAATAGTGGAAGGTCAGAGAGACGAAGGAACAAGCTATAGCCACATCTACCTAGTAACTTCCCAACTGAAAAGATACTGAGCTCCTGTCTTCTTCTACCTTATCAATTCATGTCTCTACCCAGCCATATCACTTCCTATCTCTCTGTATAGACCTCTAAACCTCTATGATCAACTAGCGGCTAGCTCCATCCTGGGATCTTTTCATATATATATATATATATATATATATATATATATATATATATATATATCACCACACAACTGAGGCTGTAAGGAGATGACAGACAGACACAGAAAGATAGTCAAAGAACAGCAAATGAGAATTTCTCATGATATACACTTGGAACATGATTTTTACATGTCAATATCTGAGTAGGTAATGGGATGAGTGTCCTTAACATTAGCTAAGAAAGTACAAGAATTTGGGACAAGAAATCTAGACATATTATAGGAACCAGTGCTTGTAGGTCATTTAGTTACATCCAAGAATGGATCCTACCCTGGGCTCTTAAAAGAACTGGAGCAGAATAATGCAGTGTGCCCTGGAAACAGTTTAATGACCAAACCTCAAATCAGCCTTTCTGTGATTTCTCAAAGATCTGACCTTTTAGACACAGAAACAGAACATATTGTTTGCCATTACTAATACTGGGTGTTGATGAATGGACTTCTACTTTATTCTTCCATACCTCATACCACAGTTCACTTACTTATTCATTGTTTCTTTTGAGAATTGTGCTCTCTTTATGTTTTTTGGGGACTACAGACCTTGTATCCCTCTTCTCATATCATTGTTTATTTTAATCTTATGTATTTTCATGATTTTTCTATTTCTTCAACCAAATAATAAATTCACTGATAGGTTGTGAGCATATGATCTAGAAAACACTGACTATAGGGCTTTATAGACTAGAATGGTACAAGTATCCTTATGGGCCATTTAAATCTACCCTGCCATTCATTTGTACTCAAGATAGTGTTTGAGTTGTGAAGATGAAGAGTTCAAAAACCACTTATTTATTTAACACATAACTTATGAATTCCCCAAAGAACTCTTGCAGCCTCAATGAGATAGTTTACTCTTCATATTTTTAGATGTAATTAACTTTGAAATCTTAGTGCTAGTGTAATATATGAGGACGAATAAGTCAAATTTAACTAATAACTTAAGGGATCTTAATTACCCAAATTCCTTTCAAAGCTAAGAACAAAAGAGCTTATTAAAGCATTTGACTTGGAAACAGCTTTCAACAGACCCATTGACAAGAGATCTAACTATTCAATCATTTTTTTTATCCCATTTATTATAAAGTATTCTGAAAGATGGTGGCCCATTCATAGACCTAGAAGAAAAGAATGAAAATTTCTCAATCCTAGAAAATGGTTAAATGCTTCTTAAGCATTGTCTTCTTTGCCAATTTTAAGCTAACAGATATTTTTATTGTAGCAGAGATATAGTAGAAAAGGGCCATCTTTAGCCTGGGAGTTTTAATGACACTTAGCTGGCATTTAGTAATGAATCACTTTGGTTTTAGCATATGTTGGTGTTCTGCGTGTGTTAGAAGTAACCATGAAGTTTAAAAGTGAGAGAAAAGGAAAAAATGACATTTAAGAAAATATACTAGGTTTTCATGTTTGTAATAAGATGAAAGGGGTACATGTTGACTGGAATCAGCAAAGAAGGAAAAGGCTGTCTTACACCTACATCTACACTCTTCAAATAGATGTGGAAAGGGGTACTGTATATACTACAAATAGATGAACTTAGACCAGAAAAGAAATTTTATTTCTAGAACAGTTGTAGGACATAAGAAATCATCTGTTGAACATTTTTGTTGGATCATCTAAATCAAAGCCAAGAAATGGTTTTGTAACCTCTCCCCCATAAATGAGATGGAAATACAAAGAAGACAGATTTATATCCTTGAAGTGAAGAAAAAGAAGCTGAAAGAAAAAAACAAATACTGAAAGGTAATCAAGTCTAAGTTGCTGGCAAAGGAATAATCAGGTTCTGTATTATCCTATACCAGGGGTTGGTAGACATAGTTATTGAGTTAATAAGAATGCTATAACATTTTAATAATAGAAAATGAAGCCTGGTCTTGTGAAGATATGCATTGTCCATAAATATAGATGAATATTTTATATCAAGTTGTTTTGGACATTAATGCGCAGGTTCTTCTCTCTCTTCAAATGTTCTTTCCCTTAAAAGCAGCAGATAACATTAAGAATAATGCCTAATAATTTTGTTTTTTGCTAAAACCCTGCCTGCCACCACTAGGCACAAACAAAGAATGTTACTTCCTTTATTTAACTATTATCACAGTAGGGGCAAATCTTGACATCCTTTTTTCACATTAAAACAAATTTTCTTCAGACACTTGTTTTTTAAATCTCTCAAAAGACCTTTTAAGGTGAGAGAGATGGCACAGTGACCCAGATTCAATTCCTAGCATTCATATAGCTGTTCACAACTTCTGTAACTACATCTCCAGAAACCTGACATGCTCTTCTGACCTATTCAGGCATTGCATTCACATTAGTGTCCAAATATACACTCACAGAAAACATTGGCAAACATAAAATAATAAATAAATTTTGAACAAAAATTTTACCTGCATTTAAGTGACGGATTCAAGATATGAAAGAGGACATAAAGCCAATTGTGTTTCTACTTCTATGTCATAGATATTTAATTTCAGATAAAAGATGAGAATATAAAAATATATTTGATAGTGAAATTAAAACACAAAATCTAATTAGAAACTCCACAGCGTCTATTATAAATAGCTACATTAACTGATAAAATTTTATTGAGCTGTATAGTCATTTGGTCTTCACAGTTTTGCTGTATTATTTTATTATTTCCAATAATGAGAACATGAAAGGGTCTCAAAAAGAACAAAAACCTGTTGCCTTAAACTTCTCTCCATTTAGTTTGATGTTGGCTGTTGATTTATTGTATATTGCTTTTATTATGTTTAGGTATGTTCCTGTTATCACTGATCTCTCCATGACCTTTATCATAAAAGGGAGTTGGATTTTGTCAAAGGCTTTTTCAGCTTCTAATGAGATGATAATATGATTTTTTTATTTTTCAATTTGTTTATATGGTGGATCACAATGATAGATTTCCATATGTTGAAACCATCCCTATATCCCTAGGATGAAACTTACTTGATCATGGTGGATGATTTTTCTGATGTGTTCTTGGATTCTATTTGCCAGTATTTTATTGAATATTTTTGCATCTTACACATCTTAGTTGTGTATTACACAACTAAGAAAGTTGAGTGGCTTGGGTACCAAGGTGATATTAGTGTCGTAGAAAGAGTTTGGCAATGAATCCTCTGCTTTTATTGTGTGGAACCAATTCAGGAGTATTGGTTAGCTCTTCTTAAATTTCTGCTAGAATTCTGCACTGAAGCCATCTTATACTGGACTTTTTTTTGGTTGGGGGACTTTTGATTACTACTTCAATCTCATTAGGGATTATAAGACTATTTAAAATGCTTATCTGTTCTTGATTTAATTTTGTTAAGTGATACTTATCCAGAAATTTGTCCATTTCCTTTGAATAATCAAATTTTGTGGAGTACAGGTTTTCAAATATGACCCGAAAAGTCTCTGGATTCCCTGACTGTGCATTGTTATGTCTGTCTTTTCATTTCTGATTTTAATGATTTTCATGTTCTCTCTCTGCTCTTTGGTTAGTTTGGATAAAAGTTTGTCTATCTTGTTGATTTTCTCAAAAAAAAAAAAAAAAAAACACCCAACTTTTTGTTATATTGATTCTTTGTATTGTTTTCCTAGTTTCTTCTTTATTGATTTCAGCCCTCAAATTGATTATTTCCTGGCATTTACTCCTCTGGGATGAGTTTGCTACTTTTTGTTCTAAGGCTTTCAGTTGTACTGTTACTGCTCTAATATAGCTTTCTCCAGTTTCTGCATGTGGGCACTTAGTGCAACGAACTTTCCTCTTAGTGCTCCTTTCAAAATGTCCCATAAATTTGGGTATATTGTGTTTTCATTCTCATTGAATTCTAGGAAATATTTAATGTCTCTCTTTATTTCTTCCTTGACCCAGGAATGGTGAAAATGTGCATTGTTCAATTTCATGAGTTTGTAGAGTTTCTGCAAATTGTGTTGTTGTTGAATTCCAACTTTAAAGCATGGTGGTCTGGTAAGATACAGGGGGTTATTCCAATTTTTTGTATCTGTGGAGGCATCTTATGTTGCCTATTATGTGGTTGATTTTAGAGAAGGTTCCATGTGGAACTGAGAAGGTGTAATCTTTTGTGTTTGGATGGAATGTTCTATAGATGTCTGTTAAACCCAATTGGGACATAACTTCTGTTAGATCTTTTGTTTCTTTGTTAAGTTTCTGTCTGGTGGTCCTGTCTAGTGGTGAGAGTGAGGTTTTGAAGTCTCCCACTATGAGTGTGTGAGGTTTTAAATGAGCTTTGAATTTTAGTAGCATTTCTTTTACTAATGTGGGTGCCTTTGTATTTGGGGCATAGATGTTCAGAAATGAGACTTTGTACCAATGGATTTCTCCTGTGGTGAATATAAGACCTACTTCATCTCTTTTGATTGGCTTGGGTTTGAAGTCTAACTTATTAGATATTAGGGTAGCTACACCTGCTTGCTTCTTGGGTCCATTTGATTGGAAGATCTTTTCTCAACCCTTTACCTTGAGGTAATGTCTGTCTTTGAAGCTTAGATGTGTTTCTTGTATGCAGCAGAAGGATGGATTCTGTCTTTGTATCCATTGGGCTAGCCTGTGCATTTTTATATGCAAATTAAGACCATTAATGTTGAGGGAAAGTAAGGACCATTTATTGTTAATTCTTGTTTGTTTTAGATTTGTTGTTGGCGGTGGGATTGTGAGTATATTTGCCATGCCTTTTCATTTGGGTTCTGGTAAAGTGAAATTATCTATTGCCTATGTCTTTTTGAGTATAGTTAACTTCCTTGAGTTTGAGTTTTCCTTCCAGAAATTTCTGTAGGCCAGGATTTGTGGATATGTATTGTGAAAATCAGGCTTTGTCATAGAATATCTTGTTTCCTCCATCTAAATAGCTATACTAACTGTTAAATGATTTTTGAGCTGTATAGTCATTTGGTCTTGAGAATTTTGCTGTATTATTTTTTTATTTGCACCTTTTTTTTTTTTTTTTAACCATGAAAGTGTCTCAAAAGCAAAAAAAGACAGCTTTTCACTCACGTTTAAAACGTCACAATACAAATAGGCATAAAGGAACAAAAATAATCCATGTACTATTTGGCTCTTAATCTGCCAAGAATAATGGCATATTTTAGTTTCATGCCTAAGGTTAAGCTGTTTAGTTTATAACTTTATAAAGGCAACAATAATATTCACAATAAATAAATGTTAAATCAACATGCCAAACTTCTACACTAATGTCCTCCAGTAGCATTATAGTTTTAAAATAAATCTTAGGTTTTGTGGCTCTTTATTTTATTTTTTAAGAATAATTTTGGCTTTTGTAATAGATCCAAATTAGTGACAACTCACATTTATTGAGCTATTTCACCATGTATGAGAACCTACAGCATACTGTGAATACCTTACAACAGTATGCTTAGATATTATCTCTACTTTGAAGATTAGGACGATATGATCTACTTAAGATGTTATTCCAAGTGACTCATTCAATATGACTGGGTCACTCTGAAGTCTGTGAGAACTTCTGCTTTTGTAAAAAGCCACTTTAACTATGAGAAAGAAATGTAGAAATGCAAAGTCAATCACAATGCGAGTTGTATTTCCTGATACATACTAATTATTAGTACATTTGATTATTTCTTTTCGCTTTCCAAAGAAAATAGAACGTATCTGTGAAATCCTTAAAATGTGTGTGCAATACTCTGTGTTTGCAATTTTTAAAATGTTAGTTGATACAAAAGTGACACAATCACACAGACTGATGGACCTAGCTCTCATTTGCCCATTCACATATTCCCTTTATCTTCATCACCACCAAGTTCCCTTTATCTTCATCACCACCAAGTTACAAACATCTCAAAAATTATTATCACAATAATAGCACAACTACCATTTTTACAAACTTATAGAAATCAGAACACCATTTATTTTCTTCTTTTTCTGATATGTAACACTCCAGTATTAGTTGAGAAACTTACCGAGGAAATTGCCACAGTATTTGTAATGCCTCACAGGGAAAAGAAGTGTTTTATTCATAATCATTCAAAGTGTTAAAGCCATAAAGGACAAAGATGCCTAACCTATCTTTATCATTCTTTTTGTGTGTGTGTGTGTGTGTGTGTGTGTGTGTTACTGAGCCAAAAGTTCCTGCAGGTGCATGTGGCTATTTAAAAGAAATTGTAAATCGCTTTTATATCGTCCTGATGTAGTCAGGATGTATAAATAGTTGCACATGGCACATAATTAGTTTATGCCAACACATTATTGTGCTTATGAGCATCTGGATATCAGCTACTTGGCGAAAGAGCCAAGGGAAGTTATTGCTAACAAATACTATGAAGTAATTTGCAAAACGCTGAGTGGTGAATATTTAAGCTACAAAAGGAATATGTTAAAATCAGATCTATGTGTAAAACAAACAAGAAATTCACAGAAGAAATAGCAAGTAGTTTCATAGTAAACTTCTTTGGACTTTTTCATTTTAATACTTCCTTATAAAATAATAGAAGTTAATAAATGTGTAAAACATATCATAAAGATAAATTTATAAAATATACGGTTTTGTAGATTTCTTATATAGATTATAATGGTACATTTATAGGATATAATATAGAAAATAGTGTTTTATATGAGAAGTTTTCAAGTGTATATTATATTTCGTTACATTGTTCATTTGTTCTCTTCTTTTGTCATAGTCTGAACATGTCTGTTTTTGGAGACAGCTAGAAGGCTAAGTTTTCTGGCTCACATAAACTGTGCCTGTTCCTTGTTTCTGCTTTATCTTTCCTCAACATCCCTTACAACAAACACTAAGATACAGTCTTAGTGAAAGTAGAAAGGTGTGCTATTGGCATTGCTACCAAGTTTACCTTCTGAGTAGATGCAAATATTCAAGGCTGCATTGTCTCTTAGTATCTGTGAAACACTAAATGAAGCTACAGACCTCAAATATACAATGGTAAGATGGAAGTAGTATCAATATCCTTATTCTAAATGAGAAAAATAGAGGGTTAGAAAGAGTGGCCAAATGCAAGACCAAAATCTAGGAGGTCAATCATTAAATCCTCAGACTCCATGCCTATCATACGGTGTATATTGCAGTGGGACATATTATCCCAAGACCTTGGAAATCACTTCCCCCACAGCTCTGCTGGATGTGTGCCACATGGCAACTCTCACAAAGCTATTTTTGCACATTGCTTTAAACTTTCCTTGGTGACTTTTGCATGTTGCTGTATCTGTATCTTCCCGGGGCAGCATTAAAACCTCACCTAACCTTCCATATCACAGTTGTGTCATTTTCAAGTGGCTATTTACACAGAGCCCACCCATCAGGATGCTCCCTCCATGTACAGGAATTCTTCTAAAGTCTTCCAGAAATCTGAAAGCTCCTATGACACCATTTATCTTCTAAACAGCATGTTTGGGAAATCATCATTTTGTTCAGGACAGCAAAGTATACTCAGAGAAGGACCTACTTGAACTATGGGTAATTTGGCCTCCAAATGACTTAACAAAGAATTAATCCCAGGAAACAATTGTCAGGGTGGGCAATCCTGAGTGAAGAGGGTGTCAAAGGATTTGTTCTACAGAAAACTCTTTGAAAGAAATCTGCATTTCTATACTTTTGAACTTGTATATGTTAATTATTTTTTTTATTGTCATTGTGACAAAATACCTGGCAGTACTCAAGGACGGAGAAGCTTTTTGTGATTCCCTGTTTATTGGCTACAGTACATCAATACATCCTGGTGGGAAAAAAGCAAAATCAAAAACAAAATACCTTGTAGTATATCATAACTCAACAAATCAAGAAACAGAGAGTTTTCAAACTAGAGCTGGATTGCCCTGGGATTTCATTCATTGAGCCATTTCTCGATATATTTACAACCTCACAAAGTAATCCTGCTAACTTGGGAAAAGGGGTTCATACATGCGAGCCTTCGAGACAGTTCACATTCACACCATCACACTATCATAAAGTGTCTTTGCAATTCCTCGAGGACTATCCAATGGTTCATCTTTCTTTTCTGTTGCAAATCACTTGTATACTTTTCATTAAGGTTATTTGCCATACCTCCTCGGTGGTGCCATTTTGCATGTGTTTCTACAATGCTCCTTTGATTATGAATTTCATAAATTTGTTTCAAAAGTAGCTAGCATTGCTTGTCTTCGTTCAGATTAAAGATGACAGTTTTGTTGACCTCACCAAATCTTAAGTCTTTTGTTGCCTCTGTGTTGCTAACTGTAAGGGTCATTTGATGTAAGCCAACACTCAGCTCACCAAGACCATTAGCTATACTTTCTTGTTCTCACATTCTTGAAGTATCATTATCTTAACTTGGACTTGTAGGTACCACTTTGTCTACTTAAGTTTCTAATTTCTGGCCATGACTCCTCTGGCATCTTATCTTCAGCATCTTACTTTCCTTATGTTACACACTAAAGGGACGAGGACTCTGCTCTCATCCTGCAGTTTTTTTAGCCTAGACTCACTCATTAGGTAGCTATATTTATTTGTACTTGTAAACATCACCTACAATTTATTTCTCCAGTCTAGATCTCTAGTTTAGACATGATCAAGTCCAGCTTCATTTATCCAAGTATCTACTGGGTGTTCCACTTAGAAGCATATTAGGCAAAGCAAAAATCATCATATCTATAGAACTCTTGATTTGTATCCTGAAGCCTATTTCCTTTACCCTTTCCACATTTCCATAAAATGACAGTTTCATTCTTCATGGTACCACAGCAAAAATGGTACAGTGCTCACTGACAACTTGCTTTCTCTTGTGTATGATCCATCCACTAATCCTTTGTTTCTGCCTCAAAGCATATATAAGGTGTACAGTTTTTCTACCCGCTGCCTGGTCTTGTCTTGCCTCCACGCCAGCCCCAAACAATGCTCAGAGACTCTGTATTTGATATTATGCTGTTGGCCAGGTGCTAGTTTCTTATCGGCTAGCTCTGTCTTAATTATTAACCCATTTCTATGTATTTCCACGTGGTCATACCAAGAGCGGAGGAATGGCGGTTCTGTTCTCTCCAGGCTCTCCATCCTGACCTCCTTACTTCCTATTTCCTCCTTGTCTCCTAGTCCCTCCTATCTTCCTTTCCTATTAGCCAACAGTGCTTTATTCATTAACCAGTATGAGAAACATATATACAAAATGGCATCTCCCATCAAGCATATGCTGGTCTTTCTCAAAAAGAGTATGAGGACTTTGATAGAAACCTGAACTATCTTATTGGTATTAGGATAACCACTTTAAATGTCCTCTATGAATCTATTATTAACTTCCTCCACTATATTATTTCATAGGAACCTGCATCACTATAGGGAATTTTCCACTTTCTGGGCTAACTGATGTACTTGTTTCAGGTGACCAAGAGTGGACACAAGGTGTCTAGTTACTATCTCTACAGGTGATGATGTTTAATGTATATAGGGAAAGATTGGTAACTTTACTGAGGGCTAAAAATATGGTATGTAGAAAGTGTACCTAACCTAATGAGGTTTGAAAGCAGAGCAGCACATTGTAGCATAAGAAATAGCTGTTTATGCTGAAGAAGATTGTGTGTCTGAGCAGGAGCTCAGGGTCACTCATCATCTCACTCAACATTGCCTAATGATACCACACCTCATATCATAAGCATAAAGAACATAAAAGTTCAAAATCAGAAGTGTGGCTACCAGGAAATATTCTGTATTTTAAAAGTAAATGCTCATTAATTGGGGGCTTTCCATAATATTAAACAATTTGGATAATTTATAGCCACTTACAGTCATTTCTAACTAGAGTGATGTACTTACACATATCAATGTGACAGAGACCCTCAATGAAAATGTAAACTATCTATAAAAGATTAGATTTGCACCACCATAGAGAAAATACATTGTTTCTAACCCATTAGCTTTTTCCCCCAACAGTATCTTTTATATACAAATTAAACACACACACACACACACACACACACACACACACACACACACACACACACAATGTCTGATTAGGTGGAAGCCCCATATCTCTCTCTCCTGACCCTGCCCCCCCCCGAAAGCCCAACAAGAGTTAGCCCCTCCCAAGGACTGCTCAAGACTATGCCTATAGGCTATTTAAGACCTGGCTGGCATATTTGTCATGTGATTCCTCTCTCACCATCCTGAAGGACACCCAGGAGTTTTTTTTTGCTCTTTTCATCAAATCTGGATTTATTAATTCTGTTCAAATGGCTTATTATACCAATGGTAGTAGATACCCAATAACCAGAGATTCAAAACTTATCAATGTACTGATTAGCTGACTCCTAATAATATCCATAGTCCCTGCTATTTTATGTGCAGAACTATGTCCTTATAAATCAGCACAATTTAAACTCTGTCGTGGGTCTGTGTGTTTTTACTTCTAATTTTTGTTGAATAAAGAAATGCACACACATGAGTTATGGTCTACTAAATAATTTGTAATAGAAGCCAGCAAACATTTTTCCTTATCATTTTCCTAATATTTAAAGCATTTCTTTTTCCCAATATTTTTCATTATTTTCTATCTTTTTAAAATTAATTTTAAATGCTTTTCCAAACATTATGTTAATAATTCTCTCCAGTTTCTTTTTCTAGGCTTTCCACTGATCCCTCTGCTGGAGTTTTCACTCTCCTATTCTAAGTTGGATAATGTGATTTGGGACAAGAGGATTAAGTTTCACCACCTGTAACCTAGAGATAGGACACATTTATATACCATGCTTAGAAACCTTAAGGATTGAATGAGAAAAAAGAAAATACTTCATCAACTAAAAATAGATCAAAGGGCATAAAGGTACTATCATAATCATTACTCAAACTATAATACTCATGTTGAATTTTCTACCAGCTTTACAAGACAAACCTTAAAAAGTGAGTAGCATTTCCACTTATTTGCTTACCTGCCCCTGTGAGTATCTGGCTAGAAAGCAATACGAAGCATTCAAAGGGAATTATTCTTCCTACATCAAAGACCTGGATTAAAGCCTAGACTGTTAAGGTGTAAAATCATTTATGTTACAATGAAAGCTTCTATTTTACTGCTTCTTCTATGAGATATAGTTTCATGTAGCTTAGGCTGGCCTCAAACTTCTGAACCTACTTCTCCATACCCAGAATATCTGAATTACTGGCATTTGTCATCATATCTGGCTTTTGTAGCACTAGGAATCAAACTCAAAGCTTCATGAATGCTAAATAGTCACTCTAAGAGTGAGCTACATCTCTAGCCCAATCTCATATTTGGAAATCTTTATCTAAATTATAGTATTATTGGAACAGGAGATAGAATCCATGGGGGGAAAAGTTGGGTGATGCTGCTGTGTCTCTAAATGGGGATGTTGGAATCACTTTTTTTTTTTTTTTTTTGCAAGAGGCCAACAGAAGGCTTTTGCTATAATAAAAAGAATTTAAAAGTTTTAGCATAATTGACCATTATAGGATAAATTGTTGTTCTGAGCCTGTTTTTGAATCTAATGCAATCAATGCCAGCATTTGGGCCATCTCTCTACAACTCCTACAAGTACAAGACCAGACATCTGACTGACAGGATCTGGAACACACAGCCCACAGTGGATGACTCAGCACTTTACACATTGGCTGATTGAATGGAGTAACTTCAATCCAAATAATTTCAATGTTAGCTTAAATTCCTATTCTAAAATCACTTCCTTTGGTTTATACAAGAGAGCAGAGCACCAACTCCCTCTGCCTTTACTGCAACACCTGCCTCTTCTCAGATCCTATAGCTGGTGGCTTTGTTTCTATTTCAGCCCACACATATCTAGTACCTCCTGTCACAGATCTCTCACATTTCTTCCGTTCATTTTCTATAGTTAATTGCTAGATGTGCTCTCTAGATTAAAAGTCACTGATAAAATTTCAAAATTTGAACCTAGAGTCTAGTACACATTATAAACTTAGACAGCCCTTTCTGTTATTGAAAGTATCCCCTCCAAACTGTATGTGTGACCTATATGATGGATAAAAGGTGGGGAACTTAAGATGTCTTGTTAATGGGATCAAAGCCCTTATTAAGGAAGAATTGCTATGTTAAGCCCTCTATAGTCATTTTGCTGTGTACAACAAACATGAGGATAGAACAGGAAGACAATCAGCACCTATCAGTTTGACTTTGGACTTCCCAGCCTTCAAAATGGTAGGATTCAAGTTAATAAGGGTGGCTCACTTATGGTTTCAGAGGTTCAGTCAATTATCATCAGGACAGGAAGCATGACAGTGATTCTGGAGCTGAAAGTCCTTACATCTTAATAGGCAGGCAACAAGAAATTGACTGGCTGTCACACTGAGAGAAGCTTGAGCAAAAGAGACCTCAAAGCCTAACCCCACTGTGACACACTTCTTTCAAGAAGGCCACACACCCTTGAGGGCACACAACACAAGCATTCATGCTCTCTTTCCAGCCACAATTTCTGTTTCTTCTCAGCTATATCAACAAAAGTCCTCTTACCCTCACTGTGTGCCAAGTACATGGTACATGTTTTACCTTGGTCTCTTCATCTTGTAACTTTACTGATTTATGCTTAGAGAAATCCATCCCAGTTAGCTGCTCTTTCTGATAACTAGCACATCTTTTGACATTCTTTCATTCTATATGCTTTGCTGTTCTTTATGGCATAACAACCTGATATATTATGTATCCATTCAGTTTTATCTATTTTTTATGTTCTATACAAACAAACAGGGTGTAAACATGAATGCAGTACTTTTATTTTTTCTATTTTCTGTTCTATTAATTAATGGATCCCACATTGAAAAACTGACAAACATATAGTACATAACTAATCAATGTGTTTGAGTGACTGAAACTAGAGATAAGGAAGTACAGGCTGCAAGATCCCTCTCATTATACATAGTCTAGCCAAAAGAAAGAAATAAAGCTGGACAAGGTGTCATGATATCCTACAGTTATCTTCTTTCATGGACAGTTCAGCATGGCTGCAATTCTTATAAAACAGCTAGAGTAATTTAAAGTAAGGCACCAAAACTGAGCAAGCTATTTCCAACAGTCATTGAACACCCAGTGTGAGCTTGGCACTTGCCTGAGTATTAGACACATAGACATTACTCAGAAGTGCTCCCTGAGTTCTAAGGATTGTAGTTTAAGAGTATCCACAAATAACTATGGTTCACTGTGGTAAGTAAAATAATTGGAGTGTATGTCTCATAAATACTTTGCAGAGACCCAAATTAGGATGGGGATCACACTGGGCTAGATGGAGGAGACTGGTAGAGAGCTTCACAAAGCATTGTTGTGTCAAATTAGCCCTTGGGCAAAAACCCATATGCAATAAATGTCTTCTAATTTCTTACAATTTGATGTTGTGAAAATCATAATTTATTCATAGAAATCTTAATTTATTCTTTCAAAAGCCTTATTCTAATTAGTATTTCTTCCTGACAGATTAGAGACAAATAATCTTATCAGTCTATTCAAAAGAAATAGAAGAAGGAATAATATGGTTAGTCAAACAGAATACATGTCAGAAACCTGACACAATCTAAGTTTAACCTTTTAAGACTGTTCACACAAAGCTCATTAAGCAATTCTGAACACTTCAGTAGCACCAGTGGTTGTATGTGTAGCATAAAACTCAATTAAGCAGATGCTTTATATTGAAAGTGATTTTAGGAGAATAAATGAAGAGTGGAAATATTTTAATGACATTTATTTTCTGCAATCTCTGAGAAAGAATATTTTACAAGAAGCTGATTAGAAGCAAAATTATTGCCAAGTATCTTAAGACTGTGGTTGTAGTTAGTCTCCAGTGTCAACTCAACTGGATTTGTAATCACCTTGGAGACATTTCTGGGCATCACTTAGTCAGTTTCCAAAGACATTTTTTTTAGAGGAAAATGTGACCTGGGATGTTGGGTGGACCAAACCCATTAAATGGGATCCTAAGACTAAATAGAAAGGGGAAGTAAGGGGGGATGACTGTAGACATGACTCAGTGCTTAAAATCACATGATGTTCTTTCAGTTCAGTTGCCTATCAAACTCCAGGGCATCAGATGCTGCTTTCACTTCTACAGTCACCCGCATGCACACGAACACATGGCATACTCCCTTCAAGTCCCATACACATAAACTCATTTTCGATTTCCCTCCTTTTCACTTAATTAAAATATAGTCACACCATTTCCTCCTTTTCTTTCCTTCCTCCAACTAATGGAGCTGAACGTCAATATGCTTCCCTGCTTCCATATTGCAGATGCAATGACTGAAGTGCAATGACACACTTTGTCCATTCTTAAACCATGAGACATAATATATTTTCCAGACTTTGATACTTCTTGCCATGTAGTAGGAAAAGTAAATACTATATATGCCCACTGCATATTTCCCTGAGTATTCACCTCAATGACTTGATATATTGGAATGTTCTTGAGGAGCTGTACGAAAATCTTTATATGATTCCCTGCCTCCCAGACAGAATGGTGCTAATAAATCAAAGGGCCCCATGCAAGTCTACATAGGTTATACAGTATGTTTATTAGGCTTATTGACAGGAATATGGGTACCCCCCAGGAAGCTGCATCACCAAACACTGCCATCTTCAATATGGCAAATAATGCACCACTGAAGAGTCTGAATCCTGATCCTCCATATTCTATCTTTTAAATATTCTAGAGTCCCCCAAAATCAAGTGAAGAAGGATCAGGAGGAAGGAATGATGGAATCTCAGAACATGCTATATTGGTCCTTCTCCTTCCTTGCAGAAGGGATATTCAAGCCTCATTTCTCTACAGACTTATCCATCATCTGTATTGTTCTTATTTTGTTGCCTTGACTTCATGTTAAAGTCTTCTGTAGGTCATAACAGTCATGCTTTAGGATGCCAATGGTCATTTCAAGCCTGGAGGAAATAGTTACTATACTATTGTTTTATACATTTGATGAAAAATTTTTATATGGTGATATTCTGTTTGTATTTTAACAAATAAAGCTTGCCTGAAGGTCAGAGTGCAGAGCTATACAATAGTTAGCCATAGAGGTCAGGCAGTGGTGGCACACAGCTTTAATCTCAACACATGGGAGTCAGATACTGGAAGATCTCAGTGAGTTTAGTGCCACCCTAGTCTACATGAGATTGATCCAGTCTAACAGAAACAGACCAGGCAGTGGTGGCTCACACCTTTAAACCCACCACAAGGAGGTAGAGACAACAGTGATATGGCTGGACAGAGAAAGAAATATAAGGCAGGAGGAGACAGGAGCTCATTCCATTCAGTCTGAGGATTCCTAGAGACAGGATAGTGCATTCAGTCTAAGGATTTGGTAGAGGTAATAACTAGAGGCTAATTTCTCTGCTTCTCAGCATTTACCCTCAAGTCTTACCCTGGTTTT
Organism: Phodopus roborovskii; assembly: GCF_943737965.1. Lineage (NCBI taxonomy): Eukaryota > Metazoa > Chordata > Mammalia > Rodentia > Cricetidae > Phodopus > Phodopus roborovskii. The sequence continues at coordinate 30,676,786 of NW_026126525.1, read as the reverse complement.
TATTATTAAGACCAATTAGAATTCAAACTATATGTCTATAATCTGATTATTAGAGATACTAAATCCAAATGTAATAAGGATAACAATACACAGCATTCACCTTGTGAGGTGTGGTGGTCCATGCTTGTAAACCTAGCCCCTGGGGAAGTTGAAAAATGAAACCTGCAAGTTTGAAGCTAGCCTGGACTAATAATACTCATACTACTTTACATACTTAACTGAAATATTTTCAATGGCTCCATACTTACATTTAAATTTAACATCTTGAAATACCAACAAATGCTAGGTGTCAGGAAGGAGATTTCTCAAGAAGCTTTCCTCAGTTACTCCAAGTCCTGTGTTTGAAGTGGTGGTGTCTTCAGTGATATGTTACCTCAAATTCTGGGAGGCAGACAAAGACAATAGAATTAACCTATGCTACTGCGGAATTAGCCTGACCAATAAAAGAAAAGGAAGACTCCCATGACAGGCATTTGGGGTTTTGTTAATCTATAGTTCTTGAATGAAACTTTATCACCCAGTTTGATATAATAGCTCAATTTAAACTATGTGTGCATATATGCATATAACTACACACACACACACACACACACATATATATATATATATTTATGATGGGAGATGTCATTCTGTATATGTTTCTCATACTGGTTTATGAATAAAGCACTGTTGGCCAATAGGAAAGCAAGATAGGTGGGACTAGGAGACAAGGAGGAAATAGGAAGGAGGAAAGAGAAGCCAAGATGGAGAGTCTGGAGAAAGCAGTATGCCGGCCGGCTCTCTGGTAAGAGAAACAAATAGATCAGCAGAAATGGGTTAATACTTAAGATAGAGCTATCCAATAAGAAACTAGTAACTGGCCAACAGGATTATATCAAATACAGAGTCTCTGTGCATTATTTGGGGCTGGCGCTGTGGCAGGACAAGACCAGGTGGCAGCAGAAAAAAACCATACTCGTTACAAATGGTGCCCATTCTTTTTAAAGGTAAAAAGGGGATTATGATATGATATAGATATGAATACTTTGTTTTGGAATGTATTTTCATTCATTGATACAATTTAAGGTCAATTTTGTGATGTGTATATTCTCCTTTTGTTTAGGTATTGTGTTTATATAGCTCATTTAGAAAAGTAATGTATAATGTAGTACATACAGATTATAGATAATTACCTATGATAGTCAAAGCTTAGAGTTAAGTTAGTAAGGTTTTCAAGATACACAGAGATGTATTTGAGATAGATAGGAATTCTTCAAACGTTTCAAAGACCTACAGAATATGGCATTTAAATTGTTTTAGGGTTTTTCTTGACAGTGAGACATAAATGCTCCTGGCAACACCACCTGTGTCAGAAAGGAAGATAGACATTAAAGAAACACGTTATGAAGTTTGCCTCCAATATAGCAAGACTAGCCATTTGGACACAATACTGCTCTTGTCTGAACTGTTTGACTTTGTGCTATATAAACTGGACATGCAGGACCCACAGAAAAGTGATTGCTGATTCAAGATGGACATTGCTACAGAGTTCCTGCTTCATGGAAGTGTCTGCCAGACAGTCTGCAGGACACAGAGAAAAATGACTGACAAACTGCCAATACAAGAAGACAGTTTAAAGTTTCCTGCTTTGCTAAAGAGTTTGCCAGACACACTATGGCCTATGGGCTGAAGATGGAAGATTACAGAAGAACTTCAGGTGACTGACAAAGCAAGATGTCTCTGTCATTTCTAGAGTTTATATACTATCCTTCTGTGGTCTTTGAAGGAGTTGAAGACAAATAGTTATAGTTTTCCTTAGTTAGGATTAAAGATAAGTTACATATAGGACTTTAGACTCACAAATATAGGATAGATGATAGAATAGTTTCTTTTAATCTTGCTAAATGTTAATGGACTAAATATTAACTGTGATTCCTATTTGATAACTGTTGTGTTATATATATTTTGCTATGTTAAGCTTAAACCCTTCTTTTTATTTAGACAGAAAAGAGGAGATGATGGAGATGTCATTCTGTATATGTTTCTCATACTGGCTTATGAATAAAGCACTGTTGGCCAATAGGAAAGCAAGATAGGCGGAACTAGGAGACAAGGAGGAAATAGGAAGGAGGAAGGAGAAGCCAAGATGGAGAGTCTGGAGAAAGCAGTATGCCGGCCGGCTCTCTGGTAAGAGAAACACATAGATCAGCAGAAATGGGTTAATACTTAAGATAGAGCTATCCGATAAGAAACTAGTAACTGGCCAACAGGATTATATCAAATACAGAGTCTCTGTGCATTATTTGGGGCTGGCGCTGTGGCAGGACAAGACCAGGTGGCGGCAAAAAAAAAAAAACGTACTCGTTACATATATATATATATATATATATATATATATATATATATATTATACTTTAAGTAAGCATAAAAAATAATGTTGTTTCCCTATAACTTTACAAATATCCTAATCTTATTTAATCACTCCTTCCTTCCTCTGTGTTACCCTCCTTCCCATTTAAAATTCCTCTCCATTTTCCCATTTCCCATTTCATGGAAGTGGTATCCTGCTCTCTATCTCTCTCACACTCCAGTTAATATTTTAAGACACATATTTTTCAAAAAATGCAGACAAATTCCTCTGCAAAATGACAATGATGGACTTCTGAAAGCAAGTTTGACCTAGGTCTGGGTCTCTGGAAAAAGGAAAGTAAGATAAAAGGGAACAGGGATAATTCGTTTCCCCATTATATATTTTGGTGTAGGAAAGCACTTCCATGTTCAAATGTATTCTTTCGAAAAAGTGCCTTATAGAAACTTCTATTCTCTCTCTCTCCTCTCTCTCTCCTCTCCCTCTCTCTCTCTCAAACACACACACACAGACACACACAGATACACACACACACACACACACACACATATATATATATATATATATGTGTGTGTGATGGAATTTTTTGACACAGTTTCTTGCTGGCCTGAGTTCACCAAGTAGGCTAGGCTGGGCATGAGTCCCAGAGACTTGCTTGCTTCCATTTCCCCAGCTCTGATGTTTACAAATACCCAGCAGCACACACTAGAGTTTTTTATAGGTTCTGGAGATCCAACTCGCATCCTTGTTCTTTCAAGGCAAACACTTTACCCACTGAGATATACCCCAACCCCACTAAAATGCTTCAGCAGGAGAGTTCTTGAATATCACTGGTTCCTGATTATCAACCAACCATACCCCAAAGAATTGAAGTTGGTTTTCTCTTTTGGGTTTTTCTATCATTTGAAAATAAAGAGAATGAAGAAGAGTGTTGCCTACTTTTTGTAGTGGGGTAATTAACTAATAATAGATTGTACATGTTGGACAGTAACTTCACCAACCATCTACCCTACTTACCTGCCAAAGTACCTCTGTTTTATTCTGATGGATATCCTCCTACAGCAAATGAGTGAATTTTTTCAAATTGTTTTCTTGTAAAAATTACTTAGAGATTTGTTTAAATAATTTATTTAATATGTATATATGTGTATAATGCATTTGGATACAACCCTCCCTCTAAATTCTTTCTTACTCTAATACTTTCTTCTGCCAACTTAATCCAATCTAAATGGAATAAATGAATATTACAAAGTTTAAGTAGTATTTTATGGGTATATTTGATAATTGAAATTGTTCATATCTGAGCTATATAATCTTATATTATAAAATAGTCACTTCAAGTAGTTCACATTGCTCACTTCTGACAGCTATTTTTTAAGTGTAAACAATTAATATCTGCATCTTAGCAAATTTTAGGGATACAAAAATGTATTGTTAATCACAATCACACTATTGCACATTCTCAGCCAACTCTTATCACTTGCTCTTTGTCTCTCTTCCTTACCTGTACAAGGGTAGGTATGTAATCCTACTTTGCTGGACAATAATTAATAATCCTGCAGGCTTCTAGAGACAGCTTCTTCCCTACTAAACAGATCCATCAAAGCAGTGTGTCCTGTCCCCTGATAGACATGGACATGTTCAACAAAAAATTAGATCTGAAACCATGTGCTTTTTATAAAAGATATAACCTAGGGCATTACAAAAATATGGAAGAAGCCTTGATCCCAACATTTCACTAATTTATGAAATTAACTAAGTCTTAAATAATTATGGATCTCTTAACTTTCCCCTTAGTCTTTCACTCAACAAAATCATTTTTTCTTAATACTGAAACCATTTCTGTTGTAGGAAAGTACATTTTGTTATCTACTTTATCAAAAGCAAGAAGTGTGAATTATCAAATTGTGAAAGATAGAAAGCCCAATTCTATTCACTACATATCAAGCTGAGATTCCTTTATTCCTAATTCTCACACCCAGATAGGAAAGAAATACTGCAAACAGGCTGCAGCTGCTGAGTGAGTCAGCTTGGCAAGTTTCCTGCCTGGAATTATGTGCTGCTATGAGTACCTCTCATCATGCTCACCCCAGGAATAGAGGCACGTGCAGTCAATAGACATTAGACCCACATAGGCAAAAGGAGAGATCCCAGAAAATACAGCAGGTGGCTGAAACCCAATCCCCTTCCACAGTTCTGACCATCAAATTAAGAAAAGCAGCATGAATAAATGAAAACCAAAAAAGGATGCAAAAAGAATGTCAAAGACAGTACAATACTAGATGCCAATAAACAATGTCAAAAGTGAACTCTGAGCTTCTAAAGGAGAAACATTTATTGTCATACAAAGCGAGAAATAGTCACAATTTATATCATTAAAATAGGTTGGCACTGAGTAGAACTAAACTGACTTTATTGACAAGTTTCCTTACAGAACAGTTAGTAAGTTTAGATGGTGATATTTACAGCATGGATATGGGACAAGTAGAGCAAGAATCATTAGAAAGGAAAAACAAAGACTTCTCATTGGCAATAGATTCTAGCTCCATGTGGTGGTGTTTTGCTTTGGAGAGAAAGCCCTGTGCAGAGAGCATGGAATGGAAAAAGAGCATAAGAGAAGATTCAGTAGTAAAGGAGCATATACATTTACACTGAGCGGAACCAAGTTGACATGAATGAGTAGAAAGTTTCACTAAAGAAATCTTGATGTTTGGTACATTGCACATTAGTAAACAAGATGCTGATCAGTTTTGCCTTTGTGAGTGTTCAGTATTTTAAGTTTTCATATGCAGGGGATATTAACCAGTATTTTTATTATGAGTCTGGCTTATTTCCTCAATAAGAACATCTCCCTGGTTCATTCATATTGGAACAAATCCATTGCTGTGGGTACAAATGAAATTACAGTTATCATTTGCAGCACAGTTTATTTATCCATTAAGCCATTGAGAGTCCTTAGATTATTTCATAATTTGGCTACTATGAATAATGCTGCAAAGGACAAGGGAGAAATGCAAATGTTTTATAGGTCAGTGGTTTCTATTTTGAATTATGGGATATACCAATGTATACAAAGGGATTGCTGAATCTTTATGATACCTCCATTGTTAATTTCATTGGGATCCCTATACTAGTTTGCAATGCTTGCATCAATACACCTTCTCAAGAACAATGTGCAAGAGCCACATATTTTCTAAATGACCACTGCTGTTTCTTCGTCATTTCAATAGTAGGCAACCATAGAGCATAAAGCAGTATCTCCTTATGCTTAGTTAACATAATCCTAAGAATATGTTTTTACATTTTCTTTGGAAAAATTTTTATCTAAGTTATTTGCTTATATATTATTTCATTAATTTGTTGTTTTCTTTTCTTCTACTCTGTAAGATCATCTGATATTTGGGTTTAAAATATTTTACCCCATTCAATCAACTATTCTTTTCTACTTTTTTGTTTTTATTTTTTCTATATAGCTTTATTAGTTCAGTATAGCTCCATATTTTTATTATCCTGTAGCCTGAGCTATTGGATAGTATCTTAGTTAGGGTTTCTGTTGCTGTACAGAGGCACCATGACCATGGAAACTCTTATAAGATAACATTTAATTGGTGTGGCTTATTTACAGCTTCACAGGTTCAGTCCATTATCACCATGGCAGGATGGTGGTGTGCAGGAACAGATGGTGATGGGAGAAGTATCTGAGAGTACTAAATCTATCGGACAACAAGAAGTCCACTGAAACACTGAGTAGTATTCTGAGCATAGGAAACCTCAAAGCCTGCTCCATCTGGGACTCACTTCAACAAAGCCACATCTCTTAATAGCTCCACTCCCTGTGAGATTATGAGGCCAATTACATTCAGACTACCACAGATAGTGGGTTTTTTTGTTTGTTTGTTTTGTTTTGTTTTAAGTAGGCCAAACCAATGTTTATGTTTGCTCTTATGACTCATGTTTTGGTTTTAGTTATTTAAATGTCTTGGTTGATTTTTTATGTTAATTCATGCATATAGACCCTGTTTCAAGTAATCAAGCTGAATGTAACCTTGTTCTCCTATATACATAGTAGAATTACCACTGATTGGCCAAGTTGGAAAATGAGATGGTATTTCTTCCATTTATTCAGTACCTGTTTATATTTTTAAATTATTAAGTTTATTTATTTAGCCAAACATTCATTCACTCATTTATGCTTATATTAAACACGTTATTAAGTTCTTCTAGCTGTTAGGCACTCATTAGTAGAGACACTAAGGCTATCAGAAAGAAAGATGTTTCTTTTTCCCTAGACTTGACCCAGTGAACAACTGTATCTTACTATATGATGAGATTTACAATAAGAACAGTGTAGGGTAAGTTGGAAGCATACAAAAAGGGATACTAATCTAAATTCTAATTCTCAGCAAAGATGAATTCCTGTTTGATATTAACCTGACTAATCCTCATGTATATCATATCCTTCTACATGAGGGTCCCTCCATATGGGTTTCTTAATAGTGATTGTGCAAATCTGGTAACTGTCATCTAACAAGCTACTCAATGCATGTTAGTAATTATTCCAATTACAATTTTTACTTAATCATTGTCATATTGTAATGGGTCATGAAAAATGAGTAAAGGTCCTGAAATGACAAGACAATATGATAGGAAATCACTCCATTCAGATGAACCTAAAGTTATAATTGTTTATCAGAGTGGGTAAGTCTTATGCTGGAGAAAGGGTCTTCTAAGATGTCTGTTAAAAATAAACTCTCCATGAGCATCATGTTCTGTCAGTTTTCAAGGGTTCAATGCTTTTAACATCTCTTATCTACTTTCCATTTCATGTAGCATGTGTACAGTGGATTTCTTCCCCAGATGGCACCCTCTCTGTCTAATCAAACAGTGTCAATACAAGGCATGTTTAATCATGTTCCCAGCCTGGTAGGAAAAAGATTCTGGTGTGAGACAGAGGTTAAAATAAACCCTCATTAGGTAGAAACAGGGATGGCATGTGCCATTCTGTGGATCAATTTTAATGTGAATAGTCCCAACTCAAATAGCAAACATCTACAAATTACGTGGAGATGTTTCTCTCCATGTACTTTTTAACCTTTTGTTTTTCCTTTCTTTACTTTGAACTAGGGAAACACCAGTATTTTTATCACATTATCAAAGAGCTTGCCAACCCCCTAAAATTTTCAATTGAAATGGGACATAATCCTTTCCCATCATTGACTTTAACCTTGACTAATTCAAAAATGTTCCATGTTATGTGTCTTTAGATTTCTAGATTATGGTATCTTCTGGTGTACCGAATTGTATTATGTTCCATTATTAAAAGTCATTATTTCCATTTTTACAATAAAATATTTTGAGCATTAATTTATTATTCACAGGATCACCAGAGTTAGAAAATATATTTTCAATGAGAGAAGACCTGTGAGAAAAAAACAACATATTTTTTTCTTTTCTCTCTAGAACATTGCACAGTGACACCTTTTTAAAATAAAATTTAAAAAAGGCAAAGTACTTCATAAATAGATAGAAGAAAAAATTCTAAAGCTACCTATCTTTTTTGTCTTCTTTTGTTTATATTTATTATTTTTCTTATTTTACATATTGATCCTAGTTCTCCCTCCCTCCCTCCCATGCCCCCCACTACTCCACCTGGAGGGTGATGCCTTCTAGGAGTGATCAGCAAAATCTGTCAAGTCATTTGGAGTAGGGCCTAGGCCTCTAGGCTAAGGGAGTATCCCTCCATAGGGAATGTGCTTCCAAAGTCCTTTCATGCATCAGGAATACATCCTGGTTCTACTGTCAGATGTCCTTTAGACTGCCCAGACCTTCTAACTGAGACCCATGTTCAGTGGGTCTGAGTCGGTCCAATGCTTTTTTCCCAGCTAAGAGTCCATGAGCTCCCCCTTGTTTGGGTCAGCTGTCTCTGTGTGCTTATGTAGCCTGGTCTTGACCCCTTTTCTAATCACTCCTCCCTCTCTGAAACTGGATTCCAGGAGTTTGGCTCAGTGTTTAGCTGTGGGTATCTACTTTTGTTTCCATCAGTTACTAGATGAGGGCTCTATGATGACATATAAGTTAGTTATCAATCTTATTAACAAGAAATGGCATTTAAGGTAGCCTTTCTACTGTTGCTCAGATTGTTAGTTTGGGTCATCCTTGTAGTTCTCAGGATATTTCTCTATAGTCAGTTTTCTCTTTAAACCAATAATGGTTCCCTATATTATGGTAATCTCTTATTTTGCTCTTATCTATTTTACCCCCAATCAGTCTTCCTTGTCTCATATATTCTCCTCTTCTCCCCTTCTCTTTCTTCTATAAAGTTAGCTATCTTAAAGTAGCTGGGAATGAGAGTGATCACATCAGCTAGCCTACAGAAACTATTCAAGGCTAATATGTTCCACTTAATTTTTATAAGGAAAGGGGAAACACAGTCATTTGAAAGAGGTAGGTGAGATAACAGAGAAGAGGCAGCAAAGGGAGAGAAAGAGAGACACCATGGAATAATTACTGCTGACAGTGTGCTGGCACATCCCTAAGATGGAGATAATGTTCTTTTTCAATGTGAATCTGACCAAAGCTAAACATTGTAGTTAATTCCCACAGTCATCAACATTAGGAAAATTCCAAGTTGATTACAGGGAGATTCCCTGAGTCATCTTTGGTGTTCCTAGGTAATTAAACATTTTCTGTAGATGAAAATGAACAAAATTATGTTTGCATTACACTTCCAAATAAACATACAATATGATTATACACATCGAGGAAATGATTCACAAGCTGTATCTATTAAGTCACAAATTTCAGCTTGGAAATAGTTTTCTCTTTGACTAGATTTTGTCAAAGACAGACTTAAATCCCCATATGGCCATAGAACACTTTAGTGGAAACTATCGACTACAAAGAATTACAAATAAATATAAACATAGTTACCTGGTCAAAGCTTGTTATAATCCATTTATATCATGGTAAATTGGTGGCTCATTCTTATGTACCAGGCCCATATTGCTAATGCTTATAGAGTAAGGCCTACAGGGACAGTCCACTGTTAAAGGGACAACAATAACTGTCCTCCTTCAGGTCTGTGGCTTCCTGCAGTCTTGAATTCTATTGCTATCAGTTTGTCCTTGATACTCAAGCAAAAACTCTTATTCAAATCACACACACACACACACACACACACACACAAACACACACAAATGGTAATCCTCCTTAAATATGTACCATAACCTAAGCTTTATACAAAGTAACCTGTAGATTCCTTGTGAGTATGTGTGTTCCTGTCTGTATGGGTAAGCACAACTATAAAGTTTCACATGCCTGCCTCATCAACTATGCTAACTGTCTAGACAGCACAGAGGATCCCTTTGTTTTTTCTTCACCCACACTGAGATTACAGGTGGACACCACCTCACTTGTTCCCATCCACACTGATATTAAAGGTGTAAAGCACCTCACTTGGCTCCACTCACACTGAGATGACAGGTGTAAACCACCTCACTTGGCTCCATACACACTGAGATTACAGGTGAACATCACCTTGCTTGGCTTCCTAAATGGGTTTTAGGGATTAGACTCTGACCCTCATACTTCTGCAACAATTTCTGTAGTTTTTCCTAACTGAACTATTTTCTCACCCCTGGAAGTACTTATAATGTGAAAATTCTTATACCTTAATATATCTGTGAATAACATCTCAATTATTCTGTTTGCAAATGAGGAAAATAATACATTGAGGAACTGAGTAGTGTGTCCAAATATGTGCAACTAGAAAGTTGAAGTTCAGGGTATGAATTTATAATTGTATTACTATGCTGTGCCCCTCACCTCCTTTGCATGCCACTATATTATATTCATTCATCATGCTTTCGTTGTTGTTTGTTTTCTGTAGGTTTGTTTTTGTTATTTTTTGTTTATTTTTGAATCAGGGTTTCTTTGTGTATTGGCTGTCATGGAACAGCTACATCTATCTGCCTCCCAAGTGCTGGGATTAAAGGCATGAGCCACCACAACTCTCATGCAGTATGTGATCACTATTTTTTCCTTCATTTAAAAAGAATTATTCTTCTCTTAAACAATACAACCCAACTACAGCCTCTCCTCCCTACAGTCCTAGTCCCTCCACCCCAGATTCAGTGCTCCTCCGTTTCCCTTTAGAAAAGAGCAGGCTTCCCAGGGATATCAACCAAGCATGGCATAACACTATGCAATAATACTAGGCACAAGCACTCAGATCAAGGCTGGATGAGCAAACAGGTATGAGGAAAATGGTCCCAAGAGCAGACAAAAGAACCAGACACACCCTCAGTTCCATTTGTAGGAGTCCCACAAACACACAAACAAACTCAAGCTGAACAACCACAACATATATGCAGAGGACCTAGGGCAGATAGATGCAGGCTCTGTGAGGCCTGCTTAGTTGATTCCATGGACCATGTACTTGTGGTGTCCTCCACCCCTCTGACTCCAGTCTTTCCTTCTCCTCTTCCTCAGGGATCTCTGAACTCCACCTAATGTTTGGCTGTGGTTCTCTGCATCTGCTCCCATCAGCTGCTAAGTGAAAGCCTCTCTGATGACAATTATGCTAGGCTCAAGTCCATGAGTTTAGTAGAATATCATTAGAAATCATTTTACTGACACTTTCTTTTGGGGACAGAGGGGGGTAGTTATGCTTGGTTTTGATTCTACCCTAGGTCTCTGGGCCATGCAGCCTCCAGTGCCTACCCTTCCAGATGGTGTCACATGAGGGTATGGGATCCCTCTAAGAGAGTGGGCCTCAAATTACACAAGTCATTGGTTGGTCACTCCCATGAGCTCAAAGCCACCCCACCATTGTCCCAGTATATCTTGCAGTCAGAAAAGGTTGTAGGTCTAAGATTTTGTGGCTAATGATTGATATTTTCATCCCCTCCAAACATTCCCATAAATGCCTTCCTTGATAATATTTCTATGGTAAAAAACAGAAATTCACTAAGAAACACAACCCAAATTTTGTAAAAAAAAGATCTAAACCTTCTGTTTGGATTTACTCTGTTACTAGCAGAACATACCCTGTCCTGCTGCCATTCTTTCCAGCCATTCAACCTATACTCCAGCCAATGCATTTTCTCCCCCTTAGAGGCTAATATATGTGCAAAAACTGGGACATGGTAAGTGATGACAGCAGGGTGGTAGGGGTGTGGCAGGAAAAGGGGTGTGGCAAGGTACCAAAGGGGCCAGAGACTCAAAGTGCTTGTCTCCATCTGAGACCTGGAAGAGAGGGTAAGTACTACCAAGAGAAGTGTACACTTGTGGGAGAAAGTTTCTTATTCCTACAATGCTTTAATGACATTCTCTACAAAGAAACAAGCTCTTTGGCTTTATTTTGGGTGGTTTATTTTTTTAAGATTTACATCAGGAACAATAACAAAATTAGAACTTGTAGAAAAATCAGGCCTTTTCTTTCAAACATCTAGCTAGCTAATAGCTAATATGGACTTTGAGACAGCTTGTAATAGGACCACTTGATTTCTCAAGGTTTTAAGGAACATCAAGTTTCAATAAAATGTCAAAGGAATCTTTTCCAAAATTTAATTAAAATATAATTACTCATCTCTCCCTCTCTCTCTTTCCTCCTACCTATTCCATGTCCAAACCTCTCTGTCTGCCAAAATGACTGCCTCCTTTAATCATTGTTGCTACATATACCTATAAAAAGAATCAACATGTGAATGCAGCCTACTAAGTCCCTTCAGTGTTGCTTGCAGGTACACATTCTAGGCTGTACCTCTTGGTAGTGGATAATAGTTCAGGAGGATTATTCCTCCAGAAGACTAATTGTCCTGCAAAGAGGCTGGTGAGAGGACTGACTGGGCAGAGGCATTTGACAACAAGCATTGTAACCCGAGTTCATCACCCACATGGTTGATGGGGAAAGCAGACTCTTCCAAGTTGTTCTCAGACCTCCACATATGTGCCATGACATTTGTGCACCCTTACAGATAAATAAGCAGATTTAATTTTTAAAAAAGAAAAAAAAAAGCACAATGATTGACATCTCAATAAGTTATGGAGCATTCCAGATAACAATACTGGTTATTTTATTAAGAAATTTGGGGATTTTACTTAGCATATTTCCCATTATGCAAAGGTAATTTTATTTGAGTTTATCATTTCTTTACCTACCTTCTTAGAAAACCCCAGATTTAATGAATATATTTTGCACATATTTATGTTTATATTTATACAGATTGTTAAATCAAATGAAAATACCAAAATACCTCAATTAACAGCCAGAATAATATTTTGTATTTTAAATATAAAAACCAACTGGTTTTACTTTCAGTTATCAAATTACAAACATATTGGTGAAGTTCATTGAAATGTCTTTTAAAGCATCAGATCATTTTTCCTTTATGATTTAAAACAGAATCTACACACATTGCAGAACAGCATTGCTTACCCTGCATTCCATGCATGTGAGAAAGACGACCAAGGCCCAGGAATGCATGTATTTGAGAATTCGATGGGCATGACATTTTCTAGCCAGATAAAAATACACATGCATATGTCTGTATGACTCATTCTACACAACTCAAAATTGCTGGAGAGTGGGTGTAGCTATGAATATTACTGCACAATGTAGTTCTCAAAGGAAAAATAAAACAAATCTGGCAGCTTCCAATCTTCCTGGGAAACTTCAGATTAATTGAAATTTCAATTAATAAAATATGCATTAAAGGTATGCCAAATTCTGGTGGAACAAGTGAGTGAAGTTAATAACATGTGGCATAGGTGAAAATTACTATATAGGTGAACAGTTCCACCTATCTGACAAAACTATGAGAATCAGGTCATTTCTCAGCCAGTGCATTGATATGAGCAGTTGATGTTATACTTCATGGTATCTCAGATCCAAGTTTTGATATCTGAATTGCTCAAATAGTTTTTTACCATCTCAGAAATTCTGTATAAATTATGATAAATTTATTAGTAATAATTGAACAAAGTTCTACAAAGAAAGTTGTAATAGTGGTTTTATGGGTTTTGTAATGTCAAGTACTGTTATAAATGACTTTGTATTTTGAGAAACTTAGTTTTTAATATTAATATTTTTAGAAGGTGAGAAAAGTAAAATAATATAGCATATTGCACAGAACTAGCAAGTAACAAAACTCCAAGCTCAGCTCAGCCATTGCCTGAGGTTGGACTCTATGTCACAACTACTACCTTCTACTTTTCTTAAATGTAGGAAACCTTCTCAATAAGCCTTCATTTGTTCTGTCATTAAGACCAACAATCAACAAGTGAGAACTCATTAAACTAAAAAGTTCCTCTATAGGGAAGGAAACTCACACAATGAGTTTTTGCCAGCCATTCATTTAATGGAGGATTAACATCTACTCTAGAATAGATAAAGAACTCAAAAATTAATGAATCAAGAAAGCAAATGGCATAATTAGAAAATGGGCTATGAATGTGAACACAGAGTTCTAAATAGAAGAAATAAAGTGGCTTGAAAATACTTCAGAAAGGTTTCACCATCCTTACCAAGTAGGGAAATGCAAACTAAAACAAGTTTGAGATTTAATCTCATACTGTCAGAAAGACTAAGATAAACAAAACAACAGACAACACATTGTACAGGGTATTTGAGGGAAAGGGAAACCTCATCCACTGTTTGTGGGAATGAAAGCTTGTGTACCCACTCTGAAAATTACCATGGAGAATTCCATAAAGGCTAAAAATAAATATATGACCCCAACTGTACCATATCTTGGCACATGCCCAAAATACTAACCACCATAGATACTTGGTCATTAATGTTCATAGGCACCAAATTCAAAGTAGAAAAAAAAAAAAAAAAAAAGGAAACAACCTACAACCTAAATGTCCTTTAATGGATAAAGGATGATTGGTCAATGAATGAGACTATGGTACATACACATAATAAAATACTATTCAACTGTAAGGAAAAATAAAATTTTTGACCTACTCAGTCAAAAGGAAATCCCAGTTCCCCAAACTCTAAAAGAGAGTACAAATATCCAGAAATGAGCTCAGCTTAGAATACAGGAGGATTTCTAGGGGTTAGATAAAGACCAGAATCCCTCAGGAACTTTTTGAAGCCTGTTTCCCATATACCAAAAGGAGTCATTTCCCTTTCCTCCCGCTAAAATATACATGTGGTGCTTAGATGAACCAATCAATGTCCATGCTAGCCTCCAGGCTCCCTTAGTCTCTACTGAGATGCACTGTTTATTCAATTCAAAGCCAGTCTCCTGACCCTTCACTCTTCACAGCTACTCACCCTTCTCACTATGATCTTGCTTCTACTAGTCTCCCTATGTTTTCTCTACTATCCTCTAGTATTCTTCTCTCTCTTGCAGATAGTGCTGGCCATGTCTATTCACTCTACTTTTTTATCTTGCTGCTTTGGCTTCTTCAAGATACCTCTGGATGATTTCTCTGTCTCATTTTTTTCCATTTTATTTATTTATTTATTTATTTTATATAACCAAGTCCATTTAAATGAAAACAAACATTTATAGAAAATATTTGGGAATTTGGGCGTCATTCTTTCCAAACTACTTCCTACTGGTAAGGGGCACTGTCATGGGGGATTCTAAGAAGATGCAGAAATCCTGGCTGTAGTCTGTAAGGCTGCTTTGTCCAGCTGTTTTGAATGTAGGATCATCAGGTACTCTGTTTCAGGCGGTCTGGCTTGATCAAACCACATTAGTCTGGAAAGAATTTTCTGTGGAAATAAAAATAGAAGTCCTTTTCCCAGTAACCTGTCCTTGAACTTAAATTTTGGAATCAAAGCATTTTTTTAATTTAATTTATTATTTTACATGTCGATCCCAGTTCCCTCTCCCTCCCTCCTTCCCTCCTTCCTTTCTTTTACCCTCTCTGCCCTCTCACATGCACTTTAACCACCCTCCCCTCCCATCCCCCCTCCCCAATTGCATATGTAGGGGAATGCCATCCAGTTCGGGTCATGTAGATCTGACAGGCCATGTGAAGTAGGGACTAGGGCTCCTCTCCTGTCTCTAGATTAAGGCAATTGTCCCTCCATGGGGGATGTGTTCGCAAGGTCCTTTTGTGCACCAGGGATACATCCTGGCTCCACTGACTGAGAGTCCTTAAACTGCTCAGTCCTTCTGACTGAGACCCATATTCAGGGGGGCCTCATATTTACAATAAATTTTCCCATACTATGACACACTTGGTATGGGGCTTGATTGGGAATGGCAGTATTCAGGTGATATGGGAATGTTTTATTGTAGATATGAAAAATAATAGCCAGAGGCATTTGGAGGAATCCAGAGCAGAGAGATGAAGAAATAGAATTAATGGCCATGGGCAGAGATATCTTCAAGAGAGAGAGGAGAATACTAGAGAATAGATAATGGAGATATAAGGGG
Source organism: Phodopus roborovskii (assembly GCF_943737965.1). Lineage (NCBI taxonomy): Eukaryota > Metazoa > Chordata > Mammalia > Rodentia > Cricetidae > Phodopus > Phodopus roborovskii. Next base: position 30,661,036 of record NW_026126525.1, on the reverse strand, counting down.
GCAGAGAAGAAATAGGGAAGGGTCCCTAACGGACATAGAAATCAATATGGAAGAGAGGGAGGAAGGAGGGACAAATTATACCAGGAATGCTTGATAACACCTCAAGGAATCATGTTAATTTACATTTACCTAAAACTCTATACTGAGAGAGAGAGAGAGAGAGAGAGAGAGAGAGAGAGAGAGAGAGAGAGAGAATTTATGCCAGTGAGCTGATAATGACAAGAACCATGGACTATCTAACAAAACCCAAGTACCAGGCATAATAAATCTCCATTGAAATGTTGGTCAGAGTAGTCCAAGTAACTACCAAAGCAATATAGATTATTTATTTATGTTCCCCTTGGCTACCTCTCATAAGTAATTCCCTATTGTCAAAGACAGTTCAAACATAGGATTAGAAATATTTGAGTTGCATATAACATGAAAGCCTTGTTCTGCAGTCTAGCTTTGAAAGTACCTGAAAATACCTTGTAGGCTGCCAAGGGGAAAAGCAATAAATTGTCTTATGCAGCTGTGATGCCAGTGAACTTTAACAATGACAACATGGCAAGGTATCTCTTAAGGTGCAGTAATGCCATTCATCTCTTGACAGTCACCAAAAGCTGTATGATTAAACTTGAGACCCAAAAAATATGCAAGAAATAATATCTAGTTATAGAATCCCAGTGAACTACTTGAGGCTAGTGAAATAATAGACTTTAATAAATTAGCATCATTTCTAATTGCATTCTAAAACTTTTACTTACTCTCATGGATAAATGTAGCTCTTACCCCCCTAACAAAGAAGTTTCTATTTATAGAAAATGGAGGCCATTCCAAAGAAACACAATGTCCTAATGCAGTAATCAGTGGATCCCAACAGCCCAAACTGATACATCTACAACATAACTTCTATATCTTGGGTTCAAGAAACATTAAGGAAGAGGGGATGTGAAGATCATATGAGTCAGAAGATCAAAAATTCTGCAGTCAGAATATGTCTCATACAATTAACAGGGAAGCTGCACCTATGATTCCTAGCAATGTTGAGTGGAGAAAGCTTACAGGGACTTATCCCTAGACAAAGAACTACAAGTAACTGGCAACTGCTGAGAAAGGTAGAGTGAGCATCTCCTATGGATGATTCCATAACTGGTTAGTCACTGCAAAGTCATCAGTCCTGAAATCATGTGTACAAAAGCCACTCTAAATGGGATTATCAGATCATATTTATATACATATGCATATACTCACATATGTAACAATAACAAAAAAGACATTATCACTTTCAGAGGTAGTCAAGAGGCAAACATGGGTTTGAAGGGAAGGCACAGGGAAGGAGTAGGAGAATGGGTAGGGAAGAAGTGAAGTGATGTAACTATATTTAATTTAAAATGTTAATAAATATATTGGTATAAATATACATCAGTTCTGTGAGAATTTAGTTCAACCTACTATGATAGCATTTACCTTCTTAACTTCTCGAAGGTTCTATCCCCTTTTCTTACTTACCTAATTTTGTGTTCCTTATAAAGGAAAACCATCAACTCCAACTTGTGTTTCACATATATTCCTGGATGTGTTGCCTTCCACTGAACTCTTAAGAAAATTCTTTTTCAGTTAAGCTGAGATTGTGGGTCCATGAATAATGATTAAAAGTGAGAGAAATGACAAAAACACAGGCTCAGGCAGAAAGAAGGCCCTCATATCACACTTATGTGGGGCAGTTAATACAGTTTACACAATATATATTATCTATTATATATTATCTATACTTCCTAGTATACATAGATAAACTTTATATGTAATACAACTAATACTAGTATCCTTTATTTTAATAAAGGTCTTTATTTAATTTAATAAAGGTTTCAAAATCAGTAATGTAAATTTAGAAAATTAGAAAAAATGCACAGCAAGCTTGTTAGAAAGGTTTTTTTTTATTTTTTTTGGCCCAGTTTTAGCTATAAATTCACGGCATAATTATCTTTTTTTTTCCAGAAATTATCTTATGATCTTGCTTAAAAGTCATACTGTTTGAAAGTGTAAAGATGTACAGCCAGACTAATATTGAGTGAGCCTACTTCCTGTGGTGATGATTATGTGAAGTAGACAAAAAAGATGGCTTCTCTACACGGAAAAATATCCTCTGTGATTCATTTCCACACTTGTGAATTGTCAAAGCAGTTAATGCAGCCTTTGCTGAAGCTATTGACTATGTACTTGGCATTGTAAGCCATGAAGGCATTCCTTGTTGCTCTGTCATCAGTTATTTGAATTAAGTACAAGACAATTCAATCAGCAGATATTCTCTTTGTACACATTGTTCAGACCAAAAATCATTCTTCTTCTAGCAAGCATTTCATTCCTCCCTTCATGATACTGTCCATGTCCTTCCATCCTGTCTTCTACAGCTTTTTCTCACAGATTCTTTGATATTTGCCTTTGACCCGAGAACTTTTCCATTTTGATCATCTTATGAGTTTCATATATTCCTTTCTATCTAAATATTGATTATTATTTTCACTTTCTTATTAACAGACTTTATTTTTTTCATGTTCCCCTCCTCCTCTTTCCTCTAATAGACAATATTTCCTAGGTGGCAAAATATACGCCTTTGAAGAGTAAGTGATGCATTAAACTTAACTGTTTTCTCATGCATCTGGAGATTATTTCATTCATCCAAAAAAAGGGTTAATGTGATATGGAGCAGGACAACCTTTTGTTTTTAGGAATTATAAAGTGAGGTATAATTGTGAGGAATAAAGAATGAAGAGATTTCTGAGGGGCAACTGAAACATGATCTAGAAATACCCAGGGCATGCCTTTTCTTAATATTTTGCAACTTTGGTAAATTCTGAGCTAGACAAGAGGCTACTTAGCTTCAACAAAATGGTTTACTGAATAATCTTCTTAATCATAATTCCTTAAATGATTAGGGAATGAGGGTACTTGCTACTGTCATTGCTAAATTGCCATACTATGAAACTGCCATCTGAATACTTACTGATCTGTGATACTAATCCTAGCTAGATATGAACAAGCATCACTCACCCCAAATAGGGAATCAACAACATAGCAAAGCAAGGGTACCACCAAAGTTCACGTTGGTGAACCAACGAGTTCATTGGGGCTACTTGCCCCAATTTGTGGGGCAGTCAATGACGAACTGGGAAACACCTAGGGGAATCGAAGAACAAGGTATAAGAAGAACGACAGCAAGTCTATATTCAGATCAAACTGCCAAAACTTATTTTCTCAGGGGAGACTTATATAGGACCATAGGCAGGATGTGAGCAGGGGTTGCAAATGGGCAGGATGAAATGGTCAGTGGAAGGAATGCCCTGAACTAATCTTTAACTGGCTGTAAAACTGTAGCAGGAGGAATATCCTGAGCTATTCTTTAACTGGTAGTAAAATCGCAAGCCTGTATCTAGCAAAGCTCTGTTGAATATTTTCCTTACTTCTTAAGAGGCAGTAATTTTCTGTCTCAGAGGCCTGAGGTAGTGAGGATGGTGATAGTCCCCAACTGCTACTTGCAGTAGTATGGGTGAAAGGTCATTTACAAGAAGATAATTAACTCAAAGGTATTTGAATCACCTAAAACATACCCCAGTATGGAAGAGCTACAACACTGGAGATTACTACATGACTTGCCTGTAGCTCAACAAGTCATAGAGTGCCTTTTCCAAGCAACTCCAGTCTCCTCTAGAAAGCTAGGCTGACTTTTGGTTTTTAATTAGGTAGCTTGGCTGGTCTGGTTCTTCTAGACTGTTGCCTCATCCAAGCATTTTCTGGGACACTCAGTATGCCCAGGAGTGTTTTTCTACAGATCCCATGGTTTGTATACCCTAGCCAGCTTTAGAGGCATCTTGAAGCTTATGAGTGATGTACTTCCCAGATACATGGAATGTTTCACCTCTCCTTTGATTATCCTGAGTCTTAAGGAGCTTTCCTCTTTATAGAATGTTGTATCTCAGAGTAAACTGATACACAACACATATTTTTTACATGCATTTAACACTTTATTGATTTACTTATTTTATATTCACTACATATTTGTTTATAGTAAAAATTATTTGAAATGCAAAATTCATTGCTTTTTTCAAGTACAATGTATCTTAAGAATTGTTTTGTATAAAAACCATTAACAACATGGAAGTTTGGCCTATAAGTGGTAACTGGCACAAAAGGCATGTTTACATAGCTGGCTTTCTTTTCTTTCTTTCTTTCTTTTTTTTTTTATTTATTTTATATAACCAAGTCCGTTTAAATGAAAACAAACATTTATAGATAATATTTGGGAATTTGGGCGTCACTCTTTCCAAACTACTTCCTACTGGTAAGGGGCGCTTCTAATTCTTGGGGGAATTAGAAGAAGATGCAGAAATCCTGGCTGTAGTCTATAAGGCTGCTTTGTCCAGCTGATTTGAATGTAGGATCACCTGGTACTCTGTTTCAGGCGGTCTGGCTTGATCAAACCACATTAGTCTGGAAAGGATCCACAGCTTTTCATTTTCTGTGGAAACAAAAATAGATACCCTTTTCCCCAGTAACTTGTCCTTGAACTTAAATTTTGGAGTCAAAGCATTTTTTTTAATTTAATTTATTATTTTACATGTCGATCCCAGTTCCCTCTCCTTCCCTCCCTCCCTTTTACCATCTCTGCCCTCTCACATGCACCCTAACCACCCTCCCCTCCCATCCCCCACCTCAATTCCATATATAGGGGAATGCCATCCAGTTGGGGTCATGTAGATCTGACAGGTTATGGGAAGTAGGGACTAGGGCTTCTCTACTGTCTCTAGATTAAGGCAGTTATCCCTCCATGGGGGATGTGTTCGCAAAGTCCTTTTGTGCACCAGGAATATATCCTGGCTCCACTGTTTGAGGTCCCTTAGACTGTTCAGTCCTTGTGTCTGAGACCCATATTCAGGGGGGCCTGAGTCAGTCCCATGCTGGATTCCCAGCTATCAGTCTGATGGCCCATTAGCACCTCCTTGTTCAGGTAAGCTGTCTCTATGCACAACACATATTTTTATACTCACAAAATGGAACATATATCAGCACTCACCAGAAAAGCTTCCCTTTTTTGGGTGGGTCTAGGTTAACACAGAGACTCATAATTTGTCCAAATGTACAGAATTGGTATTTATGGGAATGTTAAAGACTAAATCTGGTATGTGTACTACCATCCTGCCTCTACAAATAAAAAATAATCAAAGAATGATTGTAAGAAACAAGTCGGAGATGACTGCTGCAAAATTGTGTCATTTTATCCATCAAAGAACTGCTGCTCTCATGAACTCACAGTGCCTATGGTTGATGACACAGATCTACACTGAATCAAGTCAGTCAGCAAGCCAGTATAGACAGGGGAAGGGCTCATAAAGGCCCTCCTGTTCTCTTCAATGATATGGTTTTTTGTATGTTGACTATGCTTTATTGGATGGTTTTAAACCTTGCACATTTGGATAATACTATTTTTGAAGAAAGGACATGAAGCTTGTTGGAGGATTAGGGTGACCTTGGAAGACTTAGAGGTGAAGGTTGAGGGATGAGTATGATCAAAATAGATGCATATAAATATGAAATTCTCAAGAAATCAATTTTTACATTAAAATAGAATTACATTTTTAAGATAAAAATGAAAAGTTAAAGCTGGAAAGTATTAGTACATGCCTTTAATCCCAGTTCCTGGGAAGTAGCCATAGGCAGATTTCTGAGTTCGAGGCCAGCCAGGTCCTCAAGTGAGATCTAGAACAGCCAGAGCTACACATAGAAACCCTGTTTTAAAAATACCAAAATAAATATATAATAAAATGTTAAGTTCCCTGATATATAAAGTAAATTATATCAAGTATATTTAGATGGTTTATTTAGAAAGGTTCTTTTGGAAAATGACAATGCATATATTAAGTCATAACACACCCTTAAGTTTGGAAAAGAATCTTAAAGGATTAAATCCTATGTTTTAGTTGTGTTTAATTATTTACAGTGGAAGAATGAGATGTAAAAATTAAAATGAATTTAGTCATTGAGTAAAGATATATTAAAGTGAAAAGAATGCATTTCCTTTAAAATACAAATACGAAGTTGTCTTATATCTGGACAACTTTTACAACGTTTGTAAAGCCAACTTCCTGTGATCTACACTCTCCTATTGATTACAATGATCTCATTTATCATTTTAATTGCAACATACTTATAAAATTCTACTAAAATTAAAATAATTTAAGGCCTTGCTTTCTGCAAAATAGTACTACATGTGCTGATACAACAGCAAAATATTTTCTGAGAACACATCTCATCACAGTTTTCCTGCTTACCATTTTAGTACAAAGTGTATACAGAACATGAATCTTAGAAAATACAAAAGTGGAAGCAGAAGCAGACACCCACAGCGAAGCAGAAGCAGACACCCACAGCTAAGCACTGAGCCCAATTCCTGTTATCCAGTTGTAGAGAGTGGGGAGGATGAGCAAAGGGGTTAAGACTTAAGACCCTGCCAGAGAAACTCATATAAATAGCTGACCTGAGAAAGTGAGAGCACAGGAACCCCAGTCATAAAGCTGGGGAACCAGTGTTGGACCAAACCAAGCATTCTGAACATGGGTGCCAGTTAGGAGGCCTTGGCAGTCAATGGGACATCTGACAGTGGAGCCCACTTCCTCATGAAGGGATGCTCTCTCAGCCCACATACATGGAGGAGGGCCTAGTCCCTCCCTAATTATATGACAGACTTTGGTGATCCCTCATGGAAGCTTACTCTTCCTGGGAAGTGGATGGGGGAGTTGGATTGGGGTGTCAGTGGGGGGTATGGAAGGTTGGGAGGGAGAAGGAACTGGGATTCATATGTGAATTAAGATTGTTTCTAAATAAATGAAAGGAAGGAAGGAAGGAAGAAAAAAAAGAAAGAAAGGAAGGAAGGAAGAAAGGGAGAGAGAAAGAAAGGAAAATACAGAGCTGTTTATTAGGGAACTGCATAATTAACAACAGCTAATAATAGCTGCTGCTCTTTAGAGGACCTGCATATGATGCTTATACATATTTTTTGTAGGAAAAATGCTCATATATAAAAATTTTACAAAAGTAATTAAAGTTCTAATTAGTCCTGTCAAAAGTGAGTTGAAAAAGAAAACTTAGATTCCACCTTCTTACGTGTATAGAGACCAATCTCCATAAACTCTATCTTGGATAATAAGTTTTAATAGACTTAATTATCCTTGATTATTTTATTTGTATTTAAATATTATAAAGTTTTTGTTATGTACATGATAAATGTATGTTTTATCCATTTGCTGATAAATTACTACAAAGCAATAGTGATAATTTTCAGTAATATAGTGTATTTCAAAGTGACCCTAGAGGATAGAATTTAAATCTTACAACATATACACTGTTGCGGGTTACCCTACTTAGACACCCCTTGGGGGAGAGGGTGAGAAGATGCAGCACCAGTGACTCAGGCACTGAGAGTCAGTGATTAGCAGGGAATGCTGCAGACTCATTTGTTAAGGAAATTAGGCCTGCCTTTTTATCCCCTCCCAAGAATTTATTGGCTCAGATTGCTGACTCTGTTGCATTGTGCTGTCCTCATCAGTGTCTCTGGGTCAGGCATCTCTCAGTCAACAGTCTCTGGCCTGCAATGCAGGCTTAGTGGCTTGGCATCTTGGTGGCTTGGCTCAGGGAGAATATGCTCGCATGGCATGCACATGTGGGCTGGCCTGGGTAACAGGGGTAGTGCGATTGCATCTTGGGTAGGCTGGCTGAAGATTCTCCTACAATACACAACTGGTAAGGGTATAGAGATGACAGATTATTAATAAGCTATATTGTGGTAATAGTTTTATAATGGATACATATATGAAAACATTAAGTTTTATATTACAAACATAATTTTAGGGCTGAGGTGATGGGTAAGTTTTGCTTGCATTGTGGGGTTCTGGGTTCTAGTCTCAGTACCCACACGCAAAGCCAGGTACTATGGAATGAACCTGAAATAACAGTGCTAGGTTAGCAGAGACATGAGCATCACTGATTTTGCTGCCTATCCAGTCTAAGCAAATTAAAGTGTTCCAGTTTCTCAGAGATACCCTGCCTAAAAGGTTAAAGTGGAGAGTGATTGAGGTAGACATTCAATAGCAATTTCTGGCCTCCACAAAAAAGGACACCCAGCATGTACACACATAAACATATGTACAGAATTTGTATAATTTTCATGTTAATAATATTCAATATGGCTTCTTTAACATACAGAAAATGTACTCCCCTCAACATGTACTTCAAGTTGTTATTTAAGTCTTGCAGAAGTCATCAGAACTCATGTTTGTATTTAAGTATAAAAAAGTGATAAGTGTCTCTGGCCATGCTGTCCTTGTCAGTCTGTCAGTTGTCAAATGGCCAAGTTGCTGCTGCTCACTTGAAGTGGATCCAAGAACAATGGTATGCTGACTCAATATAGCAGCTAAGGAGGTACTCTATCTCTCTCTATATATAAGAAGCAGTCTTCAATAAATAAAAAGATCAAATAAAGCAAAGTACCTCATCTTTGAGACAAATACAAACAAATATTATCAACTAAGAAAACAAAAGAATTACTCTGCCCCCAAGTTCATAGTGTAATCATAAATCTAATAAGATTTATATTCAAAAAAGATGATTGCTAGTTAAGAAACTATCAATAATAAAAGTGTTACAGACAGCAATAAAGGTAATAAATGCATTTGGAGGGAAGAATGTTTTGACCTAAATGACAATGGCCTGGGTAAATACCAGTGAAGAAGAAAAGATATGAGTTATTTGAGTAGAGCATAGAGTGGTCAAAAATCACAGAAGAAATGAATAGCCAGAGAGGACACAACTGGATTGCAAAGCCACATACACACTGCTTTAGTCACATATCTTCCCAAAATGATTTCCATAGACAAGTGTTCAACCTACATTTATAAAAGATTGGTATTATCACATATAGTAATACCACATTCCTCCCATGTAAATAATGTATTCTAACTGGGAAAGGACTTTGCTACACCTCCCCATATTAGACAGAATTGCTTCTGTGATTTATATTTGTTCACATGAAAGTTATTTAGTGTTATTATAAGCAAATGCTCCGTATTGTATATTAACTTTAAAATGTATTTTATTTATTTATGTATGTATTTATTTATTTATTTTGCATCCTGACCACATTTCCCCCCTATCATCTCTTCCCATGCCCTCTCCCCAGATCACCTCTGTAGCCCTCTTATCAAATCCTCCTCTGTTTCTGTTCAGAAATGGACAGGCTCCCCATGGGTATCAACAAAGCATGGCATGAGGTAACATTAAGTAGCTCTTCTTGTATTAAGGCTGGGTAAGGCAATCCAGTATGAGAGATGGACTCCAAGGAAACAGTCAAAACATTAGGGACAGTCCCTGCTCCCATTGCTAAGAGTCCCACAAGTAAACCAAACTGTACAATTGTCACATATATGTGGAGGGCAAGTTCAGTCCCATGAAGAGATAAATTATTTTATTCATAATCCCTGAAGTTCAAAGCCTCACATCTCACAGAGGCATTCTGGTAGAGTCATATGTCCAGAAACAGGAAAACGTACCTGTATATGTTTCTTACATATTCTTTCTAGTATTCAATCAAGCTACTAGTATTCACCCATGATAACTTCATACTGTTAACTTTATCTAATCATGTTAGTGACTTTAGTTACCTCTCAAAAGTTCTAAGTCTCCATGCAACAGAATTAGTTCCTATCCTAATACATACCATAGAATTAAATGCATGCAAAGACTCCCAGAAGACATACTCAAAACTATGTCAAACTATAGCATCCATTTAAATAGTGTAACCCCAGTGCAAAGGATAGATTCTTTTTAGTTTAGTACCAACAATTTTGAGAATAAGTACATCTTCAACAAGGGACTATTATGATAAAAATATGATTTAAATTTGGAACAAAGAAGAATCCAGATGTAGAGAAGAGCAAAGGGAATTGTGTTAGGAAATTAGTGGTCTGCTAATGCAGTTGTGGTGCTGGAGATGACAAGGATGAGACCTAACAGGAGCCAGAAGAAATGGTAGGAAGACATTTGGTAGAGAAATAATGAGAGAAACGATAAGATATGCTGATTGCTTATCTATAAAGGAAGGAACAAAAGGAAAAGACAAAAACAGCTGTGTGTTATTAAAAGCTCAATTATTTTTTTCTCTTCATTGTCTTCAAAAACAAAAATAACATAAAATTACTAGGCACAAAAAAAAATGTTCTTAGAGAAGATATATTGGTGCTGTGGAGAATAAATAAATTCAAGCAGATTAGAATACAGTTAATTGAAAAGTACATTTCTGGAAGTAGAATTATCCACACTATTCATATTTATATAAAACCATATTATTCACATAGTTATATACCATTAACATTGCATATGAGATTATATATATATATATATATATATATACATATATGTGTGTGTGTGTCTGTGTGTGTGTGCTGTGTGTGTGTGTGTGTATACACTTAATTATTTCTGCTTTCAAATTATATGCTCATGGACTCAAAAGGAGATTTTTAATATTAAATTAAAACAAAACACAATATATATCAAATAAATACAAGTATCAGAATCCAATATGTCTAATAATTCATGAGTTAGTGGTCATTAAAAGAACGTTTTTCAACTGAAGGTGTGAGTCAAAACAGTAAAAGAAAAAAAAAGTAGTTAATTTTCCTCCCACTGCCAATAACAGCTTCTTGTGGAATGATAGAGTAAGAAAAGTCAGGCAGTAGTAATTCCAATCACTCTGAAATTGATTTATTTTCAATTGCAAGTTCAGCATGGCGAAAGGTGTTATAATGACAGCTCCAGATCCCAGAAGTAAAGTAGAACATGAAAAGCAGTAATTTAAACTGTTCCAAATGCAGAGGGTTACCTTGACCCCAAGAAAGTAGCTGTGAGCATTCAATTATTGCCCTCCTCTCCTGATTACACTAGTGAATGGTCCTTTGTACAATTTCTATCTATGCATTTGGCAGATAAAATTAGAATTGCATTGTCTTCACAGTGTTGTAGGAAACATAAGATACTTGTGTGGACAATGCTGTTAACAACACGTGTTGTGCTTAGTCACATCACAGAATGCTCCAGGATTATTCTTATTTTTAATTAACACTATTATAATTAAATTGACATAGTCGAGTGCTTTCTCTGTGACTGTGCCAAGAACAATACAGTTACATAATTCACACTAGTACTTTTGTATCTCACATTAGTAGCATACATTTTTAAATACCTTTTCGATTTCATTAATAAAACACCAGTATGAACCTGTTCTAAGTAATCTAAATTATCTAGTAAGTGAACACTAATACATTTCCATTTTTGTTTCAGAGTAGAGGTTTCCAAACCATTATTTACTGAATAAGATCCTACAGTAACATTAATATTAATCATGGTTTCTTAAACTGGAATTCAATGGCTGAAGCATGTTCAGATATATTCTTGGAAAGATGGATACTTCATATTTAACAAACAAAATCCATAGAATCTAATATAAGAAGAAAATTGTTTCACTCCAGCAAAAATAGCGGGGCTACTAAGTGCAGATGTTCACCTCTCCCTCCTTACCCCAAAATTAAATCCCTCAATCTCACCCCCCCCAGCTCTGGAGCAGACTGCCTGCTGTGACCTCCCCTCCTACTATGCCCCTATTTCCAGCAGACAACACAGTCCTCCTCTATCCTTCCTTCCCCTTCCCCTTACATCATTCTAGTCACCAACACTAACAGATATTGGGGACCTGCAGGCCACTCCAGCCAGAGAAGCATGTAGGCTACATGCAAATCTTCATATATCCCTCCTCTTTAAATTTTGTCCCCAGTCTACTTCTGAGCACTGTAGCAGACTATCTTCTTTGGCCACCCCTCCCTGTATGACCCCACCTCTAGAAGACCACACAGATCTTCCCCTTCAACTTTCCTTCTGCCAATTCATCCTTTTACCCCAGACCCCAACCTCACCAAGCATTTTCTGAGAACCTGGCAGCCAAACCTGTTAGAGAAGCCTGTTAGACCAAGGAAAGCAGTTATGAACACTCCAGATCTTCACCTCCAACTCCTCTTATCAAAATGCAATTCCATAGCCTTGTTCACAGCTCTAGCAAACTACACATTATGGCCCCTCCTCACTCTCTGCTCCAGTTTCCAGAAGACCAAGCCAATCCTGGTGATACACCTGCTTTCCTCCATTTTTGGGGTATGATCAGATGTTTCCCTAGCCCACCCTCATTCCGAAGTGTCATCTCCCAATAACAAAAATGAGTTTTACCCTGAACCTACATGACACCTGGCAGGATGGGATACCTGAAGAATTACCTACCAGGCCATACATAGCTAACTCAATCTCCTAAGAACCAGAGAGGGCAACATAAATCAAAGAATAAAATACCCAACAATACAAGGGAACTGGATGGTAGAGGTAGGGAAAGGAACAAAATGGGAGAGTGATAAAAGAGACATATTGATAGAACAAGTGACTATGGGATTAGGGAGAAATCTGGTGCTAGGGATATTCCTAAGAAGCCACAGGATAACCCCAGCTAAGACTCCTAACAATAATGGAGAGAGTGCCAGAACTGGCCATCAACTATAATCAAATTATACTATCAAATAAACTATCATCATAGAGCCTTCATCTAGTAATTAATGGAATCAGATGCAGAGATACACAAACCAAGCACAGGCAAAGCTTGGGGAATCCAATTGAAAAGAGTGAGGAGGGAAAACATGAGCAAGGGAGGTCAAGATCATGATGGAGAAATCTACAGAGACAGCTGAGCAAAGCTAGTGGAAATTCATAAACTCTAGACTAACAGTTGTGGATTGTTTGTGGGACCTAATTAGGCCCTTTATATGTGGTAGACAGTTGTAAAGCTCAGACTATGTGAGGGGCCCCTGGAAGTAGGACCAGGATCTATCCTGGATGCATGAGCTAGCTTGTTGGAGTCCATTCCCTATAGTGGGATTCCATGTCCTGCCTTAATGCAGAGGGGAGGGGCTTGTGACTGCCCTACCTTAATGAACCAGAATTTATTGACTCATCATGGGAGCCCTTACTGGTTGGGAGGAGTGGGTGGGTGTTAGACTTGGGGGAAGGTGAAGGAGCAGAAGGAAGAGTGTGAGGGAGAACTATAGCTGGAATACAAAATGAAATAAAAACACCAACAAAAACAAGACCAGATAACAGCATCTAGAATTACAGTCATCCTAAAACCAAGTACCTAGACAACACAAGAGCTCAGCAACTCTGAGAATTACAGTATAGCTGAAGCATAAGCCAAAGACCTTAAAGTATTGTTTATGATTATGACAGAGATCCTTAAAGAGTAAAAGAATAAAACACTTAAAGAAATCTATGAAAACCAATCCATGGAAAATAATGAAGAAAAGAGTTTGAGCTCTGTAAGTAGAAATAGAATTAATAAAGGAAACCTAAAATTAAAATTTAGGAACTCAAACAGGAATCTAAAAGGCAAGTGTCACCAAAAGAAAACAAGAGATGGAAGAAAGAATCCTGCGAAATGAAGACACAGTAGGAGAAATGGATATTTAAGTCAAAGAAAATGATAAATCTGAAATAAATACCATAGTAAAATATCCAAGAAATCTTGGATACAATGGAAAGACCAAATCTGTGAAAACTAGGACTAGAGAAATTAGAAGAAATCCAAGTCAGAGGCATATAAAATATTTTCAATGAAATCATAGAAGAAAATGTCCATTACCTAAATGAGATGGATATTCAAGTATAAGAAGTATACAGAACACGAAATAAGCTGGACCAGAAAAGAGAATCCTCTCAGCACATAATAATCAAAACACTAAATGTTCAGGACAAAGATTAAAACCTGCAAGGGAAAAGAATAAGTTACATATAAAGGCAAAGCTATTAGAATAATGCCTGACATCACAGTGAAGGCTCTAAAAGCCAGAGGAGCTTGGATAGATATTCTGCAGACTCTAAAAGACCACAAATGTCAGCCTAAATTACTATTACCAGCAAAACTTTCAATCACAGTAGGTGGAGAAAATAAGACACTTGATAATGAAACCAAATGTAATCAATATCTATCTAAAATTCAAGTATTGCAAGAAGGAAAAGATCAACCTAAATAGGGTAGCCACACATAAGAAAACACAAGGGATATATAAATAATCCCAGATAGACAAACCAAAATGGGAAAAAAACACACAAACACACACTCCACAACAACAAAACAACAGGAATCAACAAGCATTGATGGCCCTTTACATTAATGGCCTCAATTCCTCAATAAGAAGTCAAAAATTAACAGAATGGTTGGAAAAACAGGATTCATCTTTTGTTGCACCCAAGAAATACACATTAACATAACCCATCACCTTAGAATATAAGGAGGTAAAAAGATATTCCAAGCAAATTAACGTACAAAGCAACCTGGTTACAGAAATGAACAGTGGGGAGGAATTTCGGCTGCTAAGCCATTGCTCAAGTAAACTAACAACTACCAGATCTATGGCTTCTAAACCACATGATAGCTACAATAAATAGCACTTGAAAACTTTGTCTTCAAGTAGTCAGTAGATAGTGTTTTTCATTAGAGATATATCGAATAATTAAATGTTAAAGAATGAAAAGATACACTTCTTTTTTTAAAAAAAAATTTATAATCCTGTTTATCATTTGTTGAAAACCAACAGGAATGTAAAACAAGCTAACTGTGACTAAAGAGAAAAGGAGTATCTTGTCCTCTCCATCTGCATCTGGGTTTTAGTTTGACTCAGTGTTTATGTATGGGTGTTTGCTCCTGTTTCCCACAGGCATTAGTTGAGGGCTCCATGGATAAGTTAGTTGTTGATCTCACTCTCTGGGAAGAGCATTTATGATAGCCTTTCCACAGAAGCTCAAATTGTTAGTTGGGAGCAGTCTTGTAGTTCTCTAGACCTTTCTTTGTGTTCAAACCAATATTGGCTCCCTCTTTTATGTTCTCTCTCTCTGTCTCTTACAAAACTCTTACAAAAGTTTAATGTAAAGATTCAGGAAGATGATAAAGCAAATTCCCAGAAATCTTCTTGTTCAAAAATGGCAGTTTGTTTTTAACAGTCTGTGATAGTATGAGAACTACTCAGATGTGTTTTCATTCTCAGACAGGAGGCTTTCAATGCCATACTTTGACTACAGCTAAACCTTCTGGGTCAGCATTTAGTTGCCCAGTAGTGGAGGTAAAGAGAGTCGTGTTCTATGTCTTGACATGGTACACACAGCTTCATTTTCCATCACACTTAATGTACTCATAGTTTCATGTTCTTAAGTGACAACAGGCAATAAACAAATATATTGCAGTTTTATATTTGATCTCAAGAAGGAATGAGTAGGAAATGACTGTGATTGACATTTGCTGACACTGTAACAGTATTGTAAAAGAAGCCATAGCTTTATTTGTAAAGATAATAGAGTCAAAAATGACATAAATGCTCTGTTTGAAAGAAGCTAGAGTAATATACATGAAAACATTTGTTCCATAAATGGCAGGATTTTAAATGTCTCTCCAAATCCACAATTTTGAAATTTATTCCATCTTTGAGTAATGAGATTTACCTTTTTCTACACTAAACTAGCATTGTCTACACTTTGGTAAACATTTAAACATTTCCTAAAGAAGGCAGATTTGAATGTCTGCCTCTCTTGACATCTCCTTTAGTGGTGGCATCTCCTTCCCCAATCTGTGTTCTTGACAACACTTTGGAACTAGTTTTTTTTTTTTTTTTCTTATTTTACATATTGATCCTAGTTCCTTCTTCTTCCCTCCCTCCCTCCATCTCTCCCATGACCCTGACCACCCTCCCATACTATCCCCATCCCCACTCCAGAGGGAGGGTGAAGCCTTCCAGGAGGGATCAATAAAACCTGTCAAGTTATTTGGAGTAGGGACTAGGCCCTCCCTCCTGCAAAATCTTTTTCTCTAAATATAGATGGTATAAGGAGTTCGGTTTTTCCTCCTGCCGCCGCTGGTCTTGTTCCACCGCCGCGCCAGCCCCAAATAATGCACAGAGATTCTGTATTTCATACAATGCTATTGGCCAGGTGCTAGTTTCTTATTGGCTAGTTCTATCTTAATTATTAACCCATTTCTATGTATTTCCACATGGTCTTACCGAGAGCAGAGGAATGGCGGTTCTGTTCTCTCCCAGCTCTTCATCCTGACTCCTTCCTTTCTACTTCCTCCAATCCTCCTTGTCTCCTAGTCCCTCCTATATTCCTTTCCTATTGGCCAACAGTGCTTTATCCTTTAACCAGTATGAGAAACATATACAGAATGACATCTCCCATCATCTCCTCTTTTCTGTCTAAATAAAAAGAAGGGCTTTAACCTTATCATAGCAAAATATATAATACAACAGTTATCCAATAAGAATCACAGTTAACAATATTTAGTCCATTAACATTTAGCAAGATTTGAAGAAAATATTCCATAATCTATCCTATCTTTGTGTGTCTAAAGTCTATGTAACTTATCTTTAATACTAAGGAAAACTATAACTATTTGTCTTCAACTCCTTCAAAGACCACAGAAGGATAATATATAAACTCTAGAAATGACAGAGACATCTCGCCTTGTCAGCCACCTGAAGTTCTTCTGTAATGTTTCATCTTCAGCCCATAGGCCATAGTGTGTCTGGCAGACTCTTCAGCAAAGCAGGAAACTTTAAACTGTATTCTTGTATTGGCAGTTTGTCAGTCACTTTTCTCTCTGTCCTGCAGACTGCCTGGCAGACTCTTCCATGAAGCAGGAACTCTGTAGCAATGTCCAACTTGAATCAGCAGTCACTTTTCTGTGGGTCCTGCATGTCCAGTTTATACAGCATAAAGTCAAACAGTCCAGACAAGAGCAGTATCTTGTCCAAATGGCTAGTCTTGCCATATTGGAAGTAAACTCCATAACGAGTTTCTTCAACGTCCATCTTCATCTTCCTTTCTGACTCACGTGGTGTTGCCAGGAGCAACTGTGCCTGTCAAGAAAAACCCTAAAACATTTTAAATGCCATATTCTGTAGGTCTTTGAAAGTTTTGAAGAATGCCTATCTATCTCAAATACATCTCTGTGTATTTTGAAAAACCTAGCTAAACTCTAAGCTTTGACTATCATAGGTAATTATCTATTATCTGTACTACATTATACATTACATTTCTAACTGAGCTCAATAAACACAATACCTAAACAAGATGAGAAATATACATATCACCTTATTGACCTTAAATTTTATCAATAAATGAAAATCCATTCCAAAACAAAGTATTCATATATATATATATACCATAATCCCCTTTTTACCTTTGAAAAGAATTGGCTGTGATCATTAACCATTTATAACCAAGCCCATTTAAATGAAAACAAACATTTATAAACAATATTTGGGAATTTGGGCATTGTTCTTTCCAAACTACTTCCTACTGGTAAAGGGCGCTGTCATGGGGGAATCTAAGAAGACACAGAAATCCTGGTTGTAGTCTTCGAGGCTGCTTTGTCCAAGCTGTTTTGAAAGTTGGATCACCAGCGACTCTGTTTCAGGAGGCCTGGCTTGATCAAACCACATTAGTCTGGAAGGAATCCACAGCTTTTTATTTTCTGTGGAAACAAAATTAGAAATCCTTTTCCCCAGTAACTTGTCCTTGAACTTAAATTTTTGAGTCAAAGCATTTTTAAAATATATAAATTGGATTGATCCAGCACCATCTGTTTTAACAGTTGTTATTTCCTCATCAGTCAAAAGATATACAGACAATATAACACCATACAGTAACCAGATTCTCTCTGAGCTTTTCATCTTTATGTGTCTTTATTATTACTCTGTTTCTTTTACTTTTGATTTTTTATTTTTTGAGACAAGGTTTCTCTGTGTAACTATTATCTGTTCTGGAATTCACTCTGCATACCAGGTTTACTTTGAAATCACAAGAGATCTGCTTGCCTCTGTCTCCTGAGTGCTGGGATTAAAGGCATGTGCCACCACACCCAGTTCCTCTTTGTCTTTTTAAAACCATTTTATTCCTTTTCTCTCCCAAACCTACATATATTTTCGAACATACTGTAAACCTTTAGAAGTTTTTCTTAATGTGAATCTGTCTTTATTGTAAATCTTTATCTTTTTCTGGCCACGAGTCTTTTATCTGGTAAACAACAACATTGCTGAATTGAAAGTTATAGTTGTTCCTGCTGCGGATTACCAAAGATGGTGACGGCTATTTTACCGCCAGCAATGAGAGCTGTGGTCACTGCCTTGGTTTATTCTCAGCAAGCAGCAGATTGCTGGCTTGGAGATGTGGCCACTGCCATTGCCAGCTCTGATACACACCAATAAATTGTTAGCAGTGCTTTTTTAAAGCCATGCAGTTTTTTGCCGCTTATGCTGAGTCAGGAATCTTCCCTTAAAGGAACTGCACAAATATCTGCCTGTCTCTCCCAAAGCAGAATTCAACCGAGAAAAATGCTGCTACCAAGAAACCTTGCTTGTCTCTGTTCTTTTGTTTCTAAAACCCTTTTTTAAGCTTTTGTTAAATTTTAAGTGTAAGTTCTTAGCCACATGGCCGCCATTTGTAAGGAGTACAGTTTTTCAGCCCGCTGCTTCTGGTCTTGTCTCGCCGTCACGCCACCCCAAATAATACACAGAGACTCTGTATTTGATACAATGCTGTTGGCCCTGTTACTTGTTTCTTATCGGCTAGCTCTGCCTTAATTATTAACCCATTTTTGCTGATCTATGTATTTCTCTTACCGGGGAGCCAGCCAGCACACTGCTTTCTCCAGACTCTCCATCTTGGCTCCTCCTTACTACTTCCTCTTTCCTCCTTGTCTCCTAGTCCCTCTTATCTTCCTTTCCTATTGGCCAACAGTGCTTTATTCATTAACCAATATAAGAAACATATATACATAATGGCATCCCTCATCAAGATGGGGTGCTGAGAGAACTCATTTAGCCAATAGTCTTTGAGGTACTGGTACATGGGATGGGTTGTAGGGAAGAAGTAATAAAAAATTATGTAACTATATGTTAACTTTAAAAATGAAATATTATTTAAAATAAAATGAAATGCCTCTTTACATAGAAAAGGTTGATGCTAAATCTAAGTTGATGACATAGAAAAATTAGTAAAACCCATAAATGAGACCTGAGAGGAGCTGAAACACACAAAGAAATTGTGAATATGGCATTATAATGGAGGCAAAGTTCTATGGCAACTCTCTACAAAGAGGCATTTTTTTTTTTTCCTTGTCTTTTTTTCATGTTTCTGAATGCTGCAAGGGCAGTTCTACATATCCATTTCTGAGAGTAGCTGGTTTGATATGCTTGTTCAAATGATGCCATCTGAAACTCTAGTAATGGAAAAAGAAAAATAGAGGCACAAGATACAACATTTCCAAATCTACAGCTTAAGCAGATAATACTGTTTTAGTTCAAAGGAAGTACAGCTTAAAGAAAAGGTAGTCTACAAGTCTCTTCCATCTTCATCCTAATGTGAAGTGAATTTCGAAACCCAGTGAAACAAGGGATAATTTTTTAAAATGTTAATTTTGATTTTGACTTTCAAAAGGTATCTAAACTTCTCCCACTAGTAAGTAAGAGTTAGGCCTATAAGTTACATAATATAAATCTGTTCATTTAAGTGCAGTGAATTTAGATTGATAATGCATTTATCCTTATGATAATTATTGTACATAGGCCCCCTCTCTCATTTTTCTATATGTTCAAAGTATTAATTTTCTCATTTATCCTTTTAAAAGTGAGTTATCGAGTCAGTTTCTGATATTATTATTAATGTATACATTTGTACATTTTAATCACTTACCAAAATATTGTCACAAGGCTATAAAACAATAGCCTTGTTCTTAGTACTTTTCTAGAGATACATGTTTCCATTCAGTTAGCATCTTCTATCAGAATCATTAACTATTTTATTGTCAATGGCCCAGTTAAACTCAAGTGTTAATAAGTGACTAACTTAAGTTAAACATTCTGCTGAACTAGTACGGTTATTCTAGTTGTGGCGCATCTTTTTTTGTTTGAATTTTTAATTATCTATTAATAGATAAGTAGCTACTATTGACTGGAACTAGCTCTTGTTAAGTTAATGGTTTCGTTGTTGCTTGTTTTTATTAATCACTAACTATGCAATGTTAAAGAAACTAGTAGTGACAAAAGATATATGAGGGAGGATCTTTTTTGCGTATTTTAAATTTTAGTAAAGTAACACATTAGGAATGGAAAAAGGAAAAACAAATAAAACAGCAAATGATGGATATTTACAAAGAATAAACTGGATAACTGTGTTGGAAGTTGACCAAGGAGCTTGTGACACTACGCATCAGAGTCAGGAGAGCTCTCTTGTGAGATGGTATTCATGCTAACATCTAAATGACAAAGTTGTCAGTCATGTGAAAATCTTGAGAAAGTTCACTCGAGGGAATAGCAAGTAAACAGTCTGTGATGACAGACTGAGTTCAGTTATCTCACAGGACTGAAGGACAGGGAACAGGAACCACGGTGAAAAGCCACAGATTATGGGGGACATCCTGGGAAAGACACCAGGGCTAAACTGCAATAACTGCCCTGCCTTTTGCCCTATGTTGATTCCTTCAAACAGGGGGTAGCTATCTAAAATGAATATTACAATATTCTTAGGAATCCACATAGGGGTTACCTTAATTTCCCAAAGATAATAGTAACATTTATTTACTGTGAAAAAATTAAAACTAGCAAAAACAAATAACAATAACAAAAACATATCTAATCCCAAAGTTACACATGAAATAGTATGTGTATTTTCCTGGTTATTTAAATCAAGGTTTGGCAAATGATGTTAAATCTTAAGTACTTTAGTCTTTATGAGTGATATGATCTCGATACAGATTTTCTACACTGAATCAAATGTGTGTGTGTGATTCTAATCAATTATTCAATAAAACTATATAGAAATTATACAGATTTGATTTTTATAGAATTGTCACATATCAAAAAATACTATAATTTTTGACATACTATGACAACTTAGTTATTTTAAAGACCTTATTAGCTGGTAGGTTATGTAAATCAGAATTGCCCAAGGCTAAATCAAGTTGATCATGAGTTTAGACACACAAGATGAAGACATAGCTGTAAACACCTGTATACATATGTATATATGATGTGAATGGAAAATGTGGAGTGTACAATAAACATAAGCTTTAGAAAATTCTAGTGTTTACTAACATTTATTCTCTGCCATGATTATGAAGTTTCTCAACTTCTATGGGCTTAGTTATAGTTACTAGGTACACTGAAGAGGGGTTGTGACAGTCAAGTCTTAGTTTGAGCTCATGCAGATGCTACTGAAGACAATGTACAGAATCATAATTTGCTATGGGATCCTGTTGATTCCATAGTATATTTTTCATGAATAAAAAATGATTCATATTTCTCTAAAGATTTTCCCAAAGATGAATCTTTAGATTTCTTGATTACACATTAAAAAAATCACTCCTATACCCATAGTCTAAATTACCACCAGTGGCTGGAAATACAGCTCAGTGTAGATACATGTTTATCATGCATGAGGCCAGAGGTTAAATCTACAATACCACAGAAATAGCATCTACAAAATCATTTTTTAAAGCAATACATCTTTTCATTATATAAAAGTCTCATATAATGCATACCAGCAATCATTGGCCAGCTTTCAGATGAATTTCTTTCCAATTTTAGCTAATATATATTCTAGTGGAAATAATGGTATTTTCATATGTGTATAACAAATTCTAGAAATGTAGTTTTTGAGATAATGCATTATTTTTAGGCTCATTGGTATAATTTTCCAAGCAATGCAGCATACAGTTTGTGCTATTTAAGATTATTACTGGTTGCATGTGTTCTATAAATATTTTGTTATTATATATATATATATATATGTATATATATATATTCCTTTGTTCTTGTCTTCTTATTTAGCTAGTAATATTAAATTCATTTTCATGGTTTTTATTAGACTTTGAATTTCCTTTTAAAAAAATAATAGTTTGAAAAAATTAATAGTTTTCTCATGTTTTGCTCATTATTTTATTGTGTTAGTCAGTCATTTTTTTACTGGTTAATAAAATTATTTGTAAATGAGAATGTCATCTGTTCCTCTGTACTCCATCTGATTCCTCAATTATTTTGTTTCTTTTGATTATTAATTCATTTAATAATATTTATTTAATGTATGCTTTTCAAATGTATGTAGATTTCTAATTTTCTTTATCCTTAACTCTGGTCTTTATTACTTGGTTTTATTTGCTCTTATATATACAGTATTATTCTGTTTCCTTAAACAGACTCATACTTCCAAATGTTTTACTTCTTCCTTGCTTTATTTTTATGCTTTATAGCAAGCAGATTCATGGCTCCAAAAGTTGTCGATTTCTTTATCCACAGAATTTGCAAATCTGGAATTTACATGACTAGTGAATGGAGTTTGCATATGTTAATAAATTAAATATTTAAAATGGAGTCTTCTGGATAGATTTAATGAAGTAACTTTGGTACTTCTAAGAGTCATGCAGGTGCAAAATGAAGAGAAAGATATCACCTGGGCATCAGCTGTAGACTGAAGCAAGATGATTGCTATAAATTAATGGTGAGCCTAGGTTACATAGTATATTCCAGACCAGCATGTGGCAAAGAGTGAGATTTTTCTCAACAATGACAAATAAGAGAAAGGTCTGGAAGTTAAAGAACAGGCCACAGAAAACAGAATTGCCAGGAGCTCCTGGGACCTTGAAGACAAAAAGCCATTTTGTTTCCAGAAGGAACACAGCACTAATGACACCTTGAACTTACCTGGTCCAACAAAAATCAAACTTCAAACTTCTGAACTGCAAAACAATAAATTTGATCCTTTATAAGCCATTACTTGTACAGTAATTTGTTAATCATTAAAAAGAATGACGTATAATACACAGAGGTTTTAAAAAAAACTAGACATTCCTAAAATCAGAAAGGAAAACCAGTGGATTCAGATACTGCTGATAGTGTATAAGGAAACAAAGGATTCTTTAAGGAATCATGATTGGCCAAAAACAGCGTGATTTTGGTAATAAGAATGATTTTTTTTAAAAAGTTTCTGTCAATATCTAGAAGGGCAATTAGAAATTTTAACCATTTAAAAAAAAAAAAAACATAGAAGGCTCTTAAGAGAACTTGGCCCATTAATTTGAGTCTCAATTTGTCATCAAAGATGCCAGTGCCACAGCACTCTGTTCTCAGTTAGGACTACTTGAAGGTGACCTACTGATTCCAGTCCCTCAGAAATCCCCTCTTCCTTGTCTTACTGCCCAGATACATGAAAGATACATCCAGGAATGTCAAGCAAAAACATAAACTCAACTTTCCTAATTGGTTTAAAGTCAAATTTAACATGGTCTGCTATTTTTACATATTGAGGACAAATTTAAAATTGGAAGAGGTACCTGATATCAACTTAGTATTTATGCATGCTCAATATTCTGGCTGTTAAGATCATCCTATATCTTTTCTACTTCATGCTTTGTATGAATGTCTATTCTTTTATTTCTTGACATGCACCCCAATAAATTAAAATGCTGTTTCTTACAAAAAGGGGGATGAGAGCAAAGCAGAGAAAAGAAAAAGAAAGCTCTTCAGGCAGTTGTTGATAGAGCTCTGTAGCTCTGTAATCCAAGTGACTGGTTCAATTACTCCTTTATCACACTTGTGTGTGTGTGTGTGTGTGTGTGTGTGTCTGTGTGTGTCTGTGTGTGTGTGTTTATGTGTGTACATTTCTTAGCAATGCATTGTCAACTCAAGCCTTACTTTCCACATATAAAATATAGATAATAAGACCCACCATATAAGAATATTAGACTTACAACTAATAACAATGAAAGAATATTATTGGCAGTTAAATGAAGTCTGCAATAATTAATGTTGGTTATTTTTTATCCAAATATCTGTTTTGAAACTTACACTTCAGGGCACAAAAATAATGAGTTCAAAACTTACATCTGTCAATTGCATATCATAATATTCCCCTTCACACATGATACATTTGTAAAGTGCTATATTAAAATCAGATAAAATTATCTTGTTAAATTTATAAAAGTTGGCTTCTTTTTAATTTTTAAAAATTACTTGATCCTTTTTACTCATTCCCAGTGTGTTTAATATTAACTGGTTTCTGTGTTGTTTGAGCCCCACTGCAGTTTTCACACATGGAAAGTTGAGACAGTAACAGTGCTTACATGGGCTTAATGTGAAAATTAAATGAATTATGTAAAATGTGTGGAAATGTCTGGAAGCTAGAAGTGCTACTTTTCCAACTTGAATTATTGCTAGTATGCAAAAAACTGAAAATATAGTTTAACACGACAAAAGACTGCACTGTATACTTATTTAATAGCCCTTTTGCCTCAGCTATTTGATACCAACTATAAAAGTTTACACCCAATGTCATGTTGAATACAAAGTCATCTCATGTGAAATGTGGTGTGTGGTTAAACACATGGATGTAAATTATAGGAGAAATAAGCAGGAATGTGCAAACATATTTTGCTACCTCTAAACAATTACAAGGATTTTTGGCTGTTTCTCCATTAAACATCAGCAATTAAAAGAGATCTGTATGAGAAAATGGCTGGAACTGATCTGAAAGCACAAAGAGATCCAAGCTGTTTATCCATATATACCCAACAACAAATTCAGTACAAAGGGAGACACACAGCACAACTGATGGGATTTGTTGCATGAGAAGTCAGTCTGCATGTAGACTATGAAAGATGATTATTATTTCTTATAAAGCCTTAGAAAAGACAGAAACTGTTTTCAAAAGCTGAGGAATTTGGCAGAAGTATAATGTGGGGAAAGACCAGACAGGAAGTTTCCGGAGATAACAAAAGATACCTCTTAAGCACACTCTAATTATTAGTGCCCTGCTATTTTTAGTTATTTTCATGTGAAAGGGTTGATCCTTTCTAGATATTTCTGTTGGCCAGAAGGGAAAAAGCAGTCTAGTGTATGAGATGTTTCCATTCTTGTAACTGGTAGTTTACAAATCTTGTATTATATTATTAGATTGCTTTATGAGTTCTTCATTTTCAGTATCACACATTTATTATTAGTTAATTTATTAAATAAACATTGGTTAAGAATGAGTGTATGACAGACCACATGTTAGATTTTCTGGAAATATGCCTTTAACAAATAATAAGGATTATTATTATTCTAATGATTAGGTAAAGTTAATAACTTTTTACAGAGCATTTACTATGATATAGAGTTTTTTCTGCATTTGCTTCTCACAAATAAAAAAATATTATGCAGCAGATACTACTAATAATGTTGAATTACTGACAATGTATTGTACAAAAAGTGAGTGACTCTCCTACTCTATATTCTACTAAGCATCTCATTTGGTGTGACTCAGGTCTGGGCCTTTAGCCATCTTGCTAGAGATGTCTCCTGGATAGTCTCAAGCTGCCAAAAACTTGCCTCTGGTATAAAGAACCATGTAGTCATGAAAGAATGTGGAGAAAACCATAATGGGGACAGTGTTCGATGTTGTGGGGCATAAATGAGGCATATACAACTTAGGATATCAGCGAAGAAGAATCTCCAAGCTGAGAGCTAAAGTGTCATGTTGAGTTAATTAGCTGTTAGGCTAGGACTCACACTCTCCTAAAAAGAAGAAACATCCTGCTTTAATATGAAATGTTTCAATACTATTCTGTATAAGAAAAAAGCCAAGTTCACTGACTCTGTAGACAAGAGATGAAGATAGTAAACCTAGAAATTGAAGGAAAATTATTCATTAACCTAAAATGTGAGAGCACAGACACTCCCTAAAATGTTCTTACAGGGCTTTCTGTGTGTGAGCTGACTTCCAAAGCAACCAGTGGTAAAAGTGCATGCATTTTGATTGAGATATTAGTTTTCTAGGCAGAAAGCTTCCAGGTTGCCAGGGAGACAAACCAAAAATCGCTGGCCCAATCTGTTAGCTTCTGGGGAACTCTCTCTCTCTCTCTCTCTCTCTCTCTCTCTCTCTCTCTCTCTCTCTCTCTCTCTCTCTCTGTGTCTCTCTCTCTCTTTCTCTCTCTCTCTGTGTCTCTCTCTCTCTCTCTCTCTCTCTCTCTCTCTCTGTGTGTGTGTGTGTGTGTGTGTGTGTGTTTGTGCCTGCCTTTTTCTCTCTGTGTCCTTCCAGTCAATAGTTTAGAAGGTCTTATTTGAAAATAAAAATTTATGAAGAATCTTATACAGCTTTAAATAAAGGAATCAAGTCAAAATGCTAAATAGGGAGAGATATTAGAACAGAATGAACCTACTGGATGTTTAGGAAGAGTTGCTCAGATGTTCTTTCAAGATGTCAGAAGGTGGCTGAGAAACCTAAAAGTGATACAAAAGAGAGAGAGAGAGAGAGAGAGAGAGAGAGAGAGAGAGAGAGAGAGAGAGAGAGAGAGAGATTATTTAAAAGGACCCGAGTAAAAGCAGGACTTTCAAGAGGGAAGTCAATATTCCATAAGGCCACAAAACATTTTGTGGTGAGAATAGCAGTAGAAAAACAAAGAGGGGGTGATTAAAACTAGAACAGCAAAAATCAAAGTCCTTATCAGGGAAAGGCATCCAGGAAAACACAAGACAGCAATAAAGACAGAAAATGGGATAGAATGGAAGAAAAGGTTGGATATGGACCTAAGATTTTTTAAATAGACAACTAAAATAGTGGAGAGAACATAATTAGAAAGCAGAGAATGTTACTTTTAGAAAATGGTGTCATATAAACTGAAGTAGCATGTTAATTAGAAGGAATTAATCAAGAAGCTATGAATTGCTCTGTAGAAGGCAGCTCATAAATTGAATAAACATTAAAATTAGAATTATTTTACCTTTAATATTCCATCATTTTTTTTGCTGTTTTTTTAAATCTCTTTGAAAAAGAAATCAAACAAAACCTTTGCATGAAAGAATCATGCAGAAAAGGTGGAAAGGTCAGCCCAAGAAAAATATATGTAATAATTATACAGTAACGATAAAGAGGAAAGGCATGAGAGCCTGGAGACCACGGGCTTCAGTAGACAGAGATCACAAGACCCCCATAGGCATCTCGCTGAAAAGGTTTTGGCAAGCTTAGAAGAGGCATGACACACAGGGCAAATAATACACCCGAGAGCCAAAAATAGCTAATTGTGAATTTCAGAAGAGATCTGAAACAGGCCCAAATGAAGAGGTAGGAGAATTATTAATGAGTTTATTCAAAAATACAGCTTTAATGACTAGCCATAAGTAATTTTCTCCCTTTGAATTTAGAGCCAAAATAATGTTTTCCAGATAAGGGACTGAACAAGTGTGGAAGTTGGCTGTCAAAGTAATCCACATGCTGGTGCCCAGTAGGTTAGGAAGAAATAACTTAATGTGATGAAGACATTGGTACAGGCCTATTCACATGATCTTTCCTTTTTCATGTATGTCCTGCAGACCCTCATACAGAAAATAAAGTGGGCAATCTAAGAAAAAGCAAATAAAGATGATTTTTAAAAAGAGAGATGCCACCACAGGTTAATAAGCCCATGCATGTTATATAGGAAATATATCTCTGCCAATAAGAGACCAGCCAAAGATGAGAGTATTTTAACATCTCTATAGTGTATTCTAGGAAAGCTGAAGAAAGGGTAGCCCATCTCTGTACTGTAAAAAAAAGACAAAGGCTGATAAGATGGAAGATATCCAAATGTAAGTAACTGGCAATGTTTGACTTGCTCTGGAGAGGAGATGGCTATAAGATGACATTAGTGCAGTGAAAATAAGAGGACAGAAGATGAAAATAAACAAAAGAGATATGGAAGTTATTAGGAAACAGCATGCATAGTATTAAGCATCGGCTGGTGTCAATCCAGATCCCCACATTACACCTCCCCATACCTATATGCAGCTCCACATGAATGAATCATTTTGAAGTCCTACAGAACAAAGGGTCATTCTTCCTGGAATGGTCAGGACTGCAGTTATTCTATGGCTAATGGTTTACATTTTTCAAATATATGAAGGAAGCATGAGGGAAAACTGAGAAAGATATGGAGGCACCAGGGAAATCAGCATTTTAAGAAGTTAAAGGGTTTAATAATCATCAGCTAGCTCCAGACTGGGCATACATACTCACACTGCTCTCTTTTAATATGTAAATAAATGATAATGGTCTTGTGTGTGTGTGTGTGTGTGTGTGTGTGTGTGTTAAAGTTACAGAGTGAAATACTGTGAGATTATGTGTGTTACTAAAATTAGAGTTAGAAGTAAGTACATTGAGATTTTGTGTATGTGTGTGTGCATGAGAGAGAGAGAGAGAGAGAGAGAGAGAGAGAGAGAGAGAGAGAGAGAGAGAGAGAGGAGAGCGAAGTACTGAACATGCAGTCACTCAAATGTTCTGATAGATTTTGGCAAAGATGGCATTTTGAAAATCTAAATTCTCAGAAAGAGGAAAAGCAACACTAAAGTTTTAAAAATTAATGTGTTTGAAATTGAGGGCTTTCAAAATGTCTCTAGAGATTGGATATTCTTTTGCTCTGAAACATTTCACAAGCAAGTATACCATACAGAAAACAAATAAACACTAAAAGCCACTCCTACATGCACTCCTACCTTCTGTCACAAGAGAGACAGATGAAGAGAAAAAGAGACATAAGGGAATGACTTTGGTGCTTCTTGTCAATAGAGAGGATGGAGATTAATGAATAAACTTGGCAGCTGTAGTGTTTATGGGGCACTATTGAGAGGAAATAGCTGAGGCCAAATCAATGTGATGAATGTTCTCTACAATAGCAGAAAAATAAAATACTATTTACTCAATTGTCAATTTAGCACATAGTTACTGTACTAAGCATTTGAAGGTGATAAAATTAATTGAGAAAATAAATTTTGTAACAAACTGAATAACATGTGAAAGAGAACTATAATGCATGCTTAGATTTATGAATTTATATTATACGTATGACAATTATAGACAGAGAAGAATCTAGATGAAAGAAAGTAGGATACAGTGCAGCCTCATACAAGAATAACTAGTTGAATTTTGACAAATTTTAAGAAAGATTTTTAGATACAATAACTCCATCTCCAAGAACAGAGACCCATTTTTCTCTCAAAAGTCCCACCTCTTCGTTTGCTTTGTATAGGTAAGGTTCAGAGCCCAGGTGGAGGAGGGACAGTAGGAATGTATGAACTCAACAGAAGAAGCCCATCATGGTGGGGTTCACCTGTGATCCAGCCTTCATGGGGCTCAGTATCAACTTTAGTTACATTGAAGCTCTAGGTTATCCTTGGTTATGTGAGATCCTGTTCAAACATAATTAAACAAACATGCAGAAACCCACTGTGGTGATTTGAAAGAAAACGAACCCCAAAAGGAGGGAGGTTAAGAGGTATGGCCTTGTTGAAGTAGGTGCAGCCTTATAGGAAGAAGTGTGTCACTGTGGGGGTGGACTTTGAGATATCTTTTACTCAAGCTTCCCTCAGTGTGACATATAGTCTACTTCCTATTGCCTTCTGATCAAGATATAGCCAGCACTAGGTGTGTCTGCATTCCACCAAGCTTCCTGTCATGATGATACTGGACTGAACTTCTGAAATGTAAGCCCTCACCTCAATTAAATGTGTTTATTTTCTAAGAGTTGCCATGGCAATGATGTCTCTTCACAGTAATAGAAACTTCAACTAAGACAGCCACCAAAGGCTAAGTGCTTCTTCAGAATACTTACCCAGGACGCCAGCTAGCTTTGAGTCACATATACAAAAGGCTAAGTGCTTCTTCAAAATACTTGCCCAGGAAGCCAGCTAGCTTTGAGTCACATATACAAATCTTAAATTTTCTACTTCAGGTAGATGAAAATGGTCTTTGAAAAATGTAAATGTGTTATTATTTGTTTTGGGCTTATGAACCACATATGGGTCAGGCCTTTTGGGGTTTAAATGTATGCAAAGTCAACACTGCATGGTGTCTGGCTAAGCAAATGTTTAAAATTTGTGCAAGTTTTCTTAAATACTTTCTTGTTCAACATGGCCTTGTTCCAAACAAATATATCTAGATTAATAAATTGAATTCATGAAAACAAGTGGGAAAATTCATATTTTCTCAATTTTCCTTTAATAGAACCAGTGAACATTATATATTTTTCTAAAAATAACAAAAATTGGACAAGATAGTAAAGCAATATGGAACAGAACAATCAATTAAAATATTACTTAAAGGATTATAGGTCTCCCCACCAACCAACCAGTCAACTAACCAACCAACGAACAAACAAACAAGTGCCTAATAAGAAAAAGTAAAACAGTCCTAAGCTATGTCTGAGAGATGTTGATGATATGAAGATGACACACAGAGTATTTCCTCACAATGCTACTATTATTTCACAAGTAACTGAATACATTGGAAACAGCACAGTATTATCCATGTTTAAAAAATAACTCAACAGATTGCCAAGATACTGAGCTTTTATCATTTCTAAAGCTTATTCTCAGTTCTTAGTTTTTTTTCTTTGTTTTCTTTTCTTCTTCTTCTTCTTTTTTTTTTTTTCTGCCTTCCCTACATGCTGGTGTTTGTTGCTATAGTTAAAATTCAATTTTCATTTTCAGTGCTGTTATATGCTGCTGTGAAGCTGCAATGTTACATCTTCAGGAGAAATTCCCAGGTCAGTGTGGGGCTTCAGCTCATTTCCAGGGTTAGTTTTAAAAGTCTAAATGGTACCAAGTACTAAGTTTGTGCCACAGCCAAGTATTTTCCAAACAGAACATGCCTTCATCCATTTGTGAACCTTTAGCACATATTCAAGAAATTCTCCTTGCCTCAGTAAAACTACCCTTAGATCCTTTTCTACTAAAACTAAAATGCAGTCTTAGCCAAAATTCGAAGTGGATTAGCTAGACTCTCCTATCTTCTGTGTTCCATCATTTGTATTTTTTGCCCCTTTTTAAATTTTAATTTTTAGAATATAATATGATCACATAATTTCCCTACCCTCCCTTCAAGCCCTCTTATTATGCCTCTCCTTTCTTTCTTTCTTTCTTTCTTTCTTTCTATATTTATTTTTTTTTTTAAACTTATGGTCTCTTTTTCAACAACTGCTGTGAAATGCATATATGTATGTATGTAAGTATACATTCATAAACACAGCCTTTTAGTATACATGTGCTCTTTCCTGTTGAAGACCATTTCTTCCACTTTTGTGCCCACCTTTGTACTCTTTTTGTTCTGCTTTGGGTTTTGTTTTGTTTGGAGACAGAGACTTATATTGCTGAGGCTGACCGGGCACTGGCCATATAACAAAGTAATCCTTGACTTCCCATCAGAAGAGGCCTCCCTTTCTTTACTGGAATTATGGGATTTCCAGGAGTACTGTACCCTCAGACCAACTGTTGCTCTTACTATCTGATCACATGTCTCTTTCTCCTCAGGTAATAACTGATTCACCTGACTTTCCTTCAGCAAGAACCCTGCTAGATTGGTTAATCTTCCATTATACTTCATATTCAGTTTCTAATTTTCCATACACTGACTCCCAACCCCAATCCTTAACTATAAATCTGCATGTTTGCTTGTTCTACTATAAGTTATTTTCTGACTCTCCTACTGAAAAATTATCACTGTGGATTCTGCACAGTTCTAAAGATGCCTGAAAAAATTCCATCTCAAGTGTTGTGAATAATTTATTTTCTTTAGCTGAAAGGATTCCCCCTTTTTCTCTTATGCAATATTCGTCCCATTTAACACTTAATGTATATTGACATGTTTCTAAGGATGATTTAATACTCATAGGATCTTATCTTCATACATGCTTTTTCTTAGATCTCTGGTTAGCTGTTTTAATCATAGCCCTGTATTCAAGGAAGTCACAGCCTAAAAGGAGAACTGAAAGAGCTAAAGATATTGCAATGATTATTTCTGAGCATATGTGTGTAAATAATGTATAAATAATTCAGATCAACTCTGTTTTTCCTAGACTACTTTGATGTTCTCATCAGTGAAATATCCTAGTAAAACGTGATAATTATTTTCTTAAGTATGACATTTTTGGTTTCTACTGTGCTCTGGATAAAAACCACAAAACCTTAGTGAAAAGGGTAAAAAGAACATTTCTCAAAAAATGTAATTCCATTCTAAAAATTTATTATCTTTCACATCTCTGTTTCATTCATATCCACAAGCTATTTTCCATGTCTATCTCTAAGCCTTTCTCTGTTCCATCTGCCATTGGAAACATCATCATCATTAGCATATCCATCACATCTTCAAAGCTTCCATTCACAAGATGCATGCCCATCACTATTTCATAAGACAGCTGGAAGTCCCTTCTTTGCAAATATTTCCTGAATAGTTCCATCCTAATATTAAGTCATACAGTTAGATGCAAGAGCCATGCAAAGAAATCGAAGGTTGTAAAACTGAGACTCACATATGTTGATGTTTGCTGAAAGTTTGACAATTTCCTGTCACCAATCACACACATGTAAAGATTACTTGTTTATTATGGACCTTAGAAGATGGGTTTGCAAGTTCCCAAAGACTAGATGAAAATATCTGTTGTTTGATAGTCTTCAGTGACCAATATGAAAGAGCCTTTGATCACCCCAAAGGGTTCACAACCTACAGGTTGTAAACCGCTGCTTTAGAGGTTTTATCTGCATTTTAATTAGATGTTACACCAACCCAAACTAA
This sequence comes from Phodopus roborovskii, assembly GCF_943737965.1. Classification (NCBI taxonomy): domain Eukaryota; kingdom Metazoa; phylum Chordata; class Mammalia; order Rodentia; family Cricetidae; genus Phodopus; species Phodopus roborovskii. The sequence goes on along the minus strand of NW_026126525.1, from coordinate 30,628,300 downwards.
CAAGAAATGGTGTTTTAATTGCTATACTTTTGTTTTTAGATGGCAGGAGTGACGTCTGAGTAGAGACTTTGTTTTCATTCCAGAAATGAAAATTCATTCATCTTTGCTCAGACTTCAAGCTATAAATGAATCCAGAATCTTAGGTAATTATACACACCATGCTTTATTCTCATGGCTGTCCATAAACATACTGAGATAATTCCAGTTTTTGCAATCTGTTCTCCAATCCTGCTCAATGTAAACAGCAATTCCCAGAAGAATGATCATATTCTTCTAGATATTACTGTCTGAAGGATTTTACCCTGCTAGATTAATTGCTAGACTTCACTCATATATTATTAATTATGAAACTGAACATATACTCAACTCAATAAACTCACTAGCCTGTTTTCTAAAGTGGTTTGTGATCATAACATAATCAAATTATCTAGTTAATTTTGGAAGGGAAAAAAAAACAAAGAACAAAGGAAATTTTGATCTAATTTCTAACATTTGCTTATAGTTTATAGAACTAGACCAAAGTAAAAAAAAAATAATGGTAAAGATATTCTTGATGTTGAAATTCCATTTTAAGAATAGTATAAATTTATTGTTAATGAATTAATAAGCAAGAACAAGGATACTACTGAAGCAAAGCCTTTACAACACTGACAAAAAAAAAATCCAAGTTGGGCCTTGTTATAATATGTGACTCACAGGAACATGGGGTAAATTATGTCTTTGCAGCTCCAAATTCAGCCCAGTTTCAAAGCTGAAAATGATGCTTGCTTTGTGTACTTGGTTAGATGATGAAAGGAGTACACAAAGCCACCTTACTGCCTCCAGGCATCTTAGTTACTGTACTCTGTGAAGAGACTCTGTGACCAAAGCAACTCATACAAGACAGTACTTAATTGGGCAATTTCAGTAGGTGAATCCATGACCACCAGGATGAGTAGCATGGCAACAGGCAGATAAGCACAGCATTGGAGAAGTAGGTGAGAGCTTATAGCTAACCCACAAGTTGGAGGCATAAAGAAAAGAGGGATGTTGGGGGATGGAAAGAGAGAAAGAGAGTTAACTGGGAATGGTATAGGCTTTGAAATCTAGAATCTCACCCCTGGCTTTGAAATCTAAAATCTCACCCCTGATGACACACCTCCTCCAACAAGTCCATGCCTCCTAATGCTTCCTAAAATGTCCACCAGCTGGGAAACAAACATTCAAATATATTAGCCTATTTGGAGCAGTCTTCATTAAAATCATGACAGGTACCTAGTTTTTAAACGTAGTGGAAAAATAAATATGAAGAGCTGCAAAACACAGAATATTCATATAGTTAAGTATAATAAAACACCTATTTTCCATCATTTCTGTTGTTTTTATTTCTCATTTTCATGATCTTGACAATTTAAAATCAATTATCTCTTTTTTCATTGACAGGATAACTCACATCTTTAATCTATGCAAATAAACTTCTTTAATTTCTTCAGTTTTGTTATTTTATTTTTCATCTGATGACCCCTAAGTATGGCTTTTCACTTTTAACATTATTTGTAGTTTTTATATATCCTAGAGGATTCATTCACTTTCTTACCTTTAGTGATAACACCTGTGTAAGACTCACAGTTTTCTATCATGAGGCCTCACCTTGATCCAGGAAGTAGAGATCTTCAATATCCCACCAGATGGTTAACCTCAAGATAAATCTGCATTATAACCACAGTCTCTAGTACTCTAGATATCTCCACTCGACCATGATGTTTCCTGCCAGTGGCCATGTCAGAGTAGCAGCAGGTAGCAATTGAAGTTTGGAAGGTCTGTCCACCTGGAAACAAAGCTCTGATGGGAGAGTCTTGGATAGGCAAGACCTTGAGGGCTTTGGTCCCACAATGTCTCTTGCTACTGCTATACCTTTATGTTTGCTACTACCATTTTTCTCTGGTATCTTGCATGGTGTGAAAGGATGTGGGCAGATCCCCATTGCCTTTATATTAGTGTGATTATCTCATGGAAATATCTCGTTCTACTGGGCATTTTTACCTGTGGATTATTATGAAGATGGTTTCCTTTTAAGGCTTACTGTTTAACTGAAGCCATAATTTTATACAATAACACGACAAGTGTAAATTAAATTTTGATGACTGAGGGTTTTTAATAGATATAGTATGGGATTATGATAGAGATTAGTTTTGGGGAAAAACTAATATAGATAAAAGCAAGATATGGTATAGCTTTCACCCCTGATAAAGCAGGGTCTACAGAAGATAGAAAATAAGAACAAAGAAATTTCATTCATACTGCTAGTTTTTCTTGAGGAGCATTATAGACTGTGTCTTTTGTTAGTGATTAAGAAAAGCAAGTATGTCTCAGAAGTTAAGTAAGCTCAAGTTCTTTTAATCTTAATGTTAGAAGGTATATTCACAGGTTTCAGTGCGCGCCATAGCTAAAGCAAAGCTTTAAATAATGACTTGAGGTTAGGTTAAGATGATTTTGTTAATAGCTTTGAGGAAAATTTAAAAAAAAACATGGAAAACAATTTAAAGGCATACTTTTAATAGCTGAGGGAGGGACTCCTTGAAGTCAGAAACAAGGAACAATGGTAGCCTGGATACTGCTGGCTGAGGTAAGTGCCTTTCTTGCTAGAATGGGTTGGTGACTAAAGATAATAATCCTTGTACACATTTCTGCCCTTACTTCCTGAAAAAAAAAAAACAAACCTGTCCATGAAAGGGTATGCACCTTGAGGATTAAAATAGGGATAACTGGTTGTTTTTCATAAATAAAAGTTTAAATTTGTGACTCCTTTAAGATTTTTTATAAGATTACCTTTTGCAACAATAACAAAATAATGTTTCCTATCTTTATAACTTCAAAATGCTGCCTGATGGTAAAAGGACTGACTGAGAAAAACATCTCCTTTTCTTATGCTCTGTTAACCTATAAAAAGTTGCCTTGGGTATGAATGTGTGTGGGTTTTGGGGGCAACTTGTTCCACATGTAATATGTAAAATGTGAAATTATTCATGAGATAAAGAAAACATGTTGTTTTTACTTTTATTCATTGTAATCATTCACTTAAAAATAGATTATGCCCACACTGTAATTTTTTTTCTACTTGAATTTTTTTTTCTGGGATATATACAAGCTGTAAGACAAAAAAAATAACGTGGGATAGAAGGAAGACATCAAGAAAGACAGAAAGGAAACATTAGGGTAGAAAAACAGAACCAAAAAGATACAGAGTATAACAAGTAACAGTGAGAATAATAAAACGAGAAAATGAGGAAATGAGTTTGGCCCTCAGAAAAGTCTCATTTGTCTGACCAGTAGTTTGCCTGCTCTGCATCTCCTCTTCAGTTTCTCTGGTCTGCTGAAGGCTTGCCAGTCTTCAACACCCTAGGTAACATCCTGACATGTTAGATGTGTGTGTGTGTGTGTGTGTGTGTGTGTGTGTGTGTGTGTGTGTGGTGTGTGTGTGTGTGTGTGTGTGTGTGTGTGTGTGTGTTTCCTTTTCACCAGCCACAGAGAGTTAGATTTGTCCACCTTGATAATCCCAGGGAATTAAGTTTTGCTCCCTCAGACAGAAAAATCAAGTTCAATGATTAGTTCACTGACTCAGTGGCTTCGTCCTCCATCCCGGAACTGCTAAAGGTTGGTTGTCACGGCAGCAGTACTTCCCATTATCTCACTCCTTACACTAAACACTGTAATGCCATTTTTTTTTTTTTACTATATTCTCTTCTTCTCTGTCAATTTCATATGATAGAACTTTGTGTTTTTACTGTAATTAATTATTTTGTTATTCATATATCCACCTGTAACACTTCAATATGGTCCCACAATTTGTGTTGCTTCCTCACCTAACCATTTGTTATAATTTAGATCAACAACCAAATTAATTACTCTTGCCTACATGTTCAACTTATGAGGCTTTGCCCAAATAATAAACAGTGTTAGTGTATGCAGTATAAACTCTCTTATGGAGGAAAAACCGTACACTGTTACACTATTGTCTAAAATGTATCTACATGCAAGTACTCATAGCAACATTCTCTGTAGCACTTCTTTCTGTTCAAGTCCATCACACTCATGTGAGGACATGACTTCTCTTTTGCCCACCCACCCATAACTTACCCGTCTCTAATAGTCACTTTGACTAATGAACAACTCATAGTTCCTACTTTTTTACAAATGTTTGCTTCTCCTCTATGCTGTGTTTGCCTTAATGACTTTGTAGCTTTCAATATATACTGTACATTTTAATTTGCAAATTGATAAGGAGTTGCCCCTTGGACAGTGGCATTTTCATTTTGAAAATAAAAATCAGTAGTTTAGTTGAAATCACATATACAAGTAACATTAAACTCACTGATCAAATTGTATTTATATATTTAGGAGGGACTAAGGAACAGAGGAAGAAAGAATTAATGATTGATAAAGGAAAAAGATCAGACACTGATGTAGGATATCTTTCTGTATATTGCAAATATGTGTTGCTTTTATTGGTTGATAAATAAAGCTGATTTGACCAATGGACAGGCAGAATAGAGTCAGGTAGGAAATCCAAACAAAGATATGAAGAGAAAGAAGGTAGAGTCAGGAAGACACCATATAGCTGCCAGAGAAGCAAGAGGTGAGATAACGAGCTACAATCTTTGTGGTAAAATATAAACTAATAGAAATGGGTTAATTTAATTGTGAGAGCTAGTCAGTAATATACTGGAGATATTGACCAAACATTTACAACTAATATTAAGCCTCTGAGTATTTATGTAGGAGCTGGTGGGCAGGAAGACAAACTTCCATTTACATAGAGCATCCAACATCTGCTATGGCCCCCACATAAGACCTGAAAAAGCTTTAAAAAGATTCTGAACATACAGAAATGGAGATGTATTGGGTTTCCTAGTCTCACAGTCTCATGCAGGCCACAATGCAGAGATGCCAACACATTTGGGCTTGAGTTCAGCATGGTAAATTCCTGCTCTGGAGCACAGAGGCATCTCCAAACCCTGCTTCATTCTGCATGGCAGATTTAGGTTTCACTCATAGAGATAAAAAAAAGGTTTATGAGCAGTGTGCTACAAGTTGCTTGGTGGCAGTGTAGACCAGAGTTGGGGTGGTAAGCAAGGCTTTCAGACCTGGCAGTAAACATCCCCCTGCCATCTTGGAAAGCTGATTAGGGTAGAACCAATATCCAAAGTGGCAACTCTGGTCCTAGCCATGTCCACTTAATTTAAAACAATGGTCACAAAAGGATTACTGATATAAAATAAGGACAGATTCGGACAAAAAAGACCTCTAAAGGGGTCAAAGTGTAGTTGATAAGTTGCATGGGCTTGGGAGAGAGAGGATAGATGACAGTCATAGATTAAAAACAAAATAATTTCAGGATATTAAACATATAAAGATGAAAAAAATCAGAGTCTGGATTATGTATATTATTGTCTTTTATTTGCATTTTTGACTGGTAAAATGCTAAGTTCTGATAGATATTTGATTGTGAGGTCTTCTATGCTAAACCAAAATATTTTAAAGGTATCTTGACTTTGAAATTTGGGTCAAAGGATATGTTGCTTTGGAAAAGTGGTTCTGCTTTGGTTTCCACAGAAGATGAGAAGCTGTGGATTCCTTCAAGGCTAATATGATTTGATCAAGTGAGACCCCCTGAGAGGTCTCCAAAGGGAGCCATGGCCCAGGTGATCCAACATCCAAAACAGCTTTAAGGTGACTGCCTTAGACAATGCAGCCTCATAGATGAATATACCCAAGATTTAACCATAATTATAAATTTTTTCAGGGTCCCCCAAAGATTACCATTGCCTCTGAACAGCAGGAAGTAGTCTAGAAATCTACATCCAAATTCCTAAATAATTATTATAAATGTTTGTTTTCTTTTAAAGGGGGTTGGTTATAAATGGTTAATGGTTACAGTCAATTTCTTTCTGAAATAAGAAAGGAGTACGATATTGGTGTGGGTTTTGATTTATTAATACAAACTTTTGGTCAATTTTGTTATACTATATGTATATTTCTACTCATCTTTAATGTATTATGTTTGTGTAGCTATTTTAAATCTTAAATCTTAATATATAATTAAGAAATACAGATTAATAGTCATCTATGTAATAGTCAAACTTAAGGTCACATTATTTATGTTTTTTAGATATACAGAGATATATTTCAGATGGATAGGTAAACTTCAAGCACTTCAAAGATCTACAGAATATAGCATTTAAATGTTATTAGAACTTAGACTATTCATGAAAATGAAACATGTCTGCTCCTGGCAACACCAATCTGCTTCAGTGAAGATGATGGGCGTTGAAGAAAGTCCATTAGAAGTTTGTTATCTTTTGTGGCAAAAACTGACAATGTGGGCAAAGAATCTGCTCTTGGCTGGATTGCTTGAATGTATGCTGTACAAACTGGACATGCAGGACCCACAGAAAAGTTACTATTGAACTTTCCAAAACCAGACATTAAGTAAGGGTTCCTGCTTCACAGAAGAAACTGCCAGACATTCTACAGGACACAAAAGAAAGCAACTGACAATCTTTGCCAATATAGGGCAAGGTAGATATTCAAATTTCTTGCTTCACTGAATAGTCTGCCATATACTAGGGGATTTTAACTTAAAATGGATGCTTCAACATTACAGAAAAGCTTTGGGTAACTGTTCAAGCAGTCAGATGTCTCTGTCATTTCTAAAGTTTTGGAAGTTGCTTCCAATGCACTTCTGGTTTACTTACATAATGTTATATCCTTCTAGGGTCTTTTATGGAGTTGAAGATTAGATAGTTTTTGTATTATCTAGTTTTATATTATAGTTTTCCTTAGTTATGATAAAAGATAAATGATAAATTAGATATAATACTTTAGAATGACAAAGATAGGATAGATAATATATTCTTTAATTTTTGTAAATACAAATAGACTAAGCATTATAACTGTAATTATTGTTTAATAACTGCTTTGTTATATATAATTTTATTATGTTAAAGTTAAAACCTTCCCTTTTTATTAGGGAGAAAAGGGGAGATGATGTGGAATGTCCTTGTGTATGCAATGAATATGTATTGTTTTGTTGGTTAATAAATATGATTTGGCCAATGGCCAGGCAGAATAGAGCCAGGTGGGAAATCCAAACAAAGATAGAAAGAAAGAGGGCAGAATCAGAGAGATGTCATGTAGCCACCAGGAAAGGAAGATGTGTGGTAACAAGACACAAGGTTTATGATAAAATACAAACTAATAGAAATAGGTTAATTTAATTGTGAGAGCTAGTCTGTAATATGCCTGGGCCATTGACCAAATAATTATAATTAATATTAAGCCTGTGAATGTTTATTCAGGAACTGGCTAGCAGGAGACAAACCTCCATTTACAAGACACCATGAATTTGAAAGGCAACAATGGGGATGTGTGTACATGGGAAAAGCTGGAAGGAAGAAAAAGAGAAGGGAGAATTATGTGATTATATTTTAATTTAAAAACTTAACTTTTTCTCAAAATTAATGCAAATACCTATGGATGAATCTTAATATCAGAAGCAAGGAGATTTTCTTCAATGAATAGGAACAGCAAATCCCATGACTGGGTCTATTCTTAAGAGAGGCAAGAAGTGCCTCATTTAACTCTCATTTGTAAAATATATTCACTTCCTTTCCAAAGGTTACAACATAACATCATAGACTCTGTTCTTATGATCTTCTGTACCTACATCAGGTCAGGATATGACTGCTCATTACAATGTATTACCTAAAATGCAAAGACTATATGCATACCCTCTATCCAAATTACTGTGACAGCTCACAGCAGGACAATAATAAATAATCTTGTTTGGAAAGAACAATAATAAGAAGCAGATGACACCAATAGTTCCAGGAGAGTATAGGGGTTACCATCCATTATACCTTGAGCCTGTTCCTTTCAAGTACTCCTCCAGTCCATCTTTCTCCCTATCTTTACTGGGACACACTCATGTTCCTTGGTCATAAATTTCATGAAGTACTAGTAGGTATCACCTAGTTTTCCCTTATGGCTGAATAAAGTGGGCACACACACACACACACACACACACTGTCCTTTATCTACTAGATATCTAGGTTGATCCTAAACATGGTTACCATGAAAAGTGTCTATTCCTCTTTTAAAGGAGAGTAAGTCCTGCTTTACTTTCTATATTTCCAGAATGGCCTAAGACTACCTGATGTGATGTGATCTTACTTCTTTGTGTACTTCATAGCAAATAAATTTTCTGTGATGATTTAAGTAAAGACTAAAGCTGTGAAAAAAAGTTTTCTGAAGTTTATGTATTTATGTCGCTTGGATGAATTTAGAAATGAGAAATATAGTTGAAATATCTTTGCTTCATCCGGTAAACAACAGTCTTGAACAATGAACATTCATGACTTCTCAAGAAAACCACAACAGTAATGAATTACCAAAAATATGTAACATTAAAAGCCACATATGTTACAGAAATGCTGCAAAGAAAATGCTATTTCTATAGCATTTTTAAAAATAAAACAAAACAAAATCTAGAGGAGAACAAGAAAAGAGATACCATAATAGAGGGAGCTATTATAGATTTCTGACACTAGAGAAATGCCTAGAAATCTACAAGGATGAACCCAACTAACAATCTAAGCAATAGTGGTGAAGTTACCTTTAATGCCCTTCCATAATAATGAGATTGACAACTACCTTATATGCCATCCTAGAGCCTTCATCTAGTAGCTGATGGAAGCAGAAGCAGAAACTCACAGCTAAACACTGAGGTGAACTCCTGGAATACAGTTACAGAGAAGGAGGAGAGATGAACAAAGGAGTCAAGACCAGGCTAAAGAAACCAATAGAATCAGCTGATTTGAACAAGGGGAGCTTATCCACCCCAGTCAGGTAGTTGGGAAACTAGCATAGGACTGACCCAGACCTCCTGAATGTGGATGTTAGTTAGGAGGACTGGGCAGTTGATGGGGCCTCTAGTAATGGATTCGTATTTATCTCTAATATATGAATGGACTTTGGGAGTCCATCTCACACAGAAGGATGCTTTCTCAGCCTATACACAGGGGGAAGGGCCTAGGCCCTACCCCAAAGGATTTGACAGACTTTGAATTCTCCCCATTGAAGAACTCACCCTCCCTGGGGAGCAGAAATGGGATGGGCTGGGGTGGTATGGGTGATTAGGGAGAATGGGAAGGTGAGAGAACTGGTATTGACATGAAAAACAACCTTGCTTCAAATGAAAAGAAAAAACAACAAAGACAAAAAAAAAAAAAAAAAAAAGAAAAGAAAGAAAAAAGAAAAAAACACAAACAAACAAACAAAAACTCCCTGAATAACCTTGGGCCAAGAAGTTTTTACAAGATAAAGACCTGTAATTGCTCACATACTATCTGATCAGATAGAATTTAGAGTGAACTCTGATGGAAGGCAAATAACTGAAATCTAAACATCCTCCCTCATTTTCTGTATTTGCTCTTTGGACCCCCATAAAGCTTTAATATTGTTTTTAACTTTGTCTTTCAATGATTGGCTTCAGCTATATTTTGGTAAGTACATTACGATGGTCTCACCTATACTCAGGAGCTTTCCAAGTTTTAGGAGATGCTGTGGGGCCTTTCTAGTTTAGCATTTTATTTGGATAACATATAGTTATGAGGGAGTTGTTAGGCACCACTCTAGATGAATTTCTGATTAATGGAAACTGCAACAACAAAACAATGACAACAAAAATGATAGAAGATGCCAATTGTTCCAAGTACATTGAATAATATAATTACTAGTATTTCATATCGTGAAAATTATGAGGGAAATTTATATACACCATTAAACCATCCATGGCAGTTGAGAACTCTAGCAGTTTCCTATAAGACAAAGCTAATGAAGATTTAATATACATTAAATGTAATTCTCAATATGTTGAATGTATTGCTTCATTTAATCCTTATAACAACACTACAGAGTGGCAGTGAAAATACCACTACTATTTTTAGATGATACACTGAAACACAGAAGGATTAAGTAATTAGCTAAGGGTATTTGGCCAGAATCCAATGTAAGCTGTTTAGTTTTATAGTCAAGATTTTTGACCACTCTTCAAAATGGCTCTCAAAAGAGCAGAGTTACATTAAAACCAGAATAGTATAATTGCTAGGAGTCTAGCTGATCCAAATTCACATTATCATCTTAATTAAAACATCTATTCTCTAAATCAAACCTATCACTAGAGCCTGTCTATGATCAGAGAATAATGGGATTAATGGGACCCATAAAATCCCCAAGTGGTCTGTAACCTTGCTCCTGCATATATACTGGAAGCATGATGGGAATGTGGAAAACCCACAAGAACACTAACATTTCATCTGAGTAGACATCATCACTTGAAATGTGTGACATTAAAATTAACATTATAGGAAAATTTCAAAGAGAGCTGTAAACAGCATTCCATTAAAGATGTTTATCAATTAGAAGAGAAAGTTACACATTAAAAAGAGAGATCCTGATATTAGTCACAGATTGGCTAAAATCTTGTTCTGACTCTTGAGCGTTTGCTATTAGTGGTAATGATGATGTCTCATCCCTAAGCAAAGGTTTATATCTCACTCCCCAATCCCTCTTCATTATGAGGCTATCTAGATAGCTTATACATTTCTTCTAACTCAGTTCCTATTTGCTCTTACCAGGAATCCCATCGAAATATTTCTCCAATACACACTCATTCTTGTTTCTCTTCTAAACGCCTTCTCCTCTTCTCCTAATCTACTAATACATTTCTATAGTAAATAGTTGCTCCTCTCAACCCTGATACTTACCTTTTCAAACATTTTGGAAATGCAGAGTGATGCAATGCCTCTCAGCCATTTTCACAGCAATACATACACAGATACACTCTTTGCTTATTTGATGAAACAGCTCACACCTGTTGGCAGAAGTTTCTGTCCTGCAACCACTCTCAAAAAAACACATCGAGGCTTATATTTATTATCAAATCTCAGCCAATAGCTCAGGCTTATTACTAACTAGTTCTTATATTTTGTTAACTCATGTACCTTATTTATGCTCTGCATACCTTTATTAACATGGCCCATTCATCTCCTGCGCCCTCTGTGACTGCCTGGTGACTGCAGACTCTGCTCTTCTTTCTTCCAGCATTCTCCTAGTCTGGCTCTCCTGCCTAACCATATTCTGTTCAGTTATTGGCCAGTCAGCTTCTTTATTAAACCAGTCTCAGGGGCACATATTCAATTCACACAGTGTAAAGGAATATTCCATGGTACATACTAAAAGGTAGTAAAGGAGTCTGCCATCCTCCAGTCTTGCTTAGCTGGATTTAGAGCTGAAAGATTCAAACAAAATCTATTCATTTTCTATTCTGTACCTTATCGAGGAACCTTGATGTAGAAAAATATATGCTGTTTATGATCAGATCATGCTGACTTTGCTTTGGCACAGTATGAATCCTCATGAAATGACAAGATCCTATAATCTCTATAAATTATCAATTAAAAATAACAATACGCAATACATGCTTCTGAAGGTCTGTGTACTAACCCTACATCTACATACTGCTTCTATTTCATCTTTAGAAGAATCATTAATAATGTGCTATCTTCTTTTAAGATGTTCATGGGACTCTATTAATAGTAGCTAAGATAATAACACAGACATGCATTTACCTTTTATTTTATGATTCTTTGTTGTAAGATATTTGTTTATGTCATGTAAAAATATGTTACTGATTGGTTTAATAAAAATCTAAATGACCAATAGCTAGGTATGAGGTATAGGTGGGACTTCTGGACAGAGAGAATTCTGGAAAGAGGAAGTGGAGGGGAGTGGTCACCAGCCAGATACAGAGGAAGCAGAACAGGGAGGAGGAGAGGTAAAAGCGGGGAGCCACATGACAGCACACAGATTAACAGAAATGGGTTAAAGTTATAAGAGCTACTTAGAAAAAAGCCTAAGCCAAGGCCAAGGAGATTAGGTACAATGTTTTACATTAGTGAAGTCAGTCTGAATCTTTGGAAGATGACATAGATGCAACCCAACAATTGGTTCCTTCCCCAACGAAATCTGAATGGAAACTACATTGGGTTTGTTAACAGATTGTTCATTTCAATAACCCACTGTGTTTAAGATATCAATTAAGTCATGGGAGGATGTACCTAAATGAACAGAACTCACTTCTGATTTTAATGATCTTAGCACACACACACACACACACACACACACACACACCAGCAGTAATGGAGATAAAATTCCAGAAGCCAACAGGGCACAGTGTCAAGTGTCTTTAAGCCCAGCACTCAGAAGGCAGAGTCAGGTGGATCTCTGTGAGTTCAAGTGCAATTTGGTCTGTATAGTGAGTTTCAAGACAGCTAAGAATACACAATGAGAACTTGTCTCAAAAAACAAACAACAAACAAAAGCCCCAAGGCCAACACACATACACACATATACACATGCACACGCACAAGCAAGCACACACATGCACAGAGAGAGAGAGAGAGAGAGAGAGAGAGAGAGAGAGAGAGAGATTTAGAAGTGCTATAACCTAAGTATAGATATGAACTGGTTAACCAAGTTAGGGATCTATAGACAGGAGTAGCTGTAGTAGTCAACACAGCTTAACTAGAATATATTTTCAATCTTCCTCCTTCCACACTAATGCATTATTGCTTTCCCAGGGCACAGGGCATTTATGTTGTTACTTCCAGAATTTCAAAATGAACAAACTGTCTCCAAGCCATTCATCCCAGTGCTTCAGACAGTCATGTGTACTCTGCTGGTAATGTCATTTCTGGCCTAAAGCTTTCACTAAGCCATCTTATTACCCTCAGGCTACACCATATTTAGAGGGAAATGCAGTCCATGTAGTCCCAAATTCTTAAATGTTATTTAGAGTTCAACCATGTTTCATCTGGGTGATGAGAGGTGGATAGAACACAGAGCCTTTCCCCACATCACATGCTTACAATTCTTCTTCTTCTACATTATTCTCTTCTCATTTCAGGGGGTCTAGATCGCAGCATCTTGTCATAATGCTATTCCATGTTAGTGACATATACTTTATATTCTTAATCCAAAGAGAAAATAAAAACCTAGTTATTGAAAAGCAACTTGGGATTAAGAGTGCATACCACTATCAATTTTAAAAGCATAATTCTCACAAATAAAACAGTTATTTTTCAAATGCTGTTCAAATATTGAAGGTAAGTTTGGGGGAAACATCTTGTTTTATATTTGGATATATATATATATATATATATATATATATATATATATATATATATATATATATAATTTTTCTTGTTTTACATATCTATCCCAGTTACCTCTCCCTCCCTCCCAATCCCCCCCGGAATCCCCTTCCTGGCCCATTCCCCTCCACTCCACATGGAGGGTGATGCCTTAAAGGAGGGATCATCCAAATTTGTCAAGTCATTTGGAGTAGGGTCTAGACCCTCTCTCCTGCCTCTAGACTAAGGGAGGATCCCTCCATGGGAAATGTGCTCCCAAAGTTCTTTCTTGTACCAGGGATACATCCTGGTTTCACTGTCAGAGGTTCCTTAGACTGGCCAGGCCTTCTAACTGAGACCTATGTTCAGGGGGTCTGAGTTGGTACAATGCTGCTTTCCCAGCTATCAGTCTGGGATCCATGAGTTGCCCTTTTTCAGGTTAGCTATCTCTGTGGGTTTCTGTAGCCTGGTCTTGATGCCTTTTCTTATCACTCCTTTCTCTCTCTCTCTCTCTCTCTCTCTCTCTCTCTCTCTCTCTCTCTCTCTCTCTCTCTCTCTCTCTCTGCGACTGGATTCCAGGAGTTAGGCTTAGTGTTTAATTGTGGGTGTCTGCTTCTGTTTCCATCTGCTGCTAGATGAGGGCTCTACGATGACATATAAGTTAGTTATAAATCTCATTATCAGGAAAGGACATTTAAGGTAGCCTTTCTACTGTTGCTAGGATTGTTAGCTGGGGTTATAGGTCTCTGGACCTTATAGGTGTCTGGACATTTCTCTAGAGTCAGTTTTCTCTTCACACCTATAATTTGGGTATCTTCTTTCAAACTGCAAATACATGCATACAAAACCACACATTTGCTGCTGATTCCCAGGGAAGTTGGCTCATGCAGATCTTGGTAAATTTCTAATAATGAACAGGGTAACAGAATTGATACTAATGATTTATGCAAATCATGCCCAAAGTAAGTTTTAAGAAGACAGGGCACAGCAACACAAACATTAAAAGGCAGAGGACATGAGCATCCAGGGCACAGGAAAAGACATGGGAAAGGCCAGTGAGCATCTCAGAGAATTTTCACATTCTATCACACTGACAGAGATGTGAGTACAAACAAGCGGGGGTTGTCTTTGTCCTTTAATATTTATTTTACAGTTTGATATCACATGAAGCTTGTCAGCCACTGTAACCAAAGTGCTCTTATGCATTGCCATTATGCATAGTGCAGCTCCTCGGGAAAATAATTCAGGTGAAAGATGTCCAGCCTTAAAGTATATGTGCTCTTTCATCTAATATACCATTTTAAATCATTTTAGAAACCACATGATGAAAAATATATTCCCAATAATAACTAATTTTTGATTCACAAAATAAGCATTGACTGTAATGTTGACTATAAATTATCCATATAAAATGATTTCTTTAACTTATTTTACAGAAAAGTTTTATTTAGTAATGTATATGTAAGGTCTATATATTATATATTATGTGAATTATAGTATAGAATATTCATTATATAATTATTAATAAATGATATATTATATAATATACATTATACAGTATTTTATATAGCATTATATACATATCATAAATATTATGTGGACAATGTATACAATCATAATGCATGGCATACGAATTTCACAAGAGTGAAGGCATACTAAATGATGGCATTTCAACCAATTCCATTTTTTTTCCTGTATTATTTGGGCATTCTCCGTATACTCTATGATCAACAGTATTATTTCTATGACAGAAAATTAATTTCAAAGAAATATTAATAAGCAGATATAAAAAGGAGAAAATGGCTATTAAAGTGTTATATTTTAGCACAAAATGAATTAGCTATGATATTTTTTGATATTTATAGCATAATTGATCACCTTTTTCACACATCATTTTCATTTCTTTGGAGGTAGTTCACTTCAAGAGTGTATCTGAATATCACTTTCAATTCATTCATCTCTTAGAATACTAATTTTAATTTTTAATAGTCTGTCAATACAGTTAATATGATATACATAAATACATAAGACATACCACAAGCAAGGTAAATTAGTAAATTCATTCAAAAGATAAAATTCTGAAAAAAATCAATGTGATTCTCATAGAAAAAAAAGAGGAAATCATGATACAATGAGAGAAAACATGTTTTCTTTTTAATTATTTTGGCTGGGTAAGTGTACTATTCAGCTGAAGATATGATAAATCAGAAGTAAAGTAAGATTTACTCTATGATTTTTCTTCTCAGCTTTTAACTCATATTTTGTAGTAATCACAACCGAATTGGCTGGACATTGCTGATGCCCATGTCTAGAAAGACAGTTGTGATGGCTAATGTTACAAAGGTGTCAGGGACTGGAAAAATGGGCACACCTGTGAGAGATGGTCTTAGGTTCTAAGACTCAACCTAAAGGTCAATGACATCTTCTTGTGTCAGCCCAGATAAAAGAGGCCCAAGGGAAGATCTTTGTTCTTTGCCTCTACCTCTTTGAGTCTTTCTGGTGAGTTCATCGATACTCTTGCCACTGACACCACTTTGCCTACTTTCTTTTAATGACATAAGAACTGAGCCTCCCCAGGCTTCTAATATGGACTGAAGATGGATGGCCCTTCAAGAATTCCTCAAGTTCTCCAACCAAGTTAGCATTGCTTAGGCCTCCAACCTTTGAACAGAG
This sequence comes from Phodopus roborovskii, assembly GCF_943737965.1. Taxonomy (NCBI): domain Eukaryota; kingdom Metazoa; phylum Chordata; class Mammalia; order Rodentia; family Cricetidae; genus Phodopus; species Phodopus roborovskii. Next base: position 30,612,395 of record NW_026126525.1, on the reverse strand, counting down.
AAGTTGTTGGCTTCTCAGTCTCTCTATTAGGAAAACACTATTGCTGACCTCCCAGGCCATATAATGTAAGCTGATCTTAAAACACATTCCCCTTCTTAAAAATATATTCAGTCTATCAGAACTTCTCTGGAGAACCTTGATTAATACAGACAGGATTTCAAATTATACACTTATATATCAATTAAATTAAAAGAAAAGAAGTATCACAAGGGCATAAAGAGACAGACATCCTTCAGTTATAATAAACAAAGAGTATAAAATTAGATCTGGACTAACTGCTTAACAGTTATGTAGCTTGGTCCTCTTTATGACTCCTAGCATTAGGAACAGAAGCTCTCTTCTATCTTTTTATTGGCTTTTGGGACTCTACTACTCATACTGGGTTGTCTTTTCCAGTCTTAATTCAGAAGAGATACTTAGTCTTACTGAAACTTGGTATGTCGTGTTTTATTGATACTCAAGAGATATCTGCCCTTGCCTAAAAAGAAAAGGAGGAGAAGTGGATCAGGTAGTGGGAACAGAGGTGGTTGGGGAGAGGGACTAGAAGACTAGAAGAGGAGAGGACTGTGACCAGGATATAAAATAAATAGATAAATAAATTTCTTTAAAACAGCAAAGAAAATATGAGTAAATCTAGGGATTCATATGAGTAATTCTAATACAAGCATGTGTATGTGCATATGCATATTGAGAAAGGGAAGGGGCAAATATGAAAAGACAGATAGAAAAAAATGAAAGAGGGAGAAAATACCACTTGGAAAATCCTGGAAATTATGAAGAAACTCAAATTTCAAGATACACAATATGTTTGTTCTACATCTTTGTTCTAGAGTCCTCCCTGAACCTTAATTTTCCTAGAAATTCACATTCTTATTTGTGCCTCAATTATTCATTTATTAACAACCTCACATTTTCGTCTTTAAAATGTCTCTATTTTTATTTTATTTGTGTGTGTGTGTGTGTGTGTGTGTGTGTGTGTGTGTGTGTGTATGTATGTGTGTGTGTGTGTGTGTGTGTGTGTGTGTGTGTGTGTGTGTGTGCCAGTATTTATTTTGGTTACTCCTATCTGAAACCCCTTATTCTACCAGAAGAGCAATACATTTTATTATCCATAATCTCCAATCCTTAAAAGCTTCCACAGGTTTCGGCAAATTCACATGATCAGAAATTGGAGTTGCTCCTGTTACGTCATTAGACTGATCATCAGTCCACCTCAGCAGTGCTTTGTATCTCTCTACAATACTGAAGCCAATAGCACACTGCAGCTTGCATAAGCAGATAGGGCAAAGGCTCAGAGGACGCCGGTCAGACTCTTCCAAGTGATTGGAGCCTTGCATTAAGCATGAGAGCCACTGGCAGTGTTGAAGTCCAAATATGTGTCCGATCTCAAGGGTTAAAGTCTTACAGAATCGCCACAGCAAAATACTAGTAATCTCAGGATTGTAGTAGTTATCAAAAATGGTGTAGTCATTAGAAGATGTTTGAGTAGGCTTCTATTTTTAATATAAATTATATGACATTCTGTAGGACCCTGCATGGACCCCCGAGGCGCCTTGAGTAAGCCTGAAGCTGTTTGCTGGAACTCCTTGCCCCAAGGCTGTTGTTGGTACTCTTCCAGTTTTTGATGACACACACCTCCTGACAACACAACTCAAGACAATACACACTACATAGGGAGGAGCTAAGCCTAAAATGCCTGTAATTTTCCACTGTGCTGTAAGTCAATATTTAAGCCTGTTTTTTTCCCCTCAATAAACGGCATTCGGCCTTTGGCATTCTGACATTGCCATTGAATGAATGACCCGCTGTCATGTCTTTATTTCAATCTCTAGGCCTTTGCCAGATTCGTGGAACAGATCATAGCGCGGGCGCTACAACATTGTACCTAAGCAAGTATCTTGTTAGGCACCCCATAAATATAGGTAGAAGAAAGGCCTTCCCTATATTGAGTTGCTGGATAAAGGGGAAATTCACTCCTTCCTGCTGCAACTGGATTCCAGGAGTTCAGCTCAGTGTTTATCTGTGGGTGTCTGCTTTTAGGCTGCAGAACCACAGAGACAGCTGACCTGAACAAGGGGGAGCTCATGGACTCCCAGACCAGCATTGGACTGACTCAGACTCCTTGAACATGGGTCTCAGTTAGAAGGCCTGGACACTCTAAGGAACCTCTGAAAGTGGAATTAGGATGTATCCCTGGTACATGAAAGGACTTTGGGAGCACATTCATCTTGGAGGGATACTCCTTTAGCCTAGAGGCAGGAGGGAGGGCCTAGACCCTACTCCAAATGACTTGACAGATTTTGATGATCCTCCTGGTGGACGGGGAGGTGGGGTGGGATGGGAGGGTGGTTGGGGGGCATGGGAGGGAGAGGTAACTGGGATAGATATGTAAAACAAGAAAAATTATATATATATATATATATATATATATATATATATGGTGAAAATCACATAGAATTCATTTTAAAGAGACTGTTTCTTTGACTTGAAAGCAAATCTTATCATTAGAAAAAAGTGAATGTGCAAGGTTATGTACTCAGACTCTTTAATATTCTATCAGACATCAATTAAGAGTTTGATGTGCACACCATAAATCCTGGTCAGCGTTTTGAAAGGCAATTTGGAAACTTTGTATAGTACAGAATAAAGCCTTCAGTGAAAATGAAGTCTAAAACTATACCCTGTGCTGGCACATCTCTCTATTTTTGTCTCAGAGAGAATCTATAGAGAGCCACACAAAGGCAAACAGGGTAGTAGGTCAATGGCACACTCATCCCCTGGGCTGTAAAGCTGGAGGATTATTAATAAGATCAAGTTACAGATTATTCCTTGCTATTAGCTCTTCACTCCAAGGAGAATAAAATATACAGATTAGTAGCAAATTCAAGCTATTAAAATTCCATTGAAATGAAAGCATGGCCCCATTTTTATGCTTTACTCTATGCCTTAAAGAAATAAGATGATCCAGGAATGATAATGAATTCAAAGAAAGCTTATTTGGGATGCTTAAGGAAGACCATAGGGTTGCTATTTTCTACCCACCACTAGACTGCTCCTAAAGACTATTTTTTCAGTGAGTAGAAACAAGACAAAGCAAATTAAACTGTTGGAATGATAAGAAGTCAAGCTACGTTTTAAAACTATTAATATAAAGTTGTATTATGAAGATAGTAATTTTGGTTCCTCTCTTTGGACCCACTGAACCAGAACTTAATGTTTAGCTTTTCTTCTATTCTGGGTCATAATGAATGCTATCAGCTTGGAAAATTCTCTAAATTTCTGTAAAGACCTAACTCTTTCTATCTGTAAGTGTCAAATAGCCAGAACTAAAACTTTTGGAGTTGGAGAATTGAAAAACTATTAGTAAAGGCAGCTGATATCATGAGGAACAGGCATGATTTACAGCCCAGTAAATGAAGAGCTTCGATTGCATCAGTTCACAAACTGCTTGGTTTTTCTCATATTTTAAGTAAGAAAGTCAATGGAATTTTTGTGGAATATTGGGGAAACCCTATAGAAAAGATCTTCAGTGGCAAAGTGTCTCAGTAGATATACTGAGTGAACTGAAATTTGAAAGGAAAACACAATGGAGATGACATTGTTCAACACTGGGCATTTGTCCTTCATAACTTTCAGAGATATCCCCTGGAACTGTACCTGTATGAAAAGAAAAGCTCTATTCAAGTATTCAAGAATACATTAATTCTAATGTATTGATTATATTGATCCTCAAAAGAAGAAAAATGCAGTTTAAAACAGTTGGATCAATTTAAATATGGAAAATAAATTTTTCTTATAATCTATAAACTGTGTCAAATCTTTACCAAGTGAATCATTTTCTCCTCAGCTAATTATTTCCATATTCATCTCATTTAGTTCATAAGAACAAAATTGACATACCATATTGTATATTCAATATATACCATATTTTCAGTATTTTTTATTTAAATTCCAAACATCCAAGATTTTGATATTTTCACTCAGTCCAATGTTAATGCTCTGATAACTATAAAAATGCATATAATTGTAATGAAAGGCTTCAGTGTGGTGATTACATAAGTATTTCAAAATTTAAACAGTATAACCTTCTGTATTATATTTTCATAAAATATGCAAACACAAAATGATATGGACACTGTACCTTGGAATCCAGTCTCCATAATGAGATAAACAGAGATCTGGGCATGCTTCAAGTCATGAAGAAGAACTTATAATCAGTTCATGGGAGCACAAAACCTATTTCACTACAGTTTAGAGCTGTGTCTATTACAAGGATGTAAACATCAATATGGGTGTCAGGGATGACAGGCAAGGATGACTATGTAAAGCCACATCTTTATTCCCAGATAATTATCTAAATAAAAATGGGCAAAAGTGTAGGAACTTGCATTGGGAGAAGGGTTTTCTATATTCCAAAGCTGTACAGACACCCAGAATCCAAGCCTTTGGATTCATGTCCTAGTGGAAAAAGTTAGTACATCTTTGGAAAGGATGAGAGACAAATTCTTCAAAGAAAGAGAAACCCAAACAGTGAGGGATTTATGTGAAATGATGGCAGTATCTTCTTTTGGACAATTTTTACAATTATTCACATATATGGGTTACAAAACTCTCATGGTTCTAGCCTTGTTTTCCTAAAAGTTAAAGTAGTTAGCAGATCTTGGCAATCCCTTCCTGTCCTTATTATGGCATTATGTATTCCAAGATCTAGCTCTCACAGCATACAGAATTATAAGAATGACACTTCATCAATTAATGCAAAAGTAAATGTATGATCATATATTATCAGAAAGAAGGTCCTATTGTGGTTAAATAAGGATCAGGATAAACAAATAGGCCAAATAGATGTTTATTCAGGGAGAAATAACTTACAACCTAGACATATGAACACCAGCAAGTTCCATCGGATCCTCTCCTCTCCGCAACTCGCCAGCAAGAGCACATCTCCCAGCTCCTCCTCAGACCTCCTTCCACAAGTCACTTCCGCCCCTGGCTCCACCCCCAATGGGCATGGTCAGTGCCACAGAAGGAGACAAAGTGAATATCCCATTACAATTCCCCTTTTAGTCTAAAGAAAAGATTTAGGCTTGATACAAAACTATATACAAAACAGTGAATAACAAGTGTGCTCTAAGAAAAGGAAAATTGAGAACAAAACAACCTACATATTTAGTCCTAGGGTGAAGACATAACGGGGTTTACAATAGAGTTGTCCTAAGCTAGAAAACGTAAGTCTAATACCTAATATATTTAACTAGGAAGAGAGAATAATAGTTGTGATAGTTTAATCTTCAACCTCATCAAGACCTGAGAAGGAAAATAATGATACTAGGATAGACAAGAAGTGCGGATGGGCAACTTCCAAAAGGTGAAGCAAGGACAGAAATAGCAAGCTACCTGGACAGTCACCCAAGGTCTCACAGCAACGTTGGTACAACCAGTTTTGGCTAAGGTCAAAAGAACTTGACAGACCACAACAACTGCAGGGAGGTAGAAAGGCTGTCTTACCCTGACTTGGCAAAGTCCAGCAGTCTTTTATATTTTCTCCTGCAAGCATATAGGACTGCATATCCAAATCAGTGGTCAAGGTGGGGGCAGTTCTTTGCCCAAGAGGCCATTAGCTGAGGCGAGAATGAACTCCAGCAGGAGCAACAACAGTGTCCAACATATTTTCTGGAAAGTGGACAGTGCTGTCAGGAGCAACAGTGTCTCATGTCAATGGAGTACTAATATTAAAACACTTAAATGCCATGTTCTGCATGTCTATGAAGTGATTGAAGATTAAGCATCTATGTCTGACTAATCTCATAGGTAAAGGAAACATGAGTGAAGATAATCTGTAATACTCAGGAACTTAGCTAAAAAATTGATTGAAACTTCCCTGAGTAAAGTAGGAACAAATACCTAAACAATATCACTATGTACATATACATACATATAAATCCCTAAAATAGAGGTAGAGTAGAAATATCAAAACAAGAGGTAGAACTATAAAGGGCAGCATGATAAATATCTCAAATTGTATCAATATACAAAATGTCTTGAATACAAGAAAAGTATACATACATAGAACATGGTAAGAATAAATGTGCATAAATTGTATCAATATACGAAATGTCTTGAACATAAGTAAAAGTATACATACATAGAATATGGTAAGAATAATGTGCATAAAACATAAGTGGAAATATTTCACACAATATAACAAAATATAAACTTAATTTTACATAGCTTACCACAAATAAGAATATATAACAATGTAAGATGTAAAATACTATTATCTCACTCTTACTCAATAATTCACAAGAAAATAGGCTAATCTACCTATATCCCATCTAAACCATAACTTTCCCAACCATACCCTATTCCTGTCTAAAAGATAAACCCGAGTGTAAGCATCACCTTCCATACCTGACCCTAAATAACTAAAACCAACCCAAAGAAGATGACTATTATCCCCAAAATTCCAAGGCCACATTGGCTTTGCTCAATGATTGACTGTGGCCAGGAAGTATAAACCAAATTAAAAAAAAAAAATTCCCTCCCCAAGTTGCTTTTCTCATGCTGTCATAGCAATAGAAAATATAGCAAAGACAGAAAGGGTTACTAGAGAAAGGATTACTGTTATGACAGAGTTGATGGTGTTGTCATGGGAGGATTATGGAAGATTTTGGAACTTTGAACTGGAAAAGCCATTGAAAGTTCAGTGCTTAATGAACAGTTGTGGAAACTTGCAAGATAATGTACAGATAACAGAAGTGTGGATTGTGAAGTGTCAGAGGGAAATCTGAGAGTCCCTAAATGACCATTCATGATGTATTTGAATTAAGAATCAATGGTGTCTGGTCAGCTAGAGCTGAAGAAACATCTGCAATTAAGGAGAAACCAGTACCACTAAAATAAACCCTATTCTTTCTAAGACAATTAAGTCTGACCATCTGAGGTTGCGAAATTAATGGTGGTTAAGAACAGACCACTGTTCTTAAGGTGAAATCTCCATTTCTCCAGGGTCACCAGACACAAATTGGGGTCCAGAGATAGACAAGACTGAATCTCATGCTGACAGCCAAACTTGATAGTGCATATGAGCTTCCTGAATGGTGAAGGTTCTGAAAGTTGGAAATGGTCATGAAGAGTAAGTGAGGCTTCACAACATGAAAGACCTGGAGAGTACATTAGTGAAAGTGCAACAGTCATTTTAGTGGAGACTAAAAAGTTTCTGCACCCAGATAAGCCTCTCCACTGACAAATCAATTCAATTCAAACCTATCAATCAGGATTAGAAAAAGCCCATATTTAAAGGATACAGAGCTCCTGCTGGCCTCCCAGACCCACTCCACCCCACGAACAGGAGAGGGGAAAGACAGACAAAACCATGAGTCTGTTTTCTTGGAGGCTTAAATTCCCTGTGGGAGTGGTCTGAACATCTCTGGGAGAGGGGTCATCATTTGGCTGCCTTTCTGAAATGCAACAGGTTTTGGAGGGAGATAGGGTAGGTGGGTTTGGGTAGAACTTCCAACATAACATCCCAGACTCTTTGGGTATATGGATACCAGGAACTGGGATGAAGCTTCTACCAAAACAGAGATCCCAAGACTGAAGTTTTCAAGGAGAGAGGGCTTGGTACCATGTAGCAGGTTCAGCATCTCTGGAGACAGCACAAGAAAGGCTACTGGCGAAGGTGAAGCCAGATGCACTTGAAATACTAGGACTTTTGAGATGAATCTGGCCTGTGCATACAGAAACAGCTGTCTGTACTGTGAATGTCAGCACTGGAAAGGCTTGTACCCAAGTCCTTTAGAGCATAATGTGGGATTTAATTTACATTGCTAGACTTTGGTTTTGATTTGGTCTGATTGCAATTGTGCCCTGGTTCTTTCACTTTGAAGTCAGAAGTATGTAATTATTTTATATTTTATAGGAGCCCATAGTTAAAGTAATTAATTTGGTGGTTTTAGAGATACATTAATTTTTTAGAGATATTTTGGATATTTTAAAGATAATGAACTTTTAGTAAAGACAGTTATATATGTTTTATATTGTGATATTGGCATTAATATAAAATCATGAGATTAAAAAACAAAAGCAGCATCATGGTTCATTATTAATGTATTGGTGTGTCAAGTTGACCAGGAGTCAATTTTCTTGGTTAATTTTTTTGTCAACATGACACAAGCTAGAGTCATCTGGGAAGAGGAAAACCCAAATCAGAAAAATGTCACCACCAGATTGACATATAGGTAGTACTACAGGTCTTCTTCTTGGTTAACTATTAATGTGAGAAGGCCCAGCCTGTTATGGGTTGTGTTGCTACTAGGTGTTCTTGGGTTGCATTTGAAAGCTGGCTAAGCCATGGAGAGAAAGCAAGTAAGAAATGTTCCTCCATGGTTTCTACTTCAGAAATTGTCTTCAGATTCCTGCTTGAGTAGCTGCCTTGGCTTTCCACAATAATGGGCTCACATTTTCTTATCCTGTCCTCAGAAGTAGCTCTTGAGTATTTGCTTGTTTTTCAGCTTCTGATTTTATGTTGGTCATGCTGACATTTTAAAAAAAAATTCTTCCTACTGTAAAAGGTAATTCAATCTTACCAGACCAAGGAATACATTCTTGTTGCCTACTTCAAAGTGGGACATTATCATCCACTTGATAATCCATTTGAAAAGGGGCAAGTTTGTTATTGGCAGCACTAATTGTGTCAGTGAATATCTCTTTGTCCTTGTCTTGGGAGGCAGCCACTGTCTATATGAGAAGGAGTGACACTGACTATGGATTATCATTCCATTTGTAACAACCTGATATTTATAGACCCCATGTGGTACCTAGGAAGCAGTTGGTTGCAGATGTCCCCTTTCAATACCATTCTTCCTGCCTAGCATCACCAATCACATTGAAATTTGATGGGAATGGAAGGGCCTATGGCCAGGCACTAAATCAGTGACTGAATAAAACAGATTCCACCACATGCTAAGCAAGCACTAAAGAAGCCATATAGTTATGGGCACAGAAAGGGATTTCATAAGGATGAACCTGAGAATTAGCTCAATAATGGGTTAATTTAAATTCCTAATTTAAGGGGACTGTAGCAGAAGCAGTGTTCTCAAGAGAGCAAGCTGGAGGAAATAAGGAAATGTGATGATTATTAAAGCCAATGCTGACATCAAAGGGCAAGATCCCCATGCTGTGATCATAGCAAGCAGAATGCTCCACAAAAAGCACTGGGACTCAAGCTGCCATATTTGGCTTCTGTTAATTTCCATATCTAAACATATTCTAAAATAGAAAGTGCCATTGAGGCAAAATGCATAACTCACAGAGTTAAAATAACCATGTAATAACAACACACATTCATGGACTCTCCTAGTGAGCAAACGTAAATGGCTCTTATTTTAGGTGAAAAAAAAAAAGCTGAAAGAAGTTATGGGGGAAAAAAGGATATGGGGATTCTTAAAGAAATACAAACTAAAATGTACTATTGTCTTATGTGACATCTCCTTCAAAACTAAGAGATGACCAATCTCAGAAATTCTATGCCCACCCACTGAATAAACAGCTGTACTGAGAACACCTTCTTGGTATTATATTACCATCTTTTCCTATTTAAAATGTATTATATTATATTATGTTATATTATATTATATTGTGTTTACCACAATATTAGCATCTTTCCAAGCATGTAAGCCTAACCCATGTGTCTCTCTGACAAACATAAATGTACCTATGACAATACAATCTCACATTACTATTAACTGTGTGGAGCACAGATTTTATTCCCTGAGTATCTTGTCTTTTTAAGAATTTGGGTTTTCTCTAAGTTACATACAGCAGTAACATTTTTATTCAGAGTTTTCCACCACTGCCTACACTGTTTAATGTTTCATTTACTGTGGTAAAACTATGTGACATCTACCTTCTTCCCAAACTTATGTGCATCTGCCAGCACTGTCAACTACACACCATCAGCTCTGCAAACAACCTTGTGCTGAGTGAACAGCAGCTCTGGGTTCACCCAGATGACATATGCTGCCTGTACTGTTTGTTTCTGAAGACAGTCATGAGTATAGACTCTAGCTCCCTTCTGGGAAAGGAAATACACTTCAGTTTCCATCTTATTGATACTTCCCCCTCCCTTTTTTTTCTCTTTTTTAATTTTCATGATTTTTATAATACCGTTCAGAAGTCAGAAGGTGCAGTCTGGACTTGGAAACATTATGTAAACTATATTTATGTGTGGAAATGACTAAGTATGATGAGAACTAGGCCTCTCTCAAAGGTGTTTTTAATCACAATAAAGGGTGAATGAAGAAAATTTTTATTGCTCATTGAAAGTCATTTCAATGGTTAGTTAGCTTCTCTATTACCTCGTTTCTAATACGGAAACCACATTTCCTTGTTACAAAAGCCTGGTACTGTGTATTGTTCTATGAGATTATTAGATTATCTCTAAAGACATTCTTATCCAATTAATTATACATTTGCTCTCTCTCCAAATCCATTTAATTTGAAGGCCTTCCTAGAATCACAGCCTATAAAATGAAAACAATACAAAAAGCAGCAAGACAACTCAGTACATGATTATTAAAAGCCCAAACATATTAAGTTATATGCAAAACAGAGAACTAAGCTCATGAGATTGGGTATGCTCACATAAACAATAAGCATCTAATCTATTTTGGCTCACATATTTTAGGAGATTTCTAGGGCTTGAGAGATGCTAAAAAATTTCAAAGAAAGGTCTGTCCTTGATAACCTTAGACAACAGCTTTTCAAAGCTGGCAAGATGACTGACTCACTAGCTAAAGGCAATGACCATGTAAGCCTGGTGACCTGAGTTCAATCCTCAGAATTAAAATAAAGAAAGGAAAACAGAAAAGAGAATTTATTCCACAAACTGTCCTCCTTCAATAATAGCCTTGCTAGAAAAACAAACAAATAAATAACAGAATTCTCATCTTAAAATCTTTTCATCCCAGCTCTGCAGAATATTTTACTCTCTTATGAACACAGTAAGTTGTAGTAAGTTTTGAGACAGAAAATGAGAACTAGTGGAGAGTTTACTGTGATGTATAATAGAATATCTATTTACAGGTGATTGGAATGTCATATGTGTGGTCTCCACACTGAAGACACACATTCATAGAATATTAATAGCATTGTAGTAACACAGAAATATTAGGAAATATTGAGGAATTTATGGAATTGGATAAAATAAACTAATATTTTATTTGGTTAATAGACTTAGATATACTAGTTCTGCATTGAAATATTGCCTTTTGTCTTTAAAGAAAAAAATAATAAATTCATATTTTATATGCCATTCTAGAGCCTTCATCTAGTAGCTGATGGAAGCAGAAGCAGACATCCCTACCCACTAGCTGAACTCGTAGAACAGTTACAGAGAGGGAGGAGTGGTTAGCAGAGGGGTCAAGACCAGGCTGGAGAAATCCACAGAATCAGCTGACCTGAATAAAGGGGAGCTCATGCACCCCTATATGATAGCTAGGAAACCAGCATAGGACTGACCCAGACCCCCCTGAATGTGGGTGTTAGTTAGGAGGACTGGGTAGAATATAGGGCCTCTAGTAATGGATCAGTATTTATCCCTAGTATATGAATGGACATTGGAAGCCCATCCCACATAGAGGAATACTTTCTCAGCCAATGCACATGGGGGGAGAGCCTAGGCCCTCTCCCCAAATGATATGATAGACTTTGAAGGCCTCACCCTCCCTGGGGAGCAAAAGGGGGTGGGCTGGGGTTTGGTAGGGGTGATTAGGGAAGATGGGAGGGTGAAGGAACTGGGAATGACATGTAAAACAACCTTGTTTCAATTTTAAATAAAAAGGGAAAATATGAACTATTAAAAAATAAATCCCTATTGATTTATTTTCTTTAATCATGTGAACTAACTTTATATGTTGTAACAATCTAAAAAACTAAGTATTGTTGTGAAATGATAGATTAAAGTGGGATTTTTGTTTATTTACATCCTGGTCATAGTTTCTCCACTCTCCTGTCCCTCCCCAACACCCACCATTTGTTTCTATCTCCTAATCCACTTCTCTTCTGTTTCTGTACAGGAAAGGGCAGGTCTCCCATGGATATCAACAAAACATGGCATATGAATTTACAGTAAGACTAATCACTTGCCCATGTATTAATTAAGACTGAGCAAGGTAACTCAGTGTAATAAGTAGGGTCCCAAAAACCAGTAAAAGATATGGAGATAGCCCCATTTCCTACTGTTAGGAATCCCACAAGAGAACCAAGCTACACAAGAATAACATGTATGTAGAGTGCCTAGTCAATCCTTTGCAGGCTCCCTGGTTTTTGGGCCAGTCTTTGTGAGCGTCTATGAGCCCAAGTTAGTTGATACTTAAGTTTTCTTGTGATGTCCTTGACTCCCTCTGGCTCCTACAATTTTTTCTCCCCTTCATCTTCATGTTTGGCTGTAGATCTCTTCATCAGTTGCTGGATGAAGCCTCTCTGATGACAACTGGTGCCAATTTGGTCACAGATAGCCAGTTCAGGCTACATATTCACTATTGCCAGGAGTCTTAGTTGCAGTCATCCTTGGAGATTCCTGGGGGATTCTCTTGTACTACATCTTTCCAGTAGTCTCTTTCAGTAATGTCCCCCCCAACCGACTCCCTAAGCTGATCATTCATGTTCCCATTTCCACCCACCCTTGCCCTCAGTCTATTCATGAAATATTCTCTATTTCCCCTTCCCAGGGAGATCCAGGTGTCTTCCAATGAACCCTCCTTGTTACCTAGTCTCTCTGGGTCTGTGAATTGTACATAGTTATCCTTCATTTTACAGGTAATATCCACTTACAAGAGAGTAATACCATGTTTGTATTTCCTGATGATTTTTTTCTTTCTAGTTCCATCATTTGCCTTTGAATTTCCTGATGTTGTTGTTTTCAACAATTAAGAAATACTCCATTGTGTAAATCTACCATATTTTCTTTGTTAATTCCTTCTAGGACATCTAGGTTGTAGTCTAAAGGGAGAGAGTAAATGTGGTAAACACAGTGTTCAAATCCAGGTATGTTTACCTCTAAAGCCCATGTTCTACCACTACAACACCTAAAAACAAGCATCTAAATATTTAGAGTATTTCTGAATCAATTATTCATATGCTACTGTTTATATAATACTTATATGTTCATATATAACCTCCTGTGAATAGTTACATAACTTCTCCAACAGAGCCCTTACAGAGAACATGCATACATGTTCATGCACATGCCCACAGACACAGGTTCCTTTGTTTATATGTTTAAATGATCTATAACTCCTGTGGGACAACTAGAATGTCTGACAAATGTTTCGATACATCATCTTTTCCAGTAGTTCAAAATTTAACAAATCTTGATCCCTAATTGTATGTAAAGGAATCCTTGTTTATGCAAGTGACATATGCATTAGTCATGCTCAATGTTTTAGGTTATGGGTTTTGTATATACATTTTCCTTATATATACATTTTCAATAATATATTTTAACATTTTATGAGATAGTTATGGTTGGAATTTAAAAACAACACTTTTACCCCATAAAATTGCTTTAGTGCTAACGTGGAATTAAAACTTAAAAATGGGAATACAAAGAAAAATAATGTCACAGACCCTCCAGAAAGCCCATCTGTGCAGAGCCCCCAATTTTCCCCAATTATTACCTTTTGCCATCTTGTATAGAATATCCTGCCACATGTGCCAAGTACTTTAAAGAGTCATAGTCAAAGAAGAAAAGAGCACCTCTGTGACTCTTGGCTGTTGGAGATAGTGTCTTCTGTACCAGCTCACGGCATTGATTTGCCCCAGTGGAGCATTGCTTCCAGAATGAAGTTGGGTGAATCACTTTTATAGGCTGATTCTTCTTCTGCATGTCACCTTGCATTAGTAATGGTTGATTCAGTTCTGTTGGCTAGAATTAAAGTTCTTTCTAGAGTAAGGTTAAACTCAAGTGGATGTCTTACAATTTTCTTTACTTGTGAATTATTATTATTTAGACCAGGGGCATTACATTTGTCTTTTCTTTGCATTTAAGTGTATTCTTGGTTATTATTTGTTTTTACATGAATTATTGCCTTTAGCTGACTAAAATAAAATATTTGTGGGGCAATATTTTAAGATATGGATGTTGGAATCAAATATACCTGAATTTGATTTCTGGTTCTGGCATTTAAGCTTGAACACATACACATATTTAAAAAAAAAATGAAAGGAAATGACACATCTCATCACAGCTACTGTAAGGATGGAAGAAGAGAATAAAAGTACCCACAGTACTCTCTGTGTCACATGTTAAGGCTTTAACAAGTACTGGGTATAGTAATTTTTCAGACACTGTTAGGTCAAGTAATCAAAAACACACATGGAAATAACTTGTTCAAAAATACAGACATTATCTTATATAAATGGTGCATAATAATTAGTCTATGAGTCCTACTATTTCAAATTCAGAGTTATCATATATTTTTATATTAACTGAACTTATTAAATGTACAGTTTCAATATATAATATATTTAAATGCTTTATATGTTTCTATGCAAAGCATTTAAATGTATACAAGAATAAGCACCAGGGCACATGAGCCTTAGGATGTTTAAGGAAAATATTTTAATTCATTGTATAGCAGAAAACAAGATGAATGTTCTATAGTTTACAGAGAAAGAAATAAAGATGCAAAATAAAAACAGCAAATGCTTCATGATGGATTTAAGAGCTTGAAGATACCGTAAACATATTTTCTGTATTACTAGATAAAGCTTTATTTGTACAATTTCTGAAGGAGCAATTGTGTTTGCATCTCTCAGGAGCTTGGAGGTAAGAACATACAGACACATGCTTTAACACTGAAATGCAGAAAGCCTGTTTATTTACCTGTTACTTACTACTAGTCACTAAAAATTATTATCTCATGTCCACTCTTCTCCAGTTCCTTTTCACTACAAGAAGTTGAATGAGCACACTTCTAAAAGCTTCCTGAATTATTAATATATGAAGACTCCTATCTTACTCATAAGGCCTTTCTATTTCTAGATATAGATGCTATTAAGACTTTTCTTGCATTCATTGTTCTCTGTGACTAGGTCTTGCATCACCAGTTTCAGTAGTGTGCCCTAGCTGCATCCAATTAATTCATGAAACATAGATGTGCAAGTTGTTTCTCAAATCCACATTCTGTAATATCACTCTGAAAACTAGAAAACAACTATAGTGGATATATATGCTACAGAAATCAGCAATTCTACAAAAAGGGGTTCAGTTTGGGTTTTGTTGTTGTTTGTTTATTTTGTTTATTTTGTCTGGAAACACAGGTGTCAACAAATTTACTCAACCTCCATAGTCTTGGTTGGAACAGTAATCTAACTATATAAAATCCCATTATTGAGATAGGTAAAAATATTAAAGTATTATTAATGTTATGTAAATAGACTTTGGAACAAGGTGATGTGTAGAATTGCCAAAGAAATACCTTATTTTATTATTATTTATTCTTCTATCATATATTACATTCTGAAAACAGTTTCTCCTCCCTCCACTCCTCCAGGTTTCTCCCCCCCACCACCTCACCTGTGAAGAGGAGGGCACAATCTCTGACTCTCTTGTATGCTCTTGGGACCCTTTTGCTTTACTGGGTTGCCTCATCCAGGTTTGATATGAGGGTTTTTGCCTAGTCTTACTTTAACTCTTTATACCAAAGAAATATCTTGGAAAAAAAATAGAAATTACAATAATAAAATTATTCAATGTTACCAAAATGTTCTCTCATAAATAAAATTAAGTATTTTAAGATATAATGTATATAAACTTCAACATTCTAGTAATGATCACAAGTATGCATAAACTTACAAATATGAAATAGAAATATACAAATAGGAAAATTCAGTGTTTTTTATCTAAACTATTAAAAGTGTTAATTCAATACAATCAGTAAAACTCAGTTACCTTTATATATGGGCTTCAATCTGAAAGGTTATACAAAAAGAGAATGTATTATTAGAAAGTGGAAGAGAAGAAATAAGCAGTAGTACAGAGAAAAAGGAATATGAAGAAAGTAACCTTTCACTCATAAGCTTTAACTCAGAGATACCACCTTAGTAAGTGCTCTATTCCAGTGAAGAGACACCCTGATCAAAGCCACTCTTATAAAAGAAAACATTAAATCAAGGTTTGCTTAAAGCTCTAGAGGTATAGTATAGTCAGTATAGTATAGCATAGTCATGGTGGCACACAGAGAGACATGATGCTGGAGAAGTAGCTGCTAGTTCTACATCGGAATGCAAAGTCAACCAGAGAAGAAAGAGCCTCTTGGTTTTTCTGGGCTTCTGAAACCTCAAAGCACACCCCAGTGATGCATTTCCTCCAACAAGGCCACACCTACTTAGTAAAGTCACACCTCCTAATCCTTTTAAGTAGCACCATTGTCTGATGACTAAGCATTCAAATACCAGAGCCTTTGGGCCATTTTTATTCAAACCACCACAGTACTCTGTAAATTTCAATATTTCCAAACAGTTAACTATCCATACAAAAATGTTATAATATTAAAAAGAAAATTTGTAAACTACAGAGCTTTTAATTATGGTGTTATAAATTCATTGATGAGCTGGAATGGAAAGACCTTAAACATAGAACTTTAATAGTAGTTTCAAAGTAGTATGACCTTAAGTCAGTGGTTTTACCTTCTATGGGATTTTTAAGGTATTTTATAATTTTTTAAAAGTAAACATTGAGTAATTTTAATTTTGATGCTTATAAAATAAATGTGCTACTCAGTGCATTTTTTCTGTATTGGATTTGTCTTTGCATACATTTATTTAATGCATTTTGATTACCCTGCCCACTCATTTCCAGCATCTGTGCCACCCCTGTCATCCCACCTTCTGCTTAGAAGTCTCTTTCCCACACTCACATGTAGCTGTGGTTTTGTCTGTTTGTTTTTTACCTACTAAGTTTACCTGAGGCCTTCTATGCTGCTAAGTGTTTGGAAAGCTCATTAGTATTAAAGACAGTGTCTTTCCCTTCTCCAGAGTCCATTATTTAGGTCATTGGCTCCTTTGTCAATGTACGGTGATATGAGTCCTTTCCTGAACTACAATTGACTGTTGATAGGGCTAGGACCAGTTTGTAGAGACCCAGTAAAAGGAACCTAGGGAGCTTCAACTTCCATAGCATCATACTTGAACTGGTTATATCATGCAGGATAGTATTTTGTGATTCTTCTTATCTTCTTTCAGCTTTTCTGTTGTAATTTAAGAACAGCAGTGCTCTAGAGCAAGATACCATGAGACATGGTACAAGCAGAGTTTTTTTGGGGGGGCAGGGAAAGGGATCATTAAACGTGCAAAGGGGAAGGGGAAAATGATGAGCCTCTGGGATCAGCAGGGGAGAGGAAAGAGGGGGGCAGACAGAAAGAGAGAGAGAGAGAGAGAGAGGAGAGAGCAAAAAGGAGGAGAATGGGAGATGGGCAGGGCTCTTAAAAGGGAACATAGTGAACATACATAGGTGGTGTTCTTAGTGGCTGCAGCTGAGAGTGTATCCTGTCAGAACCCCAAGGACAGATAAGTATAGATGCCTGAATACTAACACTTACAACCTTTCTTCCAACTCTTCCATTATGCTTCTTAAGCTGTAGAGATGTGGTATAAATTTGCTCTTTAGGACTGAGCACTCAAATTTTACTTAGGCACCTTGAACAGCCTTTTTGTTCATTGCAAAACTGAGGTTCTCTGACTGAAGATGAGAGTAGTTTCTGTCTGTGAATTTAAATGCATTATTTAGAAGGCAGTGTGCATTCATGCCAATTTAGCTTTACAGCAATAGTAAGTTTACTTGTAGAGCCTTAGATCAAATGGGTTGATAGTACTAGCCATGAATTTTCCTCCTATCATGAGGACATCAAATCCAATTAGAGATATTGGTTACTCCATGATAAGCATGCCATTAATGTACTACTGGGCAATCTTACCTAGTCAATTGGTATTGTAGTTCTTAGGGTCCTTATTGGTTAAGATTTTAGATGCCAATTTTACTAAAGCAGCCTATATATACCCTCTAGGTCTAGAGAAGCTAGCCAAGAGGGAGGAGAATTTCCAAATCACTACCAGCTTTATTCCTATCCCTGTGTCCCCAGCAACAGGGTCTTATCAGCTGGTTCAGGTAGTTAGCCAAGAGTAATGATAAGAACTTGTCTTGTTTGGGTGACCTTTTGAGCTTCGCTGACAAACAACTCATTCATGAGAGGGTACAAGGATTTTGTTAAATTATCTGGGTTGGTTTTATTTATCTATTTGAGCAGTAATATCTAGCTGTACATAATTATTTTTAATATCTGAGTTTTTGTTGATTTGTTTGGTTTTTTGGTGGTTGTTTGCTTATTTGATTGGGTTTTTTTTTTTTTTTTTTTTTTTTTTGTCTGTTTTTGTTTTATTGGCTTAAAAGTTTTAGGTTTTTCACGTGAGTTTTACATAGCCTTAATTTTGGAAAACCCTCATGCCTTACCCATAGTATCCCCCATTCATCCACCCTATTCCTCCTGAAACCTTCTATCCCCAGTATTTCACCTGTCTACTTTTGTGTCACTAATATTGTGCTATTAACCCTCTGCCTTCTTAAGAGTTTGGTCACACTGATAGTCCCATTGCACTTTCTGAATTCTGTAGGTGGTCCAAGGTAACATTAAAGATTAAAACTTAGGACCCTACATTAACAAAATGAGGGTGATGTTTTATTACTGGACCTGGGTTATTCTTACTCAGAATACCCTTATCAAGTATAGTCCATTTACATAAGAAAGTCAAATTTTCATTTTTCTTGATGTCTGAATAAATTTCATTGTGTATATATGAGACAAATTTTACTATTCATTTATTAGCTAAACAATTTCCTAGCTATTGTAACATACTCAAATTTCTTAAATGTTGAAGATTTTTAACTGTACTCCCTATGCTGTTACACTGAAATTTTACAAATATGACCTGTATTGAAGACTTGAAGGGGGTCCTTGATATTCCTATATAATATGAATGCTAATAATAGATTAGCCTGCATCTTCTTTCTTTCATATCTATTGCATGTGAATTCTCTCTCTCTCTCTTTCACACACACACACACACACACACACACACACACACACACACACAATGTATTTGATATCCTTTTACATGTATAATAAGGAAAAAAATCTGTCTTGAGGAGTAGATGTAGGATGTGTGGACTCTGAAAATACACTACTTAACTGATCATGAAACTTCCTGGACTCTAAGGTAAGCAAGAGCAAGCTGGATTCTCTCCAGTCACCCTTTGAAGGAACACCTGATGTGATTTGTCTCACACATACCTTGACAGAGGAGATTTCTTCTAAGGATCAGTGGATTTTAACACCTTTGGTCAGCTTATTTTTCTTTGCTATTTTTCTTTAAAATTTCTTTGCAGTGTTTTCTAAAGCTTTATTAGCAAGTCTCTGAAAGTAGCAAATAAATTTAGAGGCTAATGTTATGTTGCAGTTGCTTACTCACAATTATTGTTTCAGAGTTTTATTCATCTGTGTATAAATAATTTAATGACTTTGTATTGAATTTGAGAACAATAAATAACTTGTAATAAAATAATTCAATAAAACAAAAAAGTAAATAAAGTGAAATTATGTATTACTTGAAGGGTAAAATCTGTAAGTGTAAAATAAAAATTGACCTCTAGAGGAAAAATATGATTGTGGCTATAAATTCTTCTGTCATTAAGATACAGGGCATTAGGTATTGTGAAACTTGTTTTTATATTTTCATTACTCTCATTTAGATTTAGTATTTTCAAACTTGAATGTATAATGTGAAAATGGAATGATAAATATATATGAAATATCAAAAAGTTCATACTAATAACTACAGTAAGGGCGAGAAGCACCAAACACTCATTTAAGCAAGCACTCTAGCTAGGTGCAAGCTCTGGTTCTGAAACTGCATGAACTGGAAAGTGAGTTCCACCTTAAATATTGTGTCTTAGATGCCTTACACTGCATGCTAGTGGTTCAGGGCTTTTCACTTGCAAACCTTTGTAGAAACAAAGCTTTTATTACTTATGCTTCTTATAAACCTATCTTCAAGGGAAACAGCATTCAGTTCTAGGCTGTCTCACCGTGTTAACTATCTGCACCATGAATACCCCTTCTCCTGGTCCATATTATCTTTTTTGTTTTATATTCTTGCCAAACATACATCATAAAACAATTTATAGAAGACAAATCTGTTTCCTTCCCTTCTATCCTAATCTGCTAAATATGACTAACTTCTTCTACACACATTTGCTCTTGATCCTTAGCCACTCTTTACTTAGACCAGTTTATTTGTCAATTTCATTTATTTTGACTGCACACTCCTGAGATTCCAAATAAACCTTTGTTTCTTCAAAAGTATGGATGTGAAATGTTCTCCAATGGCGCATGTGTTCAAAGTCTGGTCCACAAGTGGAAGACACTAATGTGAAGAGGTGGGATCTTCAACAAGCAGAACCTTGTAGGAGGTATCAATCAGGTCTCTGAGATGATGCCTGAGAAGAGGACAATGGGGACATGGTTCCTTCCTCTCTCTAAGTCATGAGGTGAACAGCTTTGTTCTGCTACAGATTAGCCATGAAGTACTGCCTGTCTGCAGCTACAAAGTCCATGGAACCTCCTGATAAGAGACTAACACCTCCCAACTGTGACCAAGCATGAAACTTGTTTCTTTATAAGCTGATAGTTATTATTATAGTAATAAAAACTAATACTTATAAAATTGGTACTAAGAAGAGAGGCAGATATTGTTATGGTGATATATTATTTATGATTTAATAAAGCTTGCCTGAAGTATCAGAAAGCAAAGTCAGCCACACTAGTTAGCTGCGGAAGCTAGGCAGTCATGGCACGCATCTTTAATCCCAGGACTCAGGAGACAAGCAGATAGATCTTTCTGAGTTCAAGGATACCCTGGATTGAACAAAAGTGAAGAGTAACAGAGCTCATGTCTTTGATCCCAGCACTAGGTTTCACATGTTTTTAATCCCAGCACTAGGCAGGTGGAGAAAGGAGAGTACGACTTGGTGAAGAAAGGAATATAAGGAAGAGGCAGAGAGAAATTAAGAGACTTTGCTGAGGTTTCGTGAAGACAGGATTGTCATTTCAGGTGGGTGGAGGTAAGATGTACAGGCTCGGCTCTTTTGCTTCTCTGCTCTTAAAGCTTAAACCCCAATATCTCTCTCTGAGTTTTTTCATTTTTCATGGTACATATTGTTGTTCTTTGATAAGATGGGAGAACATTTGAAACTGTTTTTCAGTGGCTTAGGAAAGAATCAGAGTAGTATGCTAGAGGAATTTTAGAATTATTCTAGCAATAATTATTATTCTAGCTAAGATGAAAGGGCAATTCTAGTAGAAGCTCAGAAGGCCAGAATGAACATAGATATTAGGAAAGTGAAGCTGAAGTTTCATGTAGTAAGGAGAATTGTATAGGAATTGGATTTAAGGAATTTTTGTTACAGTTTAAAATTAATGGGACAATCTGGGTTCTTATTCCTAATAGTCAGCATACTTTAGGTATTTGTTACAACAACTCCCACTCCTGCAATGTGTATGTTCTGGTATTTAGGGATGCTGTGACATTGTATGATTGATTATTCAAGTGGCTTAAACAAGAGGGTTTTTGTTCCCACATTTAAGCCTCCTTAAAAACTAAGACTACATTTTAGAGATATGATTTGTCTAGGATATTCTCTCTGTAGGTTGCATATGGCCACCTTCCTGCCATGTCTTCATGTGACCTTTTCTGTCCACATGCATCTTTGGCATCTCTTCTTATTCCTAAAAGGACAGCAGTCATATTGAATTAGAATCCACATGGATAACCTCATTTAACTGAGATCACCTCTTTAAATTTCCTGTTTCTGAATAAATCTGTGCTGAGGTATACTGGAGGTTATGCATGCAACACATAAATCCCCCATACAAAAACTCCAGCTAGTCTCCAACTCTTGCTGTAGCCATCAGCCATTGCTGAGAGCCCCGGAAATAAGATAGTTGTCTATTATCAAAAGTGTGCAGATGTGTGTAATATTTAGAAAAGAGAAGTACCTGAATTACTATTTTTAGAAACCTGACCTATAAACTACAGTTGCTTGCACATCACTTGTTTCCTACCCACAGTGATGGCTCCCAGGGACTTATGTTCTCAAAGCTAAATTGCAGCAATTCCTCACCAGCAAAACAGACTGTGTTCCCTCTCATCTCTCATCCTCAATGCAGTGGATAAATTCAAGGATAGTTTTCAAAATTGATGATGTTATTCTTTTTAAGGTTCATACTTAATATATGGAACTTTGTCCATGAACTGAATGTCTTCTCCTCCCCATACACCTGTGTTGTACCTCACAATGTAAGCAAGTTATTTGCTTTGGTAAATGGGGTACAGAGATTTGTGGCAGAGGCAGATAAACAGGGGAAGATGCCTTAAATGGTTTCCATTTGGCTTGTCACTTATGCTCCAGGAATCTGTCACAGAAGACTTCAAGTAACTGATAAAATCATTTACTTCTGTATATTAAACCATAACAAAATAGGTTAAGCTCCTATCTATAAACTAGCATAAAACTCAAATGATCCACAATCTGGAATGGATTTGTCCATTATAGAATTTAGCTTGGTCAAATTGAAATTAGCATTATGACTGGGAGCATGCAAGCAGATGCTTATTGTCATTGTGAATTGAGTTTTTTCAGTGGTTTCTTATATAATGATATTGTTGGTAATTAACCATTGATAAAAATAAGAGTATACACTATTGTCTTCCTCAGATCGTCTAACATCCACTAAAAAAAAAAAAAAAAAAGAAAGAAAGAAAGAAAAAAAGACAACTTGGATATATTTGTCTTAGTACTGATATATTGTTATGTTGAAATACCATGGTCAAGGCAATGTATAAAGGAAACATTTAATTAGGAGCTTGCTAACATTTTCACATGGTTAGTCCATGACCATCATGACAGGAAGCATGGCAGCAGGCAGGCACCCATGGCACTAGGGTAGTAGTTGAACACTTACATATTATCTGCAAGATGGAGGCAGAGTGAGTGTAAGGATTCAGGCAGCAGGAGCCTGAAACACCTGTCCAATAGTGTACATGGTTAAGAAGCCAATATCAATGAATGCTTGTTCTCACTTCACTTTCTCCTTTTTATACAGTCATGAATTTCAACCCATGGAATGGTACCACACAAATTAAGCAGTTCATCCTCATTCTACCTTAATTAACCTAAAATAGTCACCCAAAGGCATATCCAGAGGCCATCTCTCAGTTGATTCTATATCTCATCCTGTTGAAAATTAAGATTAGCCATCACACCAAGAATTCCCTGATTAGATTGTAATAATTATTTCATTTCTGTGCTTTCTTCAAAGGTCAGACTTAGATACACTTGACATAGATTTTAATGTAAAACTTAACTCCAGTACTCATATGCACACAACCCCCACATAGACACAGGAGAATATTTAAAGAAGGAGTGATATATTGCTATCTACTGAGTATAGTAAACTAATCAAATACTAAAAGTGGTGAAGAGGCCAAGAACCTCTGCATAGCCACTTATTTAAAACAGGTCAGTTATTCCTCATGTTTAAGAGTCATAATATTGAGAAAGATCTATAGAAACGTTATTTTCTAGTATAGATATTTTCACCTGTTAAGGAAATAAAAGCTAGAATTTGGAGGGTTGTAGAATCATATATTCTTCAGAAAAAAATATCAATAAGCAAAAGCATTATAATCCTTACCCGATTACATGGTCACTAGATAGTAATATAAAAATGTCAGTAAAGGTTGGATATGTATTCTTGGGTAATAGGAATTTCCAGGATTGCATATCCACATTTGTTTTTTCCCCATGTAAGGAACTGTTTCCAAGCTTGATGTGATCAGGTTGTGTGGCAATTATTAGTTAAATGATCAGAAAAAAATAATTGTTTCATCTCTATTTATAGCTATGTGTTCACTTTTAAGCCAATAACTGTCACAACAACAGTACTTTGTATCAAAAAGAGGTGCTTTAAGATATTAAACTCAATGCATAAGAAGTTTTTTATTATTGTCTACAGTATGCCAGATATTGCTGTCAGTACTGAAGATACAAGAATAGACACATTTACAAAAAGCTCTGTCATCATGATGCAGTTTATATTCTAGAAGGCACAATCAATAAACAAGAAACTTAATAAATTAGCAAGGACTTGTAGCACACCTGAAAGCTGTAAGAATTATGAAGGGGGAAACAATGGGAAACAGAAAAAGAAAGAGGTACCAGTTATCTTTTTGATCTTTTGATTTTTGGTTTTAAAACAAAGTCAAGATTCTCCAGACCAAGCACCCTGAATGTAGGTAGTACAAGTAGGTGATGTTGTACCTGGCTTGAGATGCATCATAATTTTAAACAAATGTGTGGAAGAAGTTTCACTGGGAGAGTGCCTTTTGAGCAATGTCCTGGAGAAGGTGATGGCAGAATCACAGATGTGTCTGTGGAAAACATTTACAGCTTACAGAGTAATCTCAGACTTCTAAAAAGAGAGCAGGAGATAATGAGAATGGAAATGACTTACTCAACGTTGGATGAATCAAAGTGAACAGATATTTTGGAAGCCTGTAGACTGAGTAAGAACTTGTGTTTCGATTTAGAAAATTCACAATATCAGCTCAGTTTCTCCCAAAGGTGATATTCCATGAGAGCAATAACAATAAGGTATGCATCTTATAATAATGTACTGACATCCTAGATTGACTCATGAAGGGTCTAAGTAATTAGAGGTCATAAACCTTTAACTTTATTCTGAAAAGAAAGAACTCAAATCTTCAGTAGAATTTCTGTACTAATAGACAAAGCTACAGTAAGTACTAGAGATTTTCTATATTAACCATCCTTGAATATGAATGAGATATGCATGTTTTTTGTTTGTTTGTTTGTTTGTTTGGGGGGAACACATTACAGCATATAGGGGTGCACTGCTATTCAGGGGATTAGCTATTTTTTTATTTCATTTTTTCTAATTGTGAAAGAAAATGTAGGAATCAAAAATAACTTTAAAAATATCTGTAGTATAAAATTGGGGCTGGTAGAGAAAGCATAAAGAAGAGAAAAGCCAATATAGAGAGCAAAGCAGCCACAATGCTGCATTGGTCATTTTGAGCAGTCCTGTTTTGCATCCTGGTTGTGGACCCAGTCTTCCTGCAGCTGATGTAGTCACTGCAGGCTTTGATTGGACCAGTGCAGCCCTTCACTGGGATTTCAGCCTGTAAGTTCCCCATTGTTTCAGTCTGTTTTCCTGCTTGTCTCTTTCTCTGTCTCTTCAGGGACCCAGGCTTCTTGTTCTTTCTAGATGCTGACACTATACATATTTCCTCTTGGGCTATTGGTCATTTCATACTTGCCTCCTCACATGATTGTCCTTTCTCCAGCTCTTCATATTCTTGGTGTGCTCCAAGGAAAATAAATGCTCTTTCGATTTGAAAGCTTCTACTTCAAATGCTTTATGGAAACAAATGAGATAATGTAAGAATAAACATAGGGACACTGAACATTTAAAGAAACAAAGAAATCCAGCCACAGTATAAGACCTTTGGTGACTACTGCTGCCACATTGACACACAAAAACTAGGGACTGAAGCTGTCTTCTCCAATGTCTAAATTTGTCTAACAATGATGAGTAAAAAGTCTAAGAGTTTGAATTAGATGCTAAAAGAAAATGGTTCAAGGAGAGATAACATGAAGAATTGGCATTTAAAATATTCTTTGGAAGGACAATATCTTCTGCTCCAAAGAAGCAACGGAACACTGAAGTAGATAACTCTGTACAATACTATCACCAGAGTTCACCATGTTAATTTTACAGGAGAAATTCTGTGGAACCCATAGTTTTCCTTCTAGTGAACTTTGACACATTCTTCATTTTAGAGCTATTTAATAGCAAACAAAGTGATGAGTTTATGACTGGTTTTACATTTTTCATATAAAACAAATTAACAGGCAGTATGAGATTTGTTTTTATATAAAAGTACCACAATATCAATTAACTTAGAAATTTGGAGACCTACTGTATTATATGTAAAAGAATTTCCAACTAAACCAATAGATCCTGTATGGGTACACACTTCTAAAGAAACACTAATCTTTGATGTGAGTATCTTCTTGAAAATATGCTATTTATCAACACCTGCAACACACAATTCTATATGTGTTTATAACTATATATGTATAGGTATGTGTACTATTTATAATATAAGCATGTGTGTAGATATATATGCATATGTATGTGTGTGAACATATGTAATAGAGTATGGATATGTTTATGGAATTATTTATAAATATTATTGATATTTATTGTACATGATATTTATATTACTTCAAACACTTTGATCTCTTCAGTTTTTCCTTTTATCTTTTATTTTGTATAACTACAGTAGTATTTAGTCTATAGTTGATTTTTCCTCAATACTTAGGAAAAATTTATCTAATTCCATGATGCAGTGGCCTGTGACTTAAGATTTCACTCTGGCTAGGTAAAACATGCCATCTTCCAGGCCTGTGTAAGTTTTCAATATTTCCCTCTCTTATGGTGTGTATGTTTTCTTTGTCTCAGGTCTCCAGCTGTTGTGTCACCTACATGTTTGTGTCAGTGCTCAGCTAGAGATGCCAGGGTGACACGAAAAGTATTAATGACCCAGAGAATGATTTGGATTCAAACTTCAAGTTGAATATCAGAAAAACAAACCAGCCATCCACTAGATTCTTACCTCTACCTCAGGCTGAAAAGGCTGATCCTGTGTCTTTGAGTTCTCACCAAATCTCAGACTGTAACCTCTCCTCAGTGTGCCTGAAGAATGAATGCCTCGTACTTGCTCCTGTTTTATGTACCCCTCTAGTGCTGGGATTAAAGGTATGTGGTCTGTTACTATTTCACAATGATTCAATCTCATGTATCCCATGGTGGCCTTAAACTCAGAGAGATCTGTCTACCTCTTAATCCCGAGTCCTAGGATTAAAGGTGTATACCATCTTGTCCTAGCTTCTGGCCACTGGATTAAAGGTGTATGCCTGGCTTCTATGGCTTATGGCTAAGTTTGTTTTCTGAATCCTCAAGCAAGCTTTAATAAATCATAAATAACAAATCACTATACACCAGTGTTCAGTATCTTTGATGTAGGTCCCTAGTTCTCTTTGTGCATTCCTCCTTTACAAAACCATGTTCTGTGAACTTTAGTTATTTCCTGTAAAGTTACTGAAGTCTGTCATCCTACATATTTCCATTTCTGGGAGCTCTTCATCTAGTTCGGGGTTCTCTTCTACAGTATCCCTGAAACTCCCTAGGCATAAATTTTGGCCAATTGGAGACTCAATTTTCTTAAGAATCATTGTCCTTTATTGCTTGACAAACAATCATAGAAATTATCACTTCTATATTTGGCCTATGTGTTATTGCCTTCCAGTTGGAGGATAAATCTAGTCTCTGGTTTCTCATCCTTGCTGGTGTCAGAAGCCCACCAAATGCCAGATTTTAAATGAGTTGGTTGAATGAAGTAGTACATTAATGGTATTGTTTCTAATGATGCTCATGTATAAACCTATTATAGAATATATTTACTTAGATCAAATCTAATAACTAAAGAACATTATATACTGAGAAATATAACAGATGATCATTTACAGAGAACATACAGTCCCTACTCCAACATTACAAGAAGGGAGAAGAAGAAACACAGGAAAGCATTAGTTCTTTTTTTTTTTTTTTTTTTTTTTTTTTTATTTTTTCTTAATTTACATATCAATCCCAGTTCCTCTCCCTTTCTCCCTCCCTTCCATGCCCCCAACCACCCTCCCATCCCATTCTCCCCCCCCACTCCACAGGGAGGGTGAGGAAAGCATTAGTTCTATGCACAAGTCCTCCCTTACTGAACAAACTCTTGTACTTTCATACTGTTTGATTATAACTTCCCCTCTACTTTGCATTTCACAACCTTTTTATTTTTAGTTGAGTTAGTTTAGTAAAGCCTAATGTTTATCTTCCATGTGTCTGCTAAAATTGATGAGAATCATGTATTACTATAGATATGCCCAAGTCTACAGCCCACTCAATATCCATAGCACTCTGTAAAGGAGTAGTCCAGACTGCGCCCAATGAATCAATGAATAAATCTGTCAACCACTTGAGAGGGAAATGGAATTCAACACAAGAAAGGTTTCCTGGTATTATTAAGTAGGACCTATGGTAACATTTTTGCTTTATAGGTGTTTTACTAAAATAACTGCATTTTTAGATATATAGATATTGTAGATATCTAGCTAACAAGAAATTTCCACTTGGCCTATATTCTAGGGCTAATTATGCATATTACTAACATTAACAAAATGAAGACAGATGATATTTTCAACTTCTTTAATATACTGGTGTTTATTAATGCAATTATTCTATTAATTGAAGTATGGCTTTTTTTAATTAAAACCATCTTAACAGTTACAAAACAGGGCTAAAATGACGCTGCAGATACTTTTTATAGCTATGGCACAAATACTACAATATAGGCACTAAATTAACTGAAGAATAATAGAAAACTAGAGATATGTAGTGAGCAGTAGGTCTTTCTGAACTTACATATCCCTTTTATTTGCAGAGTGGTAGAATCCTCCATCAATTTCTTCTTCCTTATATCAATATTACCTTCATAATTAATTTCTAAAATCATGGAAGGTACTGGTTTTTACTTACAAAAGCTTGTTTTCTAACATTTCTTTCCAACAGTTCTTTTACTAAAATGGTATAATCTGTAAACATATGTGGTGTATATGAATTATTATAATAGTGTCATCAGCTCCATCATATCAAACTTATTATTTCTCTGTAGAGTTTCAGAGGGCTCAATAAACTTCTATTGTGAGGCTTTTCTTGAGAAGAGAATTATAGGAAAACTGATACGCCAAATCAGGCACTTAAAACATTATTGTTATGTGACTTTTCCTGGAAATACAAGAACAATATTTATTCATCCGAGGTAGGTGATCCACAACAGACCAAAGAAAGAGTTCTACTCAAGTCTAGCGTAGTGATCTAGTGAATTTACAGGAGTACTTTAGAGGATAAGGGATGAGGGATTACATTTGCAAGCATGGGTGGCAGTTATTAACAGAAGCATGCATCAACAAAAGGCCTAAACTATTCTAAAGGATGATTAATAAAATATGCTACCTTCTCCTAGGAGCTCATCTTCCAGCTCAAATAATGAGCAGTTAGTTCAAAACATCTCTTCCCCAGAAATTATTACTGCTTTGGGGAGGCACTATGAATCTTGTAATTTTCAGGAGTAACTGAGACTTGTAAAGGAAATGTTGAAAAGTAGAAAAAGGTGTGAGTCTTTAATTTGGGGGACATAGATGCTACTTAAATTACCACCTACTAGTTAAATTTTTCTGTCTTCAATTTATACAAAATATGTAGATGGGGGATCTGGTTCCTTTTTTTCATGATCTATATTCAGGGATAATAATCATAGTTCTCTAGTAGTGTTTCTAGAGATTAAACTAAACTAATTTAAATAATGTAATTGTCTACCACAATATATTAGACAGCCTTCATAACATTTTTTTCTGGTACGAATATTGTCTCAAAATTAAATAGAAAATAGTCAAATTTTCAGATGGCCAGAAGTATCCCTTAGCTATTTCTACATGGAAAATCTTTCCTTGGAACCATAATCACAGTTATGTCTATGTTTTCATTCCTCAAATTTTGTACTAACCTTTAGGATTCACAGTATGTATAAAATGCCCTCCAAATATGTTTATACCCCATTTCTTAGACCTTATGAACATGTTACTTTATATCTCAAAATGTATGGTTAGTGGTATGAACATTGATTATCTTGGAGTTTCCAGAAGTCCAGTGTTATCACAGGATTCCTTGAAAGTGGAGAATAATTTTCTGGGGATTTCAGATGAAGATGGATGACAAAAGACAGGTCAGAGAGAAATGTCACATTGCTGACCTTAAAGATGTAAGGAAATCTGATAAAGGAATGTCAACTGCCTTTGGAAATTCAGAGCACAAGGAAATAGGCTTTTTCCTAGAAAATGAATATAGCCCTGTAAATGTAATTTTAGCTTAGTGAGAAGGTATGTGTATGGTGTTTTAAACCTATGTAACTATAATATATTTAAGGGATTTTAATAGACTATGCTTGCAAAATTTGTTTAGCACTTGTTAATGGCTATTTGATTCACCAATTAAAAAAAATCAATGCAGAATATTTTCACATTCAATTAACAATCAAGCACATTGAATTCTTTTCCAGATAGTACTGATTCTGTGAGACCATACAGGATGCATTCTAACATTTCTTTGCATGTTATATATAATCTATCATGTTACTTTGCATGTGTTAGGTAGAAGCTCTCATTATCTATTTGATTAAGTCTATTCTCTTCCACTATTGTGTTCTATAGTTTGTCATTCTATTCTCCATAATAGATGAATCTCAGGTAGTCTGAATAAAAAGCCATGAACATTTTATTTGGAAAATATAGTTAGGCCTTTAGTACTGGGATTGTCTTTGTACTCAATAGGATGTGTTCCCAAACCTACCTCTCTCTGTGTGTTGACATTATCACCAGAAATGCAATATCTATTAGTACAATAATAAATATTTCACTCTAATAACCAATGATGGTACTACTTGTTTCCATTATTAAAAAACTAGATATGTGCACCAGGGATACATCCTGGTTCCACTGTCTGAGGTCCCTTAGACTGCTCAGTCCTTCTGGCTGAGACCAAAATTCAGGGGGGCCTGAGACAGTCCCATGCTGGATTCCCAGCTATCAGTCTGTAGGGTGGTCAGGGTGCATGTGAGGGGGCAGAGAGGGTAAAAGGGAGGGAGAGAAGAAGAGGGAACTGGGATCGACATGTAAAATAATAAATTAAATAAAAAAGGAAAAAAAACTAGATATGTACTTCAAAAGTAGTACAAATTATTTTTAGACTATATAACTTTCATCAGACAAAAACTGATTTTGATGTCAGAGAACCACAATTAGGTTAAACATAATCCAGTCTTAAAAGATGTTCTATTTATAGCAACAGTAATTATACACATTTAAAAACAGAAAACTAGGCAGCTAATTGAGAAAAGTCATAGCACTTGATGGAGTACTTATGTACCTTTTCAAAAGCTGTAAAAGTTGTTTTTGCATTGATATTACACAAATGTTATTAAAATTACATTCAGAAGGTATTTAAAAATGATTTTCTACTTCTTTCAAAGTGGCAAGTTAAGACTGTTATTACATAATTTTAATCTCAAAAGGTATTTTTGGAGTCATTTTGGTTTTTTGGGTTTTTTTTGTTTGTTTGTTTGTTTTTTGATTTTCTATGTTGACCAAATGATTCAGGCTATTTGTTATTTGTCCATCTCTTAGTCAGGGAAAATTCTGAAAACTAGAACAATAAAGGATATTCAGTAGATAAGTCAGTAATGTCAGGATATTCATTTAGTATTTGTTGCTATTTTACTTTTACAAGCAAAAAGAATATATATATATATATGTTTTTTATTTGGTTATATCTTACAATTTACATATTTCTTCTGAATTTCTATTGGGAAATCAGAGAAAAGGTAGAAAGTAATGAAGAAGAAAAAAGATTAAATATTAAACTGTTGAAAACATACAACTTTAGGGGTTTGGGAAAAACTATACAAAATAAATATTAAAGGACCAAATGCTAAAGTGCAATGTAGTTGACATTTGTTTGCGCTGCTAACCAGCCTCCAAATAAAGACATGGAGACTTAATATTAATTATGAATGCTCACTCTTAGCTTAGGCTTGCCCCACTAGCTCTTTTAACTTAATTTAGCCTGTTTATATTCATCTACATTTTCCTCAGGGCTTCCTCCCTTCCTTTTTTTTTTTTTTTTTTTTTTTTTTTTTTTTTTAATTGCTGAATGTCCTACTTTCCTTCTTACACTGTGTTTGGCTGGGCTGACCCTTGGTGTCTCCCTGGAGTCTCTTCTTCTTTCTGCCCCTGAGCCTAAATTTCTCCTCCTACTTACTTTCTCTGCCTGGAAGTTCTGTCTATATATCCTCCCTCACTATTGACCGTTCATCTTTTTATTAGACTAATCCAGGTGCCTTAGGCAGGCAAGGTAAAACAGCAACTAGGCTGGCAAGGTAAAACAGCAACACATTTTTACATAGTTAAATATATGCAACATATCCTTACATAGTTAACAAATATACTGCCATGTGAATAAATTCAACAAATCTTTACAAGGTTAAGCAAATGCAACATGTTTTTGCATAGGTAAATATTCGGTAACAGTGTAAAACATTAATAAATAAAGTATATAAAATGTGACCAGAAAAGAAAGAAACATATCTATTATATCCAATAAAATAGTATTAAAGAAATGCCTGCTTTGATTATAATTGTGAAAAATGAAAATAATAGAATCTGTAATTGCTGATAGAATAAAAAAGCCACCAATCAAAATTGTACACATTAATAGAATAAGAGTGAAATAGAAATATTTTCAAGAATGGTGAGACTGCTCAGCAGATGGAGATGCTAGACACAGGACTGATGACTTGAGTTCTAAACCTAGATGCCCTAGGATGGTAGAAGAGGAGCAAAACACTTTCTCTTTTAAATCTTCATATAATCTATGGAGGATGTGTGCCTGCACACACAGTAAATAAATGAATATATAAAGAAACATCTCAAAGCAGAAATATTTTAAGGTAAATTATAAGTGAGATTATTCATCACCTAACTATAACACATGTTAATGGAAGTACTTCAGAAAAGCAATACCAAATTTCATACCATCTAATATTGGGTGAACTGTAGATTTTTGTAAAGTTCATATTTTCAATGTAGGCCCTTAGTACTACAAAATGTAACATTTATTAACAATAAGGTTACTGCAACTGTGGTTTGTTTAGGATAAATTAGCTCATATTGGAGCCTAAGTTATCAATATGATTGGTATACTTGTAAAAAGGAAACATCTAGATATATCTAGTATGTAGTGTCAAAAGTCAAGTTAGTACATCAGGGAAGAGAGGAGGTGTGTTATTGAGAAAGTCACAAATAAAATATTTTTACACACCTTTTTTCATACTACACTCAATTAATTTGCAATGAAAACAAATAATAAACCAACTGATGATTACCAAATTCTTCTGAAGAAAAATGACACTATCACTGTCCTAAATGACAGCTATCTGTCCAGTAAACTTGTCTTTAGAGTTCCATATGTCTGATCTACCAAGCAAACCAGCTGTGCTGTGAAGTACAAATTTGCTTTTTACAGAAATTAGATACTGCTATGGACTACTGAAAATTCTCTATGATATCTTCTTACTATAAATGCAGAAAGTGTAGACATCTTTATGTGAGTTTATGGTTATTATTCTGACTTCATTTAGTATTTCTCACTAAATACAAAATATACATAGAAGTCTTCCATTTCAAAGTGCACAAATATTTTTGCTTAGCCTGGAATGTTCCAACCCCAAGATTGTGTCCCCTGGCACCCTTGTTTTTATTCATAGTGTTACCACCTCAGCAGAGTACCCACCTCCCAGGTTTTCTCTCTCATTGCTCTTATTACAGGAATCATATTACATTTTTAAATCATTATTATCCATGTGTTTGCTAATACAAATAGTTGAGTTTTGCATCACGTTTTCCTTGGCATGAAAAAAAAAATCTGTCTGCTAGACAATATCTATTTCATATATTCGTATAAAATGATTGAATAGATGAATTAATGTATGAGGGAAATGTGTTCAACAAAAGGTTGTTAAGAAGGCTGGAAATATTTGATACAATTCACAGTGTCAATATACTTTCATGGCACGGTTTACCAGCCCTAAATTTAACAAATTTATATTCTCCATGTGGAAGGGGAAAAAAGATGAATTATTTTCAAAATGAACTTCTATACTCTGAAAATAGTAGCCTTTTTGATAATGCTATTGGCATGTGTTTACATTTGCAAGCATGGCTTACAGTACTCCCGGGGTAATTTTATACAGGTTCTTGTTTACTCAATTTTATCTCCGTCATCTGAAATGAGCAAATATAATAACATCTAGCAAGTCTATTTCAACTGAAGAAAATTGAAAAGAAAATCTTTTCTAAAAAAATAAACTAAATTGAGAAACAGTAGAATCATGAATATCTAATTAAAACATGTTATACATAATTACACTTAATAGAAGGGAACAATTAATACCTACAGTTAATAGAGGGGGATTAAATACCAATTCTTGGTTCCTGATGAAAGTCTTAGTACTACATTTTCAAACAACAAATTGTTCATCTAAATTCCCTTTTTAGCTCCTAGTTTTGTGCTAGACTACTGCAATGCACGGTAAAACATCTGCCTCTTCCTCCAGGGTTCTTTAAAGTTAGTAATTAATTACAAATATGAAATTTGAGGTTAGTCAGAACAAACTTGTAGCCCACGTCTGGAAATCATTGGTTATATAATCTGGTGACTAACTTCTCTAAGACATATTATAATTTTAGTTTATAATTATGCAAAATTACATGGCTGTTATGAAGTTTACAAACAATAATAATGTGAATAGTCAACTAAACATTTTACATATTCATCAATAAATGTAAGGTAAATGAAGAGGAAAAGTCACTTATACAGTAGATAATGTAAGTTTACATATTAAATTGGATAACTTCATATAAGACTTAGCACTTACACTAATTTCCTAAGAGATTTTATTTATTTATTTATTTTTTGAGAATTTTCCATGTTTTGTTTTTATCACACAGACTGTGTCCAATATAGATTTTTCTGTTCTAATACTGCTTGCTTTTCATTTCTTCAAGAAGAATTAGGACTCTTAAAAAAAATAATCTTCTCTGACAAAGAACTTTCCCACAGTTCAGAGGCATGTCCACCATGATATTTCCTATGAAACATCCCAAGACCTTCCCCAAGAAGCAATAAATCAGGAAGTTGTTTTTCTTCTTTTCATGCTCCTTATCTGGACATCATGGCCTATAACACACAATATATACTGTCATCTTATGACACTGACACTAAACTCTGGCTTGCCAGAAGCTATTGTCACTGCATCATACGTGCTCAGAATCTAGGGACATCTCTTACATTTTGAGATTTGGAAATAGAATATGAGCCTTTTGGTACCAAAGTTACCACCTAAGGCTATCCTTTGATTCTAGTATTTTCATCTCCTCTTGCTCTTTTGCTTTGAAATCAGTAAGGTTATGTCTAATCAAAGAACAAATATAATGACTCAAAGAAATTAGTGGCTGGTAAATTTAGAACTAACCCTTCATATGTGACTTCACACAGAGATTGTTTTTCATCTTTCTCTGCATGCCATGCAGCTTATCTAAATGAGAAATACAAATATTTTCAAAGGCAACTCCACATACAGCTCAGAATGTGGTATTACGTTTTTCTTTTTAAAGGATTTTTTTTTAAACCATATTATCAACTGTACCCACTTGACTTTTAATGCTCAAGGTACATGAGGTGATAGTTTTTCTTTAAGCTTTTTTACTTCTTAATTAACATATATTGCTTCATTTTGTGTTGAGAGAGGTGAAATGTGCCACAATGATCTTGTGAAGGTCAGAAGAAAATTTATAATTTCTTGTCTTCTACCATATGGTTTATGGATATTGATCTTAGGTCCTTTGGCTTGTCAAATGCTGTTATCACTGGGATATTTTGTCAGTCTTAGTGTTATTGAGTTTTAATGATGCTTCATCAATTAGATGGAGCTGTATCAGTTAGGGATGTTTATATGATCATAGCATTTAAATGGCAGTCATGTGGAATCAGAAGGCCAAATTTAACATCACATATTCATGGAATGCTCTATAGGAGGTACAGTGTGGTCTTGGAAGAGATAGAAAATAATTGAATGTATTTGCTGGTCTCAGGGTTTCTCCATTAGTTGTAGGTAAATAAGATTGAAATCTATGAGACTACAACTTGCAAGTACTTAGAGCTCAGACCTGAGATTAGTTCCTTTAGGAAACACCTACCCTTGAGCTAGGGCTTTCTGGGAAATGTACCAAATTAAGTACAAAACAATTCTTTTTTAAAAACAAGACAGGAGAAAGGTTAGTAGCTTAAAAGATAGCAAACATTATCTCCAGAGATTCCATGTGAAAACTAAAAGTTCTACTAACTTTCAATGTTTTGGGTGTCTATTCCCATATCTGCATAATTCTTGAGAACAGAGACCTGTTCTGCCTTGGGCTCCTCCCTATTAGTGCAGACACATGATGGTTGTTCCACAAGGTTCTCAACATCATTCTCTCTGGGACCTATTATTGATTTTGTTCCCTTCATACATTTTCATCTCTGTACTCTGCCCTGCTGGATACTACCTTTGCAAGCAGTTTGGGTTTTGCCTAGAGCATGCTGTTATGCTTTGTCTCTCATATTATTAATGTTTTTTCCCATTTTTCTTGCCTAGGTGAGAACTACAAAATTTGTCAAACATAGATCTTAAGGAAACATCTTCCAGATGCTCTTACTCATAACTTGACACCTGGTTTTTAACCGAGGGCTTTATGTAAAGATGAATGTACATAATAATCTAAATAAGCTCCAAATTACGCAAATTTAAGTGAAGTAGAAGAGTACATCAAAGGGGGATGGATCTTCAGGTATTTCAAGAGTACCCAACGCATTTGCACACAATCAATTCTGACTTGAAATGACATGGTTTTGAATAGAAAACCATGTGTTTTCCTAGAATCATTCTGTGGGTTATAGGAAACATGATAGACTCTGAAGAAGGAGAGGGAGTGCAATGGGACAGTAAAGAGGAAACAGGTGGATAAGTCCATAAATGCCAACACTCCTTCACTGACAATAGGAGGATGTATGCACTTGATATTCCATCTCATCAAAATCTCAGCCTGGATATGAGTCTTCATTCATCTATCCACTAGAAATTTTTGGTTGTATACAGAAAGCATATGTATGTATTGTGGGTATGTGTGTGTGTGTGTGTGTGTGTGTGTGTGTGTGTGTGTGTGTGAGTGAGTGTGCATGCATTTATGGTTCATATCTGTGGGTTCCAGTATGCATTTATCTGGCCAAAAGCAAATTTCTTCATAAGAGAACCTGATGTTATTTTGCTGTGTGCGTCTGTGATGACTATGGGGATTGAATTCAATTGCAAAGTAATGAAAGTGTAGAGAAAGGAGTATTACTATATTAAAGGGTAAGCTTTCAAATATATTCCAATGAACACAGTTATGGACTTAGGGGAAATCTCATTTCACTTGCTAACTTTTCTAATTCAGGTCAGGTATATAACCTGTCTCCTGAGAGGATGGAGAAAGATCAGCTGAGTAAAGCTGAGTGAAGTAAGCCCACACTGAGCAGAAAATAATGAGCCCTTTCCTACCTTTCTGTGTTCAGCAGTGATATATAGTGTGTGTGTTAACATTGCCCTGATTTTGTGATTTCTCAACCATTTTCCATAATATAGCTCATCTAAAATTTTGCTATGTACAGATGTTCCATTTTTATAATTCCTAGCCATTCCAGCTCTCCCTGCCATTTTCCCTGACCCTTTATACACACCACCTGCTTCTACAGACACCGATTTATTCATTGGTTTATTCATTAAGAGAAGTGAGAGAAGATAACTTGAGGAGAATAAGAGGCAAGCTTATGACAGAGTATTATTCATATTGCTACACCTAATTCCCATTCATTACTGAGTGTGACTTGGCATTAGGAAAAGGGAAGTAAGAAGAACAGCTTCCTTCTGGAGTACATAGAAGTTGGAAGAAACATCCATTCCATACAACTTTTCTAAAAGAAATAAACAAATGATTACATTCCAACAAACTATCACCACATGTGTAAAATTGAAAAACAAATTTTGAGTCCAAACATTAAATATGCTCAAAGAAGCACAATAGTACAGAACTGAGTTTCTTTCAGGAGGGGTTCCTTTGTCTCCAAGGAACACAAACCTCCCATTTCCAGCTCTTCTGGTATACTTGTGCACGAACTCCAGATCTTCTACATCAAAGAGTCTCCCTTTGCTATGAATAATTGACAAACCATATTATCCTTTCATTTTACTCAAGGACTATTGACATAATGAATTCATATTACAGTTTTCTGAAATAAGCATGGAAGTTCATAATTGTACTTCTGCCATGTGTGTGGCAGAATTAAAGAGGCAGACAGAAATCATGAGATAAATGAGATTCTGAATTATAGATGCCAACCAAGAGCAGTGGCCCTCCACTGTTGAATCATAACCAGACATATGAGTATATTGCATATCTACTACCAATTCTATCCCATAAATCAGTAAACCAGGGCTATACCATAATTTTCTGACCTCTGAGTACAGCTGAACTCAAGATTCTACTCTCTAAAGGCCCCAAAGGAAATACTCTCAAGGTGTAGAAGCTTTAAGATATACAGGCATTTTAATTCTAGTATTTTATTCAATTTCTGTAAGAAAATCTGAAAATAAGGAGTCAAAAATCTTGTCATTAGTAGCAAATATGTAAATGAGTATTCAATCATATTAACCAAACTATTTCAGTATTTCTCCTTTTTCATGGGTGAGAAGGTATCAAACCTAGGGTGTTGCATATGCTAGACCAGTATTATACTCCTTTTTTTAAAACTTATTTGTTTCATTTTATATTCCAACCTTAGTTCTACTTCCCACTCCTTTTGTCTTCCCTCAAGTCCACATCCCTGTACACTCCTTCCCATGGGTAAGCACTCCTATGAGGATTCAACCAAGTCTGGCTCATTAAGTTAGGGCTGGACTTAGCCTCTCTCCCATGCATTAAGGATGAGCATGGCATCCCATCATAGGGAATGGGCTCCAACAAGCTAGCTCATGTACCAGGGTTAGATCATAGTCTTACTGCCAGAAGCCACTCAGATAGCCCTAGCTTCACAACTGTCTTCACAATATGGAGGGTCTAGTTTGGTCCCATGGAGTCTCCATATCTGTCCCTCTAGAGTTCCCGAGTTTCTATGGACCTAGCTGAGTTGTCTCTCCACAGATTTCTCTATCATGATCTTGACCTCCTTTGCTCAAGTATTCCCTCCTCCTTCTCTTTAACTAGATTCCCAGAGCTTGGCCTGGTGCTTTGCCATAGATCTCTGAATCTGGTTCCATCAATTACTGGATGAAGGTGCTGTTATGATAGTTGGGGTATTCACCAATCTGATTACAGGGGTAGGGCTGTTCAGTCATCTTCTCCACTATTGTGAGGAGTCTTAGCTGGGGTCATCCTTGTGGATTCTTGGGAATTACCCTAGCACCAATGTGGTATATTACATAATGGAGTATCACTCAGTTGTACAAAACAACGGCATCATGAAATTTGTAGGCAAATGGATGGAACTAGAAGAACCCATCCTGAGTTAGGTAACCCAGACTCAAAAAAAAAAAAAGACAAATATGGTATGTATTTGCTCATAAGTAGATATTATAAGTAAAACAAAGAATAATCAGACTATAATCCACAGTTCCTGGAAAGCTAACTAGGTAACAAGGAGAACCTTAAGAGGAATACCTGGATTGCCATAGGAAGGGAAATTAGATGAGCTATCCTGGGTAAACTGGGGGTGAGGGGCAGTACAGAGGAGGGGAGGAGAATGAGAATATGAGGGGATGGCATGGTCAAGGGAGGCAAGGGAAGAGTGAAAAAGAAATGGAAGATATATCTTAATAGAGAGAGCCACTATGGGGTTAGGGAGAAACCTGATGCTAAGAAAATTCTCAAATATTATACCCCTAAAAAGCACCCCATCTCAATCTAAATAATTGTAATTTACACACATGTCTGTAATTATACTATCATGGGGTCCTCTTATAAAAAACAGTACTATACAAAGAACACCCCACAAATTTGTTCCTCAAAAGGAGACTGTTGCACACATAAGTTTCTCAATAATGTAAGTGAAGTAACATGAAAGTTGTAGAAAGTAAGGTCATTTTGGTGAATCCAAAAGAAATTGAGTGTGTGTGTGTGTGTGTGTGTGTGTGTGTGTGTGAGCATGTGGGAGCATTTACGGAAGTGTGGAACCAATGTTTGCTAGTATTTTTTTTTTAACCCAAGAGACTTAAGAAATGTGGGAGTAGGGCTGGAGAGATGGCTCAGCCGTTAAAGTCTAGACTCACAACCAAAAACATAAGAAATGTGGGAGTGGGTTTCAAGTGTTGTGTGAAGGTGGCCATGGAGGCCAGAAAAGGGCAATGGATATTCTGTAAGTAGAGTAACAGGTGGTTGTGAGGCACCTGACATGGGTTCTGGGTACTGACATCAGATCCTCTAGAAGATAAGTGTGTACTCCTTAACTACAGAACCAAATCTCAAGTTCCACAGAAGTGTTTTTAGTGGACATAGCCAGTGTTAGCTGTGATGGACATTAATCAGACCTTATAATTCAATCATCTGTGTGGTTCAATGTAAAGACAGGCTGTGTTGTGAAATAAATACTAGTGCAGAAATTATTATTGATGAAAATTGAGCTTTAAGAATGGCATATGTTCCCAAGAGCCATTTTTACCTTCACTCTTCACTGCCTATCAAAAAGAATAATAATAGAACGCATATAAATATATTTTTCAACATCTTTGGTATTATCATTAGGATATTGGAGAACATGTTCTAATTTCCTAAAATTTAGAATGATATGTCTTTGAAATATTTAGGTTTGTTTATCCTTAGAATAACCTTTGGATAAAGAAAGCTGCAATTTCAAATAATGTCAGCTGTTTAAGGAGCTCCAATACACGGCCCAAAGAGACTGAATTGTTTAAAGTGTTCCTTTCTAACTACACCTAGCTAGCTAGTCATGTTGATACATGGTGGATGAGTAGGCAGTTAATTAGTAGGATGTCACATGCTTGTGCCACTGTTCTCTTATAGAGGTCAAAGCACAACTTGCAGGAGTCAGT
The DNA here is from genome assembly GCF_943737965.1 of Phodopus roborovskii. Lineage (NCBI taxonomy): Eukaryota > Metazoa > Chordata > Mammalia > Rodentia > Cricetidae > Phodopus > Phodopus roborovskii. The sequence goes on along the minus strand of NW_026126525.1, from coordinate 30,571,355 downwards.
TCTTACCTTCAACCATTAGGTTGTAGGAAACAAACTAAGGTCACCAGGCTTGGTGGCATTTTTAACCACAGTCTCAATGTCAGACAAAATGAATTAATATTAAAGAATCTATCAAATTAGTAAGACATGGCAAAATAATTGAATGTAAAACATTGCCTTTAAACTGTGAATTTATGAGTGGCCTCAGGGCCCACAATGATAAGAAAGTTAAATAGCCCAAGCAAGGCATTTCATCAATTATAAGTAATGCAGAGATTTACATTTGAAATAGAGTATAATAATAACACTTAATAAATCCAATTAAGCTACAAGATGGAGATAGTTCATCAAACAAAGATTGCAGGCCACTAAGAAATGAGACTGTGCCTTAGAGCCAGGCAGCACGTTTCTTTATATGAATTTTAGGACAATGACTAATATGTTTGAACCTTTAGTCTCTCTAGTATAGTTTACATAAAATTGAGGTATTGATAATACATAATCAATAATGTCAACCTGAGAGTAGCATAGCTACCTTTGCTGTTATTCCGGAAGCAAACAAGAAACTCCATTAATATCAGTAAACTTAATTCACATTTCAGATATCTGTCTATTCTTAAGCTTCCAAATAATAGCTGCAAAAAACAGTTGCTTTGTTTGTTAGTTTACTATATAATATAAAGAATTTCAGACCTAAAAGACAAAATACACACTTCTGACTTAAGGAACCCTGACAGTGCCCTACAGATATTACATAAAACAGTTACAAATCCCTTTTTCATGAGTTAGTACAAAGACATATGCTGATGGGAGATATCATTCTGTAGATGTTTCTCATACTGGTTTAATGAATAAAGCACTGTTGGCCAATAGGAAAGCAAGATAGGCGGGACTAGGAGACAAGGAGGATTGGAGGAAGGAGTAAGGATGGGTCAAGATGGAGAGTCTGGAGAGAACAGAACGGCCATTCCTCCGCTCTCGGTAAGACCACGTGGAAATACATAGAAATGGGTTAATATTAAAGACAGAGCTAGCCGATAAGAAACTAGTAACAGGCCAACAGAATTATATCAAATACAGAGTCTCGGTGTGTTAATTGGGGCTGGCAGAGCGGCGGAACAAAACTAGGTGGCAGGAGGGAAAAACCGTACTCCTTACAGTATGCTGAATGTTTTTCTTCCCAAGTAACACAATTAAAACTTCAAGTTGAAAGTTTAAGTGTCAATAATAATGATAATAGTCAAATGACTATTAATTGCAGTCATTAATTAAACTCTTGTTTATTAACAGGGAGAGTGATTTAGTGACCTAAACTTCTAAAATCAGGGAATTTCTTTTTCTCCCTAAACTCATCCTTTGCTTTCCCAGCCTTTCATTCATTCTACTCTAGCAACTGTAATGTGACTTAACTGATTGGTAAGCTGAGAAAGGATAACTTCAAATGTGTTTCCCTTGTTTTTCTCCTTTGCTCATTCGTTCATCCTTAAAGAGCACACAGTTTCCTCCATCCTCTCTCCTTTATATTTCTCATGACAGAGAGTGACTGTTTCTGAGATTTGTATCCCCAAGCACTCCATGCTAGTTATCTCACAGCTCTACTGGCAGCCTGGTCTATGACAGTATTGTAACTTTTACCCAGGGATCTATGGGGGGGGGGTTGTCACCATTAAATTTTTCCTGAAATTTTAGTCAGCAAGAGATGGTAGAACAATTATTTTTGATAACTTTACCAAACAACAACATTAATTATATAAACCAGAAATAATAAATATATAACAGAAGAATGTAATTGGTATTTAAAGGTGTGGAAATAATGTGTGGCTTGGCTGTTGATGTTCCACATTCACAATTTTGAAATGCCGTTTTCCACCTACATAGGTCCTAGATTCTATAGATACTGAGCTGAATACTTTAGTTTCCATCCATGGTACACTGAGGATCCTAGATGATCCCAACTTATGGCATTTCGTCCAAAAGAAAATGTCTATTTCACTAGAGGCAGAGATCTAAACACAGCCTTCTGAGCTTCAGGATTTAGATACATGATGATGTTGCAGCTGCTGCAGGTGTAGCTTCAAAGTCTCCATCACAAGGTTGAGTCTTTCCAGTTCTACTTAAAACTCCCACTTTATCTGCCTGCCACCTGCTACTTTAAGTTGCTGGGTTTAAAGTACACATGCCTCTGAGCCCTGGAGAGAGTTTAGCTCTAAATTCTTGTTTCCAGGCACTGCTAGACCAGATGGTCCAAGTATCATTAGAGAGCCAAGAAAATAACAGTAGGAGGGCAAATCATTAGAAATAGACAGAAGACCACTAACTCTATTACCACTTTGTGAATTTGGGATGCAACAGATCAGTTAACTGCAGAGTAGGAGTAAGACACTTAGCAAGGTAACTGAATTCTCAGCAATGGCACCAAAATAACTACTATGGTGTGGGACTGAAAATGCAGACTTATGAAAGACTGTGAGCCAGTGGGCCAAGTGCAACTCTTAGAGAGGGGACCAGTGTGTAAATGGATTACCTAATCCTAAATGTGATTGGAGAGTCCCAAATTAACTTATTGCTGGGAGAGTTCTCCAACTTGAGTTGAAATTTGCATGCCATGGATTCAGAACACCTGGGAAGGACTGAATGGCATGCTGCCAAGATTGCAATTGGAAACGTCAGAACTACTCCACTCAAAAGTCCCTTCTTGTCTGGTCTTTGGCATCATTAAATACTGGTTTTGAAATATTCTTTTCTTAAATAACAGAATTCAGAAATGATGTTTCACTTCTAACCTTCATTTGAAAGATAATAATGTTAGATTTTTATAATTTAAAGTTATTTAACCAGTGATCCCATAGCTATATTTGTGACTTAATTTATGTAATATTTCAGGACCTTAAAAGAATTTGTTTTTCCATTAAAAAATCATGTAAGGTGTGGTTGTTTGTAGAATATAAATTCAATCATACAGAATCATGTCAGCTAGGACTAGATGGAAAAAGTCATAGAGAATGCATATAATGCCTTGTTTTATCAACCTGTCATTAAAGGTTAAGAGAACATAACTATTGAATGGTAAAGTATGTACTATATTTAGCCTTTTATTTGTCTCCAGCTGTCATAATAAAATCAAATGTTCACTTAATATTAGCATCTTGACATCTGTATCTTATCATACCTTATTGGAATTGATCTCAGTGTAGGATTTCTAATACACAAACTTATGTGGCTAGACAAATATTTAGGTAAGATACTGAAAAAAAATTAAATGTGTGCCTTGTTTGCTGAGCAGATTTGGGTTGAAGTGAGCTAATGCATAGTTTTCCATCTGTTTTGGAATTTAGAAAACAGAAATGTGTATTGTTTATATATAAGAACATTTATAACATAGGAATGTTTATATTATACGAATGGTGTATGAACAGGGAAATCTCCATGTAGGGAGAGCCAAAGTATCATTTTGTTAAACTTTGGTGTTTACCAGAGCAAAGGTCAAGATAACTTTTTACCATTCCTGATTTCCTTGGGAGAAATTTCCTGGAACTATCTCATCTCTTGCATCATTGTCCCACTCACTTTCATTCTCTTCAGAGAACTGCAAGCCCCATTCTACCTCTGTTCAAACCCTCCCTCCATCACTTTGTTGCTGAGTGGCACAGTGCTTTCTCAAGCACTGTGGATTTTCTCTCTCACCCCTAGCATGTAGACATTGATCATCTCCACTTTTAAAAGATGTGAAGATTATATCATATGTGATACATAAAGTGTTTAAAGTAATACCTGTATACATGAAGTTCAAAGTAACTATTAGCTACTAGATTTCATGTTCTTATTCATTTTTTTCAATAGCATTTGCTAAAAACTATGAAGAGAGATCTGATTGCTGAATGCAGAACAAAGAGAATAATATTTTTTTAAATTGTTCATGTGTACCACTTTTCCTGGAGCTACTTCCATGCTACAAAATCGGTTTGTTCTTGACCAAAGTACCGTCAAATTATAAATTATCTTTAGGTTTATGTGAATAGAAAACAAAAGGAGATCAAGGGGACACAAATTGGAAAGAAGTCCAACTTTCACTATTTGCAGATGATAAAATAGTTTACATAAGTGACCCAAAGAACTCTACCAGGGAACTCCTAAAGCTGATCAACACCTTCAGCAAACTAGCAGGATACAAGATTAACTAAAAAAAAAAATCAGTAGCCCTACTTTATTCAGACAACAAAGGGCTGAGACAGAAATCAGAGAAAGATCATAATAGCCACAAACAACATAAAGTATCTTGGGGTAGTGCTTACCAAACAAGTGAAAGACCTATATAGCAAGACTTTGTGTCTTTAAAGAAAGAAATTAAAGAAGATACCGAAAAATGGGAAAGATCTCCCATGCTCTTGGGTAGGAAGGATCAACATAGTAAAAATGGCAATCTTGCCAAAAGCAATCTACAGATTCCATGCAATCTCCATTAAAATCCCAGCACAATTCTTCACTGACCTTGAAAGAATAATACTCAACTTTATATTGAAAAATGAAAGACTCAGGATAGCCAAGACAACAAGACAACCCTGTACAATAAAGGAACTTCAGGAGGCATTACCACCCGCGACTTTAAGATCTACTACAGAGCTATAGTCCTGAAAACAGCCTGGTATTGGCACAAAATAGACAAATACACCAATGAATCGAATCAAATATCCTCATATCTACAAACACCTGATTTTTGACAAAACCGCTAAAAGTATACAATGGGAGGAGGAAAGCATCTTCACCAAATGGTACTGGCACAAATGGATGATGGTATGTAGATGATTGCAGATAGACCCATGTCCATTGCCATGCACAAAACTCAAGTCCAAATGGATATTAGGGATATTCTTGAAACTAAAAGAAAGCAAACAAATATATAAGAGAAGTTCTGAAAAAGCATAAAAAACTTCAAATAATAGTACACAAAGCATATGTTCCATTTGTAGAACATGATGTTTACAGTAATAGGTACAAAATTAAACTGTTAAATTACTTAAAATTAAACTGTTAAATTACTTAATTTTGACTTCCAGATGGCTGTATTTTGTTTCTATGTATAGGTTTATCTCAGACCTAACAATGTGAGACACTGAGTAACTTTGATGAAATGATTATTGGAAGGGTGGGGAAAGGAGTTGAGAATCAACATTTCCTATAATTAGAAATGAATAAAGATGTATTTAAGCTAGTTGATCCATTATAGAAAACTGAACTCAGATTTTAAATGCCCACAGAGTTAAATTTCAGCAGCATGGAACATGGAAGGGAAGAAATGATGTCAACCTGGAGAATTGTTATAGACCATCCAGGAAGAAGAACAAAAAAAAAAAAAAAAAAAAAAAAAAATCACCAGTAAAATGTAAAATGTGAAGGAAGGTGAAAGAAGAAATGTAGAAATGTGTTTAAAGACATAACATTTCAGTGAGTCCAGGACCAGAGGAAACAGAAAAATGTTTAAAATTCTTCTCTTAAAAAGAATATCACTTACTTAATTTCACATAAACACTGAGGAAAGTGATCCTGAAGAATATAACAACAAGATAATCAAATATTGCCATGGAAACCAGTTTCTCATCACTAAAAAAGAAGCAAACATGTTAATTTGGGGCCAGCTAGGATACATGAAACCCTGTCTCAAAACTAAATAAGTAAATAAGACATACCATCTTTAATGGTAAATACATGATTAATTACTTAATAATACTTCTATTCCTTTCCTTTTGCATATTTTCTAAAAAAATGACTAAACCTTCAGCATCCTCAATGGTTTTTAATTCTTCTAAAACCAGCATGTCATTTATCCTATGTAGCAGTGTTCATCAGGATTTTTAAATCACATCACACACATCCAATAGTACCAGTACTCTAGAGATAGTCATAACTTCACCATTGGATGAAATTCAGCAGAAAACTCTGAGATGTAAGAAATAATTTCTTAAGAGCTGAGACTTCAAGTGTTCTTTGACAGGTGTCAGAAAACTATCCTTTGATAGTTCTATAGAGTACTGTGTGGAATATATGCTATGTAATAACTATGCACTTAAAACTGAACAAGAAACTTTGGGTTCTAGCACACTGCCTATCATATGTGCCTTAGTTTTGCTATTGTTGTTGTATTTTCAGGATCAAGTGCCAGACTTCTGATAATACAATTATCTCATATAGTTCAGCACAAGATTTTAATGAGCAAGCCATGGATCTAGCATATTTAAAATCTTTTTCTAAATAAATAGAGATATTAATATTCAAGTTTTATGTTCAGATTTTGGTTTTTGGTGCTATTTTTTGGTAATAAAGAAAGGGGAAGAACAGTTTAGAAAAACAAGATTGACTTTTTTTATAATGATCTAATGATAACAAAGGTGTTCCATAATTCTTCTTTTAATTGGTCTTACATGAACAATCTTGTACATTAATGAAACACTTTACCTGAAAACTGACAACACTATAACCAACTATTTACCCTCATGAGAAGGATAATATGCATTAAGCTTCCCTATTCATTGTGTTCCAAGTTTCTCAAGTTCTCCCTTCTACAAAGATTTTCTAAACATGTATTGCATTCACAGTCCAAAGTCTTAGACTTTATTTTAATACACTTCACTAAAGGTGATTGCAGGGCAGGTCTGATGAATCCTGATTGGTTTTCTTTGTTTTTGTCAGTCTGGCATTTTGGAAAATCACATACACATACACATATACACACAAACACACACCTACACTAGACTGTTTCAGATGTAGAATTTCTAAGATGCTTCATTTCCCTGAGAGTGTAGGGTTGGTTTTCATTCCTGTGTTTTGACCCAAAGAATTTGACAGCTGCCTAAATGATACAAATAAAATGCATACAATTATTCATTCAAGGTGCTTTAAAAAAATATTGCTCCTTGCTTTTGTCCGGCTGGCCTGCTGCTCCATGTGAGAATTGGGGTCCAACAACCCCTCACCTCCGTGGAATTTCCTGGGTCTACTCTGAGCACGCTGCACCCACCGACTCATGTGGGAACACCTTGAGGCCACAAGTGCCTCATCTTTGAGTGCTATCAGAGTGCCAGAGGTGAGTCTGGGACCACCTCAGGCTGAACCCCCCTACACTCCACATCTTTCCCTGAGAACTCCCAGGGTTAGATCCACATATCACTCCCCCCTGTATCTTGGCCCTGGATAGTACAGTCCTGATACTCTGCTCCATACACCACACAGAGCCTGCCTTCCCCCTCCCCCACCTTATGTCCTGCTGGCCCTCTGCTCTGGGTGAGCATTGGACCAGAGTGCAGGTCCAACAAACCCTTCACCTCCATGGAACTTCCTGGGTATGAACTGAGCCCACTAGACTCACCCCGCCTATCTATGGGGAACCATCTTGAGGCCCCAAGTGCCCCATATTTGAATGCCATCACCTCCAGTGATCTGCCAGAGAATCACTGTGAGACCACATTTTGCCTGATCTTTGGACCCCATGGCCTGCCCTCTGCCAGAGGAGAGAACTCCAAGAGAGCTTGGATCATCTAGAGTTGCCAACATCAAACTCCTGACCAACCTACACCCACAAGGAGAACAGGGTACAGAGAGAGAGACTCCACCTGCACCCACTAAAAGAAGTATTGGGAAGACAGCAATATAAGAAAACAACCAACAACAGAAAGACCAGTATGACACCACCAGAATCTAGGTACTCTACACCAACTAGACCTGAACACACCAAAGCAGAGGAAGCAGAAGAGAATGATTTGAAAAATAACTTTATAAAAATGATAGAGGTTCTGAAAGACGATATGAGAAAAACCCTTAAATAAATGGAAGAAAAAATGAATAAATAATTGCAGAAATAGAGGAAAAGACCAAGCCAAAAATGCAAGAAATTAACAAATCTCTTAAAGAAAATAAAGAAAGGCAAGCAAAAACAATCAAATGGACAAAGGAAATAATTCAAACAGTTCAAGACCTGAAAATTGAAATAGAGACAATAAGGAAAATACAAACTGAGGGAAAGCTGGAAATAGAAAAACTGGGTAAATGATCAGGAACTACAGATGCAAGCATAACCAACAGAATACAAGAGATGGAAGAGAGAATCTCAAGCGATGAAGGTAAACTAGAGGAAATAGATTCATCGACAAAAGAAAACCTTAAATCCAACAAACCCTTAACACAAAACATCTAGGAAATGTAGGACACCAGGAAAAGGCCAAACCTAATAATAGACATAGAAGAAAATGAAGAAGCCAAGCTCAAGGTTGCAGAGAACATAACCAACAAAATCATTGAAGTAAACATTCCCAATCTAAGAAGGACATGCCTATGAAAGTACAAGAAGCATGCATTACACTAAATAGATTGGATCCCCAAAAAAGTACCCTAGCCACATAATAACAAAATAACATACAGAATAAAGAAAGAATATTAACAGTAGCGAAGGAAAAATGCCAGATAACATATGAAGGTAGACCTATCAAAATTACACATGATTTCTCCATGGAAACTCTCGAGGCCAGAAGGTCCTAGATAGATGTTCTACAAATACCAAGAGCCCATGAATGCGATCCCAGTCTACTATACCCAGCAAAATTCTCAATCACTATAGACAAAGAAAACAATATATTCAACGAGAAACCCTGCTTTTCACAATACATGTCCACAAGTCCATCCCTTCAGAAAGTTCTGGAAGGAAAATTCCAACCCAAGGAAATTAATTACTCTCACAAAGACATAGGCAATGGATAATCCCACTTTACCAGAACCCAAAAGAAAAAGCAGGGCAAATATATTCACAATGCCACTGCCAACAACAGATATAACACAAACAGGAATTAACAATCAAATCAAAATTTTCCTCAACATTAATGGTCTTAACTCACCTATAAAAAAGACACAGGCTAACAGAATGGATACAAAGAATCCATCCTTATGCTGCATATAAGAAACACATATAAGATTCAAAGATAGATATTACCTCAAGATAAACGATTTGGAAAAGATTTTCCTATCAAAATGACCCATGAAGCAAGTTGGTGTAGCTATCCTAATATCGAACAAGTTAGACTTCAACCCAAAGTCAATCAAAAGAGGTAAAGAAGGTCATTTCATATTAATCACAGAAGTCCATCAAGATGAAGTCTCAATTCTGAACATCTATGCCGCAAATACAAAGGCTCCCACATTCATAAAAGAAATGCTACTAAAACATAAGGCTCACATAAAACCTCACACACTCATTGTGGGAGATTTCAACACCCCACTCTCACCACTAGACAGGACCACCAGACAAAAAATTAACAAAGAAACAAGAGAACTAACAGAAGTTATGTCCAAATTGGATTTAACAGATATCTATAAAATATTCCGTCCAAACACACAAGAATACACCTTCTTCTCATTTCCACGTAGAACCTTCTCTAAAATCGACCACATACTAGGCAACATAATAAACCACAACATATACAAAAAAAATTGGATTATCCCCATTTATCTTATCAGACCACCATGCTTTAAAGTTGGAGTTTAACAACAACTCAAATTGCAGAAATCCTACAAACTCATGGAAACTGAACAATGCACAAATGCACTATACCTGGGTTAAGGAAGAAATAAAGAAAGAAATTAAAGACTTCTTAGAATTCAAAGAGAATGAAGACACAACATACCCAAATTTATGGGACACTTTCAAAACAGTGCTACAAGGAAATTTCATTTCACTAAGTGCCCATATGAAGAAAAGGAAGATATTCACCTTAGAGAATTAACAGCATGCTGAAAGCCTTAGAATAAAAAGAGGCAAACTCACCCCAGAGAAGTAGACTCCAGGAAATAACCAATTTGAGGGCTGGAATCGATAAAGTAGGAACTAAAAAAACAATACAAAGAATCAATGTAACAAAGAGAAGGGTTTTTTGAGAAAATCACAAAGGTAGACATATCTTTATCCAAACTAACCAAAAAAGCAGAGAGAGAACAGGCAAATCACCAAAGTCAGAAATGTAAAGGGGGGCATAACAAAAGATACTGAGGAAATCCAGAGAATTTTTAGGTCACACTTTGCAAACCTGTACTCCACAAAATTCAAAATTTCAAAGGAAATAGAAAAATTCTTTTGTAGTTATCACTCACCAAAAGTAAATCAAGAACAGATAAGCAACTTAAATAGATCTATAACCCCTAATGAAACAGAAGCAGTCATCAAAAGCCTCCCAGTCAAATTAAGTCCAGGACCAGATGGCTTCAGTACAGAATTCTACCAGAAATTCAAGTACTAATACCAATACTCTTCAAATTATTCCACCTAATACAAGCATAAGGTTCATTACCAAATTCTTTCTATGAGGCAACAATTATCTTGATACCCAAGCCACACAAAGACATAGTGAAGAAAGAGATCTACAGACCAATATCTGTCATGAATATCGATGCAAACACACTCAATAAAATACTAACAAATTCAGGCCCCCTGATTATGGGTCTCAGCCAGAAGGACTGAGCAGTCTAAGAGACCTCAGACAGTGGAGCCAGGATGTATCCCTGGTGCACAAAAGGACTTTGCGAACACATCCCCCATGGAGGGATAACTGCCTTAATCTAGAGACAGGAGAGAAGCCCTAGTCCCTACTTCATAGGACCTGTCAGATCTACATGACCTCAACTGGATGGCATTCCCCTACATATGGAATTGGGGTGGGGGGATGGGATGGGAGGATGTTTAGAGTGCATGTGAGAGGGCAGAGAGGGTAAAAAGGGAGGAAAGGAGGGAGGGAGGGCTGAGGGAGGGAGGGAGGGAGGGAGAGGGAACTGGGATCCACATGTAAAATAATATATTAAACTAAAAAAAAAATGCTTTGACTCCAAAATTTAAGTTGAAGGACAAGTTACTGGGGAAAAGGATTTCTATTTTTGTTTCCACAGAAAATGAAAACATGTGGATTCCTTCCAGACTAATGTGGTTTGATCACGCCAGACCGCCTGAAACAGAGTACAAGATGATCCTACATTCAAAACAGCTGGACAAAACAGCCCTACAGACTACAGCCAGGATATCTGAATCTTCTTAGAATCCCCCATGACAGTGCCCCTTACCAGCAGGAAGTAGTTTGGAAAGAACGACGCCCAAATTCCCAAATATTGTGTATAAATGTTTGTTTTCATTTAATTGGACTGTTATAAAAAATTAAATAAAATTTAAAAAAAATACTAACAAATTGAATCCAATAGCACAGCAGAGAAATCATACACCATCACCAAGTAAGCTTATACAAGGGATGGAAGGATGGTTCAACATATAAAAATCTATCAATGTGACACAACATATAAACAAACTGAAAAAGTAAAACCACATGATCATCTCACTAGATGCTGAAAAAGCCTTGACAAAATCCAACACGATTTCATGATAAAGGTTTTAGAGAGATCAGGGACAACAGGAACATACCTAAACAAAGTAAAAGCAATATACACTAAACCAACAGCCAACATCAAACTGAATGGAGAGAAGCTTAAGGAGATTCCTCTAAAATTGGGAACAAGACAAGGCTGCCAACTCTCTCCATATCTCTTCAATATTGTACTTGAAGTTCTAGCTAGAGCAGTGAGAAAACAAAAACTGATCAAAGAGAAACAAATTGGAAAGGAAGGTGTCAAACTGTTACTATTTGCAGAAGATATGATAGTTTATATCAGCGACCCAAAAAATTCTACCAGGGTACTCTTACAGTTGATAAACACCTTCAGGAATATTACCAGAATACAAGATTAATTAAAAAAATTCAGTAGTCCTATTATATACAGACAATAAAGAAAGAAATCAGTCAAAAATCACCATTTATAATAGCCACAAACAACATAAAGTATCTTGGGGTAACTCTTACCAAACAAGTGAAAGATATATATAGCAAGAACTTTGTGTCTTTAAGGAAAGAAATTAAAGAAGATACCAGAAAGTGGAACGCTCTCCCATGCTCTTAGATAGGTAGGATCAACATAGTAAAAAAGACAATCTTGCCAAAAGCAATCTACAGATTTAATGAAATCTCCATTAAAATCACAACACAATTCTTCACTGACCTTGAAAGGATAATACTCAACTTTATAGGGAAAAAATGAAAGACCCAGGATAGCTAAAACAACCCTGTACAATAAAGGAACTTCAGGAGGCACCACCATCCCGGACTTCAAGCTCTACTACAGAGATAAAGTCCTGTAAACAGCTTGGTATTGGCACAAAAATAGACAGGTAGACCAATGGAATCAAATAATAAATCTTGATATTAATCCACACATCTACAAATACTTGATTTTTGACAAAACAGCTAAAATTACACAATGGAAGAAGGAAAGCATCTTTACCAAATGGTGCTGGCACAACTGGATGATGTCAGAATATTTCAGATAGACCCAAGTCTATCACCATGCACGAAACTTAAGTCCAAATAGATCAAAGACCTCAACATCAATCCAGCCACACTGAATCTCTTAAAATAGAATTTGGGAGGTACCCTTGAACATATTGGTACAGGAGATCGCTCCCTGAACATAACACCAGTAGCACAGACACTGAGATCAACAATTAATAAATGGGATTTCCTCAAACTGAGAAGATTCTATAAGACAAAAGATACAGTCAACAAGACCAAAAGGCAGCCCACACACTTGGAAAAGATTTTAATCAACCCCACATCTGACAGAGAGCTGATCTCCAAAATATACAAAGAAATAAAGAAACTACTCACCAACATACCAAATAACGCTATTAAAAACTGGAGTACAGAACTGAAGAGAGAATTCTCAATAGAGGAATCCAAAATGGCTGAAAGACACTTAAGAAAGTGTTCAATATCCTTCGCCATCAGGGAAATGCAACCAAAACAATTTTGAGATGCTATCTGACTCCTTTCACAAATGGCTAAAATTAGAAACAGCAATGATAGCTTTTGCTGGAGAGGATGTTGAGAAAGGGGAACACTTGTCCACTGCTGGTGGGAAGGCAAACTTGTACAGACATTTTGGAGATCAGTATGTTGCCTTTTCATGAAAATGGGAATCAGTCTACCACAGGACCGGGAAATCCCACTCTTAGGCATATACCCAAATGATCCACATCCATGCAACCAACTCATCTGTTAAACTATGATTATAGTACAATTATTTGGAACAACAAGAACCTGGAAGCAACCTAGATGCCCCTCAACTGAATAATGGGCAATGAAGATGTGGCACATTTACACAATGGGATACTACTCAGCAGAAAAAAAAAAATGGAATATTGAAATTCACAGGCTAATGGATGAAACTTGAAGAAACCACCCTGAGTGAGATAACCCAGTCACAAATAGAGGAACATGGTATGTACCCACTCATATATGGATTTTAGACATAAAGCAAAGGATCAGTAGCCTATAATTCACATTGCTGAAACTAGGATACAAGGAGGAACCTAAGAAATTCATACAAGGTCACTTACAGAAGAGGAAAGGAAGAAGATCTCCTGAGCATATTGGGAGTAGGTGGCGGGTCAATGAGTGGAGAGTGAGTTACGAGAAAGAGAAGGGGAGGAGAGGAGTACACGTGGGACTAGGTAGATTGAGTTAGGTGATGAATAGATATAAAAAAAGAAAAGAAAACGAAAAGAAAGAAAAAGAAAAAAAAGAGCCAATAAGAATGGTTATTATACTTGGTGGAGAAAAAGTACAGATAATTTCTCTCCACAGAAGATAATTTCTCTCCACAGAAACATTGTCTGCATAAACTAGAAGGAAAATGGTCTTCTTTTATTGAATCTGGATGGTAAATTTTTAATGTATATATGGGTCATCATTCGGATTCGTCTTTTATTCACATTGATTGGTGCTGGCATAACATCATTTAAATCACTGGAGGAGAATAATTCCATGATAATAATACTGTGTATAATAAAAAGTGTGTCCATGAGGCTAGAGAAATGGCTCAGCAAGTAAGGGTACTGTTTACTCTTCCAGAGGTTCTGAGTTCAAGTTCCCGCAACCACCTGGTGGCTCACATCCATCTCTAGTGGGATCTAGTGCCCTCTTCTGGCATGAAGGTGTACATGCAGATGTGGAGCACTCATGTATAAAATAAATAAATAAAACCTAAGAGACACACACATTGTACCCCAGAAAAGGAGAAAGGGACAAGATCTTCTGAGGAAATTGACAGCACAGGGTGAGGGAAAAGGTAGTAAAGAGAAAGAGATGGCAAGAAGAGGAGGGGCGAAGAAGTCATGAGAGACCAGGAAGATTGAGTTGGGGGGAAGAACAGAAAAGAGCAAAAAAAAAAAAAAAAAAAAAAGAGAGAGAGAGAGAGAGAGAGAGAGAGAGAGAGAGAGAGAGAGAGAGAGAGAAATCCTTAATAGAGAGGGAACCATTATAGGTTTAAAGAGAAAATGGGCACTAGGTAAATGTCCAGAAATATACAAGGACGACCACAACTAACAATCTAACCAATAGTGGAGAGGCTATCTTAAATGACCTTCCCCTATAATGAGATTGATGGCTACCTTATATGCCATCCTAGAGCCTTCATCCAGTAACTGATGGAAGCAAAAGCAGAAACACTGGAATCCAATTTCAGACAGGAGGAGTGATGAGCAAAGTAGTCAAGACCAGGATGGGGAAACCCACAGAAAGAGCTGACCCAAACAAGGTGGAGCTCATGGACCCCAGACTGACAGCTCGAAAACCAGCATAGGATGGAATCAGGCTCCTTGAATGTGTGTGTCAGTTAGGAAACCTGGGCAGTCTATAGGGCTTCTGGTAATGGAACAGCATTTACCCTAATGTACAAATGGACTATGGGAGCCCATTCCCCATAAATGGATACTCTCTCAGCCTAGGTAGGTCCTGCCCCAAATGATGTGACAGACTTTTATGATCCCCCATGGAAGTCCTCGCCCATTATATGGAGCAGAAGAGGCATGGGTTGGGAGTCAGCGTGGGGGGGGGGGGTTCGGACGATAGGAAGGAGAGGAAACTGAGATTTATATATAAAATAAGATTGTTTCTAATTTAAATATAAAAAAGGAAAAAGTGATAATATATAACATTTCCAAAAATTATCCACAGATATTACTATACATTGAAATTATACACTTATTTTCTAATTATTATTATTATTTTTTTTTAGTTTTACAATAAGGTAGTAGGAACTGGATGAGGAAAGTTCAGATAATTTGTTGCAGTTTACAACAATAAATAGAAAAACAGCTTCAAGGGAGCTAGGGGATGATTCTATGAGCCAAGTTTAGCTTCAAGTACACAGAAAGGAGGGTGAAGTTATACAAGGATTCCTAAACACAATGAGATGGAAATCTTTATGTAATTATGTGTTCTTTAAAAAAAAGAAACTGTCTTGTGACATCCTCCAGAAATGGTCCTCTGCCTTTGCAGTTCATCCAGCATCTTGACTTTGCTTTTATTCAACTAGGTTGTGTTACAGTTTTCCCACCAGGCTGGTCCCACAGCCACATCAGTCCCAAATAACACACAGGGACACTTTATTATATATAAAGCTGTTGGCCAGTTACTAGCATTTTTCTTATTGGCTAACTTTTTCTTAAATATTAACCCATTTCTGTTAATCTAAGTGGTTCTACGTGGTCTTATCTTACTGGAGAGTGGGACTAGATGTCTTCCCTCAAGTCTCTACATCTGGAATCTCCTCCTACATCTCCCAGAATCCTCCTTTTCTCCTAGTCCCTCGTATCTTGCTTTCCTATTGGCCAACAGAGCTCTGTTCATTAACAAATAAGAGAAACATATTTACAGAATGATATCTCCCATCATCTCCTCTTTTCTATCTAAATAAAAAGAAGGGTTTTAACTTTAACATAGTAAAATATATAACAAAACAGTTATCAGATAAGAACTATAGTTAACAATATTTAGTCCATTAACATTTAGCTAGATTTAAAGAAAATATTTAATCATCTATCCTATTCTTGGGAATCTAAAGGCTTATATGTAATTTATCTTTAATCCTAAGGAAAACTTTAACCATAACTGTCTTCAACTCCCTCAAAGACCATAGAAGGATAGTATATAAGCTCTAGAAATGACAGAGACAACTTGCTGCCTAAGACAGTCATTTGAAGTTCTTCTGTAATGTCCCATCTTCAGCCTATAGGCCATAGTGTACCTGGCAGACTCCTCAGCATAGCAGGAAAATTTAAACTGTCCATTGGCAATTTGTCAATCACTTTTCTGTATGTCCTATAGAATATCTGGCAGACTCTTCCATGAAGCAAGAACCCTACAGAAATGTCCATCTTGTTTCAGCAGTCACTTTTCTGTGGGACCTGCATGTCCAGTTTATACAGCATAAAGTCAAACTGCCCAGACAAGAGCATTATCTTGCCCAATTGGATAGTCTTGCCATATTGGAGGCAAACTCTATAAGGAGTTTCTTCGATGTCCATCTTTCTTTCTGATGCAGGTGGTATTGCCAGGAGCAGTTGTGCCTCACTGTTAAGAAAAACCCTAAACATTTTTAAATGACATATTTTGTAGGCCTTTGAAAGGTTTGAAGAATATTTGTCCATCTCAAATATATCTCTGTATACTTAGATAACCTATCTAACTTAACTATAATTGTGACTATTATAGATAATGATTTATAATCTGTAATAAATTATACATTACATTTCTAAATGAGCTATATAAACATAATACATAAACAGAAGGAGAAATATACATATCACAAAATTGACCTTAAATTTGTATGAATCCATTCTAAAACAAAGTATTCATTTCTATGTCATAACCCCCTTTTTACCTTTAAAAAGAGTTTGGGTGTGATCATTAACCATTTAAAACCAACCCCATTTAAATGAAAACAAACATTTATAAACAATATTTGGGAATTTGGGCGTCGTTCTTTCAAACTGTTTCCTGCTGGTAGGGGGAGCTGTCTTGGGAAATCCTAAGAAGATGCAGAAATTCTGGCTGTATTGGTCTGCAAGGTTGTCTTGTCCTAGCTGTTTTCAGTGTTGGAATACCTGGGACACTGCTTTAGGAGGTCTTGCTTGATCAAACCATTTTAGTCTGGAAGGAATCCAAATCTTTTCATTTTCTGTGGAAACAAAAATAGAAATTCTTTTCCCCCAGTAACCTGTCCTTAGACTTAAATTTTGAAGTCAAAGCAGTTTTAAAATATATAAATTGGATTAATTCAGCAGCATTGATAATCAATTGTATTTAGCAGTTGTTGTTACTTTCTTAGCAATTGAGCAACTCAAAGACAACACAATAGCATACAGTATCCAGACTCTGTATATTTTCCATTTTACATGGATTTTTTATTACTCTATTTCTTTTATTTCTATATTTTCATTTATTGAGACTGGGTTTCTCGGTGTAACTTTAGCTGCCCTCGGATTCATTCTGTATACCAGGTTCTCTTTGAAATCACAGAGATTTGTTTGCCTCTACCTCCTGAGTGCTGGAATTAAAGGTATATGCCACCACACCCAGCTACTCTCTTTCTATCTTTTTTCAAACCACTTTATCCTGTTTTGTTATTTTTCTCCCAAGCCTATGTATACTTTAAAACACACTGCAAACCTTTAGATGTTTTTCTTAATCTGAATCTGTCTTTACTATAAATCTTTATCTTTTTATGGCCAGGAGTCTTTTATCTGCTAAATAACATTATTAAAATTAAAGCCATAGCTGTTTTAGCCTTGGTCTCTCCAAGATGGCTGGGGTATGTTTACTACCAGCACTGAAAGCTGTGCTCACTGTCTTGATCTATGCTTCCACCCAGCAGCATGCTGCCTGCTTGGAGATGTGGCCACTGCCACTGCCAGGTCTTGTACACACCATGAAGTTGTTAGCAGGGTTTGCTGCTTAAGCAAAGGGCGTCAGGAAACCTCCCTTAAAGGAGCCATTGGAGTATGTGTTTGTCTTTAGCAAAACAGCACAACTGAGAAAAATGCTGCTACTAAGAAGCCTTACTTGTCTCTGTTCTTTAGTTTCTAACCTCCCTTTTAAGCTTCTGTTAAGTTTTAAGTGGAAGTTTTTAGTACCCACATTGCAGGTGATATTTTGTTATGAACAGTTTGCCCACCAAGCTGGTCCCACAGCCTCAAATAACACACAGAGATATTGTATTACATATAAAGCTGTTGGCCTGTTACTAACATTTCTTATTGGCTAGCTCTGTCTTAAATATTAACCCATTTCTATTAATCTAAGTGTTTCCACATGGTCTTATCTTACTGGAGAGAGGGTCCTGACCTCTTCCCTACAGTCTCTACCTCTTGAATCTCCTCCTACATCTCCCAGAACCCTTCTTGTTGCCTCGTCCTGCCTATCTTGCTTTCCCATTGGCCAACAGGGCTTTATTTATTAACCCATAAGACAAACATATTTACCTTGGTCTAGACTCTCAGTCTCCTTCTCATCACTTCTGACTTACCTGTCTAGAGCTTCACTACTTCATGACTTTGGATTACCCTTCTGACACACATGAACTTTAGGACCCACTTTGTTCTGGAAGTCAGTGTTTTTGATTAGGGCAATAATCTAGAGAAAAAAACTACATTAAACCAGCTATTACCTCTATGCACTATGGCTGAAGATCATATTCTAATTCTGTAAAAATAATTATTATTCAACAGAATCTGTCAAGTCATTTGGAATAGGGACTAGGCCTTACCACCTGCCTCTAGATTATGGGAGTATCCCTCCATGTGGAATCTGCTCCCAAAGTCCTTTTGTGCACCAGGGTTATATCTTGGGCATGGCAGGGGGAAAGGGAGAAAGAGAGGGAGGTAGGGAGGGAGGGAGAAATGGAATCGATATGTAAAATAAGAAAAAAGAAAAAGAAAAAAGAAAAATATAAAAAATAAACAATTATTATTCAACATTATTACAGAGTATTAAAATGCCTAAAATGTGACCCTGCTGCAAACCAATATGCATAATGGTATGAACTGCCCAGAGAAATGTAAAGCATATATGGATGTCAATGACTACAACAGTAAAACACTGTTCACTTGTCATTTTTTGTGTTGGGAGAATGTGTAATGATATATCTGTATCTGTGTTGGCTGCAATGTCACAGCAAGATTACACCAGGGTAAGAATCAAGTCCCTGCTCTATTGGAGCCGACAAAGACACCAACATCAATCTGACCCATTTATAATCTCATTGCCCAGGCCTCACTTCTCTCCTTGCTGATGAAGACAGAAAGATACACCTATCATAGTCTTTTGCCCAATAAAATGGCATGTGTTTGCAGAACATCTTGTTTTCCTCTTATTCATATTTTGACTTGGCATTTATAGCAGTTGGCTGGGGAAAAATGTCGGATTTGTCTGCAACAGACAGTCTAATTAAATTGGAGGGGAGGGACAGATGTACAAAGCTGCTGAATGCTCATAAGACAAAACATGGCAGCTTCAGTTGGAAAAATCTGGCAAGATGATGCCAACAATTTCTGCTCATTGAACTAGCTGAAGTATGTAATTATGTGACAATCTCTTATTTTCATTGTAATTTCACATATAACACTGCTGCATCTGAAAAGATCCAAGAAGCCCATTATGTGGGCTGTGATAAAAAATGATATACATATGATTCATAAGTGCTGTAATTTCCATCTGACACATATTTTACAATATTAAAAACCCTACTTTTTCAAAATAAATATTGATACACGGGTTTTTTTAATCTTTTGAAATTTCCTCTATATGATTCAAATCAATAATAATTTCTCTTTGACTCATTTGATTTCCAACTGCTATTTCTAATTTGCAAACCTGATACAAAGCTTTATAAACATGGCCTCTTATAAACAGAAGCATCATACTACCATGTTTCTGATGAAAATCCTGTCAAGCATTTTCAATCTACCTTTCCAGTGTAAGATCAATCTTTCACATTGTTGTGAAAATTCTTTCCGTTTTGTTACTATGCAGTTGTTTGCTGTCCTCATGTTTTTGTATTTTATCATAGCCACTCAACATTTCAAAAGGTTTTCAGATTATCACCAGCTTTCAACAGGAAAATTACTTTAACATATTTGTAGCTAATATGTGAAAAACACACACATTGCTTTTGAAATATTAAGGTAAAGGGTTTATGCCTCCATTTGGATAGTCATATTTTCCAAGAAATGATTACAGAAAATCCATTCATTAACTAGATGATGGCACAAAAGTCCCCATCAAAATGATTTTCAAAGTGAAGAGAGAGAGAAAATAGCATGTCCTTTCCATGCTTAAAACACTATAAAAAATAAATTACGATTGTAAAATCAACAACAAAGGCAAGTAAATATGATATGAGGACAACAGAGGAAATAACCAATGAATACAGACACAGATGTTTCCAAGCTAGGCTTCACATTAACCATGATGACAGCAAACAAGTTATTGTAAAAAGCATTTACAACAGGCATGAAGAGAAGAAACACTTCTGGAGTTATGGACTCTGATATTTGATGGGAGATGTCATTCTGTAAATATGTTTCTCTTATTGGTTAATGAATAAAACACTGTTGGCAACAGGAAAGCAAGATAGGCGGAATGAGGAGACCAGGAGGAGAGAGTAAGGAGTAGGGAGGAGAGTCAAGATAAAGGATAGAGAGAAGAATGCCAGCCCCTCTCTCCGGTAAGATGAGACCACGTGGAATTACTTAGATTAATAGAAATGGGTTAATATTTAAGACAGAGCTAGCCGATAAGAAACTGGTAACTGGCCAACAGCATTAAAGCATTAAATCTAATACAGGGTCTCTGTGTTATTTGGGGGTAGGATCAGACCGACAGTGAAGAAACTACCATAACAGATATTTTTTAAAGAAAATGCTGTAAATGATCATATATATGTACATGTATGTATATATATATGTACATATATTAATGATATAGTACATAGAGAAAATAAAATCTTATAATAATACTTTACTACAATTTTAACAAATAGTAAGAAGCATAACTACAGTCAATTAATCAAAGGGAACAATAAAAGTTTTGCATAGGCTGTCATTTCAATAAAGTCCACTTAAGAAAATAGAACCATGTGAGTGGTTAAAGATAGCAGGATAAAGTAGCAGCCTTCATTTCTTCATGAAATCCCAATAAAAATGCCAATTTAAAAGACAAATAAATATAAAGAAAGAAACATTCTAGAAGCTAAAAAAGGAAAGAAAATGGCAATTGATTTAGTACATCCAAGAATGCTGAGTCCTAAGGTGCAAAGAAAAGAACACAGGCTCTCCAAAATGACCTAATGCACAATGGAACAAATGACTCAGGAACTGGCAATTTCAGACAAGACCAAAATCAAAACAAAGAAGGTGTAAAATATGGAAAACAATATGAAAGCCTATTTAAATTCCAGATGTTTCTTTCCTTCCGCAGCTCAGAATGAGGTACCTCACTTGCTAAACACCTCGCATGCACACACACACACACACACACACTCTCTCTCTCTCTCTCTCTCACACACACATACTTGTACACTCAGTAAAGCAGATGACTGTACTTCATTAATAGTAGAGCAGATATCTCCAGTAACTAAAATCTTCTTAATATTAAAAGAAACAATTAAACAAAAGAGGTAGCTTATTGAGAGGGAGAAAATCTTTAGCAACTCTATGTCCAAGAAAGGATCATTATTTGGATTACAAAAGAATGCAATAATAATAATAATAATAATAATAATAATAATACAGAAAAACAAAACACAAGAAAAGAAATAACTAAAAATGGGCAGTAGATCATTGCAAAGAATTCTAAAGTGAAGGATAAAATGGCTATAAAATAGTGTTCAATATCATTGGCTATCAGGATAAAGAGATGAAAACTACTTTGCATTTGCATTTTGCCTTAGTTGAGATGACTATTGTCACACAATCAAATAAAGAGAAACTCCAAAAAGGATGTGGAGAAAGGGGGACCACTAGTGGCAGTGACAATTGACACCATGGTGACACCATAGTCACCATGGAAATCTATGTGAAGACTCCTCAAAAATGGGCATAGAACATCCATATGGTCTAGCAATTTATTTCACCTTTGGCATATACCCAAAGAATATTATGTCATACTACTGAGATACCTCTTCAACCATGCTTATTGCTACTTTACTCACAATAGCCAGGGAATAGAATGAGCCTAAATATCCATCAGCTGATAAATAATTAATGAAATTGTGGCAGTATATCTACACAATGTAGATTTATTCAACTATAAAGAAAATGAAATTTGAAGGTAAATGAATGAAACTGGCAAATTCACACACAGCTAGGTGACCCAGACCAACACCCAGGAAAGAATAATACCATGTGGTCTCTTTCAATGGTGAATCCATTAGATTTGAATATCTTTGAAATTTCAATGAAGAGTTCCTATAGATGCCAGATATCTAGGCAAAGGACAAAGGGAGGGTGATGCCACAAGACAGTGTGGATAGTCCACCATTGATAATATGAAAGAAGAAAGTGAGAAAAGGGGGTGGAGAGGTTTGTGTAAGGAGAGAGTGGCATATAGCCTGAAATGAGACAAGGCTACTCTTCATTGATAAATTATTTACTATGCATAGATTTAGGGAAGGGAGATGCCATTGCTTTCAAATATATATCCCAGAGTAATCCTAACATGCTCCAATGGATAGTGCCACATATGGCCTTGTAATCCATACAAATGTATTACACAACAAAACCAAACAAATCTGGAAAAGGGTCACACATCAAGGAGGCATGGTTGAACAGAATGGGAAGGAGCTAAGGAAGGCTGGGGAAGAGAGTAACCAGGATGAATTATATACATGAATAATGAATTATATACATGAATGAAACCATCAACAAATAAAATTTCAAAGGATTTGTCTGATCAGAAATCTAAATTCTTACATTAAAAGTCTAAAGACTGAGGAGGAAATTTAGATGCTGAGTGCATCATGTTGTGACCCTAGAACTGTTTTCCACTATGAGGAAGAATGCTTCACAGAGTATGGAACAACTTGCAGGGAATGCTTGAAATAATATAAATGAAGATTTGTTTCCTTGGTGAGCAGTCCTGAAAAATTACCTCCCAGGGAAGAGAAAACTGAACCTAGAGAAACATCTAGAGACATACAAGACTGACCCCAACTAAAATTTGAGCAACAGTGGAAAGGCTACCATAAATGCCCTTCCATGATAATGAGATCTACAACTAACTTATCCACCATCATAGAGCCCTCATCGAGTAGCTGATGGAAACAGAAGCAAACACCCACAATTAAACACTGAGCTGAACTGGAATCCAGATGCAGAGAGGGAGGACAAGACCAGGCTATCGAAGCACGTAGAGAGAGCTGACCTGAACAAGGAGGAGTTAATGGGCCGCCAGACTGATAACTGGGAATCCAGCATGGGACTGACTCAGACTCCCTGAATATGGGTCTCAGCTAGAAGGCCTGGGCAGTCTAAGGGACTTCGGACAGGGCAGTGGAACCAGGATGTATCCCTGGTGCACAAAAGGACTTTGGGAGCACATTCCCCATGGAGGAATACTCCCTTAACATAGAGGCAGGAGAGAAAGAAGGCTTAGTCCCTACTCCAAATGACTTGACAAATTTAGATAACCCCTCCTGGACGGCATCACACTACATGTGGAGTGTGGGGAGGGAATGGAAGGGGAGGTTGTTCAGGGGGTATGAGAGAGTGGAAGAGAGGGAAATAGGGAGGGAGGGAGAAGGAACTGGGATTGATATGTAAAATAAAAATAAAAATTAAAAGGAAGAAATAAAAAGAATATCCACCAATTATTTTCAAAGAAGTAAGAGTAAAGGGGAGGATTGGAAAGATTGATCCTTGGGTAAAAGCACTTGTCCCCATGCCTGACAACCTGAGTTCCATCTGTGTATCCACATGGTAGAGGGAGGGCACTCACACCCCCAGCAACCTTCTTACATACTGTGGCATGAGGAAATTATGAAATGGGGGCTAAGTAGAACACACAAATAGCGGATGTTTAGAAACATAAGGCCCTAGGAGAAGAAAGGGTTTATTTAGCTTTTATTTCCACCAAAGGAAATCAGGACTCTAGCAGGACAGGATTCTGGAGGCAAAAGCTGATATAGTAGCAATGGAGGGGTACTGCTTACTGACTTGCTTCCCATAGCTTGCTTTGCCTGCTTTCTTATAGAATCCAGGACTAAAAGCCCAGAGATGGCTCCACCCACAACAGGCTAGGTCCACCCCTATCAATCACTAATTAAGAAAATGCTTTACAGTTGGATCACATGGAGGCATTTCCTCAGCTGAAGCTGCTTCCTCTCTGATAACCCTAGCTTATGTCAAGTTGACACACAAAAGAAGCCAGTACAACCTGGAAGGAAAAATTATCCAGGGAAAAAAAAGTAATCTGGCATAATACATATAATAACCATAGTTAAAATAATATAAACATTAAATGTTGATTCTATCAAAATTATGACTTAAAGACAACTGCAGAGATATAAATAATAAAAATTAAGAATTATGGGTGTTTGCTCTGTGAATGAGAAGCAGGGTATACAGAGCATGGGATATGATGGTGACCCTAGTATTTCAGACAGAAAATTGGAATTATTTTCTCTTTGATAGTGCAAACTCAATGAAAATTGTAACTCAGCTAATATGTAGATCTTCTAGTTGTCATTGATTGTTGAATCAGTATTACTAGGTGTTACTTAGAGACTACAGGTGCTTTATTAGTCCCTGAAAAGCATGCACATATCCAATAAAATGTTCTCATCTTTGTGGTCAGTTACTTTATCTAATTTGCATTACATGTAATCTGTAGGGTTTAGGCTATGAATCTTTGTTCCACACAAATCTTTCAGCTCTGTTGGCTACTTAAACTAATTTCAAGTATTATCTCCACCTTGAAAATTGTGGTGCTTTGCATCCAGCAATTTGTATTATGATAGTAGAGTTTTATGATCAGAAACTTTGGATAGGCTTAACAAATACAAATATACTATCTGGGGCTCAATAACTTACTACTGGTAAATTAGATTATGCATGAGAATATAACCCTGCACCTTTTGCAACAAAAATAAACAACAAAGCTATGATTGAACTCAGTAATATCTAAGTAATCTCAGAATCATAATTTTGGTTTCTAATTTAAGTTCCATCAAATTGGGTCAAAAGATAAACCTTAGGAAAAAGCCAAATATACAATGAGAATGAGAATGAGAGAAAATCTGTACCAATTGGAAAATAATTAGAATAGACACAAGGTTTTCTACCTGTCAGGACAGAGGGAATCAACACAGATAACTTGATTGTGCTGATCCTGATGTTTATGGAAACTTACAAATTAGCCATCTACTTTTCCTATACTTTTAGCTGATTACTGTTTTACTTAAAATATAATATTGATGGAACCAGCATGTATCCCTAGTGCAAGAATGGACTTCAGGAGCCCATTCCCCATGGAGGGATACTCCCTTAGCCTAGAGACATGGGGGAAGGCCTAGGCCTTCCCCATTCCCCCCACAGTGACATGGGGGGGGTCTCTATGGGAGGGAGAGGGAATGGGAAGGAGAGGGTACTGGGATTGATATCTAAAATAAGAAAAAATATTATAAAAGGAAACGATATTCATGTCGGCTTCCTTTGGGCCCTGTGTAACTTTAGTAAATGACTTAATTTTCTTTCCTAACTCTCTAAAATATATATTGTTGAAGATGGAAAAACAATGACAAAGTCTT
Organism: Phodopus roborovskii; assembly: GCF_943737965.1. Lineage (NCBI taxonomy): Eukaryota > Metazoa > Chordata > Mammalia > Rodentia > Cricetidae > Phodopus > Phodopus roborovskii. Next base: position 30,545,660 of record NW_026126525.1, on the reverse strand, counting down.
TAAAGGACACATTACTAAGGATGTAACAAGCATATTTCTAATTGGTACACAGTGTTTTTGTTTGTTTGTTTGTTTGTTTTTGCATCTAGATGCAATTATAGTACAGAATGATGTATCAGTAAAGAAGTCCTATTTTATCCTAAACTTGAATCTGATTCATTAAACAATGCACTGTGCAATAACAAAAGCTTTTATTTAGCAAACTACTGAATAGTATTTTTCTTCCCGTATTCTTGGAATGGAAATCAAACAGCATACCGAGATATAATGAAAAGGGTACTTAGACTGCCATCTAGTACACATTTTTCTGTATAGCATAATTTCCAAAACTGTGAATAACATCTTAAGATTTAGGGGAAAAAACTGTGATTAATTGCAATTGCTACTTTTACTGAAAGTTGTGGATGAGCTGTACTTTTCACTTACTTGCCTGATTCTTCCCCTAACTATGGATTTATCTCTATTATAACTTGTTTATCAGTTCAATAGCACCTCATCTACTTGGCCCAGTTATGAAATTTTTATCTACAAGGGATTTTTGTCAAAGTCATAATTTGAAATATTTGCAACAAATAGTTATTATCTGTCTGCTGAAACTTTACAAAGGTTTGAGGCACAAGTGAATTGGCATCCATCATGCTTTGTAAAAGTCAAAATTCATGAGAGTCTGGAGACCTGGAAGGCACCCAGATATTGTGTTTGAAATGAAGAAAACAAACCAATCTGTCACAACTAGGCAGAGAACCTTTAAGATTTAAACAAGCAAGGTTCAGTAAATGTCCTAACCTGGCATGAGTTAATCATAAGTTAGAACACTGAGGGTATTTAAGAAGAGACCCAGAGCTTGGATCCTTTCATCCAACTCTAGGCTCCTATAGAAAATGGAATGTTAAAACTTGCTCCACAGAATAAAATCTTGAACAATGTGTGGACAACTGATCTCAGGTTGGATTAATACCAATCAATATATGCAATCAAATCAATTTAATTGCATATATTTAATGTGTTCTTACTATAACCCAAGAATTTACAATACAAACACATCACCAAGTTGAATTTTCACAAAATGTTGATGGTACTATTTCAATACTTAAAAACATTAAGTAAACAGGGACATAGTGGGGGACATTTTTGTAGGTTTTTATGGGAGAGTAGAAAATTACTCATCTATTAGATAAAAGAATTAATGTATGCTGTACCAGAAACAACTATACAACACCTTCAGCAGCTCTCATTCAGTCACATCCTTTCTCCTAACATACTATATTGGAGAGAGCATTCTACGTTACAAAAGAAACCAAGCCAACTATTCATGCTTGTGTACAATATCCAGTGTTTTTCTAAAGATATATATTTTACTTCTGTCATTTTTTGATACTATAATATAAGTGAATTGTTTCTCCTTTCCCTGTCCTCCCTCCAAACCCTACTATTATCCCTCCAGTTCTCTTTCAAATTCATGGCCTCTTTTTCCATTAGTTATTGTTACATACACATGGGCATATGTACATACATGTATATTCCTAAATATATAATTGAAACCTTCTCAGCCTGTTTAATGTTACTTGTACTTTTTTTTTCAGAACTGACCATTTGGATAACCAATTGGTGTGTTCTTCCCTGAAGACTGCTTCCCCAACTCTCAGCACTGCTTAGTTGCCTTTAGTTCTTTATGTTGAGTTGAGGCCTCCTTGATGGCTTTTCACCTTCCACTTTACCATCACTACTGTTGTCTTCATTCAATTCATGTTTGGGCAATCATGTTAGTGAGACAGTAATGTTAGTGAGACTTTATGGATATAGCTTCTTGCATTCCTAGAATACAAAATGCATACATAGTAAACTCTCAGATCCTTTTGCTCTTACAATCTTTCTGCTTTCTCTTCTGCAGTGTTTCCAGAACTTTGGGTATAGGAGCTGTATTGTAGTACATGTATCAACTTTTGTGCTCCACAAATTTGCCTTTTAATTTGATGTGGTTTTCTGTAATTATGTTACCAAAGGAAGTTTCCTTGATGAGTGGTGAGGGCTACAGTCCAACTTTTCATTTGCTTGTGTCACCTAGAAATAGAGAAATGAATGTACAAGTCTTCAATTCAATGAGTTAATTGTGTCTTTCAATTTTCCTCTATAGAATAAAGTACTATCTTTGTTAACATATAACCTAATGGGTTTCATGTAATGCTTCTGTACTTGAAAATCATTCTATTCACCTCTCACTGCCCTTTATTGCTCAGTGTCCATCCACTACTTGTCCCTTACCACCCACAAACAGTTCCACTTCAGTTTTGTAATATTTTCATTAATATATATTTCAGTGTAGATTCCAAATATTAGAGAAACTCCTATTTATTTTTCTGAGACTAGCATACTTGCTTGACAAACTCTTCTCCAGTTTTATATAGTTCTTTAGAAATGATGCAAAATCCTTATTCTATAACCAAGTAAAACTCTGTTATGTAAACATGCCACATATTTTTTATTTACTCATCTATTAATAGGGATGCATTTTGGCTCCATATCTTTGTTATTATGAATAAAATTACAATAAACATGAGTGTGCAGGTATCTCTGTGTATATTTATTCATAATAATTTAAGATCTCATTTAAAATAATGAGTGATACAGTTTGATAATATGCTCTTCAATAACTGCACCATACCTTCCATTTCCTCTCATTCTATATCCCCTTCCTGAGGCCTTCTTCCCAGTTAGCTATTTCAGAACAAGGGTGGGTGGCATGTGTTAAGCATTTGTCTTTCCCGTTGTTTTATGAGGCTTGCCTTAGCAACATTCCAAAGACCCATTCTATAAAATTGGAAAATATAAGCAAAATAGATGAATTTCTACAAAAATATGACCTAAATGTAAGCCAATATGAAACAAATAATCTGAACAAAGCTACAACTGGCCATGGAATTGTAACAATAATAAGTATTTTCTCAACAACAAATTGAACCACATGGTTCACTGAAGAATTCTACCAAACTTTTAATCAAGTAATGCCAGTAATATTTGATTTTTTTCTGTAAAATGGAAAGAGAAAGAAATCTTCTAAGCTCTATATGTGATGATAGTATAACCTTGATATCAAAACCAGAGAAAAATAACAACAAAAATAATATTGCAGTTCTCAAATTATTTATCTACTGACTGTATTTTATTTTTGTCTATATCTCTCAGGCTCTGCAAAAAAAAAATCACAAAACTCCTTTCTTTAGGAAGTACAGAAGGGGAAAAATAAAATCTTGGAAGGCTTTGAAGCTAGTTAAAAAAAAAAAGGAGTTAATTTAAGTTCTAACAGATAATGGTAGTAAGTTTACTCTAAAAGCAATGTGAACAAAACGCTCAGAATTCCTTTTCTAAGGGTAAATTTAGATATCATTCTTGCTGGAGAATTTTTCAAGTCACCCATTTATCAGTCTTTCCCCCATCTAAATGTCTTGCTGGGAAAATCAATCTCACTGAAATGCTCACAAACTTTTTGTCAATCCGGTAAGTCAGAAAGTTGAAGTAGGGAACAATTTGACTTGGACATGGCCACCTGATGTGGCTTTTTTCAAGATAATTTATTAAACATGTTGAGCTATTCCAGAAAAAAAGCAGTGCCTTGGATTTTGGCTCTTTTCCTAGAAGACATAAAATGTCACTTGGAACCTCTGGGAAGTTTAAATTGATGCTTGTTGTGTTATTTTCCTATGAAAAAATGGAGGTACATTGGATGATCATTCACTGTATTTGAAACCTCTCCATTACTTATAATTGTTATCATAATACCTGCTCAAAATCATGAGATTCTCCAATGAATAATAATGTACTGATATAAATAGATAAATGGTGGATACATAGATGGTTGATTGGCTGATAATCTTAACCTTATTGGGGTTGGGTTTGTCCATGTCAAATGCATTGGAAAATGTAGTATGAGAATGGCTATTATGATGGTCATGTTCAAACTGGGATTTTAAGTTTCATTCTATAATCTAGCTCAGACTTTCTCAAGTTCCCATATTCTTCTAAAAGTAAATTATGCCCTAGTGTCTCATTCCACTCAAGCTGGTCTGACAGAATACTGTAAGTAGGTATCTTATAAGGCCAGAAGCCCATGACCAAAGTATTAACAGACAATGGACATTGTGAGGTTCACTTTCTACTGCACATATGTTGGTCTTCTCAGTCATTTCATAGTACAGAAGCTTTCTGGAGATTTGACATTGGTCCCATTCCTTATGGTTGCACCTTCACAATATAACTACTCAGCAAAGGTCTCTCATGGCATTGGACACAGTTTCAAAATGTAAATTATTAGTGATGCAAACATTCAGATTATAGCATCTAACTAAAGGCAGACCTTCCAGTCTGGCACCTTAAAAGAAAGAGAACATGAAGGAGATTCATAGTCCATTTCTAGCCTGTAGCACTAACACAGGGGGTCCAGTGTCTTCAAAGAAGTATAAGAACTAATTGCTTCAGTATTGTATGGGTCAAACTTCTGTTTTGTGGAGTTTTGTTTAGTATATGGTATGATTTTGCAAAAGCTAGAAATTGCACTGGTATCTTGAGAATTTGAAGAGATTTGATATTCTTTAAAAAAATAAAACAGATAAAGAATGTGTGTTGCATAAAGTGGCATGACAGTATGAAGTTATGTAGATATTGACAATTCTCAGCTGGATTTATTCATGACACATTGACAAACGAAATAATGCAAGCTGAAACTCTTCCTAGTAAAAGGTTTGCATATAGAACCCCTTATTGCCATTTTATTGCTGATAATATTATTGAAAAGTAAACCACCCTAGCAGTTTAGGCTCAACACCCTTCATCTAATTCACATTTTTTTTGGCTGAACATATATTTATATTGATGAATATATTTTATATAATCCAGAAGATTCAGAAAATAAATATTTTAAACTAGGAAATTGTTAGTCTATTTATATAAAAATTATATTCCATATTTTTGAAGGATTTTAAGTGAGCTGCCAGCTCTGATTCATTTTCTGCATCTTTGCATCCCTAAAGGATTCCAAGCATAATGTAAGCTTACCCATTTCCCTCTCAACATCTAGCTTTCTGAAATTCTTGTATCATGTAACCTTTGCCAGATCTAAAGAGTCTTAGAAACATTGTCATCCCATTAATATAACACATTCATGATGTAACAAATAAACCTTGCCTGAAGATCTGAATGCAGAGTTAAGCCATTAGTTAGCCCCCCACCCCCCAGCCCACACACACTAAGCCACTAGTTAGCCATAGAGGACAGACAGTAGTGACCATACCTTTAACCCCAGCATTTGGGAAACAAAGGCAGAAGGATTACTGTGAGGTCAAGCCCAATTTGGGCTACATGAGAGTGAATAAATCTAAAAAAAAAAAAAAAAAAAAAAAAAAAAAAAAAAACCAGAACTCACACCACCTTTGATCCCAGCACTTGGGATTCCATGCCTTTAATCCCCCCAAGAGAAGAATATAAGGCTGGAAAGAGCTTAGTATAGTCTCAGGGCAGTCTGAGGTTTGGTAAAATCATTACAGTTTGCAGTAACTCTGAGGACAGGATAGCCCCCACTTTGGTCTGAGCTTTGGTAGAGATAAGAACTCTCTAGTGGCTTGGCTGCTTTGCTTTTCTGATCTTCATCTTGAACCCCAATATCTTTCTTTGGGTTTTTGTTATTCATGCTGCAGAATGGAGGGTCACAGAGGCTAAGTGATTTGCTTGAAAGCATACTCTCAGTGAGCAGCTACATCTATAACCTAAGTCTTCTTCCTCACTGTCCATGAAGCATGCTCTATAACTTTTCCAAATGTAGATGAAGAGCCTGCGCAGTTTGATTTATTTGAGCAAAGAAAGGCAGGGAGAATTCTAGGAACTAGGAGCTATGTTACTTGAATAGGTATCACAGAAACACTTAAGATCTGGATTGCCCAAGGAAGGACCTGATTGGGGAGGAGACAACTAAAATACTAATGCTTCTCCATAACATACTTAAAGTAATTCTGCTAAATGTGCCATAACTAGCACCTGGTGGTCACAAAAGTATAGATCACATGTCTAAAAGTCAAAAAGGTATAGACAAGAAAGTCATTTGTCACCTGTAACTTCCTTCTGTACATAGTTCAATAAAGTTAATTTAAAAAATAGTTTTAAATATCTAGTAGAAAAGGGATAAGAGATGGCTCCATGGTTATATGTGCTTGCTATTTTTCCAAATGACTGTAGTTTAGCTCCTAATATCCAGGTTGGGAAAATCACAGTTTCCAGTGATGTCCAGCCCCAGAAATTCCAAAGCCCTTCTTTAAACTGTATAGGCATCTGCACTTGCTGAGGCACAGGGACATATATAAATAATTGTTTAAAAACAAAAATAAGCCTTTAAAAAAATCTATGCATTTATTTAGGAGGTAACATGTGTAACAACAATTAAAGAAATGAAACTATGAATGTGTAGGAAAGGTGGAAGGAAGGGGTGCAAGGAAGGGAAGGACTCTGAGGGAGGAACAAGAACTTATTTATTTATTTATTTATTTATTTGTGATTTTCAAGACAGGGTTCCTCTGTGTATCCCTACCATCCTGGACCTCACTCTGTAAACCAAGCTTGCCTCAAACTCAGAGATTCGTCTGCCTTTGCTTGCCAAGTGCTGGGATTAAAGGCATATACCATCACCACTTACATATATTCTAATGTCAAAAAATAAAATAATAAATATACCATATAGGAAGTACTATTAAATTATCCCCCATGAGTGGTATCAAGATGAATATAGCAAGGTGGTTGGTCTCAAAGTTTTCATACCTAGTTACCATTTAGTGGAGAGAGAATTTGCCCTTTCCTATGGAATGATGAAATATAAACCTTTTTTTCTTTTGTGAAACAGAGTTTCACATATCCTAGGACGACCTTGAACTTATGGTCCTCTCTTCACTACTTCTAAAATGCTAATATTATAGATTTGTCTGGTTTGCATAGTGTTAAGGGTCAAACCTAAAGTCTTGGGTATGTTTAGCAAGCATTCTACAAACTAAGGTATCTAGCCAGCTCTTTACAAAAATTTACAAAATTGTTTTGTTTATATTAATTTACTCATGTACTTCTTGTCCTTCATGAAGAAACAAAAAAAAACAAACAAACAAACAAAATATCCATAAAACAAAAAAAAAAATCTACTTCCCTGATTCTTTTTTAATTTAAAAATTCTGATCATATGGAACCTAGTTGAGAAGCTAGTTCTACCAGTGGGAGTGGCATCAGTTGCCTGGGGTTCCCTCTTTTCATTTATTTGCAAAGTTGAACATGGTTTTCATGCAAAGCATACTTAAATGTTATATTAGCATTCCCTCAATGCTTTCTCTTCCCATCTGTGTTGATAAGCATTTAAACAGGTCCAATAAAGACATTTTGTATATCATCTTTTAAAATCTAAGCCAATGTTAATTTAGCAGCAATTACGGTGAGTGAATGGAAGTATGTGACTCCTTACCTAATTTACAGGGGTTAATATTATTCCTCACTAGTAATTTCTTTAGAAACTATAACAGCAAAGGGACTTATGACAACACATGCCTTCTTACCATACGCATGCTGGCACAGTGATGCTGAAATTAAAAAGCCATTCTTGGGAGAAGGGAAGCTGAGGCACCATAGCAACAACATATGCTGTTTTCTTATTGTAAAATACATCTTGTTTCCTCCCAGAATTGAAAAGAATAAAGGCAGACATCAGGACTGAAGAAACTCATGGCTTCAAATGTAAGGAAATGATAAAAAGACACACTTGAAAATGCCATATCTGTAATTCATATCTGCTACTTCCTTTAAGGCTTAGTCTATAATTCACCTTAGGAAGAAAACTTTCCTTCACTCTCATCTGCGAGTAAGGTAACCTTATATTTTACTGTCTAACTGGAACACTGTTGAGGGGGAAATGGTGTCATAAACAATATAGAGTCAAGACAGCAGGCATATCCAACTGTCCCTGTTACACTATCTATGGTGCAAGCATCATCCCTTCAACATTCCAATAGTACTTCCTACAGGTTTCATTTACTTGATGTTCAGTATATGCTACTATTTATACTTTATACATAGGTCTCTGTCCTCAATTTGGCTCATAATATCCTCATGAGCAGGTAAAATGTCTTTTTCCAGGCTACTTATTCCACAGTTAATCTGTTCCAATCAAGCATATACCCTTCAAGACACAATCAGAATAAAGAATAACAAAATGTATTCTCACCCCATGGCCAATTCAAGTTGACCAAATAAAAGTACCCTTCACTGTTGTATGATATTGCAGTGGCTAACACTTCAGTTAAGATGAACTCATCTTTACCTGTGTGGAAATATGCTATCTGGTTCAGAAAACAGGTCTTCAGTTCAACCACAGGATTTCCTTCAAATGGCTGCAGTCCTCCTTGTTAGTACTATTAATACAAACTTAGGAATGCTGAAGATTCAAAGACAGATGAAGTACCACTTACTTTACAGAGCTAGATGTCTTAAAGGATCAGACACATAAAAGATGATCCACAGCCCAGGCAATAAACCATAGACTGTCTGTAGTCCAATCAGGAAAAAGAGAAGAAGAGCGTGTGAAGTGTGAACACTTTAAGTTTGAAAATTATTTGCATAAATTCTATGTGGTTTTAGAAACGTGTTTGAGTCCAGTTCTGTGAAACCTCAGACTAAAAATTCATTTATTTTACCAGAAAATATGATCAGTAATAAAACTTTTCATATGTGTGTTATGGAACTAGAGCCAAGTAAGCACTTGGAAAACTCCATTAAAATTATTGTTCTCATCATGAGCATTCTCTTTTTATTACATGAGTTCTGCTATCATTACAATGTGGAGAATATTAAATCTAAATGACTGTCATTAAGACTGAATGGCAATCAAGGAACTTGGTTAAATAAAACAACTAAAGTAGAAGGATTCTTCTAATTATTATAACAGTAGAAATGCACTTTGTATTGTATCACTGTGTCTATGATTCCTTACATATTGATAATTAAAGAAGATGGGACAAAAATTCATTTAAAGAGCCACTGTCTAAAACATATTAAATGTTTTGCTAGATTCCTCTCTATTTTCTTTCATGATAATACCTAATTAATATGAACAAAACTTACAAATATATGTGACAATAACCAGTGGAATATTGGTTTTAAAAAGCAAAAGAACTGAACATGTTTTCAGCTGGTCAGCACTCAAGAATATCCCACTTCATTAAAAGGTGTAAAGATCTCTAGTAGTCTTATCCTCAATGACTTTCAAAAAAGACACTCACATGTCAGGAAATAAATATGAAAATTATCATATGCTAAAACTGGGCTATAAATAATATGACTTAGTTAAAATGAAATAGAAGCTTGTCATGGTAATGTATACATGATATGATAGCTCATGACTCAGGAAATTGAGGAAGGAGGATAGCAAGTTCAGTGCTAAACTGGACCACAAGAGTGCTGTGAAATATTTGTTTAATGATGCAAAGATGTGATACATTTGTTTAAATATGCAAAGATATGTTGCATTTGTCATTTGTTTAACTATGTAAAGATGTATTGCAATTGTTTATGTTGTGGAATATTGTTTAACTATGTAAAGATATGTTGCATTTGTTTACTTATGTAAAGTTATGCTACTGTTTTATCTTGCCTGCCTAATGAAAATCTGAGTGTCCAATAGTGGGGAGGAGGTATAGGTAGGATTTCCTGGCAGGGAGAGTAAGTAGGAAGAGGAACTTGAGCTTGGAGAAGGAAGGAAAAAAGATGACATGTTGTCACCAGGAACTGGCCAGCCAGACACAGCAAAAGGAGGAAAGAAAGGTAAAAAGCCATGATGCAAACTGTAGATGAATAGCAACAGATTAAATTAAGCTAAAAGAGCTAATGGGACAAGACCAAGCTAAGGACATGCATTTATAATTAATAGTAAATCTCTGTGACTATTTGGGAGATTCTTAGTGGCCTCAAGAAAATTACAGCTAAAAATGGCATCCAACATGTAGCCTGAATTTCCATATGGGACCTGAGCAAGCTGAAAACTAAAAGAATAAGACTCATTGTGTGCAGCAGAACACTTGAACAGCCACCACGTTACATAGAAACAGAGGGGTTGGAGTATGAATACTTTTTCCTAACTAGTGCTCTAATCTGGTGGATTCCTAACTTGGTCATTGGAAGCCTTTAGAAATGCAGCCTTGTTGGAGAAAGCAGATCCATTGATCAGATAGCCAAAAGTGTACACACAAGGTTTCATTTAGAATAAGGACCTTATTGGTACTTGGCCTAGATATTATTATCACAATACTTAGTCAACTTTTGCAATGAAATTTTTTATATTATCCGTGTTATGAATGTGATGGTGACATTCTGAGTAATAAGGTAAGGGCAGCTTCGTGAAAGTTCAGCATTTTGGCTGTGAAAAGAACTTTGATAGCATTTTAAGCCATGTTTGTAGAGATAATCTATTAATAAGAAGAAAACAAAATGATCTTTTAGCGTTTGAATAAAAAAGATGAAGATAAATTTGTGAACAAGGTGAGTGTGATAGTTAAGCAGCATCAGCAAGAAATCAAGTACTTTAGGGTTGGACATCAGGAAATATGCCTTGGGGAGTATTTCAGGAATTGGCTAAACCCCACCTTTCCTAGGTTACTGCCTATAAAATGTAGACTCACTAAAAGGCTTCTCATGAGAAGATAATGCTACCTGGGTAACCTGGTTACACTTTGGCAACTAGGACTTGTTACTCTAGGGATTGTGCATGTTCAACTACCCAGGCACTACTTTAAAAGGCAGTATATTTGTCACCATCTATACGATATTGATTTTTCCAGGCATAGGGAATGCAAGAGTTGTGAGATCCTAGAGGATTATACCAGATTTCAGAAGAGAAACAGGAAGGCCAGGATGTAGTGGGTCCAATTCCTTACAAGAAGCTCTTGACAGTGAGATGTAAGGTTTTAGGTGTGGAGTTCTAAGGGATTATTATGTGGAGTAGGAGATTTATTAAAATCATTATTAATGTTGTAGACTGACACCCAGGCAGGAACATAGTAGGGCTGATAAGAAAGACTTGGATACACAGGGTAGAGTGAGGGTTCTTTCAGGTTTCAGGGGAAGACTGGTGATGGGTGGATTATTTCGTTCTTCCTTCCTTTCTGTTTTCTTTGAATGATGAGTGGACACTATTAGAGGCAACCAGGTAGTGATATGATAAAGAATGTCAAGTGATCCATAAGCATCTTTCCTGTCAGCCATTACCAGAGATCAATAATGAGAAGAGAACAAGAGTCGAGAAAAACAATTTACATTACTTCAGGAAATCAGATTATGTCACTATCTAGAATTTTCACAGTTCAAAAATATGAAGGAGTTGTAAAAATGCTGTGGTCCTAGTACTAGATGATGTATGAAGTGAGGGCCAAATCAGAGATGAAGTAGGGATTGTAAGTAATAAGAGACATCAATGACATGGACCCTTTGATGAGCAAAGCTGCACACAGTGAGCAGAACAAACCTGTATGTCAGGTTATAGGGGTTGAGCTCCAGCAGCTCACAGGAGATATGTTCCATCAGATTCTCCAGGTCCTAGCTTGGATTTAATAATTGCTCTTCTGAGTTTTGGTCCTGCTTTGTTTCCATCTCTCATTTCTAGGCCCCATTCCTCCCTTTTGTAATTGGAATCTTTGCCCTATGACTGTCACACTACTATATATCATAAACAGGATGTCCTAGTCAGGGTTACTACTCTGATGAAACAAAATACCATTACCCAAGCTGCTTGGGGAGGAGAAGGTTTATTTGGCTTAAACTTCCTTATCATTGTTCATCACCAAAGGAAATCAGGATAGGAACCCAAAGAAGGCAGGAACCTGGAGGGGGAAGCTGATGTAGAGGATATAGAAGGGTGCTATTTCCTAGCTTGTTCCCCCTGACTTGCCTAGACTACTTTCCTTACAAAAACAAAAACAAAAACAACAACAACAACAAAAAAAAACAGGATTACCTGTGTCAGAGTGGCCCCACCCATGACAGATTTGGCTCTCCTCCATCGATTGCCAACTGAGAAAATGCTCTACAGATTTGCCTACAGTCCTATCTTAAGAAACTATTTTCTTAATCGAGGTTCCCTCCTCTCAAATGATTTTACCTTGTATCAGGTTGACATAATACTATACAGCAAACATATAATTATTCTTTCTGCTGCTGTATAGAGGATAACAGATAAGAACTTGCCTTCCATCTCTAAAAAGACTCAAAACAATGACAGGATTAAGACACTGGGAACCCTTACAAGGGGGATGAATGGCTTCTATGTTATGAATATGAGACTGTATGGAGAGGAAGGGCATAAGAGGTGCAATGGTGTCATTCAGTTATGAACTGTCTTCAAAAGAAGCTAACATGTATACGGGTTGGCTTCCAGCTAAGGATCCAACCACTGAGATGTGGACATATCCTGCAAGTTTTGACCTGTTTAGTAGATTAAGCCACTGATGAAGTCATTGATAAGACACTGATAGAGTCATAACTTGATGACAATATTAGGGGGTAAAGGAGTCTTTCAAAAATAGAGCAGCAATTAAATATATTGATAGGCTCAGTTCCTTAGTTCTCACCATGAAGTAGAAAATTCTTCTCCACTGTGTTCTTTTCACACAGATCCTCATTTTATCCAGAAACCCTGGATTAAAGGTTCTGAATAATGAGCCAAACTAAATTATTCCCTCATGTAAATTGATTTGGGGGAGTTTTTCAGTGATTATAAAGCCTAATACATGAATTAATTATACTTTGTTGTATTTATAAATGTTGTATTTACATTAGGATACTTTAAATGATACTTAAAATTAATTTGTGAGTATTAAATTAAAATGGTAAAAATACAGTAGATATTCAAATATATAATCATATAATTATGTATTTAGGTATACATAGGAAAAGAACATGAGACATCGACATTATTCATATTTATCATTATGGTTCAGTCTGAGAGGTGCTGCTCGCTGTAATTTCCTTGAATATTCAATGTTTAGGTATATGATGAGCATGAGGAGGCAAACTGATGCTTGTGATCTCCTATTTATAATTTAGTTAGAAGAGCCATTTTGTTGCTACCCCTTTGAAAGTTCTTTTATTAGTTTTGTTTCTTACTTTCAAACTCTTAGAAAAGCAATTTACATTTAACCAACATTTTTATTTTCAGGAAGATGCTACACATGCTTTTCCTTTGTTAGGAAGTCCTTGTTGTCTTGCAGATATTATTATTATTATTTAGAACATGAATTCACTGTGCAGTTAAAATAGGTATGAGAGAAATCAACTTGACATTGCTTTGGCCCTGAAGGTATTTCCTGGAAATAATTTTTAATACATTCCTGCTATGCTTAGCTGTCAGACACATTTCATCAAAAAGTAGTGGGCAGGGAAAAATTCGAATTCACTGAGAAGTGGCTGTTTCATCTTTGTTTCTTTCACAGTTCCTGTTACTTTTCCCCCTAAGTTCCCCACCAACACTTACTGGTGAAATACACCAAAACTGCCTATATTCTATTCCAAGCTAGACACTTAACATTGAGACTTTACTCTTCATCTTCAAAGACTCGGCAAACGTTAAATTATTAATCCGCATGACACATTTGTGAAGTAGTATGCATTATTTTCACCATGACAAAAGTAGAGGCTTTCTGAAATGAAATAATCAGCCTAGGGCTACACAAGTTATTATCACGGGTGGACCAAAGTGCTATGTCCCTTTCTCCTTTTGAGACCTCATTTCATCTGGCCCAATCTTAAAATGAATTCATTCTTTCTTCTGCATAATTTTTGTTGAAGCCATAATGTAGTCTCAATATAATTTTTGTATTTGTGGTAAGGAATTTGGATGTGGAAAACTCAATTTTAGTAGCCAGTGTGGTGATCTTTATACAAATTTCCCATCATCTTATTCTGATGGTGAGAAACATTGTGTGTGTGTGTGTGTGTGTGTGTGTGTGTATGTGTGTGTGTGTGTGTGTGTGTGCTTCAACACACAGCCTGTATGTGGAAGTCAGTATGTGAATTTAGCTCCTCGCTCTTGTTCAGAAAGCATTTTGTTGGTGAAAATCTCCAGAATTTATACATAACCAAAGATTAGGTGATGAATATAACAGGTAGGTAAATGTAGATTTTTGCAAAGAGTAAGTAGTTGGCAAAATTCAATGAAGAAAATAAACATCTCTACCAGCACGTGTTGAACACTGAGTTCTTGCTAAGGACTGTGACAAAGAATTAATCATATTCTAAATCCTAAGGGCTCAAGTAATACATGAATATTTGCCTTTATGTGCTGAGTTGTACATACAAATAAATTTATCAAATGAAGCATGGGTCATTCTTCCTGTAGTCTCTGCACTAAGTACCTTAGAGTACCTATGGTTTATGCATATAAAGTTAGGCAGCTATGCAAGTCAGAGCCATGTTGTACTTATTATAAAATTAGTAGAATTTATCCTCATCTTCTCCAGCTGATAAACAGCCTTTGGCGAGCTGGGCTCATGTTTCTTGCCTGCTAATTGGCCAGTTATATTCATCTGCTATTGCTGAACCTCCAAAGAAATTAAGGTTAAGTGGAATTGGGAATGGATCAGCAACTTTAGTACCCAATCTATTTAGCAGTTTCCTTCAACTTACCACTTTCCTTTTTAGTTGTTGTTCACTTTACTTTTCAGTACAAAGTGTAGTTCTCCCCCTCCCATCTCTATTACTATCTCTCCATCTCTCTTTCCTACTGTGGTAACTATCTTATTGCAAAATGTTTTGAAAATAATTATGTGGGGGCAAGTGATAAGTCACAATGCAACAGGATCAACAGAGGTGACACCTCCAAGATATGACTCAGTGACTTTCAACTTTGCAGCAATGTTTCAACATTATAGCCACTGCTCATTGACTAATCACTATGGCAAGTGAGAGTGAGGTAGCTGCTTTATTGTTCCAGCCAATGATCTTTATTCTTGGTTCACAAGGATAAAAACACTGTCCTTAATCAACCGGACTGCGAAGTCCCTATTATGAACTCAACACTATTTATTCAACGGAAGAATCTGAAATATCTATTTCATGCCAGCTCCTACTGTGAATTAAATTTAGAACTTTGAAAAATAGCTTTTTTCTTAGCTTATGGAAACAGTATAATTCCCACTCAAGCCCAGAGAAAAGAAAGGATGAAACAAGTGAAAATTAATTTCAGTCAGAATTTTACTAGCACTATGATGATATCCTAGGGTTTCTTGTATGAAAGTAAAATTTAAATATATATATATATATATATATATATATATATATATATATATATGAAGTAAATTTTATATGTATGTTAATATGAGGATTCTTTTCATAGATTCAGAAGAATTCCATAAACCAGAAAAGCAACTGGAATTGCTGTAGCCTCTTGGAAATTATATGTAACAAAGATTCCTATTCTAACTATGTGTTAGGACTACAGAAGCATCCACGAAGGTGAATGTAGAATCTAACCCTGGAGACACACCTCCCCTTACCTCTTAAAGTTTCAACACATCCATACTATTATCTCTCACATAAACTCAGGATCAGGTCCTTCAAGCAGATATTAGATTAGTAAATATAAAAACAGAGGTACAAACTATGGGTTTTCTGCCTTTATCTTTTCTCCTTACAATGGATCCTGTTTCACTAACAAAAGTAACCCCAGAAGTTTGAAGAAAAATTGCCAGTAGGTTTTCTTATAACGGAAGAGGGACTGGTGGTGATAGAATAGGGAAATAAGTAGAAGAGAGGTAGGTGATAATCAAAACTTGCTAGATGCTAGCAAATATCCCTGTACTCCCAATCAACTGTCAATAATAGTGGGTTATGTGAGCCTTTAATTCTTCTAGATTCCTTCCTGCTGACGCTTGTGTCTCACTCACCAGTAGTAACCCAGATACTGTGTTTATCAATACAAATTCTTTCCCTTCATTTTCTCCACAATACCACTAAAACTGGTATTTTCCACAGCTATGAAACAACATTTGTAAGTATGAGTATAATTCCATTTAAAGACAATGCTTAATTTTACAATCAATCATAGTGATTTTGAGAAAATCATGGACTACTGTCTCCATTAGTAGGTTAAAGTCATTTTCTGAACATCTAGTATTCTGTCACTGGTAAGTGGCCCACTAGTACCATACCACCCTCAAATCTTTTTCCTTATTCCTTTCACTTGACCTTTCTCTCTTCAACAACTCTATACTCAATTTTCAGGTGAAAGGAATATTCTTTGTTCCTGTCCCACATGCATCCATTTCAGTGTGCAGCCAGTAGATCTTGTCATATTGTACCAAAATGGCCCATCTGGACCTGTCAGTATATTTTTCTTAATATCAAAACTAATTGATGTGTAGATGAATTATGAGACTACCTCTCTGTGTAAAACACATTTCCCATCTGAAATGCTCTAATGTAACTAACTCTCCACTTGACTGTTTCCTTCTCATTGCCCAAGTCCTATTTTAAACACAACCTTCAGGGATGCTGTCCCTGTGGCACTGATTATGCAACAAAGTAAATCTTCAAATAGGTTGTGTTTCAAGATACTCAGAACATTTCCTCCTTTGTGCTTATTGGAATCTGTAGTTTCATATACATGGTAGTGTTTAATTCTTCACCTACAGGTTTTTATTAATCTCTAAATTCCTTGAGACAGGTATACATCTGTTTTCTTCTAGCTATATTAAGTGCCAAGAAATCAATAGATGTGTCCCTTTGTTATTACAAAATAAAGAAACTAGTGCTACAAAAGTATAAAGTATCCATGAGAGTGCTGTAAAATATGTAAAATACAATCCACAATTACTTGAAGGTCTTAGTGGTGAGGTTTGTTGCTTTGCAATAACATAAGGAAGTTATTTCTGCTTTGGTAGAGAAGATGATCCCATCACCCAAAGATATCCCAGAAATAGCAATGCAGGTATGTCCCTTAACTGCAAAGTGCTTGGTTATGAATGTGCTGCTCTTTCCCTTCATAATAAAATACTAAATTGCAGATCTCTTTTTAAAAATATCTATTAAAATGAACAGGGAAATATCTAACTGCCTATGCAAAAAGAAACAATTCCTTGGGAACCATAAATGATTGATAATATAAATAACTCCCAATTTTACAATTCTCTCTTAAACTAACATTTAAAAGCCTCTTAACATGTGAATGAATACCAAGATAGAAAAAAGGAAAGGGTCAGCCTTTGAAAATGCCTGACAAGGGAATTGAATTAACATGGACAGCAGCTTGCTTCCCTAGGGCCAGAAGACATGACAGAAAATATGCAAAGTGGCCTTTGTTCACACAGTTCAGCTGTTTCATTCTGCACTTAGCACTCTTCCCAGTTGCACCACCAACATAAATAGATGCAACAAAAAAATTTCTTAGTTCCAACATCAAAATGTTAGCAACAATACCTTTTCCTACAGACACAGAATGATACACACACATGCACTCAGATACCCACACACATATCTCGAAAGTAGCAAACTAGCTTCAGCTCAAGTTCAACTTAGAGATACATACTGTTAGAACTGTCAGCAACCTTTAATTATTCTATGTATGTACATACACCTCATGCTAAAAACAAGAAAAAAATGTGGCTGAAAGATTTGGAGTCACAAACATAAGCTCTTAAAACAGGAAATATGTCATTGAAAATTAAAGTTCAAGCTTTGAACTCCAACTCCTGTGTTTTACTACAACCCATTTATATTAAAACTTACAAAGCAATGTAAGGGTGTCACTGATTAATTCACTGCTCATCTCTGTCCCTTTGTTATCTTACTGTGATAACTACTGTCTTACTAAAAATGAAGATATTGACCCTATGAAAATTGGATCAAAACCTATCTGGTAGTCACAGCTACTGTAAAGGCAGAGGTAGATTTTAATGCAGCTATCTAAATGAAAATCCACATTATTCCCTATATTACTAAAGTATAAGTGTTGTAAAAAAGACATGTAAAAATAAAGAACTTCCTCTTGGAAGATTCATTCTGCTGCATTCTCAAAACTCCTCAGAAATTATAAGTAACAACATTAAATCCATAGCAGTTATGTGAAGTCATTTCCACTGGAGGCCTTCTCAGATATCCCAGAGGGAAAGGGAAGACCAAAATACAAACACCTGCAGAACACAGAGATGAAGATCTAAAGCTGAGAGTTCAGAACCCTGGACTACTGCCAAGAGCTGAACAACACTGGGAGAGGAAAACCTGAGATGGGACGTCCACTAAACACAAGATAAAGCTCAGAATCAATGGATCTTAGAGCTCTGGGCATTGCGTACACCATCAATTCACCTTCAGTAATAATGGTATAAACTTTAGGTATTTGCTTACATACTTTAAAAATATGTTTCATTTTGAATGTGTTTCTTTTTTATTATATTTTATTTTATTTTATATAACAAAGACCAATTAAATGAAAACAAACATTTATACACAATATTTGGGAATTTGGGCGTCATTCTTTCCAAACTACTTCCTGCTGGTAAGGGGCGCTGTCATGGGGGATTCGAAGAAGATTCAGAAATCCTGGCTGTAGTCTGTAGGGCTGCTTTGTCCAGCTGTTTTGAATGTAGGATCACCTTGTACTCTGTTTCAGGTGGTCTGGCGTGATCAAACCACATTAGTCTGGAAGGAATCCACATCTTTTCATTTTCTGTGGAAACAAAAATAGAAATCCTTTTCCCCAGTAACTTGTCCTTCAACTTAAATTTTGGAGTCAAAGCTTTTTTTTTAATTTAATTTATTATTTTACATGTCGATCCCATTCCCTCCCCCTCCCTCTTTCCCTCCCTCCCTCCTTCCCTCCCTTTTACACTCTCTGCCCTCTCACATGCACTCAAATGCAACAATATTATAAAAATAAAAGTAGAGTAGTGAAGAAAAGGGGCCAACCAAATATACTACAGAAGTTGAACAGCACACAGAGAGGAATGGCAGCATTAATGATAAACATGACCCAAGGAAACAAGAAAATTAAGGTAAGCATCATCCCTGAGATACAACATCATAGGAACAATCTCAGTGGCTTTATGTTTCCTGATAATAAATTCAAGGAGTCACCAGTCTGGTGGGTGTAAGTTCTCATTTTAGTTTTAAAGATGAAGAAACAGAGGAAATTTAGTTAATTTGTCTGAGGTCATGCAAAAACATGTGGAAATGGTAGTTGAAATTAAGCAATGGCCCTCTGGACTCCATTCTTTTAACCATCAAATAATTAAATAAAGCATAAAAGTTGTGCTCTCAGTAGGAACAAAAGGGAAAACACTAAAATATCTATTCTCAATGGAATGTATATATTAGGGAATATTTTTCATTATTTAGAATCCAGATGTGTAAAAAGACAACATTCAGCAGTATATATTGCCCAAAAATTATATATATATATATATATATATATATATATATATATATATATTCAAGAATAGGATTTTCTATAAAATTTTAAAACAGTTATCATTAATCTATATATGAAAACATTTTAAGAACTTGGCAATGGATATCACAACATGGCTTAGAGAATACCAAGGAACGTAAGAGCTTCTTCTGAGAAAGTATTGAGTTTTACACCTCTGACTCTATGGTCACTATTCTAATTAATAAAAGAGCTATGAGTACTTCCATGTTTCTTGATATATAGAAACTACTATGTATTGATATATATTCTACAATATTTTATTATATATTATATTCCATACTATTTTATTTATTAATATTTAATGTCAATTAATATACTAAAAACAAAGTTTCTGATATTTTTAATTTATTTTTCCTGATGAAATCTGAGATATTCTTTAAAATTCAAACAAGAAATATTATTTGTTAAACTTTCAAAGAATTAGAAATTTATAGTGCATGACAAATTATCATGTGTGTAGATTCCCTTTGAAACATGCTGGTCTCAAGACTACTGGGAATTGAAGTAATTTCTATGAAATGATTGCAATAAAATGTAATTTCATCTCTTTACTTGTTTTAGATCAGGAAATAATTCAACTTTTAATCCAATGTGTATGTGTGTGTGTGTGTGTTTGTGTAGGCACAAGCTCTCCATGGCATACTCATCCACAGTAGAAGAACTGGGGTTGTAGACATGAACAATATGTTGGGCTCCATGTGAATTCTGAGGATCTGAACTCTGGATTGCCTGGTAAGCACTTTACTTACTAAGCATAAATAACTCCCTCATTATGTAACAATATAACCACAATTACCACACCATGTGCCAATAAGCAAGTTCTATGAACCAAAAAATAATACTAGTCTTTTGGGAAGAGAACACATTTCTAGACCAAAGCTTCTAGATAAAAGTATGATTGGAGAGAATATAATAAATACAGTTTTAAATATAACTGAGAGACATCTTCTCCATTCATGTCTCAAGACATCCTAAATTCTATTCTTCAGGAGTACTAAACCTTTATATTTACACAAATTACATCTTTCATCCTTTTTTGGGGTGAAAGAAATTGATGTTGTTCCTGTGTTATCAAAAGTTCTGTATTTAAATATTTTATGTTAACTACATGTACCTTTTTCTCCTTTTTAAAAAATTCATATGATGGTAGATCTTGGCCTACATTGTTAAATAGTTTAGATTGAGAAAGGTCCACTTTAACCAGTTTCTTTCTTTCATTCTTTATGTTGTTGTATGTTTAGATTTGACAAATTGCTAAAAACAGTTTATATAAATCTCTAAATCTTCTCATAAGTGAATTATTTGTTGATCAAATCTGCCCTTAAAAAAGATATGAGGGGAAAAGTGCAGAAGTGATTTCAGTATCTATAGTGAATGGGAAGAAAGCTAACCTGAGAATTCCTTCACAAAGGGAGGCTGAGGATAGCACAGTGGAGTTGATACATTGGCAGAAGCATGGCGTGACCCAGCCCTGAGGGCATGAGGGGGTGGTCCTGAGGATTCAGGGCTACAGGATCTCTGTGACACAAGGCAGCAATTGCATATCCTGGAAGAATTCCAGTGAGGACTCAGCATTGATGGTGTGACAAAGATTGGATCCTTAATCAGGAACAATGAGTCTTTGTGATGAATGTGTTCATGCAAAGATATATGTATAAACTAGTTTACTGCGTGACTCACTGTATCACAATGCAGGTTCCATGATGAGCTTTTCTTCCTTTTTTTTCTTAAATTTTATTTTGTTTAATTGGGGGGGCATGGTTGCAGGGGCAAAGGGCAGATTGGAGGGGATGGAGATGGACAGGATTGGGATACATATGTGAAATACACAAAGAATAAATAAATAGAAAGTTTTAAAAAGAAAGAAAAGCTGAGATCAATTGATTACAGGGACAAACAAGAACCCAGTGCTTATTAAACCTAGTGATTATTAAAAATCTAATGCCTAACTCAGATGCGCATCCATAGACATGTTCCACAAATACTGAAATAACCACACACACACACACACACACACCACTGAGGTTCATCCAGAGACCAAAGTACCAGTAGATGCTTTTAAATGTATCTGTAAGGAAGACATTTTTAATGTTTGGTTTTCTTTTTGAAAAGTGATATCTGAGATAAGAAAACTATTACAACTACAACACATACATATGTGATTTCAAAAGCTGTGATCTGACCACTCTCATGTATCATAAAATATTCCATAGTTAGACTATATCCATTACTTGACATTTGTTAAGCTAGAAATGGAGATTAATTTGGCATGTGAAGATAGTTTATTATTTATATGGAACTAGGAATACAAAATCTGCATAGTACTTATATCACCAAAGAGAACATTGAAATAGATAATGAAAATGTGATACATGTACATAATGAAGATGGAAAAAAGAAAACATAAAATTTATTGATAAAAATATGTAACTGTAAAAAAGAAAAATAAACACAAAACAAAAATCAGTCAGTCAAACAAGCTTGGAACTTGGGGAACCTGTGGAAGATGGGGAGGGAAAACTGTAGAAGCCAGTCCACAGAATCAACAAAGCAGGACTTGTTGGATCTCACAGAGACTGTTGTAGAAATCACAGAGCCTGCATGGGTCTGTATTAGATTCTCTGTATAAATGTTATGATGGTTAATTTGGTGTTTTGTGGGACCCTTAATAGTGAGAGTTGTGGTATCTCTGATTCTTTTGCTTGTTCTTGGAAATATTTTTCTCCTACTTTGCTTAACTACCCCAGCCTTGACATGAAGATTTGTGCCTAGCCTTATTGTATCTTGATATGCCATGTACAGTTGATATCCCTGAGAGGCCTGCTCTTCTCTGAATAGAAAAAGAAGAAGAGTAGATCTCAGGGAGAGGGGATGTGTGTGGAGTGGGTACTGGGAGGAGTAGAGAGAGGGGAAACTGGTCAGGATTTGTTTTGAAAAACAAACAAAAATTAAGTGTTAATTAGTTTTTTGTTTGTTTGGTTGGTTGGTTGGTTTCTTTTCAAACATACATACATACATACATACATACATACACACATACAGTACATGGGTGACATGAAAAAAGATATTCTGGGTTGAAGTTGTAAGAGGGGATAAGAGTGAGTAGATAGGAAATATTAAGAGACACAGAGTGAATAGACAGGAGAGATCAAGAGACATAGAGGGAGTAGATTGGAAATATCAGGAGGTATGGGGCATTTTTGAACAAATTTAAGGATGTATCAATATCAAGAAGCATTAAAATATACTAGCATTTGAAATAAACATAATATACTGGAAAATGAGTTTAAAGAGAAGTACCCTGCATGTGCAGATAATTCAGCTCTAAGACAACATTGAGTGTCATCTTAAAATCTCACTGCAAGGCACAAGTTACCTTCCTACCAGTTATTTTTCACAGAGTCCTAAGAGGTACACAAAACAACATAAGTTTCAGCTGGTTCCATTGCTCTTGGTTGCCACCCTAACCAGATGGCAAATTCTATTGCTGAAGATACCACAGACTTTGAATGCAAAACAGAGAGAAATTAATCCAACTGACCGTGATGCTTTCTCTTTGTCTCCTAGCTTACTTACATGGTGCCAGAAAGGGCATAGCAAGCTGCTAGGAGCAAAAAACACATATTAGTATTACCAAGTGACAGACCATGCACAATATAATACTACTGTGCCTAGCAAGATGTGCCCATTGGTTGCATAGTGGTATAATTGTTCCACCCATGAAGCTGGACATTTCAGCTTGTCTTTAGCATATGCTGGAATCCCCAAAGTTAAGTCTCTAATGCCAGTGTAGGAGTGGGCTTGCTTTGGAGATTGAGAACAAAAGCAAACAGGCAAATTAAGCTTCTTTATTCCAGCCTATATTCCTTAATATAGGCTTCCAACAGAAGGTGTGGCACAGATTAAATGTAAAACTTCCTGCCTTAAATATGAATTAGAAATGGATCTTCCCACTTCAAATGATTTAATTAAGAGAAATTCCCTTCCAGGTATGCCCAGCTACTTGGGTTTTAGTAAATTCTATGTGTAGTCAAGTTGATAACCATGAATGACCACACAGGGAAAACCAACTACTTTGTAGTTGGATCTGAGACTTGCTCCACAGGAAGGACTTCTTGCCTAAAACTACATACTTTGCTAGCCCATGCTTGGGAAGATCATAGGCCCTAGGAGGCCTTAATGTTGTTATATGAAATAGTCATGCTGTCAAGCTGCTTTCTAAACATTCTCTACCCATAGATATTTTTTATTACTCTCAACTCTTATTGGAGAAGCCTCTTTACATAGTGGGTAGGAGTTAACACAGAGACTCATAAATAGTCGAGGTGTTCAGTATTCAGCTGTAGATCAATCTTCTATATAAACTCCCCCTCACCACTCAAAGTTTAGAGAATATGTCAGAAGATTTGTTGAAAAAGATAGAAAAGCTGCTGGATGAGGAGAACTGTGAATCAAGGGAGAGGGGGAGGGGCATGGTGTTGACAAGGTGATGGGTGAGGGATACTCAGGGGAATTGAAGAGACACACTGATAAATGGACAGATGTACATGATGAAGGAACGAAGAAAACATATTTTAGAAAATAATGTTGACTGTTGAAAAGAAACTACATATAATAATTTTAAAAACTAAATAAGACAGCTATGAGAAGGAACTAGTATTATTTCAGGAACAAAGGAGTTCCTTGTCAGTGGTGCAGAGGTGCAGTTTGACCCATATTAAAGGTGTGTTCTACACAGGACTGCATAGGATTCTAAAGAAAGCTAAGCTGTTTCTATTAACGTGATCCTAATTCAATAAGCTCAACACATAGAAAGTAAATTATTCATTATTCATCATAAGTTTAAGAACTGGCAAAATTATAAGAGATCAGATATTTAAAATATTAAATATGTAAAAATTACAGTTACTATTCAAAGTGTTATCTCTGCCAGTCTCTGTGGCACATTTTACATAGTTTGTTATCGTTATCTATGTTTCAAAGAAATTCTCTACCAACCTGAATTAAGATGATTTTTCTCTCAAGTTATAACTCTTAGACTGTTAAGTATTTTTGAGTAATATATTTCTCTTTTATCCTCTAACCAGTGAATATATTACTTTTCACGTTTTAGCCATCACCAATCTGCTCTCTCCTCTCTGTTAATATGTGGTTTGGGCTCTCTATTATCACACAGAGTCAATACTTCTTTGAAAACTGGCTGTGTTCCACCTCATAACCATGCAATCGTTGTTATGTCCATTAATCTTTACACAGTACAAAACTAGTCATACAGCTCTCTAACTCAAATGAATTTCAACACTTTCCAGTTTCCATATATATCAGTCTGTAGCTTTCCTCCATGGTATTTGACTTCTGTTTGTCTTGTCTCAAGCTAGTTTTACACAGGCACTGTATCTGATAGGATTCGCAACTTATGACCTCATTTTTTTCTTAGTAAATGGAAATCCCATTAGCATCAGTACCATGATCAAGTAGTGGCATGTCCAAATTTATACAATGTAAATAAAAATGTATTTGTTATCATTAATTATTAATCTATATTTTAATGATTCATTTAATATCCATATATTAATAATTCCTATATTTTCTAGTCATGACCCCTTGACAAGACATCGTCATCTGATTTTAGTAGTCACATTCTAATTTTCCTGGATGAGGAATGAGGCATGTTACTTTTACACATTTTCTCTTGTACTTAAGTTCCTATGATTTATTCATCAAGATAATTTGGATTGCAAATAACAGCCATTGTGTTTGCCATCCTAAATAAGACAGAAATTTATTGAAGGACATTGAGGTCAATCTCATAACAAACCAAAGAGTACATTTCCAAGCATGAAAATGACAAAAATGAGGATAATTCTTGGGACCTTAGAAGCAACTTTTACTATATGGTGGCTTTGTTTCAACTCTATGTTTTCCAACACAATTAAAAACAAGAACAAAAAAAAAAAAAGAAAGAAAGAAAAAAGAAAGAAAAGAAAAAGAAAATCAAAAGGTATATTATATATCTCAATAGGACAAAACAAGGAAACAGAAGAAAAACAGTCGAAGAAAGGGCAAAAGAAACACATACTGAACTGTAGTTCCACTTGCTCACACACCCAGGAAACCCATACAAACATAAAACTGGAAGCCATGATACATACACAAAGGACCTGTAAGGAAATTCTTTTTTAATTTGTTTTCTTTATGCTCCCCTCCCACCCACACCCACTCCACATATAGGGTGTTTTAAAAAGCTCTGGCATGTGTACCTAGAGTTTTCTTTCCACTCTGGTCCCACAGCTGCTTCATCCACAAGTAAACACAGAGATGCTATATTAATTATTAAACTCTTTTGCTAATGACTAGAGCTTATTGACTAGTTCTGTCTTAATTATTAACCCCTTTCCATTAATCTATGTATTGCCACAAGGCTATGTTGTCTGGCGTATTACTCCTTGGGCAGCATGGCATCTCTAGTTGCCATGCTTCTCTCTCTCTCTCTCTCTCTCTCTCTCTCTCTCTCTCTCTCTCTCTCTTTCTCTCTCTCTCTCCCAGCATTCTAAACATCTCCTAGCCATGCCTATCTCTCTGCCTCTATTGACCAAACAGTGTTTTATTCATCAACTAATAACAGAAACATACATACAGAAACACATCCCCCATCAGGCATGATGCCATGGGACAAGAAACTTCCAAAGATGCCATTGAGTACCTTTTCTGTTGGTCTTCTACTGCTGGACATGTGGACTACCCTTAAAGTAGTTTGTTTCTGCAGGAAAACTATATTGAAGAAAACTGAAATTTCATTTGCAAGTGGTTATCTATTGGAGATAGTTTCTGGTTTGCAGATTGAGGCACATGTTTATTACTTTCTGCTCTACTACCCCATCTGGATCAGACCTGGATGGCTTCTGTGCATACTGAGCATTTTAAGGTCAACATTTGAGTTTGAGATGAAAGACAGAACCCTAGTTAACAAAGCAAGTGATCTGTTGTAGGCAGGATTAACATTAATGTTGTTGGCTGTGGGACAAACCAGACTTTCCTTACCCAGACTAGCATAAAGGCTAGAGATACATTTGCAACTGTATTTACAAATGAGGAACTCAAAGGGATTGTTCTATTTTTCCTTTTGGACTGTCACTATATAATTCTAACTATCTATCATCTACTCATCATATATTGTCTATTATCTGTGTATATCTACTATGTATATCTATATGTATTAGCTGTCTACCATCTATCTGTCTGTCTGTTGTTAGGAGTAGGTTTTCCTGCCAGCCTGGACCCACTGGGGCACCAGCCCCAATTAACACACCAAGACTCTGTATTTGATATAATGCTGTTGGCCAGGTACTAGTTCCTTATCGGCTTGCTGTCTTAATTATTAACCCATTTCTATTAATCTAAGTATTTCCACGTGGTTTCATCTTACTGGAGAGTGGGCCTGGACCTCTGTTCTCCCCAGTCTCTCCATGTTGACTCCTCCCTATTACTTCCTCTCTCCTCCTTGTCTCCTAGTCCCGCCAATCTTGCTTTCCTATTGGCCAACAGTGCTTTATTCATTAACCAGTATGAGAAACATATTTACAGAATGATATCTCCCATCAGTCTGTCTGTCTGTCTGTCTGCTCTTTGTCCTGTGGTGTATGTCACAGGAAAGTTGACATTGGATTCTTTCCTTAATTGCTCTTCATTTCATTTCTCTGAGACAAAGTCTTTTACTGAACCTGGAGCTCACCAACTCAGACAGTAAGGCCTGCAAGCCCCAGGGATTCTTCTGTCTCTGCCTCCCCAGCACTAGAATTCTAGGCATATACCACCACACCCAGAGTTTTAGTCATGGTTTTGAAGCAAGCTAGTTCCAGACTGAGCTACCCCCCCCCCAGCCCCGGGCCTTGCTCTTTATTTCTAGAGTAGAGAGTAATGGAATATAGAGTAGAACAGAAGAGCGATAAAGGAAACATCTGCAAGTATCACCTCATAGGACTTTCCCTGCCACTTACTTGTTTTGAGTTTTGCTATCTCTGTTGTATGAAGAAGATAAATAAAATTAGAAGAACAAAGCAACTCAAATGCACACAGCTATAAAAAGAGGTGAACTTGAAACCCAGTTTAGACTAACTCCCACAACAATGTTTTCATTCATTTCCTGATCTCCATTGGTCCCATGAGAATCTCTTAATTATACTTATTTTTTAAATTAGTATCCACAAGTCTCTCAGACTCCTTTTATCTTTCTTTTCTAAGCTACCTAATAATAATAATAATAATAATAATAATAATAATCATCATCATCATCATCATCATCTGCTATACTGAAAAATCTTCCCTATGGAAGATGCAATCTATGTTGGATGTGACCTGTGTTTGGATGCAATCAAATAATAATGTATTAGCAAAACTAAACATTGTTCTTATTTTCATTATCTGTCAGGCAGGTGAATGCAAATATGTATCAGTTAATCCCCCTCCTCTCTGTTGATGGCAATTAGCTCTAGTTTTTTTGTTTCCTTATTTTACATATTGATCCCAGTTCCCTCTCTCTCCTCCCCTCCCTCTCTCCCTCCCTCCCATGCCCCAGACCACCCTCCCATCCCCATCCCATCCCCCCCCATTCCACAGGGAGGCAGTTAGCTCTAGTTAAGAAGCATTTGGTCTCTAGCCTGGACAGAGTCTTTTTTCTTTTTCTTTTTTCTTTCTTCTTCTTTTTTTTTTTTTTTTTTTTTTTTTTTGCTAAAATAAATGGAAACACTATGCTAAAACTCTAAAGGTCCTTGGCAGTAATTCATGTCACAAATTTCAACAAGTTTTTCAACAGTAGAAAGTCGAAAATACATAAGCAAAAGTACAATGCATTGGGGAGAAAGAATTTAAGAAATCAAGATTTCTATCCTAGTATATCATGTTTCTTTCACCCAGAAAATCACTATATCAAGTTAAATTTAAGTTTCAGTCAAACATCTATGGCCTTTAGCACTGATTACTGAGAAATAGGTAGAACACAAAAGACATTTACAATTCTGTACAGTTAAGAAATGTGAAAATACTGCATTCTATTTGGTGGACTTATTTCCCCATAACATTTCTGATGTTTGCCCAGAGATACTACATTAAAAATTCTCTGAACAGAGAGTAATTTTATGCACTTAAATGAGTCTAAGCAGGTGAGAATTTTGTGACTTGAGAGGAGTCGCAGGGTTTTAGAAGTTGTAATATACTAAAATATTCTAATCTGTGTCAGCAATTTTAACATCAATGTTTCCATAATTAATTTTTAACATTTTATCTCTTTACTTATTTTCTAGGTTAAATGCCATTTATTATTAACTGTCAAAAAACTGTTGACTGCACCCATTTTTCTATGCATGTGTGACCATTCAGGTTATATATGCCTGTCTCTTTCTGGCAAGGGTCCGGCATTTTAACACCTGATTAGAGCTTAAGTGAAAGTCTCACATTACTCATTATACAAGCAGCAATTAAACTAATATTTAATGGAAATCAATAAAATAAAATTGCTTCTTAGGTTTGAGAACATATCTATAAATCAAATTAGTTAACAGTACACAGTGGGATAAAACTGTTGGCAAGAACTCAAAGGAAGAAGTTGGTTACTTATCTGTGACTTCAAGAGCCCTCCAATGTGTACAGGACCCTAGATGAATAAGAAAACCTTTTTGATAAAAATACTAGGAAGATTGAGTCAGGGGAGGAATAGAAGATGAGAGAGAGAGAGAGAGTGAAAGAGAGAGAGAGAGAGAGAGAGAGAGAGAGAGAGAGAGATCATAAAAGAGGGAGCCATTATAGGATTGAAGAGAAAAACTGAACCTAAAGAAATGTTCAGAGACCTACAAGACTGACTCCAACTGAGCAACAGGGGAAAGGCTATCATAAATGCCCTTCCCTGATAGTGAGATCAATGACTAACTTATCTACCATCATGGAGCCCTCATCTAGTACCTGATAGAAACAGAAGCAAACACCCACAACTAAACACTGAACCAAACTAGAATCTAGATGCAGAGAGGGAGGACAAGGCCAGGCTGTAGAAACACATAGAGAGAGTTGACCTGAACAAGAAGGAGCTAACAGGCCCCCCAGACTGATATCTGGGAATCCACCATGGGACTGACTCAGACCCTCTGAACACGTGTCTCAGCTAGAAAGCCTGAGCAGTCAAAGGGTCCTCCTACAGTGGAACCAGGATGTATTTCTGGTGTACAAAGGACCTTGCGGAAACATCCCCCATGGAGGGATAATCCCTTAACCTAGAGACAGGAGAGAAGTTCTAGTCCCTACTTCAAATGACTTGACAGATTTAGATAACCCCTCCTAGATGGCATCACCCTACATGTGGACTGGTGGGGGAGTGGAGGGTGGTCAGGGTGCATCAAATTGATGACTACCTTAATTATTGTTATAGAATCTTCATCCAGCAACTGATGGAAGCAGATGTAGAGATCCACAGCTAAGCACTAGACTGAGCTCCCAGAGTCCAGCTGAAAACAGGAAGGAGTGAGGGATACCCACAGAAACAACCTGAGCTAATGGAGTTCAATGACTCCATATTGACAGTGGGGGAACCTGCATAAGGCAAAAGTAGGCATAATGTGGGTGGAAGTTGTGTGGCTTGGGCAGTCTGTGGGGCCACTGGCAGTGGGACCAGAATTTAACCCTAGTGAATGAACTGGCTCTTTGGAGCCCATTCTTGTTGGAGAGATACCTTGCCTAGCCTAGATACAGAGAGGTGGGGCTTGATCCTGCCTGAAGGATGTGACAGACTTAGTTGAAACCCTCTAGTAAATTGAGTGCTATCTCACATATGGTAGATTTATAATCAATGATTCTTGAGTGAATAAGTTCATGGATTCAGGAAATATAAGTTCTTGTCATTATGAAATTAGATTCTATTATGGAGATGATGTTTCTTGAATAATAATTATTGCATGAGGTTATCTTCGTTTTTGATGTCATGCAACAGCCACACAAAAGGTGCGCCTGTTAAATTTAACAGCCTATTTGCTAAACAGAGTGGTCTCACAAAGTTCAAGACATTTGCTTTTAGGATTTTGGTCTCTATATTGCCTCTCAAAACAGAAGTAACTATTTAACTGTGTGTAGTCTATTAAAAGTCTTTGTTCTTCTTGGATGGCTTCTATCTTTTCATAAGATTCCTTTACAGAACATGGTTATTTGCATCTGTACATTGAACATTAACAAGATGACTGAAAATATCAGGTTGATTGTACCCTGTTTTATCTCTATGAATGTCTGTGAAAACCATGGCCCATTTTTCTCCTCTAATTTTAGAATTGAGATTAAAACATCTTTCCCAACGTTTTATGAATGTGTATAAGAAAGTCAATTTGAAATATTCTAAAAAGAAAATAGATTATTAGTAGATATTTCATATAATACTTAATATATTGGGAGAGTGAATGATTTTAAATTAATTGAAACTGCTGTTACTGCAACATGTTCACATTTTTTTTTTCAGTTAAAGAGATGGGTTTACACTTAGTTTTACTGTTTGTAAGTTTACATACTCTAGCTAAATGGCATCCTAAAAATAATTAAAATGGGTTAATTGGAACTTTACTTTACCACTTTCAGCCTTTGAGTTTTCATGGTTCCCTAATGTCTTTTGTAGCTATTTAATTTCTTCATGCTTCAGTGGCCATGGCTAATGCGTGTCACAAAGCTGTTGAGAAAGGAATGACCTGAAAACTGTCCAAGTCACTAAATGAAGAGCAACTTTGAACAGAGAATTAAATATTAGAGACTTTCACAGGGACAGTCAAATCAAGGTCTTACACAGCATCCATGTAAATTCATCTGGCATGAATATCCTCAGTGTTACCTAACCTTATTTGTGTGTGTGTGTGTGTGTGTGTGTGTGTGTTATTTTAACTGATACATAAAATACAAAACTATGTATTTTAAAAAGTAATAGAGGAGGTTTCCACACACATATAAATTATGTAGTCAGGTTAGATTCATCTGCCTCTTCAGAAATTTGCCACTCTTTATAGTAAATATATTCGAAATCCTTTCTTATAGCATTTTGAAATATACCTAACATGTTCACAGTCTTTATTATGCTATGATAAGGCATAAAAACCATATTACTACATGTGTTTTGTTGTTTTTCCAAGAGTTTTCTTTATAACATATTGTACTGTGAGATTGTTATTTTTTTCTCTATTGGTGATTATTTACACAATGCTCTCTCATCATGGACTGCTAATATTCTGCCACAGCAGTGGTTGGTAAAACATGGCTACAATCATGCTGTCCCCGAGCCTGAATTTCCCGGCGCTTCAAGATAAAATCCCTATTTATTTCTAATATTCAACGCTATCTACCAACTGTCCTTGCTTCATACTGTGTTATTATCTCTCTGCTACATGGAAAGCCACAAAAGAGATAAGCTACAAGGTGAAGTTTACCCTTTAAGACATTAAAACTGAGAGATAGATCAAAGGCACCCAAATTGTAAATGTGTGAGCCAAGAGTGGCCTGCGATTCTCCCTCATTACCTACCCTGGAAGACCAGGGTAGGATAGTCTGGCATTAGAAGCATTGACTCTTTTCTGATGACTGGATGTATAGTCAGTAGACTTGTTAAACACTTTTTATTTAATTATTGTTGTATTTGTGTACACATTTTAATACTATTCTCAATTTAATCAAGATTATCTTTTAATTTACAGGATAATAGTTTTAACTAAATTAGAAAAATAAAATTTTTCATTATTTATTCAAAACTCAGTTTTAACCATAATTTCAGTGGATTGTTGTTGGCTTTTCCTTTTCTCTTTTGGGAGATAGAAAAGGAAATACAGCTTTTAAAAGTATATCATAAAGAACAACAAAATTGTGGTATACAAAGAAAATCTGAATCCACAAAGATGGAAAGTTATATTAATTTACTATGAAGTACATTCGTCCTTTTATTAAGTTTTGTTGAGAAGCCAAAATGATAGTCATGTGTCAAAACTAGAGAGTGTATGGAGTCTGGTATACTGGTTAATGGCACAATGGAAGGAAGACAAATTAATTGCTTTTTAAGTTAAGAACATAAACACATTCAAAATTCAAAATAAATCCCCAAAGACTACATATTACATCTTATAGCTACAGAATCAAATTTAAAATTGCTGGGTTTTAGTGAAAAACCACTTGATACACATTAGCTTCAAGTAACTGGGTAACATCACTCCAAGAACATATTTCAAATATCCCTTTTAACTGATACAAAGATCAAAGATTGGTAATTAAAGTTTGTAAAGTACTTATATTGCAGTTAAACAAATGCACAGGGTCTTAAAGCAGTCCCTCTGGGAATAGACAATTCGTTCATGAGAACTTTTAGCTTCATTCCTGAGAAAACACAACTGAATTTTAAGGTTGAGAAATAGTTATTTGGTGTTCAAGTTATAAGTGGGAGTAGGATACAATTGTGAATTTGCAAAGCAAAGAGGAAATTCTGCAGCAGTCATTCAGATTTATAAGCTGCTCCACCATAAGTCTGCACATTTCTCACACTGCTGGAGCACTTTCATAGTTAAAAGGGAATAATTTAATAATCTAATAAAATATATGAGTCATAAAAAAAACCTATGTTTCAAATTCATCATTATTCCCTTTGTGTGCATGTGTGTATTCTTGAAGGTGCACATTGCCGAAGAAGATTCCAAAAGAACACTTTAGTTATCTTCCATTTACTCACCACCTTATAATTATTCGAGACAAGGTCTGCCACTGTACATTTTGTTCATTTGGATATAACTAGACTGGTTAGCCAGCGGGATCCAGGGATTCAACTGAGTCTATCTCCATCACTGAGAGATGATAGATATTTAAGCTACTCAGACCCTCTTGTTACAGGCTATCAATCAATAATAAAATTGTTAGGTAAAACTTGTGAACTGCAGGTTGAAATTTCAGTATTCCCAGTAACATAAAAAGCCCAATATTTAGAGCTGTGAATTAACAATGCAAACATATTATTCATCAGGAACTTTTGATATTTTTAATGATATTAATGAAGGTGAGGGTTGAGGCTTATCTTCCTTACCCAAAGGGAGAATACTAAAATAAATATTTTATAAAACATTTTAATATGACTATTATTTCAATAATAACCATCAAAGTAGCAGTAATCAGGATAGCATAAATGCTGCAAAAAATTCTAAGATGTAGTATTAAAATTTGATCTAATGATTTCAATTAGGTTTTCATCAAAATAATGTCACTTATCAATTATTAGTGACACTTAAAATCAATTTCTTTCATCACGAGTTTAATTAAATCTCATAATAATTGATGATCAATTTTGAAAATTTTGCAACAAGCCAGAATGAATGTTTTCACTTTACTGACATCACCATAAAAGCCCGATTTCCATTTCCATTAAAACATCTTTGTGAGTTATTTCTTTCTGATTTTAGAAATAAAATGATTTAGATATATTGTTCATTGTGCAACGTAACTGTTTCATATGAGTCAAACACAGTCATGTCAGGAAACAGTGTAACCTACTCTTTAGTGACTTCTAACTTTCTGCTGCAACTCTTGCAATGCACCTTCAACTACAAGCACCCCTTCATGTTGACTATTCACAATACCATTTATGTTTTAATACACCAAACTAAATTGTCAGTTTACAAATCCTATGGCATATCTGTATTGCTAGAATTCTTAAATGGTTTGTTAAGAGGACTGGAGATAGCATTCAGGACAGCCCATAACAGCAGTCTGCCTGCATCCTACCTATTCCCACCTCCACTCACGCAAGGAGTAAGCATGGGCCTCTTTCAGGCCTATAATCAAGGGCCCTACTTGGAGCCTCCTGAGGTCTGGGGCATGGGCATGCTCGGGGAGGCCACTCAGGCAGACTGGCCTGTCCAGATTCTGCCCGTGTCCAGGTCTTCCTTATCCCACTGAAGGAGTCCGCCTTGCGGTGCCCTGTTAGGAGCCCCATGAGGATTGGGGACTGGTGCAGAGGGTAACCCGTTCCAGCTGATGAGCCCATCCAAAGTGTACCAGTGCCTTAGTTCCACCTCTACACACTGGAAAAGGAGAGCCATCGAGTATTGGACCTGCTTGCACCCACCAGAAGAGAACCATGCAGTAGAGGGAGAGACCACACCAATATGCATTAGAAGAAGGGATGGGTAGACAATAGTATAAGAACACAGTCAACAAAAGAAAGATTAATATGACAACCCCAGAGTCTAGGGACTCCACAATAGCAAGACGTGAACATCCCAACACAGATGAAGCAGAAGAGAACAACCCTAAAAATGAGTTCATGAAGATGACAGAGACCCTAAAAGAGGAAATGAAAAAAAAATCTTTAAAGAAATGGAACCTAGATGCCCCTCAACTGAAGAATGGATAAAGAAGATGTGGCACATTTTCACAATGGAATACTACTCTGCGGGGAGGGGGGAGGGGGGAATGGAATCTTGAAATTCGCAAATAAGTGGATGAAACTTGAAGAAACAATCCTGAGTGAGGTACCCCAGTCATAAAAAGAGGAACATGGTATGTATTCACTAATATATGGATTTTAGACATAGAGCAAAGGACCACCAGCCTATAATTCACACTGCCAGAGAAACTAGGATATAAGGAGGAACCTAAGAGATTCATACAAGGTCCCTCACAGAAAAAGGAGCGTATTGGGTGGGGGAGGGCAGTGAGTGGAGAGGGAGCTAGGAGGAAGAGAAGGGGAGAAGAGGAAAGCACATGGGACTAGGAAGATTGAGTAGGGGGAGAAATAGAGAGGAGAGAGAGAGAGACAGACAGAGAGAGAGAGAGAGAGAGAGAGAGAGAGAGGCCATAAAAGAGGGGGCCATTATAGGCTGGAAAAGAAAATTGACTCTAGAGAAATGTTCAGAGACCTACAAGGATGACAGGTGACCCCAACTAACAATCTGAGCAACCGTAGAAAGGCTACCTTTAATGTCCTTCCCTGATAATGAGATTGATAACTAACTTATACAACATCATAGAGCCATCATCTAGTAGCTGATGGAAACAGAAGCGGATATCCACACTGAGCTGAACTGGAATCCAGATGCAGAGCGGGAAGACAAGACCGTGCTACAGTAATCTACAGAGACAGCTGACTCGAGCAAGGGGGAGCTAATGGATACCCAGAGTGATATCTGGGAAACCAGCATTGTATCGACTCAAACCCCCTGAACATGGGTCTGAGTTAGAAGGCTTGGGCAGTGAAAGAGACCTCTGACAGTGGAACCAGGATGTTACCCTTGTGCACAAAAGGACTTTGGGAGCACATTGCCCATAGAGGGATACTCCTTTTACCTAGAGGCAGGAGGAAGGGCCTAGTCCCTACTCTAAATGACTTAAGAGATTTTGTTGACCCCTCCTGGAAGGCATCACCCTCCCTGTGGAATGAGGGGTGAATGGGATAGAAGGGTGGTCAGGGGAGCATGGGAGGGAGGTATAGAGAGAAGGAGGGAGAGAGGGATGGAGGGAGGGAGAGGGAACTGGGATGGATATGTAAAATAAGAAAAAAAAAAGAAATGGAAGAAAAGGCAAACTAAAACTTGCAAGAAACAATTCAAACAATGCAAAGTTTGAAAGCTGAAATAGAGGTAACAAAAAAAAAAAAAAAAAAGACAAAACAACAACAAAAATCACAGTATGAGGAAATCCTGGAAATAGAAAAGCTGGGTAAATGATCAGGAACTACAGATGCAAATGGAACCAACAGAATACAAGAGATGGAAGAGAGAATATCAGGTGCTGAAGACACACTAGGAGAAATAGATTCATTGACCAAAGAAAATCTTAAGTCAAACAAATCCCTAACTAAAAATATCCAGGAAATATGAAAAGGCAAAAACTAAGAATAATAGGAATAGAAGAAAGTGAAGAAAACCAACTTAGAACTGCAGAAAATATATTCAACAAAATCACAGAAGAAACTTTTCCCAACGTAACGAAAGACATGCCAATGAAAGAACAAGAGGCTTACAGAACATCAACATCTGAGGATAATGGCAAGCTAGCAGATAGAACATTTTTTTTCTGGAAGGCAGTTTATATGACATTCAGATAATATTGAAGGATGAGAATATTAATAACATGGAATCATTCATAGTTGGAGAAAGTAAGAAACTGACTGATGCAATGAAGTCTCTAAAAAGTTATTTGATTCAAGAAGTTCAGACACTCAAAGAAGCAATGGAGAATAGATTTCAGGCCTTAGAAGACCTTCAATCTGATACATCAGAAGAAGAACTACAGGTAACAGGGCATGAAAAAGACTTAAAATTGTCTACACCATTTAGGGTTAAGGGAGTTTTCCCTGTATCTATTAATGAAAAACCAGCAACGAAAAAACACCCAAAAGGTGTCAATGCATACCAGTGGGAACCAATACATATGAAAGATTTAAAAAGTATAAAGCAAGCAATAGTCTCTTATGGCATTCACTCACCATATGTGAAACAATTTATAGAATCATGGTCAAGGAACAAAAAGGTAACTCCTAAAAATTGCGATTATTTAATATCAGCTGTCCTTGAAAACTCCTCTCAATTAGAATAGAGGGTTTAATGAAGAAAGGAAGCAAAAGCTCTTGAACTTCAGGGCTTAAAGAAAGGTTATAAAGCGCCACAAGATAAAATTCTTGGTGATGATCTTTATGTGGACCCAGAAACCCAAGCTGACTATGATGAACATATCTTGTTTCTATGCAGTACAGCAGCTCTGCTTGGGATAAGGTTCACGAACTAGGGGAGAGGATACTGGTATGGTTGGGAAAAATATGGTTTAGAAGGAATATAGGTAAATTAGCCTATCTTCTTGTGAATTATTTAGTAAGAGTGAGATATTAGTATTATACAGCTCACACTGTTATATATTCTTATTTGTGGTAACCTATGTATAATTAAGTTTATATCCCCTTCCCGGAAGGAAACATGGGACTTAGCTAAAAACCTAATTGAAACTTCCCTGAGTAAAGCAGTGACAAATACCTAAGCAATATAAATGTCTAGAACCAGAGGTAGAACTATAAACCCTGAAAACTGGTACTCGACAAAATTCAAAAATTTAATGGAAGTATAAAATTTTCTGAACAGATATCACTTATCAAAATTAAATCAAGAACAGATAAGCAATTAAAAAACAAGAAACAAACCTATACCTCTAGAAGCAGTCATCAAAAATCTCACAACCAAATAAATAAATAAATAAACAAATAAATAAATAAATAAATAGCCCAGGGCCAGATTGTTTCATTGTAGAATTCAACCAGAAATTCAAAGAACAGCTAATACTGATCCTTTCAAAGTGCTCTACACAATAGAAGCAGAAGAGACATTGCCAACTCTTTTTTACAAGGCTACACTTACATTAGTACCCAAGCCACACAAATATACAACTAAGAAAGAGAACTACACCAATATCTCTCACAAACACTGATGTAAAAATACTCAATAAAATACTGGCAAATTTAAGCCAAGAACACATCAGAGAAATCACCCACCATGACCAAGTTGCCTTCATGGAGGGATGGTTCAACATACGAAAATCCATCAATGTGATTCACCATATAAACAAATTGAAACAGAAAAACCACAAGATCATTTAATTCGGTACTGAAAATGCCTATGACAAAGTCCAATATCTCTTCATGATTAAGGTTTTGGAGAGGTCAGGGATAACAGGAACATACCTAAACATAATAAAAGCAACATACAGCAAACCAATAGCCAACAACAAACTAAATGCAAAGAAACTCAAAATAATCAGTAGCCCTACTATATGCAAATGGCAAAGGGGTTGAGAAAGAAATCAGAGTAACATCACCTTTTACAATAGCCACAAACAACATAAAATATCTTGGGGTAATGCTAACTAACAAGTGAAAGACCTATATAATAAGAACTTTGTGTCTTTAAAGAAAGAAATTAAAGAAGATACCAGACAATAGAAAGATTTGCCTTGCTCTTGGATAGATAGGATCAATATAGTAAAAATGGCAATCTAGCCAAAAGCAATTTACAGATACAATACAATACCCTTCAAAATCATAGCACAATTCTTCACAGACCTTGAAAGAATAGTATTCATGTTTAGGTGGAAAAAATTAAAGATCCAGGATAGCCAAAACAACCCTTTACAATAAAGGAACTCTCAGAGGCATCACCATCTCTGACTTCAAGCTCTATTATATAGCTATAGTCATGAAAATAGACTGGAAGACCAATGGAATCAAATTGTAAACCTTGATAATAACCCATACACCTATGACCACCTGATATTTGACAAAGAAGCTAAAATTATACAAGGGGAAAAAAAGAAAGCATATTCAACAATTGGTGCTGACTTGTAGAAAAGTGCAGATAGATACATATCTATCACCATGCATAAAACTCAAGTCCAAATGGATCAAAGACCTCATCAGAAATTCATACACACTGAACCT
The DNA here is from genome assembly GCF_943737965.1 of Phodopus roborovskii. Lineage (NCBI taxonomy): Eukaryota > Metazoa > Chordata > Mammalia > Rodentia > Cricetidae > Phodopus > Phodopus roborovskii. Next base: position 30,506,706 of record NW_026126525.1, on the reverse strand, counting down.
CCTAGGAGAGAAGGTGAGATATATCCTTGAACAAATTGGTGCAGTAAACAGTTTCCTGAACCTAACACCAGTAGCACAGACACTGGGATCAACAATTAATAAATGGGACCTCATGAAATTGAAAAGCTTCTGTAAGGCAAAGGACACAGTCAACAAGACAAAAAGCAGCCCATAGAAAGGGAAAATATATTCACTAACCCCACATCTGACAGAGGGCTAACTTCCAAAATATACAAAGAACTCAAGAAGCCAGTTACCAAAACACCAAATAATCCAATTAAAAAGTGGGTTGCAGAACTAAACAGATAATTCTCAATAGAGGAATCTAAAATGTCTGAAAATCACTTTAGAAATTGATCAACATCTGATGTGAAATGTCATTTTGTAAATATATTTCTCATACTGGTTAATGAATAAAGCATAATGAGGAAAGCAGGATAGGCAGGACTAGGAGACTTTGAAGATTCCCCATGGAAGGCTCACTCTCTCTGGGGAGTTGAAAGAGGTTGGGATGCAGGTTATTTGCTGGGGGGATGACAGGGGGGTAAGAGGATGCAAGAACTGGGATTGACATGTAAAACAAGCTTGTTTCAAATTTAAATTAAAAAATATCAAAAAACGTATTTTAAAACACACACACACATACACACACACACAAATGGTTTGTTAAATGGTCCTACTGCCCTTGAATTCAATATGTCCACCACTAAAACTACATATGATTTGTACTCATAAGTGATACTTAGGCAATGAGTTGTAAACTCTGAATTCCCTTGAGTTGATGTTGTTTTTGTATCCTTTAAATACTAGACATAATGTGTTTGAAACCCAGTCCTTCATCACATTTAAGCATACTGAAATTCCCTCTTTCTTCTAAGACTGTGATTTTAGTGGTTTGAATAAGAAAAGTCCCTGGACTTTGGGAGCACATTCCCTATGGAGGGATACTCCCTTAACCTAGAAACAGGCGGGAGAGCCTAGTCCCTACTCCAAGTGACTTGACACAGATTTAGATGACCCTTCTGTAAGGCATCAACCTACATGTGGAGTGTGCGGGATGAGTGGGATTGGAGGGTGTTTGAGGGGCATGGAAGTATGGGAGAGAGGGAGAGAGGGGGGAGGGAGAGGGAACTGGGATCGATATGTAAAATAAGAAAAATTAATAATAATAATAATAATAAAACAAAAAAACAAATAAACAAAAACAAAAGAAAACAAAAAAGTCCCTGGAAGACTCAGGAACTTGAGGACTTGGTCCCAAGTTGGTGGTCCTCTACAGGAAGTTTGGGAACCTTTAGGAGCCTTGCTGAAGGAAATACACCACTGGGGACAGGATATAGAGTTCATAGCAGCATCCTTCTTCTTGTCATTTATCCTGCTTTCTGTGTGTAGTTGAAGATATGATCTCTCAGCTTCTTGCTTCTGCTGCATGCTTGCCTTTTGCTGACATGTTTTTCCATGTGATGGACTCGTCCCACTGGAAACATAAGCCAAAATAAACTTTCTTCTGTAAGTTGTATTTGGTTATTAAAGCAAAGTTAAAGTAACTAATGCAATAATAAATCAATTGACGCTAATCACACTGACATGGAACCAGTGTGAAGCTCTGGCTAATGAAAATGATTGATCAGAGTTATGTAATAATATTTTGCTCATGATTTAGGCATAGTAGCAGAAAATAGTGTGGCATAGATGGTCCTCATTCCAAGGTACTAAAAGGTTGATGATGTAAAAATCACAGCAGAGAATGAAAGTGTTCAAGGATTCTGAAGAATTCTATGTGATTACTCTTTCAAAGCCAGAATTAGAACGTGCACTAGAACAAGCAATCATCTACGTGTGTTTGTCCAATAAAATCAAATCCTCAGTCCAATATCTGCCTTCAGAAATGCAGGCTTGGATTTGATCAGGTACAAATTTTAGTGCAAAAGGTAAATTCATCTCCTTAACAGGGTAAAGTACTCTCCAATGGCAAGATTGGAGGTAATAGTGACATCATCTTAGGTGACATTCTCTTATCTGGAATGTGGAACATGGGTATCATTTTATCAGTCATGAAAGTCTCAGCAGTGTGTGTAAATGAAGGCACTGAAACAGCAATAATAAACCTAAATTCAACAAGCAGCAGCTGTATCTCACAGGGGTTCTGTTTTGAGTGAAGTGAATTCAAATGGGAATCATGTAAGCAGCCCCTTGCCTGCAGGGCAATACGGTTATCGAGTCCCAGGAAAACATTTGGCCTCAATTTTTCTAGCTTATGTGGAACTAAAATATGATTAAAATAATTTATAATGATATACTCATAGTGTGATAAAAAATCAAACATTAGGCATATATTAGTTGAACTACAGTTGAAAAGGAGGGATAATTGCCTTAATCTAGAAACAGGAGAGAAGCCCTAGTCCCTACTTCACATGACCTGTCAGATCTACATGACCCCAACTGGATGGCATTCCCCTACATATGGAATTGGGGTGGGGGGATGGGAGGGGAGGGTGGTTAGAGTGCATGTGAGAGGGCAGAGAGGGTAAAAGGGAGGGAAGGGGGAAGGGAGGGAGGGAGGGAAGGAGGGAGAGGGAACTGGGATCGACATGTAAAATAATAAATTAAATTTAAAAAAAATGCTTTGACTCCAAAATTTAAGTTGAAGAACAGTTACTGGGGAAAAGGATTTCTATTTTTGTTTCCACAGAAAATGAAAAGATGTGGATTCCTTCCAGACTAATGTGGTTTGATCATGCCAGACCGCCTGAAACAGAGTACAAGGTGATCCTACATTTAAAACAGCTGAACAAAGCAGCCTTACAGACTACAGCCAGGATTTCTGAATCTTCTTCGAATCCCCCATGACAGTGCCCCTTACCAGCAGGAAGTAGTTTGGAAAGAACAACGCCCAAATTCCCAAATATTGTCTATAAATGTTTGTTTTCATTTAAATGGACTTTGTTATATAAATTAAATTAAAAAAAAGATGAGAAAAAAAGAAAAGGATGTAGTTAGCATATGTCATTGAATTTTTCACTGAAAGCAAAAATCTAGTGCACATATGTGGATATGAAACTACTACCAATAGTTTTTTCAAGGGCATAGAATGCTACATTTTAAGATGGGAAACTTGTGTTGTAATTATGAATAAAGTCTTAAGACAATTCTAGGCAGTCAGGGTGTCTTGGAAAGGCTTTTCATTTTGACTCTGTCATTTAGACACATGTTTGATTGTACATTTTAATTGTCTGTAAAGTAGCAGATTTTGGAGGTAATTATATAACGGACTGCTGTATTTTCAAGACAAGAAGAATCACACTGAAGAAGGCATACTGTGTTAGGTTAATTGCCTGAAATTCAGCTGCATGTTAGTTCACTGGTTCTATCTTTATTGGGGACATGCTGGCTATGGAAAGAGAAGCTCCAATACCTCATTGAGTCTCATCACTGTGCTACCCACACACTCTGATGTGCAGTTACTGTTTACTCAGCTAATGCCTAGTGCTTTCCAGGTAATCAAAGGCTCTGGGGAACAATGACTTTCTGGTCTCTGGCAAGGAATCTAGACATGGGGTAGTGAAAAATGACATTGATAGAATATAACTAACAGAAGGTACACGTTCTCTTATCTGGAATATGAAACTGGGGTATCATTTTATGAGCCATTCACAAACACCCATATTGAGTTGTGGTATGCTGCTTCCATAACCAGAGCACAAAGGTGAATCTGAGAGAGAACAATCAGTGAAAACCAGAGTGGAGCCAGGCATTTGCTCTGTTAATGGTGCGTACCACCTAAATGAGAAAGGCAAAGTTTTATTTCTTTCCTTTCTTCTTCCTTCCCTCTTTTTCTTCCTTCCTTCCTTCTCTTCCTCCCACCCTCTGGCCCTCCCTCACTCCCTCCCTTCCTCCTTCCTTTTCTTCTTTTCTTATGTGTATATGTGCATATGATAGTGTGAGTGTGTGTGTGTGTGTGTGTGTGTGTGTGTGTGTGCTCACAAATGTCCATGTGTGTATGTATGTGTGAGTGTGTATATGTGTGAGTGTGTCTATGCATGTGATTTTATGTGTGTGTGTGTGTGTGTGTGTGTGTGTGAGTATTTGTGAGGAAGCCTATGGTCATTGGGAGCCATCATGACTGACCTATAACACAGGAATTAGTTGCTAAAAGTGCTATAATGAAGAGGATATCTGAAGATGGACAAATATGTCTGTTTGGAAATAAAATTTATAATTTATGAATGTGTTTCCATTAGAACCCACAAAGTATTAAAAGATGTCATATTTACATGAGCAGGTTAAATGAACTCTGTGGAGAAATATGTTATCATGGTGATGATTAAACAAGCTCTTTGGAAAAGGTGCTATCATATTTTTTGTGCAAAATTTGATTGAGATCACAAAAACTAGGGTACCCATACATGTAGCCTGGAAAAGATACATGGCAGTCATTCAGAGGTAGATGCAAACTGGGATGGGAAGTTTTAAAGGGACACCAATCAAAAGTTTATAAAATCTGTATCTTCTCATATCTAAGTTAGAATAATTATTTATTTTAATAATATCAGATATGGAGTATAGAAAATCTTAGATGATCTGAACAGTGGGGAGCTTATGGACTCCCAGACTGATACCTGGGAAACCAGCATCGTACCAACTCAGACCCCCTGAACATGGGTCTCAGTTAGAAGGCCTGGGCAGTCCAAGGGACCCCTGACAGTGGAACCAGAATGTATCCCTGGTGCACAAAAGGACTTTGGGAGCACATTCCCCATGGAGGGATACTCCCTTAACCTAGAGGCAGGAGAGAGGGCTTAGTCCCTACTCCAAATGACTTTACAGATTTAGATGATCCCTCCTGGAAGGTATTACCCTCCCTTGGAGTGGGGGCAGGTATGGAATGGGAGGGAGTGAGAGAGAGGGAACTAGGGTGGATATGTAAAATAAGAAAAAATAATAAATACATAAAAAGCAAACAAAGAATCTTAGTAGATAGAACCATGTTATTGAGTTACATTAAGAAAGAAATCTATTAGCAGGCAACCTTTTCTTTCCCTTTTGAGGAAAGAAAGATTTGGTCCACAAATGGAGAAGAGTGGAGTTAACCATTTCTTTATTAGACTTTATGGAAATTAAGATTGTTTTATTTTTAAGATCCTGTTCAACTTACCTTGAGCCACTGTTTTAAATGAGACTCCATGAAAAACCATTTCATCAGCCAATTTACACATGGCCAAATCTCCTTTGTTTTATTGTCTTATATGTTATGTTTAAGTGATAAATATCCAATATGAAATCATATAGACTTATGAGCAATGCAACTATAAAAAATACAGGCAAAACAGCAACTAACATAAAAAATTACTAATGTTTCTGTATTTTACATTAAGTTTAAATTTAATCTTAGGTAGCTATCTCTGCAAAGAGATTTTTTTTTCTTCTGCCTATTGCTGGGGGAGGGAATCATTTGAGTCCACACCAGCATTCTCATCAGGGTTTTGTACCTGCTCTATTTTCAGATTTCTGCTAAGTCAGAGCATTTACCTTCTCATTAAGTACATAAGAGAAGCCACAGAATCCATTCTCAAGGAAGCAGTAGGAAAGGACTAGCCAAACTATAAGAACCAATGTGATTGTAAGTTTTAACCAGACATTCATGTGGCTTATTTCCTTTAGGTTATCTTACCAAAATTATAATAGGCCAGAGAACCTACAACATATTGCCATTTCATCAGGTAGTAACTGTATGGGGAAAGTGGAAAAAAAAAAAAAAAGACTTCAAAGATAAGAGTCTTAACAATTCTTTCATAAAATTGTAACTTTCCATGGTGTCATAAGTCAAAGAATCAGATTTTTATCTTAAATTTTTATTTAAAATTTTCATTTATGTGTGTCTGCGTGTGGTTATGTGCTCATGAATGCATGATCAGGAGAGAGTGTTGTGTCCCTGAGAGCCTGAGTTATAAGTGATTGTGAGGTACCTGAAGTGGGTATCAGGAACTGAACCTTGGGCTTATCAAGGAGAGTGCTGAATGATCTTAACTGCTGAGCCATCTCTCTAGGCTCCAGTCTCAGATCTTAAAGCTACACAAATTACATGCTAGGTGATATAATTATATACCATAAACAGTATGTACTGTTTATAGCAATAAATGGTGGTAATTTCCTGCTAATTTTCTTGGTGAAAACAGAATAAAGATATCAGAGTAAAATTGTATATTATCCACTCTTCACTTAAATACAATGGCTCATATATAATTTGATGAGTAACCTGGGAATATTATATTTATTCTTAGCTTTAGTTTCTGTATTTAACTGATAAGAAAAATTAGGTGGTATGGATGCTTATAAACATAAAATCTCAAAAGGCATCACATACTCCTGCAAACATACATCTGCCTGAGAAGGACCTCAAAAATTCCCTTAAATTATACTTTAGGGTAAAATAATCATATATTAAAAAATACCCTTTAAGGAATCCCAAGTGGGATCAACAATGGACACATACCACAGACAACAACAACAAAAAATTAAGCTCAGATATTGAATTGATAAATGTATATTTTCAAATTATATACATTGTTTACAGTAGTGGTAGGTTGGAATTAGAGATGAAAAATACAAGTTATATTGAGAAGTTTTAAGAAAAAAAAACCGCATAGAAAAGAACAGATATTTTTAAAAGGTTTTGCTTTTGCCCTTACCAGAATGAAATACTATTCTAACATGCATTTTTCCAATTTTTATTTTTATTTAAATTTCTCTTTTCTGATTATATTGTATTTTTAGTATTTAAAAACTATTCTTTATTTAAATATATTTTGTCACACTCTTCCCCTCCACCAAGTCCTTTCATATATTATTCCATTCCCTACCTAGTCAACTTTAAGTTCTTTCTCAAGAAACCATGCAAACTCAATAAACAAACACACTAGAGGAAAAAAACCTATGATCAAATAAAGACAGTAGTTGAGGAATGTATAAAGGACTCCAGTTTTTTCATTTGTTAGTTTTTCTCTGTGTGTGTTTGTGTGTGTATGTTTTCATTTTTTTCTGATTTGTACTATTCCCAGCATATACTTTCTAGTGTATTAGTATACTTTATGTTACTATAATAAAACACCCAAAGGCTTGTGAATTTTATAAGAAAAGAAATGTATTTATCCTGAATTTCTAAAGGCTGCACAGCCAGGCTACTTGAATCAGCTCAGTTCTGATGAAGACTGCATTACTGACGACATCACACAATGAGGACTCAAGTGTGAAGGAACATTATCTTACCAGACAGAAAGTCATAGAGGCAGGGGAATGTCCAGCTTTGTTCTTTTATGACTGCCCTCTCATCAGAAATAATTTGGTAATTCCATGAGACCTAACTTAATTCCTTTAGAAGGTCCCTCTGTAGAGGTCTAGTACGAATGCCTTCTTCATCTCATCACCTCAATATCACCACATTAGAGACCCAATCCTCCAGTTTCTGACATAGGGACCCTTGAAGTTGTGATGGAGAACTATGTCCAAACCAAAGCACCTTCACATGCATTTCTTAATTTCTGCCCCAACAGAAGAAGAAATTGTTGTGCTAAGACAAACTTGGCCATTTCTTCAAAATCTGCAGCTATGCAAATGGGGTGTGTGTGGGGGGAAACTGATAGAGGCACAGGGAATCTAAAATCCTCTATGTGTTTGTGTGTGTGTGTGTGTGTGTGTGTGTGTGTGTGTGTGTGTGTGTGTGTGTGTGTTGTGCACACGCGCGCACGTGCATGTGCGTGCACATGTGCAAATGAACGCATGGCAGTCTTAGAGAAAACATTTCCACGTGCTTGGGTAGATGTCATTGTTTGGGTTCCATTTTTTAGAATGGCTCTGCTGTGGTAGGAAGCTTTTCATCAGTCTCATCACAGCGGCAAAGCTCAGTTCCTCTGTGGCATGGAGAAGGTGGACACCAATGAGAAACACGAATCTTGACTTTTAAATCATACACTTTTTACCGTGTACACACATGGTGGTGTGTCATCATAGTGACTGCAATTGAATTACTCACACTGATCTTCAATAGTCTGTTATTGTAATTGATTTGAGAATTCAATGTCATCTGTTTCTTCAAAGTATCTGTGGTAGTAAACAACATTTAACCAAACCCATGCCATAAGCAGAATCAGAACTGGCAGCAGTGTCTAGTATCAGGTCAAGGTTAATACATAAACAGCACATTAGCCATATTAGCAGTTTAAATATAAGCAGATCCTTCCAAAAGAGAGTTCAGAGAATCTTTGTTTTTCAACCAGCAAATCATTTTCATATAAACCATGAAAGCCTGGGGAGGCAGGCACACAGGTTAAGAACTTAGTCACAATCTCTAACCCATTGGAACAACTCTCTTTTGTACCAATGAAGATATTTATTCTGCCCTGGGAAGTCCTTCTGAACATGTGCTAATTTGTGACATAATAAATGATTTTTATGTGTATTTTTAAAAATCTGTTGCAAACTCCAGTGAAGGACTATATATATATCAATATAGATAGTTAGATAAATAATATGTGTGAGGAGCCCTTTACACTAAATTACATCTACATCATGAGCCCATCCTTAGTCCTGAGCCACTAGAACTGCTGAGAGCCAAAAGCATAAATCCCTTAAAAAGTAAAGCAAAAGAAAAATGCTTTGCAGTCTCCGGCAAGGGCTATATCTGCTGAAATGTCTAAGAGAGTTAGGAGAATTTACACAAAGCCTTTATTGAAAAATAATTGGAAGCCACCCACGGCATGCTATAAACGTTTTTTTCCAATTTCCCATCCTTTTTAATTCTGACAGAGTTACCTTTCTTGTCTGCAACATGGAAATTGAAACATAATAGATTTTGCCCAGTGTTTAACAATATAAGATTTTTTTTGTTATATTACTAAGAGTCCTTATTCCTATTCTCGGAAAATGCCTAAAAGTTCAACTAAATAATTAAATCATTTTTATCTGTCATGTGCTCATTTTAGAGATTAAAAAAACATCAAAATTCAGCTTACAGACACTATTACTTTGCTGTAAAAGAAGCAAAATTTCATTTTTATCTTCATTATGTCAGAGTCATATGTTTTCAGAGGGTCGATAACAGGCTAGGTTAAAGAAAATGCTGTACAAACCTATGTAATTGTGTAGGAAAGAGTGTCTTAGCTACACATCTCATGAATGCCATAGACTGAAAAAATACTAAGAATATATATGCATATATTAAGCACGTATTTTTTATTTTTAATTTTAAAATTTATTCTAAAATTTGCAAATAAAAAGGCATACATTTATTACTCAGAAAATTTAATGTGAATCACTGTTTAATTAAAACTATAAATGTATGTCTCTGTCAACTAGTAAATCTAGTGCACATATGGAACACACAAAAATCTTTAATAACTTTAAATATTTTAATTACTTAGCTGATAAATTAAAATAGTATATTCAAGGTGTACAAAATGATTGTATATATACATATACAGTATACAATTGTCAATTCCAACTCGGCATTTTGCACAATGATATCATTCATGTATGTGTGCCTTGTGTGGTGAGGGTACTGTCTGTGTCTTTTCCTCTCAAGTTTGAAGTGAGTATAAAGTGTAGTTAAGAAGGATGCACACTGGAGTTCAAGAAAATATAAATCATTTAGTTAGTTGAAACTTCATGCAATCGACCATCTTCTCATGTCTATACTTTCTTGACACTAACAAATGCTGTTCTGTTGAATAATGTGTCACTGTGTGTGTATTTATCCTGCTTTGGAGATGCATGCTGTTTCCCATTTTAGTTATTGTGACAATAATGAAATAAACAGGAGACGCAAACAATTCATCAAGCATGAGGATAATGTTATGAATATTGATCTTTAAACACAATGCTAACAGAGCTGTTGTGTGATGTTTCAAAAAAGCTGAAAGGAAAGATGTCTACAAAGACTACATGCACTTTATGTCTACTTGGTTAAAATCAGTGACTTCATTGCCTTTGGGTACATACTCACTATTGGGACTAATGAACCATATTTACTCTTTAGTTATTTATTTACTTCTAGTTTTAGTGTATCATCTGTTTTCCACAATTTTATCCTCATACCAACAGTGACAAAAGATTTTGTTTCCTTCAAATCCTTGCTAATACTTGTTTTCTTTTAATATTTTATAATAGGTGTCAAGTGAATACTCATTGTGCCTTTATTTGCATTTCTCACATGACTAATGATTAAGATTTTCATGAATCTATTGGCTATTTCTTTGTCTTCTTTTGAGAAATATCTATTCAGATTGATCTAACAACTTTTAAAACAAGTCATTTTCTTATCATTAGCTGTCTTTCTCCACGTACCTTGGATACATGTTTAACAGACAGACATGTTCTCCCATTCTGTAGATTGCTTTTCCTTTGTATTGATTTGTTTCTTTTGCTGTGCAGAAGCTTCTAAGTCTGATGTAGTGCCACTCATTTTTTTTTTTTTTTTTTTGCTTTTATTGTTTGTGCTTTTTATATAATAGCCTAAAAGAAATCATTGCCAAGGTGATCCGTGGGCTTTCTGTATGTAATTTCTTTTTCAGCAAGGCAAAAAAGGGTTTACTTCTACAGAAGATTTGTAGTGTCACTCAAGCAAGAAGACCAGCAGAGGTCCCTGACTGTTTTCTATTTTGCAATTTATTTATTCTTTTAAATTTCATTTTACATTCCAACCACAGTTCTCCTTCCCTCCCCACCTCCAGCACACCCCCTGTCTACTCCTCTTCACAGGTAAAGGCTCTCATGGAGAGTCAACAAAGTCTGTCACAATAGGTTGGGGCAGGGCCAAGCCCCTCTCCTGTGCATTAAGGCTGAGCATGGCATCCCACCATAGGGAATGGGCTCCAACAAGCTAGCACAGGTCCTACAGCTAAGGTCCCCTCTGATATTCCAAGCTTCATAACTGTCTCCCACGTATGGAAGGCCTAGTTTGGAATCCTGGAGACTCTACTGTTGTCAGTCTAGAGTTCCTATGTATTTTCTTTAAGGAAATTTATCATTTCACATCTTAGTTTTACATTTTTAATTTATCTTTTGACCTGTCTGGGAGTTCCATTGCTGTGCCACCCACTAGAAGTGATGTGAGTAGACATTCCTCATCTTTCCCTCATCTAGGAAGTGAAGCCTCTAAACTTTCATTAGAACATGAGGCTAAAGAAACCCACAGAGACACCTGACCTGAACAAGGAAGAGCTGATGGACAACCAGACTGATAGCTGAGAAACCATCATTGGACCTACTCAGACCCCCTGAACATGGGTCTCAGTTAGAAGGCCTAGGGAGTCTAAGAGACCTCCGACAATGGAACCAGGTTGTATCCCTTGTGTAGGAAAGGACTTTGGGAGCACATTCCCCAGGGAAACTCATTCTTCCTTAGCCTAGAAGCAGGAGGGAGGGCCTAGTCCCTACTCCAAATGACTTGACAAATTTTGTTGACCCCTCCTGGAAGGCATCACTGCCCCTGTGGAGTGGGGGGTGGGAATGGTATAGGAGGCTGATCAGGGGGCATGGGAGGGAGGGAGGGAGGGAGATAGGGAGGAAGAGAGAAGGAACTGGGATCGATATGTAAAATAAGAAAAAAAAAGAACATGCGATAACCTTTCAGTTTTTATGAGAAATTAAATGTGAAGTACATTTCTTCTTACTATATTGGTGAGGACTTCTATCACAGTAGAATGCTGAGTTTTGTCTAATAATTTAAAAATATCTCAATATAGATAACAGTCATTTGTTTTGATTTTGCTATGATCTATCATATTTATTGGCATGCTTATTTTAATAGTACTTGCATTCTTTTTCCACAAATATAATATTATTATTATTAATTATTATTTAGGGAATTTCATATACTCTGATCACACTTGCTTTCTAGCCCTCCCAGGTCCACCCTTTGTAAAATCCCCTCCCACCCAGAAAATAAAACAAAACTAAAAGCTCACTAAGTCAAATTTGTGTTGCCCATAAACTCATTGGAGCAGGTCAAACCCCCTAGTGGCCAGCCCCTGAAAGAAAACTGAGCTTTTCCCCACCTGTCCAAAGCCATCAACTGTGAATAGCCACACTTTAGTATCTTTATCACAATTTTAAAGGTCTCTATTCACTGAGCTGTTTCTTGAGGAGGGAGGAGGCAGTTGTTACAGAACCCGTCAATGTCTCTCATTCTCAGTCTGTAGTCATCCACAGCACACAAAAGAGGCATCTTTGCCCATAGCAGCACATAGTAGCACAGACCACAGAAGGAGATTTAATCAAGAAAATGAACTATTCTTCATTTCAGATATCTTATTGCTGTTCAGAACCCAGAGTTAGGGTGATCGTGCAGTTTGGTAACATGTCTGGGCAGGATCTGAGCAAGCTCCAGGCCCTGCACTAATGCCACCTGCAGCACTGATACCCCAGTTATGACCTTCATGTTGCAGGCCTCACACTCTCCTCCTGACAGCAAGAAAGCAGCAAGAGCAGCAGTAGCAGCACTGTGGTTCCATGTGACATGCTTAGTTCAAGGACAGAGGGGCAACACTGGCCCAGTGGGCAGTGACAAGGTAAAGAGGGCCCCGTGGTGGTCAGAGCCTCCCAGGGACCAAGGACTGGTCCTACACAACAAAGACATACTCTGTTTCTGCTGTGGCCACACTCTGCAACAATTTCTTCCCAGTTCCAATGAGAGTTCTTTATAAAAGCATCTTTCTATAAGATCTCTCTCTCTCTCTGTGTGTGTGTGTGTGTGTGTGTGTGTGTGTGTGTGTGTGTGCGTACGTATGTGTGTGGGTGTGCATGTGCATGTGCATGTGTGTGTGTTCATTCTGGAGAGAATGTGCACTCTGCAGGCTCATCCTGAGCTGTCTCCTTGTCTCCTCAAAAAGCATTTGTAAGTGTCTTAGTGTCCTCAGAAAGTCCATTCATGCATTCCTGACCATGATGTATGCTGCCTCTCCAGCACTGGGACTACAGACCCAGGTCACTATACCCAGCCCTTTAAGTGAATGATGGGGATCTGAACCTAAAGCCCTTTACCAATGTTTATATTAATAATTATTATGGATTATTTATGGGTTGACGTTTTATCATTTTAAGTGACCTTCTTTGTATTTGTGGCTCTTTCAACATAAAAATCTGTTTTCTACTCTAAGTATGGTCATTTTAGCTGTCTTTTGGGTATAATTTTCTTATCTTTTCACCTCCTCCCTTTTAATCTATATACGAGTAAAGTCAATAACTTATCTTTTTTGATATTATTTTTAATTTGAAACAAGCTTGTTTTACATGTCAATCTCAGTTTCCACACCCTCCCATCCTTCCCTGATCCCCGCCATCAAACACCATCCCATCTCCTTTCTGCTCCCCAGGGAGGGTGGAGCCTTCCATGGGAAGTCTTCAAAGTCTGTCATATCATTTGAAGCAGGTCCAGGCCCTCACTCATGTGTCTAGGCTGAGGGAATGGACACCCAAAGTCCATTTATATACTAGGGATAAATACTGAGTCATTGCCAGAGGCCCCACTTTACCTACAGCTCATCACAGAGCTACCTTCCTTCCTTGCCCATCCAAGCTCATGCCTTCATTTCCCCGCACACATCAGGTTCACTTTGTGTTGTCCATATATTCCTAGATGTGTAGCTTCCCACTGGAGCTTGGTGAATCTACCAGTGCCTCTATTCCTAAAGAAAAGTAACTTTCCCTCTTTCAGCAACCATCAATTGCCAATACTTCTAAGAGTAGAGGTGGAACTTCATGCCCTCCTCCCCTTTCCATGCTGGGATTGGGTGATTTTGTTTGGCTTGAGCTTTCAGAGTCTTATACATTCTAACACAAACATTGGGGATTAATTTGCACAGCTCTCCTGATGTACTGTCTTCTGGTTAGCATTGCTTTGTGGGGGGTTGTTTTGTATATATTTTTCCATTCTGTCTTAGCTGAAAATATTTTCATTGAGAAATATGGTAACATCTTTATGGAGGCTCCTCTATGTATGGTTAGGCTCTCTCTCTCTCTCTCTCTCTCTCTCTCTCTCTTTCTCTCTCTGCTCATTTCAAGATAGTCTCTCACACCAATTGACTTTAATGTAAATTTTAGTACTTTGATTTGATTTGAAGTGGGACCTTTAAAAATCATGAATTGGGATGTTCATATCCCTCCCCAGATTTTGGGTATTTTCAAGCAAAGCTCTTCAAGTAAGTATTTTTAATGTATTTATTCTACTCTTATCCAATGTTCATAATAATTTTTTTTAATTTTTTTATTTTACATATCAATCTCAGTTCCCTCTCCCTACCTTCTTCCTTCTCTCCCTCTTTCCCTTTCTTCCCCCCGCCCCTCAAATGCACCCTGACCACCCTCCACTCCCCACCCCTACTGTCCACATGTACGGGGATGCCATCCAGGAGGGGTCATGTAAGGAGTAGAGTTTTTCCGCCCGCTGCCAGTCTTGTCCCGCCGCCAAGTCAGCCCCAATTAACACAAAGAGACTCTGTATTTGATATAATTCTGTTGGCCAGGTACTAGTTTCTTATTGGCTAGCTCTGTCTTAAGTATTAACCCATTTCTATGTATTTCCACATGGTCTTCTTACCGGGGAAAGGGGCCAGTGTCTCGTCTCCCCAGTCTCTCCATCTTGGCTCCTCCTTACTCCTCCCTATTTCCTCCTTGTCTCCTAGTCCCTCCTATCTTCCTTTCCTATTGGCCAACAGAGCTTTATTCATTAACCAGTATGAGAAACATATACAGAATGACATCTCCCATCATCTCCTCTTTTCTGTCTAAATAAAAAGAAGGGTTTTAACCTTAACATAGCAAAATATATAACACAGCAGTTATCAAATAAGAATCACAGTTAACAATATTTAGTCCACTAACATTTAGCAAGATTAAAAGAAACTATTCTATCATCTATCCTATATTTGTGAGTCTAAAGTCCTATATGTAATTTATCTTTAATCCTAACTAAGGGAAACTATAACTGTCTTCAACTCTTTCAAAGACCACAGAAGGATAGTATATAAACTCTAGAAATGACAGAGACATCTCGCCTTGTCAGTCACCTGAAGTTCTTCTGTAATCTTCCATCTTCAGCCCATATGCCATAGTGTGTCTGGAAGACTCTTCAGCAAAGCAGGAAACTTTAAACTGTCTTCTTGTATTGGCAGTTTGTCAGTCACTTTTCTCTGTGTCTTGCAGATTGTTTGGCAGACTCTTCCATGAAGCAGGAACTCTGTAGCAATGTCCATCTTGAATCAGCAGTCACTTTTTTGTGGGTCCTGCATGCCCAGTTTATACATCACAAAGTCAAACAGTCCAGACAAGAGCAGTATCTTCTCCAAATGGCTTGTCTTGCCATATTGGAAGCAAACTCCATAACGGATTTCTTCAAGGTCCATCTTCCTTTCTGATGCAGGTGGTATTGCCAAGAGCAATTATGTCTCACTGTCACGAAAACCCTAAACCATTTTAAATGCCATATTCTGTAGGTCTTTGAAAGGTTTGAAGAATGCCTATCTATCTCAAATACATCTCTGTGTATCTTGAAAACCTAGCTAACTTAATTGTAAGCTTTGACTATCATAGGTAATTATCTATAATCTGTACTACATTATACATTTCTGAATGAACTATATAAATACAATACCTAAACAAAAGGAGAAATATACACATCACAAAATTGACCTTAAATTGTATCAATAAATGAAAATCCATTCCAAAACAAAGTATTCATATCTATATCATAATCCCCTTTTTACCTTTAAAAAGAATTGGCTGTGATCATTACCCATTTATAACCAAGTCCATTTAAATGAAAACAAACATTTATAAACAATATTTGGGAATTTGGGCGTCGTTCTTTTTAAACTGCTTCCTGCTGATAGGGGACATTGTCATTGGGGATCCTAAGAAGATGCAGAAATCCTGGCTGTAGTCTGCAAGGCTGCCTTGTTCAAGCTGTTTTGAATGTTGGATCACCAGGAACGCTGTTTCAGGGGGTCTGGCTTGCTCAAACCACATTAGTCTGGAAGGAATCCATAGCTTTTCATTTTCTGTGGAAACAAAAATAGAAATCCTTTTCCCCAGTAACTTGTCCTTGAACTTAAATTTTGGAGTCAAAGCATTTTTAAAATATATAAATTGAATTAATGCAGCAGCATTTCCTTTATCAGTTGTTGTTATTTTCTCAGCAGTCAAACAATGCAGAGACAACACAATAGCATACAGTAACCAGATTCTCTCTGAGCTTTTCATCTTTACATGGCTTTATTATTACTGTTTATTTTACTTTTATTTTTTCATTTTTTGAGACAGGGTTTCTGTGTATAACTTTTATCTGTCCTGGAATTTACTCTGCATACCAGGTTTACTTGGAAATCACAGAGATCTACTTGCCTCTGTCTCCCGAGTGTGGGATTAAAGGCATGTGCCACCACACCCAGTTCCTCTTTGTCTATTTAAAACAATTTTATTCCTTTTCTCTCCCAAACCTACATATATTTTAGAACACACTGAAACCTTTAGTGCTTTTTCTTAATGTGAGTCTGTCTTTACTGTAAATCTTTATCTTTTTCTGGCCATGAGTCTTTTATCTGGTAAACAACAACATTGCTAAAATGAAAGTCATTGTTGTTTCTGCCTCGATTTACCAAAGATGGCTGCGGCTATTTTACCGCCAGCACTGAAGAACTTTTCTCACTGTCTTGGTCTGCATGCTGCCGGCTTGGAGATATGGTCACTGCCATTGCAAGCTCTCCTACACACCAACAAATTGTTAGCAGAGTTATTTAAAAGCAGTGCAGTTTCTTGCCACTTACGCTGAGTCAGGAACCTTCCCTTAAAGGAGCTGCGCGAATATCTGCTTGTCTCTCGCAAAGCAGAGTTCAACCAAGAAAAATGCTGCTACCAAGAAACCTTGTTTGTCTCTGTTCTTTTGTTTTTAAAACCCTTTTTAAAGCTTTTGTTAAATTTTAAGTGGAAGTTCTTATTAGCCACGTGGGTGTCATTTGTAGGGAATAGGGTTTTTCTGCCCACTGCCAGTCTTGTCCCACCGCCGCTAAGGCCAAGAGAACTTGACAGACCACAACAACAGCAGGGAGGTAGAATGGCTGTCTTACCCTGACTTGGCAAGGTCAAGCAGTCTTCTATATTTGTCTCCTGCAAGCACATAGGACTGCATGTCCAAATCAGTGGTCAAGGTGGAGGCAATTCTTTGCCCAACAGGCCATTAGCTGAGGCAAGAATGAACTCCAGCAGGAGCAACAACAGTGTCCAACATTTTTTTTCAGAAAGTGCACGGTGCTGTCAGGAGCAACAGTGTCTCATGTCAATGGAGTACTAATATTAAAACATTTAAATGCCATGTTCTGCATGTCTATGAAGTGATTAAAGATTAAGCATCTATATCTGACTAATCTCATAGGTACAGGAAACATGAGTGAAGATAATCTGTAATACTTAGGAACTTAGCTAAAAAAAACGATTAAAACTTCCCTGAGTAAAGCAGGAACAAATACTTAAACAATATAACTATATACATATACATACATATAAATCCCTAAAGTAGAGGTAGAGTAGAAATGTCAAGGCAAGAGGTAGAACTATAAAGGGCAGCACGATAAATATGTCAAATTGTATCAATATACAAAATGTCTTGAATACAAGAAAAGTATACATACATAGAATATGGTAAAAAATAATGTGCATAAAACATCGTAAGTGGAAAGATTTCACACAATATAACAAAATATAAACTTAATTTTACATAGCTTACCACATATAAGAATACTTAATAATGTAAGCTATAAAATACTATCTCATTCTTACTCAAATTCACAAGAAAATAGGCTAATCTACCTATATCCCATCTAAACCATAACTGTCCCAACCATTCCCTATTACTGTCTAAAAGATAAACCCAAGTGTAAGCATCACCTTCCATACCCAACCCTAAATAACTAAAACCAACCCAAAGACGATGACTATTATCCCAAAATTCCAAGGGTAGGGAAAGGGGGCGTCGTTATCTTAAGGTTACTTCCTGCTGAAATGGGATGATGATTGCTCCAATGGATCCTGTAGGAAGAAAATTTTTAGCAACCAAATTTCTTAACAGAACTGGCTGTGACATGTGTAGCTTAGTTACTGTGTGGCAGAAAATTCTTGACTGTAGTTCTATTTGAAACTCTGGCCAGGGTGTAATAAAAAGGTGCACCATTACAGCTAGCTAGTCATGAGTTGTCTCGAGTAAAACAGTCTCAATCCCGTTTTAGGGTGATGTTTGTAGTTCAGATGCATCTAGTTGAGTCAAGTGGAAACGATGATGTGGGGCCCCATCTTCTTTCCAGAGAATTCAAAGACTGCTGTTAGGAATCGTTATTATTCCTTGTGGAAAAGTTATACATCAATATTAAAGTAAAATTTTCAAGTTTTAAGGTATGCATTAGGGAAAGACAATAATAAGCATTAAAATGTATGTGAGAAAATTAGGATTTCAGAGAGAAAATTGCATATAAGAAATCAGTCCCCAGATTTTGTTTTCTTCTGCCTTACATCAATTGGCTTCTTGATTTAAGGCAGAAACCATGAATTTAATCTTAACAGCATGCTTGAATTTAGAGAAGGAAAGCCAAATCCAACTCCAAAGCCAGCATTGGTTTACATAAATTGGGACTTCAGGAATACTAGATAGTAGAGAGAAATACATTTCTGTATAGAAATAGTTTACTACAATTAAATATTTTTTTTTTTTTTACCATATATCAGATTCTGCTTTCTTAAGTGATTGTTTCTGAAGAGCTGTCTTCTCTTCTGTAGGTACCTACATGTTCAGTATCTTTTGGCTGTTTGATGATAAGTTTTCTCTGTTTTCCTGTAAGAAGAAGAACACTTCTCCTAACTTTGAGAGGCCTCCGCACACCTCATGGGACCTAATTTGTTGGATGACTTGTCATTTCTCTTCATTAAGATGTTTCTCTTGTTCAACTCGGATCTTGATTAACTTAGATGGTATCCATAGTTTTTCTTCTCCTGTAGATACAAATGCAAAACCCCTACCCCAACGTAACACATATCCTGCTTTCCATTCTGAGGTCAGTATATCCTTGAAGTACACTGGCTGATTTAGTTCAGAAGTTTTTTCTATTGTCCAGTGTCTTTTTGCAGCTGTTTTTCCTTTTTCATCAGCATTAAGAAAGTTTAATGTTAATAAAGCATTATGTAATCTGTGTTTGGGTGTCTTGGTTCCTCCTGCCTGTTTATGGAGCATTTCTTTTAAAGTACGATTGGATCTCTCAACCACTGCTTGTCCTGTAGGATTGTGTGGTATACCAGTTATGTGCTTTATGTTATAATACTCAAAAAACTGTTTCAATTTGCTGGAAACATATGCTGGAGCATTGTCAGTTTTTATTTGTGCAGGTATGCCCATAATGGCCATTACCTCTAATAGGTGTGTGATAACAGAATCAGCCTTTTCAGAGCTCAGAGCAGTAGCCCATTGAAACCCTGAAAATGTATCTATAATGTGATGTACATATTTTAATTTTCCAAATTCTGCAAAATGAAACACATCCATTTGCCATATTTCATTCCTATTTATACCTTTAGGGTTACTGCCTGGTGGTAAAGGAGTTTGGTTATAGAATGAGCAAGTAGGATATTTCCTTGGCTTGTTCCCAAGTGATAGAAAAATCCTTTTTTAAACCTTTGTTGTTCACGTGGAGTTTCTTATGAAACTCAGAGGCTTCTAGCACACTTCCTATCAATAAATGATCAATTTCATCATTGCCTTGTGCTAGAGGACCTGGCAGACCCGTATGGGATCTGATGTGTGTTATATATATATATAGGATGAGTCCTCCTTCTGATAGTATCTTCTAACTGTATAAACAATGAAGTTAATTCTGTATTGTCAGGAATAAATTCTGCAGTCTCAATGTGTAAAACGACTCTCTGCGTATTGAGAGTAACTATATTGAGGGGTTCTTTAAAATCCATAAGTACCATGAGAATGGCATACAATTCTGCCTTTTGTACAGAATTGTAAGGGATTTGAACCACTTTGCTAATTTTTCCTTTTTTATATCCTGCCTTACATGATTTGTTTGCACCAGTGTAGAATGTATGAACTCCAGAAATAGGTGTTTTTCTTACAATGCGTGGAAGGATCCAAATCGTTTTCTTTATGCATTTGATTCTTTCAGTTTTGGGATAGTTGTTGCTAATCGTTCCCAAAAAGTTAATGCAAGCTCTCTGCCAATATTCGTTATCTTTCCATAAGAAGGAAATTTCCTCATTAGTTAAAGGTACTATAATTTCTGCTGGGTCCCTTCCTATTAGCTGACGAAGTCTTAATTTACCTTTTATAATCAAGTCAGAGATCTTTTCTATATATGTTTTTTGTTTTTTATTCTGTTTATATGGTAGGAATATCCGTTCTAATATGATATCTTCTCTCTGCATCAAAATTCCTGATGGATATTCTCTAGATGGTAATATAACCAGAATACAGTCTAGGTTTGGATCCACGCGGTCCACATGTGCTTCTAGTATCCTCTTTTCTACCCATTCTAATTCCTTCTCAGCTTCAGCTGATAATATTCGTGGACTATTCAAGTCCTTATCTCCTTTTAGGGCCATTTTCAGGTTTTTCAAATCATGCCCCTCTACTCCAATAATGGTTTGCAGTTGAGAAATCTCTCCTAGTAATTTTTGAAGATCATTAAGACTCTGGTAGCGATCTCTTCTGATCTGTACTTTTTGTGGTCTAATTTTCTGTAGACCTATTTTATATCCTAAGTAGTTGATAGACTCACCTTTTTGTATTTCTCAGGTGCGATTTGTAATCCCCAGCGAGGTAAAACTTTCTTTACTTTCTCAAACATTTTTTCTAATATTTCTCCTTTAGAGTCAGCTAACAATATATCATCCATGTAATGATAGATTATGGATTGTGGAAACTGTTTACGATTTCTAACGGTTTTTGTACGAAATATTGGCACAGGGTGAGGCGATTTAGCATTCCCTGTGGCAAAACCTTCCATTGATATCTCTTCACTGGTTGAGAATTATTGTAATTAGGTACTGTGAAGGCAAATTTCTCTTTGTCTTGTTCTTGTAAAGGTATAGTGAAGAAGCAATCCTTTAAAACAATAACTATAATAGGCCATTCTTTGGGTATCAAAGAAGGCAAGGGCATTCCAGGCTGTAGAGAGCCCATTGGCTGGATAACTTTATTGATGGTTCTCAGGTCTGTAAGCATTCTCCATTTACCAGATTTCTTTTTTATCACAAATACAGGAGAATTCCAAGGACTGGTTGATTCCTCGATATGTCCAGCATTTAGCTGTTCCTGAACCAGGCTTTCTAAAGCTTCTAACTTCTCAGAGGTCATAGGCCACTGTCCTACTCAGACAGGTTCCTCTGTTAGCCATTTTACAGGTAGGGCTTTTGGTTCCTCTGTTTGTTAGCACTTGTATTCTGTTTTTGTACAGCTTGGATATTTGGTATGTGTCTTGTATAGTACTTTATAATATTTTTTTCCACAATCATGAGGTCGTTTATGGTTCCTATCTAATACTGGAGGAATGTTAATCTGTGTATTCCATTGCTGTAATAGATAATGGCCCCATAAATTTATCACTACATTAGCTACATATGGTCTCAACCTTCCTCTCTGTTCTTCTGGTCCTATACATTCAATCCATCTCATGCTTTGTTTTACCTGAGACAGGGTTCCAATCCCTAAGAATTGAACATTTACCTAATGCAGGGGCCATCTTTGAGGCCAAGATTTATTAGATATGATAGTTACATCTGCCCCTGTGTCCAGGAGACCATTAAATAGTTTATTATTCATCTTAACTATCAATCTAGGCCTATGACTATTTATAGCAGTTTGCCAAAATATCCGTTTTTTATTTCATTTTGTCATGTCTGATTCAACTTCCGTCACTAGTTTGTCATCCAGAGCGGTATGAGTTTTTATAATAGGCACAGAATTTTCTAATTGTCCTGTGGGATATTGTCTTCCACTGTGACTGGGAATGTTTGGACCACCTGTGATGTGGGGGCCTTCAAGAGGCCCCCCCAAGGAGTTTCCCTATGGTAAAGAGTTTCCTTGCTTGTCTCTGGTCGATCTACACTCATTTATCCAGTGTCTGCCTTTGCCACACCTTCCACATAACCCAGGAGGCTGAGGCCTTCTGTTTGATTCATTCCTGGGAGTGTTATTTCTAGGGAAGCTTTGCCTACAATTTCTTTTTAGATGTCCTATCTTACCACAGTTATAACATCTGATATGTTGATATCTCTTCAAACCTTTGGAGATGGCTTCTCCTACCCAAGCTTCTAAGTCACCATCGTAAGGAACTGTGTTATCTTAATGTCTTCTCTGACCTTTAGATATGGCTTCTCCTACCCATGCTTCAGTCTTATTGTCATTATACTCAATGTTGCCTGTATATAGGGCCCATTCATACAAGGGTGCTGATCACATTTTTAAAGGCCAAAGCACCTGTTTGCATTGAGGATTCACATTCTCATAAGCTAAAGATTCTATGAGTATTCGCCTAGCATCTATGTCTGCTACCTCTAATTATACTGCCCTAGATAATCTTTCTAAAAAAGACACTAAAGCGTTCTCTAGGTCCTTGCCTTATCTTGGTATAGGGTTCTATCCTCTCCCCTAATTCATGAACCAAGCATTCAAAGCTGCAGTAATGCATAGAGACAAGATATGCTCATCATAGACATCTTGGTTTTCTGGGTCAGCGTAGAGACCCTCACCAAGAATTTTATCTTGGGGAGCTTTATAACCTTTCTTTAAGCCCTGAAGTTCAAGAGCTTTTGCTTCCTCTCTGCATAAAGCACTCCATTCTAATTGAGAGGAGTTTTCAAGGACAGCTGATATTAACTGATCCTAATCCTTAGGGGTTACCTTGTTATTCCTTGCCCATGATTCTACTAATTGCTTCACATAAGGTGAGTGCATGCCATAAGAGACTACTGCTTCCTTTATACCTTTTAAATCTTTCATACGTATTGGTTCCCACTGATATGCATTGACACCTTTTGGGTGTTTTTTCATTGCTGGTTTTTCATTAGTAGATACAAGGAAAGCTTCCCTGATCCTAAATGGTGTGGAAAATTTTAAGTCTTTTTCATGCCCTGTTACCTGTAGTTCTTCTTCTGATGTATCAGACTAAAGGTCTTCTAAAGCCTGAAATGTATTCACCATTGTTTCTTTGAGTGTCTGAACTTCTTGAATCAAATAACTTTCTAGAGACTTCATTGCATCAGTCAGTTTCTTACTTTCTCCAACTACAAATGATTCCATGTTTTTAATCTTCTCATCCTTAGATATTATCTAAATGGCATGTAAACTGCCTTCCAGAAACAATGTTCTATCTGCTAGCTTGCCATTATCCTCAGACATGGAAGAGATTCTATCATCTAGTCTTTCTATGTGATGTTCCAGTTTTTTACACTTATTAGTAGCTTCCTCTGACCAGGAATGAGCTGTTTCTGCTAGCGTATTAATGCATTGCATTGTTTCTGTTCTGGGTTATTGAGGTATCTCACATGAAACAAATTCTACCTGTCAGCTCTCCAACACCATCTTCAATATTCTGAACCTTTCTTTCTATACTTTCTGTGCTTTGAATTCTATCATTTTCAATGTTTCAAATCCTTGTTACTACGTCTCCTATGGTTTGTACAAGTTCCTTATTGTTTGCTGTAATCTCAAACCATTTCTTTAAGAATATCATGTTAATGATGAAACCCATTGCTATTACAAAATAAAAGTACATATTGGTCCAGTCATAAGTTTCTTCTGCTAAAATCCCTTCTATATATGAAGTAAAATAATTCCTAAAGTCCTGCATTGTAAAATTATCTGCCATAGTTATGGAACAATTGATATTATATCAGCTTAAATTGCAAAGGATGTTACAATTACCTTAGGTGTAATTCTGCTGTCCTGGAACTTTGATGCTTGTGGTAGTTACACCTGAGGTGTACTACCAAATGGCGCCTAGCTGCCCAGGCCAGTCTGATCCCAGTTCTGCCCGGAAGTGTACCGCCAAATATCGTCTGGCAGCAGACGATCCTTCTGATTCCGGTCCCTGTAGAATAGCTCTTAACAAACTATGGCAAGCAAAATTTTGTTAAAAGGAGACTTGTGGAATTGCTGGGGCCACAAGACTAAGGGCGGAAAAATGAAAGCAGGGCAGGTGCGGAGAGGCTCTGTGCGAATGCAAAGTGCAGTGCGGAAATGGGCAAAAAATGAGAAGCAGTGAGTGCCTTCTCAGGTCTGCCTTGGCGGCAAAGATCTCTTTTACCATAAGGAAGAGGCAAATGTCCCAAAGTTGTGGTGAGTCCACCTGGTTAGGCAAGGGACCCTGCCCATTGGGGAAGGTGGGGGAGGGGAGAGGAGTCTGCTGCCTGGGTGAAACCCAGGTCCCGTGAAAATTCTAATCCCACTTCTGACACCAGATATCGAGGTTAAATAAGAATCAAGATAAACAAATAGGCCAAATAGATGTTTATTCAGGGAGAAATTACGTACAACCTAGACAGATGAACACAAGGAAATTCCACCCGATGCTCTCCTGACCGAGTCCTGCCAGCAAGAGAGCTTTTCCCAGCTCTCTCTCTGACCTTCCACAGGTCATTTCTGTCCATGGCTCCACCCCTCAATGGGCATGGTCAGTGCCACAGAAGGACTATCTCACTACATGGTCATCTAAATCTGTCAAGTCATTTGAAGTAGGGACTAGGACTTCTCTCCTGTCTCTAGGTTAAGGGAGTATCCCTCCATGGGGGATGTGTCCACAACATCTTTTGTACACCAGGAATACATCCTGGTTCCACTGTAGGAGGACCCTTGGACTGCTCTACTCAGGCCTTCTAGCTGAGACACATGTTCAGGGGATCTGAGTCAGTCCCATGCTGGATTACCAGCTATCAGTCTGGGGGCCTCTTAGCTCCTTCTTTTTCAAGTCAGCTGTCTCTATGTGTTTCTGCAGCCTGGTCTTGTCCTCCCTCCCTGCATCTACATTCTAGTTTGGTCCAGTGTTTAGTTGTGGTTGTTTGCTTCTGTTTCCAACAGGTACTAGATGAGGGCTCCATGATGGTGCATAAGTTAGTCGTTGATCTCATTATCAGGGAAGGATATTTATGGTAGCCTTTCCCCTGTTCCTCAAATTGTTAGTTGCAGTCAGTCTTGTAGGTTTCTGGACATTTCTTTAGGTTCAGTTTTCTCTTCAATCCTATAATGGCTCCCTCTTTTATGGTCTACTTCTCTGTCTCTGTCTCTCTGTCTCTGTTTCTGTCTCTCTCTCTCTTTTTCTTCCCCGGATTCAATCTTCCTAGTCCCACATGCTTTCCTCTCCAACCCTTCTCATTCTCCTAGTTTCCTCTCCACTCTAATCCCCATGTGCACTGGAGAACTTGTCCCTTCCCCTTTCTGTGAAGGACCTTATATGAATCTCTTAGCATCCACCTTGTATCCTAGTTCCTCTGGAGGTGTGATTTATAGGCTGGTGATTCTTTGCTCTAGGTCTAAAATCCATTTATGAGGAAGTACATACTATGTTCCTCTTTTTGTGACTGGGTTACCTCATTCAGGATGGTTTCTTCAAGTTCCATCCACTTGCCTGTGGATTCCATTTTTGTTGTTTTGGGTTTTTTTTTTTTCCACAGAGTAGTATTCCACTGTGTAGATATGCCACCTTTTCTTTATCCATTCTTCAGTTGAGGGGCATTTAGGTTGTTTCCAGGTTCTTGCTATTACAAATAATGCTACTATAAATATAGTTGAGCATATGTCTTTGTTGCATGGATGTGGATCATTTGGATTTATGTCTAAGAGGGGGATTGCCAGGTCCTTTGGTAAACTAATTCCCATTTTCCTGAGGAACTGCCATACTGATCTCCAAAATAGCTGCACAAGTCTGTACTCCCACCAGCAGTGGGGAGGTGTTCCCCTTTCTCCATATCCTCTCCAGCATAAGTTGTTATTGGTGTTTCTAATTTTCACCATTCTGGCAGGAATAAGATGGTATCTCAAAGTGGTTTTGATTTGCATTTTGCTGATAGCTAAAGATGTTGAGCACTTTCTTAAGTGTTTTTCAGCCATTTTGATTTCCTCTATTGAGAATTCTCTCTTCTGTTCCAGACTCCATTTTTTTAATAGGGTTATTAGGTGTTTTGTTGACTAGTTTCATTTGCAGATTTTATGATAGTTTACATAAGCAACCCAAGCAGGATACAAGATAAACTCAAAAAAAAAAAAATCAGTAGTCCTATTTTATTCAGACTACAAAGGGGCTGTTAAAGAAATCAGAGAAACATCACCCTTTACAATAGCCACAAGCAACATAAAGTATCATGGTGTAACGCTTACCAAACAAGTGAAAGACCATAATAAGAACTTTGTGGCTCTAAAGAAAGAAATTAAAGAAGATACCAGAAAATGGAAAGACCTCCCATGCTCTTGGATAGGTAGGATAAATACAGTAAAAATGGTAATCTTGCCAAAAGCAATCTAAAGATTCAATGAAATCCCCATTAAAATCCCACCACAATTCTTCACTGATGTTCAGAGGATAATAATCAACTTTATATGGAAAAGCAAAAGACTCAGGATAGCCAAAACAACCCTGTACAAGAAAAGAACTTCAGGAAGCATCACATCTCTGACTTTAAGCTTTATTCAGAGTTACAGTCCTGAAAACAGCCTAGTATTGGTTCAAAAACAGACTGGTAGACCAATGGAATCGAATCGAAAATCCTGATATTAACCCACTCACCTACTAACACCTGATTTTTGAAAAAACAGTTAAAAGTATACAATGGGAGGATGAATGAATCTTCAACAAATGGTGCTGGCACAATTGGATGATGGTGTGTAGAAGACAGCAGATAGACCCATATCTGTCATCATGCACAAAACTCAAGTCCAAATAGATCAAAGACCTGAACATAAATGCAGCCACACTAAACCTCTTAGAAGAGAAAGTGGGAAATACCCTTGAACAAACTGGTATAGTAGACTGCTTCCTGAACATAACTGCAGTAGTACAGAGACTGAGATCAACAATTAATAAATAGGATCTACTGAAACTGAGAAGCTTCTATAAGGCAGCCCACAGACTGGAAAAGATTTTCACCAGTCCTACATCTGACAAAGGGCTGATCTCCAACTTTCATAATTCATATATCCATAAACTCAATGAAGTTCCCAAATGACTTTGTGCTTCCTTTCAAACCTTACAATTTTTTTTGACAAATTTCCAAATTGTGAGTGGTGAATTCTCATTTTTATGTTCTTTCTTCTCAATAATTTGTCCTGCTGATGAAATATATATACACTGAATTTTTCATTCTGCCATTATAGTTTTCAGTTCCAGGATTTCTACTTGGTCTTTTTAAATGTTTCCTACTCTTATTTAATATATTCTTTGTTACCTACCTTTCATTTAGTTGCCTATCAGTTTTCTTGAATTCCAATGCTTAAGAATGATTTTATTCTGATTTCTCCACGTCCTCTACTCCTTAAAGTTCAATTCCTCTCATGTTCTTCACTTTTTCTCAAATTCATGATTTCTTCAACTTTTGTTGTCTACATACTCATTCACATACACACATAAACACACACACACAGATAGAGAACACCAAGTAAGTCCATTTAATGTTGCTTATATGTTCATGTATTTATATGTCCATTTTCCTATATTTTGGGTATGTAGTTAAGACTGACCACTTGGGTTTATCTTTTATTATTTATTAATTGATTTCCACTATTTTTTAATTTTTATTAGTTCTTCCTGGGTTTCATATCATGCATCCTGATCCCACTCATCTCTTTATCCTTTGCCCTTACAACCTCCCCCCAAAACCAAACTTTAAATGTGAAAACAAAACAAAAACCAAATAAAAAATGTTCAACATGGAAACTTGTAAGGAGTACGGTTTTTCCTCCCGCCGCTGATCTGGTCCCGCCGCTGAGCCAGCCCCAATTAACACAGAGACTCTGTATTTGATACAATGTTATTGGCCAGGTGCTAGTTTCTTATCAGCTAGCTCTGTCTTAATTATTAACCCATTTCTATGTTTTTTCACGTGGTCTTACCGAGAGCGGAGGAATGGCAGTTCTGTTCTCTCCAGCCTCTCCATCCTGACTCTCCTTACTACTTCCTCTTTCCTCCTTGTCTCCTAGTCCCTCCTATCTTCATTTCCTATTGGCCAACAGTGCTTTATTCATTAACCGGTATGAGAAACATATATAAATAATGACATCTCCCATCAGAAACTGTAGTTAGGTTCAGTGAGTCACAACCTTTAGCCTATACATCTTTAATTGTAAGTGTTCATTGTAATCAATCATTCAGCCATCAAAGACTAACCTAATTTGGGTTTATATAACCTATCATAAGACTAATCTGTGGAGAAAACTGATTTTAATACTCTCAGCAAACATTTCTTGATATCATTTTTAATTCTATACCCCATGATTCAAAATTTCAATTTCTCTTAGATTGGCCATTAGTACCTTGTAATTTCTTTTGATGGTATTGTGTTTGCTGAGTCAGATGGTTCATTATCCACAGGTCCGGTAGCTTTGAAAGAACAAACATCTCTACTATTCTTCCCAGGTTACTAGCGGTACATAATACTTTCTCATGATTCTGAAGCTGATAGGATTGATTACAGAGCTCCATAACAGAGCTCATTGTTCACAAGGTTGAAGGTATGTTGTGTACAGGACTTATGCAATCTTCTCTCTTGTCTGGCCCATGTGTCTTTTGAGCATCCAGTAGAACCTTGTTCATTGGAATCCATGCTAAAACAAGTCTTTGGTTCATGCTCAGGAGATAGAGCCTCTGCTATCAAACAGGTTTGAATTTTCTCAGACTCTTGGAGGATTCCTTCTTGGGCCTCTGAATAGAATGTGCTGGCTTCAGACAAGTTAGAGAATTGCCAAAAATAATGAGCCTGTCCTGGAATAGCTCTGTAGACCAAGCTAGCCTCGAACACATAGAGATCTACCGGTCTCTGCCTCCCAAGTGCTGAGATTAAAGGCATGCATGACCAATGTCCAGCCAGATAATTGACAAAATTTAATCTAGGATGACTTCAAGATCAACTGCCAACACCAATGTAGGCTTGTCTTTGCTGAGCATGGATAGTTATAGCTTCTTTGAAGTCATTATGAAATCACAATTATAGTAACTTAACTGAGAGTTGCTTTACCTAAGTTCACAAGACCATTTTAGAATCAACTATGGTACTGTAATGAATATTTATTATATAGAAATTAAAAATCATCCAAAATAAAATAAAGAATTATAAGGAAAATCATTTTATAATTTGTATGCTTTTAACTCCTTAATTTTCTGAACTAAATCATTTAAATCACTCTTACTTGACAAGAGGATGGAAATCGTAAAGAAATCCCCAAATATGATTATGCTTAGGTTGTTTGTTTGTTCCTTTTTAGCAATTCAGTATTTTCTTTTTCCTCCCCCTTATTTCTACTTGAAATAGAGTGGGAAACTATGTTTTTCCCTGTAGACAGCTCAGCAACAACTCCCTAGCTTGTAGGACACTTTAGTCTTTTTGCTACCTAAATTCACACTGTTATCACATGATTCTCTCTAAATTACCAAACTATGCAAATCTATTTTCATTTTTCAAATCTGTTTGCCATTTATTTTCTTGTAATATCAATTCTAACTTCATACTCCCTCTATACTTGAGAGATTTATATTCCAGAAGATTTGATAACATTGATTTAATACTAAAAACTAAGATGAAGTATTAAAATTTTGTTTTACATTTTCATTTTTTAAAAGAAAATAACCAAAATATACAGATATATTCTACAAGGTTTTTGTTATTGATTTACTGTGGTGTTGTTCATTTAACCATAAAATTTAAATCATTGAGAAAAGAGAACCCAGAGAGTAAACACAGTATTGGTAAGTACCACTGTCTTTATCCTCACTTTGAATAATTTCTAATCTATTAAAAATGAAAGAAAAACTATTCTTGTTATGTTCAACTATTAAGCAACAGTGTGTGTGTGTGTTGTGGACGAATGTGCAGCAAGATAATGATTGACTTAAGGTGTCTTCTTCAATCCCTCTCTGTAGTATTTGTTGAGATAGGGTCTCTCAATAAACTTAATGCTCATTGATTGTCTAGACTGGATGACTACCGCATCCTAGGAAATCTCTTGTCTTTGCCTCCCAGCGCTGAGATTACAGGTATATAGTGTTATACCTAGCTTGTATGGATGATGGGGATACAAACTCAGATCCTGAAGGGGGTGCAGCAAACATATTACCCACTGAGCTATCTTCACCTCTCCCAACAAAAAAGTCTTTAAAATATGTTTTATTACACACACACACACACACACACACACAATGTATTTGAATGAGGAGTGTGAAGGGTTTTATGACTAGATTTTCCCACCGGCCTGGTCCCAGAGCCACGCCAGCCCCAAATAACACACAGAGATGCTGTATTAGATATAATGCTGTTGGCCTGTTACTAACATTACTTATTGGCTAACTCTGTCTTAAATATTAAACCATTTCTATTAATCTAAATATCTCCATGTGGTCTTATCTTACCAGAGAGAGGATCCAGAGTTCTACCCTGTTGCTCCTACATGTTGCCTCCTTCCTACTTCTTCCTTTCTCTTCCTTGTCTCCTAGTTCTTCCTATCTTGCTTTTCTATAGGCCAACAGTGCTTTATTCATTAACCAATACAATAAACATATTTACAGAATGTTATCTCCAATCAGAAGGGCAGGAGCCTGCTAAAGCAAATGTGTAGAGGGCAGAAGACAGATCATGGAAGTGGGTTTGTCTTTCTTTCATATGACTTCCAGTGATTGAACTTAGCTCACAGTGTTTGATGGCAACCACATTCACCCTCTGAGATATGCCACTGGCCCAAATAAATCTATTTTATCAAGAAAAATAAATTATCAACATTTTTTTTACCTTTGCCCATATCTGATACTTAAGATTTCACTAAACATAGAGATGCTGTTACTGAATGCATAAAAGTAATGACATCTTGCCACTAAATATGCTAAACTCTTTAGGAGGACTCTGAAGCTAGTGTTAATAATGCCCTTTAGGCTTGCAAGCTATGAAGCAGATAAATGGACATGGAAATACAACAACAACAACAACAACAAATGATGCAGAAGAATAATTTGTTATCTGTTCTCTAATCTAAAATAGGATTTCCTGAAAAATAAACACATCACCAGTCATGTCAATAAATTCATACTACACTAATCTTCAGCTAATGCAAAAGCAAGTGAGGCATACAGGAGTAGTTGGAGCATGGCATAAAACATATCAGAGAGAATGTTAGCTAGCAGGACTCACTAAAACTATGTATAATACATTGAAATTTTGTTTTCATACTTGTTTTTGTGATAATATTTGATATCTACATGTTCTGTCATATGCTCAGTAGACAGAACACACTGAACTCCAAGTGTACCATAAAGAAAAGTCAACTATTTGACATTGCTATGTTTTACTAATTGTCATGTCTATGATTATATCAATGCCACAATAACTTAATTAGTGGCACACTCAAACTTGAAATAAAGGAAAATGTAGGTTTTCTTCTATAAAATTGTTGTGACTCTTTTAAATCTATTTCAACCAGAACAATCCCCAACTATACTCTGAATATTTGTCCTTAAGCCCACAGATACATATAATTCTTATCCCTGTGTCTAGGAAGGGGGATAACAGTAAATGCCTTGTAAAATGAAGGCTACTACCTCCTGTTTACTTATTTAAATCTCTGGCAGTATTCTAAAAAAGCACATATTATTTACATGAGTTCTATAAAGAATAATCACTTATCTTCCTTGGAACGTTAGTGAAAGGGATCTCATTACTAAATTCTTGAACAGTGACTGAGACTAAAGTGAAAATAAGGAGAGAAGAGTCATTTGGCTGCCTACACCCTAAGTGGAATTTTAATATTATTATAAGTCAATGAATACAGGTCTTTATTCCTTAGACTTGGTCATGATTATTGTATGGACCTGAGAATACCTAAACTTCTTAATGTATTAATTATTTTAATTTAATATTCACAAATGAGAATTATCGGTTTTACAGATTATGCATTTGTATAAACTGTAAATTTAAGTGACATGGATTAGTGTCTATGAATTCTCTAAAACATTTTTAAAACTCATCATTAATTTTATTCATATTTTTAGAGTTGCTGCAGCTCAGAATACAACATAACTACCATATGTTGCCTATTACCCCCAAAACATATTTGAGAATATTCTACAGACACAAATTCAAAATGGAGTATTACCTACAACATTGCTATCATTGAATGATAAATAACATATTAAATATCAAACTGTCAAGATGAGGGGCCATGGACTTGGCTTGGCAGTTAAACATACTTGTATTCAAGCCCATTGACCTGAGTTTTATCCTATGGTAAAAGGAGAGAACTGACTCCTATAAGTTATCCTCCAACTGTACAATGCATGTACATGCTCCTCAATTCCCTACAAATAAATCTAATACAAATTCAGAATGTCCATGGGATTTCAGATCTACTTTTACCTAGGTTTTAATGTTCTTCCTTAGTTGACAAACTAGACAGTATTGGATAATTACCCATTAAAAGCTAGCCAGATAAAATGAATAGAGATTAGAGTGAAGTAGATACTATGTATAATCTCCACCTAACCAAATGACTCTGTTAATGATCTAAAGGCTGTCAAGTCTTTCAAAGGGATCCAGCACAGTTTATCTGAATGGGAAATGGAAAATTCCTTTGACATTTTCTATGGGATATCTCCTATTATATTAAGAGAGTGTGGCAGCATTTTATTGGAGCCAGCAAAAGAGATTTTTTTTTTTTTTTTTGGCTTAAAACCCCAATCTCTGGTCCAGTAAAGGTCTTTATTATTTAGCTTTCAGGAAAGAACATATGACAGATTGCAACTGTCAGTAGCTACTGATTCCCTTTATGTTTCCCCTACTTTACGTATTCCCAAGAGGACAGAACTGATTAACCTCTGACTCCTGGATGTGAAGCTGAGAAGTTTCATAACCATACAAGTGCTTTAGCATGCATAAAGTGTTGCCATGGAAATCAGAACTTGGCATTATGATCCACATTAGTTTCCCTGAAAGTAGTTAAATAGGTGTGCTTTCAAAAAAACATAATTCTACTCATGTACCCTACATTTCATCATTTACCCTAATATTTTAGATCTTATTGGGGGCAGAATTTAAAAGTTTATTTTATGATGGGTTTCATTATGACATTTGCATGCATACATAGCATTTTACATTCTTTTTATTAATTCCCCTCTTGCACCATTTCAAATCCCCTATATGTATGCCTCTATTGCTAGTATATAAACTTTACATTCAGTTTGTTTTTCTATGTTTACTATGATAAAAACATCCAGGAAGCTACATATATATCAGTCACATTAAATTGCCTTTGTAAATAGATCATCAAATAATCTTTTGTGGGTAGCATAATTTACTTCATAGCATTCTAAAGAAAACCCCCAGATTTTTAATAGTGTATAGCATCAAAATCAATCCATCAAAAGTTGGGTTTCACTCTTAAACTAAAACTCATTGTGTAAGACAATATTTATTTTATTAGTAGTAGTATTTTTCTTTCTCAGGCTCAAATCAACAGCCACATCTCCCCTCATTCCAATCCATTTCTTCATATGTCAGGTAGACAGTGTTGTTCTCCAGTTCCTTTGACATTAATTTTTTTTTGCATCATTCTTTTTAAAAATTCTCGTCTTATATATTATATCTTGACTGCAGTTGCCTCTCCCTCTTCTCTTCCCAGTTCCCACTTCTTCCTCTCCCCAAGATAATCTACTCCTCTTCTGTTTCCCTTCAGAAAAAAACTGGGCTCCTTATATATATCATAACAAGTTACAATGAAATGGGTGCCTAATATAATCATCCAGCCACTGATAGGAGCAGATGCAGAGATGCCCCGCCAAATATAGGCAGAGCCAGGGGAACACTGTGGAAGAGCAAGAGGGAGGATTGTAGGAGCTAGAGGGTCCAGAATGCCACAAGAACACGGCCCACAGAGTCAATTAACCAGGGCTCATAAGAACTCACAGAGACTGAAGCAACAATCAGGGAGCCTTTGCTAGTCTGAGCTACTTCCTGGGGACAATGTAGCAATTTGCAAAATTCATGAAGCCTCCAGGGTCTTTTCTCTCTCATTTTATGGGTGATTCTTTGGGTGGTTTTTAGTTTTACTTTGTCAGTCACATATGCAATAGCTATAATTTAGCTGGGGAATTCTGCTCTTCCTCAAATGTTTCCCCCTATGTTCAACAAGAGTTTAATGCTTCTCAAATCTCTTACCTGGAATTACTAGCTACAATCACTAATCCTGGTAACTTTTCTGACCCAATAAGAGACAGATGCATGTGAGAAAATAGTACTTAGAACATTAACCATATGTCACAGTTCTGAAAGGGAAAGTAAGGCACACAAATACAGAATAGAGAAAAGGCCCCAGGAATACACTCAATGCCAACTGTTGAGTGTACGTTTCCTAGACACCAAAAATATAGATTCAACCGTAGGATCTGGTATGCTCCAATAGGAAAACATGCACTGTAAAATGTGGTATGGAAAGATCCATCTTTACCATACACAGGAGCTTGTATTGGTGAAAGAGATATGATATAGTGGGATGGGAAAAGAGTATCTTATTATAATCTGACTTTTACAGAGAGATTGAGAAATGGGACCCTCTCGTAGAAGAGGGAACTGTATAAAAGTGGACATGAAACAATTGTCTTGGTTTGAATACTGTTGTCTTTGAAGCATTGTTACCCATGTCTATTACTTTTTAACTTTGCAACAGCAAGTAGCTGCAAGAGCAGGATGTGTCTGGATCAATAGGGACTTTCATAAATGGCACAATGTATTTCTTGAATTAGTATGTATTTCTTAAAGTCAAAATAGAAGCCAACAGTAAAGCTGTTCATTTAACAATGGAAAGAAAATCTCTGTTTAAATATAAATAAAGATGGTCTGAGATATTTGAGACCACTTTAATACAATCCATTTTGTATTGGTCAAAAGTTTTGGTTGTACCCATACATAGCCCACCCTCTCCTCTCTCAGGACCTGAACCTGAGCTGAGGCTGGACCCCTTTATTTATTTCCTGTACATGCACAAGTCTTCGGCTTTCAAGGCTCTAACTGTCCACTGAGCTATTATTGCATCCATTTATCTTTAGTCTCACAACAGAATGTGTCAGATTAGTTTTCACTGCAAGGTGGCCCTTCAGTTTTTGTTTCCTGCCTGGATTTATAGTTCTGAATCCTTTCACTTATCTTTTCCTTTGGTGAAAAATATATCCAAAAGTAAAAGAAACATTGCATCCATCACTGTTTATATGTGACTGGAGGAAAATACCAGAAGCCACATTTTAGATATATACTGAGCTTGAGATGTTAAGGTTCAATTTGCAATGACATATAACTCATATTTAATTCTACATAGCAAATAATTTTAAATGTAACTGAAATTTGAGTATAAATTATATTTAAAATCTGTATGATTAATTTGGCTGCATTGTCATTATATTTTGATTACTAAAAATATTCACCTGACAATAAACAAATAAAGAAACAAAAAACATAAAAGCATTATGGCAACAGAGGCATAATTGTCAGTCCTGTGTTCATCCATTTTTGCAACCATCAAATGGCTTCATGATGGCTTTGATATTATAAATTCACAAATATGTATTTATGAAAACTGTATTTAGGTGATTAAAACATACTATGAGAAAGTAGATATTATGCTCTGAATTATGTGCCTTCTCTTTCTACCAATTCATATTTTGAAATTATAACCCTAGTCGCTCAATGCAACTAGACTTTGAGATAGTATTTAAATAAGTAATTAAGCAAAGTGATGTCATCAAGGTAACTGCTAACCCAAAACGACTTGTACAGCATCTTTTTAAAAATAAAAAAACATAGAAGAAGTAGGCTTGATGCTTGTTACTGAGATCCAGACACAGCTTCTATATTTTCAGGCTAATACTCTTCCAATGGAAATTTTTATCACTATAACAAAAAAAGTCTGCAGGAACTCACTGTTTAAAGGCTGAATTATTTCCAGTATGCACACAACCTCTGCTCTGTATGGTTGTTATGGGTCAAAAAGTACAGTGATAATTACAATAACAACTGTTAATCATAACAAGAACAAACAGGCAGGATGATAGTATGGTAGCAACAGCATGTGTACATAAATCATACTAGTAACACTGGTGTGATTATGCATTTCAAGGGTCTGTAAAACATGAAGCATAGTAAAAGAGAGAGTGGGGTTTACCTGTGTCTGTACTGGATTGAAACAAACTGATTCTATGAATTGGTTATAACTGATCATACTGGCTTTACCTTAACTAAACCTGAAGAAACTTGGTGATTTGACAATACTTACCTCATAAATAGGTCTTCCATATAACAACTAACTAGAGTAACTTCATTTCTACCATACTGCAGAGACTTTCCACAACAGAAAGATTTTTTTCCATTTTGACTACATGAGATTGGCTTATTTTTTAAATTTAAACATATTGGGTTATTATGCCTGGGCTTTGCCCAACAACTACTATTGGAAACATATGCAGCAAATAGAAAATCTGTTAAGGTCCTACATTTCAACAAAAGAGTCCTATGCTGAAGATTCAGCATTTCACTGCCTAACAAAACACACAAATATCTAAACAGATGTTTTAAAGTTATACACAATTGGTACAGAATGGTGTGTGTTTATGTTTGGTGTATGTGAATGTGTTCTTTGAATTCTTATCTGAATATTTGCTATCTTTACATTTCAATGCCTGTTCCAAACAGCAAGTATGGTCCTAAATTTCCCTTGCTACATCTACTTCTCCCATTTTTAATGCACTTCTTTATATAACCTTTTACTTCTTGTCCTCAATCATCCATTTTCTTGAATTCACTGTCCTGTGTTTTCCACCCCTGCTTTCATTTTCTTCAGTTTATACCTAAGCCAGGCATACTTCTAGCTCTACCCTTCAATACTATTCCAGCACAGAATCACGAATAGTTAGTGGCTCTATGAGAAGTTTTGTAAACATACAAAGAATTTTTAGATACTCTTTTTCCATCTCCCAGATCATCAAAAGGTTGATTGTATACAATTAAACACATGATTAGAATCACAAAAATACACATATAAAGTTTGTAAGAAACACTTCATATTCACATTGTATTAAACCTTAATATCTTTCGTATTGTGCAGTGAGATTCAGTTATAGATCAAGAAACTAGATTCATATTAAGCTGGGACTTGGTGGGACAACATCCCACCAACTTTACCAAGTGGCAATATCTGCGGTAAGAGATAATGGCTCCAGATGACTCATTAGTGTTTACACTAGCAATGTACTTTTCATAAAAATCTTCAGAGCTCATTATCGACCCATTACTATGCTAATCCACAGGGACTAATTGAAATTGATATTGCTGCACGCATTATTATCATTAGTGTGCTGTAATCTAATGTCCTGCCAAAATGAAGAAATTAAAAGAATAAGAGAGGGAAGTAATGACCCATGTCAATAGATAAAAATAAATAAATTATATGGTGCTAGCTAGATAAATACACTAGTATGGCTTCCAAAAAAGGACTCTATATATCCACTCACTTTTCTGTTATTCTCTTTGATTGACCTAAGGAAATCAATGAAGTATTAGCTACAGAGTCTACTGAGGACTCTTGCAAGCTTATGTTTAAACCCACTGCTGAAAATACAAATAAATGGATCATGTGGAAGCTTTCCTTTCAAGCCTTTTATTTTCCAAATATAACTACACATTATTATTCACTTTCATTTACTATTCCATATCTATAATCAAGATATGTGGTAGAGAGTTATTTTATCTATCCTAGTGGTTTTAATTTCTGACTTTACCCTGATAACTCTAAAATCTTATAACCCTGTCATTAATCATGACACCAGTCCATGTATGTATAAATATATGCACATAAATGAAAGTTCCCTCAGTATTAACATTTAAGATGTTGAATAAGTACCTCAAATATATATCCTCCGATTAGTTTCTACATAGAGAATCTAATTCAAAAAATCCAGTTTGATTTTATTGACTCCCTCCATGAAGTGTTTCTTCCTGACTAGCTGATCCTTCTAGATGAATCATTGGTTGTTAAAGCTAGGCTTGCTGTAGTTCCAATCATACTCAAAACTGGATATGTTTTCAACTCCACCAACAGACAAATAGGGTTTCCTTTGTTCTGTATTTTCCTCGGCATCTCTTGTTAGCTGTTTTGTTGATATTTGCTATTCTGATTGAAGTAAGAAGAAATCTCAAAGCAGCTTTTATTTGCATTCCCCCACTATCTAGAGATTATAAACATTTATGGAAATATTCCTTAGCCATTTTTACTTTGTTTGTATTATAACTCTTTTATGGATTGAGAGCCCAGTTTTTGAATGATTATGAGTAATTTGTTTTGTGTGTGTTTTTTTTTTCTTGATGTATGTTTGTCTTTGACTCTGTCTTTGAGTTGTTTATATATTTTGAATATTTTCCTATTCAGATGCACAGCTCACAAAGATTCCCTCTCATTCTGTGGGTTTCCTTCCATATATGTAATTATAGTTAAAGAAAAATAGGCCAAGAATTTGAGAGACCAAAGAGGACACATGGATGAGACTGAAAGAGAAACGGGAAGAGGGAAATTTAATTATATTATAATCTAAAATATCATAAAAAATGTCAAAGCCAGATAATTGTCAAGCTCTATACTTGATTAAAATTTTTATGTTGTCATTTAAAAATGTATACATGTATCAAAATATCACATGAATACTAATATATTTAATTGTATATACACTATATTTTTGTAAAGCCAAAAAGACTAAAAAAAATCCTTAAATATTAGAAATCTGACAATGGTCACTAAAGAACTATAAAACTGGACACCTAGTCACTCTGCAATTTTACCCTCCATCCTTACTATTTCCTGTGACTCTGGGCTCCTAACTTGCGCTTAGATATGCAAAAGTACCTACCTGGGGAATTTTTTGCCTTTGTGATATTTATTTCAAGAAATATTTTCCCTCAGGTATCAAAATTGTTTATTTGCCGGGCATGGTGGTACATGCCTTTAATCACAGGACTTGGGATGCAGAGGCAGGTGGATCTCTGTGAGTCAGAGGCCAAACTTGTCTAAAAAGAGAGTTTGAGTAGAGCCAGGGCTGTTACAAAGAGTAATGCTGTCTCAAGAAAACTCAAACAAGCAAAGAAAACATTTCATTAATTTGTCCTGACTTCTTTACATTCTATCATAGAAACCATTTCTTACAATGCTATTTAAAATAAAGGTTACATTTTTTTGTTCTTTTTCTAAAATACAGTATATGGGTGGAGATTTTTAGGTATATTGAGAGCAATGAATAGGGGATAACTTGGTGAAAAAGAGTTCTGAGTACAGAGGCTCATAGAGGATGGGAGAGCATGTGGTGAAGCACCAGTGTCAGTCAGATACCAAGGAGAAGGCACAGCCCTGGGAGAATAGCTTGCATTGTGCCTTCTGCAGAATGCAATGTACAAAGCACAAACAGAAGACCCAAGACTGGCTAGCTCTGAGAAGTGCAGCAGGCTTTGAAGCACAAAAGAAGTCCCCATTTCCTGGTACTTCATTCTGAAATGTGGAGTGCCTGTGCATAGTGATTTGATGTGTAACAGCCGAATAGGGAAGGTGGTTATCGTAAGAGTTTTGAATTTGATATCAGTTTCTGAAATCGAGAACTCATGGTCTTATTTCTCTATTAATTGCTTAACGCTGAGAAGGTCTATCTTCAGTAATGGTCCAGCTGTCAAAGCATCCAAATACAGAAAAGACAGCACACAGTGCCATCCTTATGTTTAGCTTTAATGTCTTCTTGTAGCATCTCATCATCTGACTTTCAATGATTTTGTTATGACTTCCATCATCCTGATAATGAGATAAACTTCATTAAGTAAGACGTGTTTGTGTTTTACTGACTTACATGGCCACTGTGTACTAGACTAGGGCAAGACAGAAAATTCGCTCAGTTAATAATTGTTAGTTACTTCATAAGTACATATTGAGTTAATAGCTTCCCAAGTGAGTAGATGAAAGCTGTCCATCAATAGTTCTCAAGAAAAGGCGATTGTGTTCCCCAGAGACATTTGGCAGTTCCTGAAACATTTTTTAATTATCACCTTGGGGAGGAAGGATGCTACTGGCATCCAGCTGGTGGAGGTCAGGTGTATTGTTAAGCTTCATATGACACAATAGCATTTGAAATGAATAGAATTGTGTGGTATAAATGTTATTAGGGCCACAGTTGAAAACTTCTTAGGTTAATGATTTCACTGCAATGATTTCTAAAAAATGTCATATATGTGAATAGTTTTGGTCATAGATAACTTAGAACCAGATTTTCTCACTCATTTATAATGTTTTGGTTGATATCTATTAAATAAGTAAGCTGCTATTATTAGTATATTTCAATAAAAGATATACCATGAAAAGAAATGCACTTGTAAAATATTTCCTATTTTGTGTTCTCTCATTAAATAAAAAACAATAAATTAGTATTTATTATGGAGATTGTAAGTAATTATTCCATGAAAATAGAGAGCATGTATTATAATAATAACACCAATGATCACAAACATTACTTATTGAAATAATCTCTGTTTGGCATGTTGATAGAGTTTGATATACTTTCCGTATTTTAAAATATTTCCAAACCCCTTATTACATATGAAATTTTGTTTCAGGCTCCAGGAAGTAGTGGTAAACAAATCAAAGAAGAAACAAACAAATAGGTAAACAAAAAAACCAACCTATCACCTCAGTTAACAAACCTCTCAGTTAACAAGCAAAAAGAACAGGCTGGCATGGAGAAGGCATGCCGACATCCTTGCACCAATTCTTTTTTTTTTTAACATTCTTTTTATTCTTTGTGTCTTTTACATCATGTATCTCAAACCCATTAATTTCCCATCACTGCATGTCTGTCCTCTGCCCTTGCAGTACCCCCTCTTAAAATTTAAGAGAAAAAAGAATAGAAAGAGAAAAAAAAAATTCTCATCTTGGAAGCTGTATTGTGACACAGTGAGTCACACACACACACAGTAAACTCTTTTTCTCATGTATCTTTTCTTGCAATTATTCATTACAAAGAGTCATTGGTCTTGTTAGAGACCTCTGGTTTCTGCTATACTACCAATGTGAGGCCCTCCCTGGAACTCTTCTTGGTTATCCTGCTGTTTCCCTGTGTTGTGGAAATCCTGTGGCTTTGGGTCTGTAGGACCAGTCCCTTCACCTGCTCCAGCAGATCACAGATGAGGTGGGTATTGTGGTGTGTCAACCCATAATCCTGTTTCTGGGTCTGGGTAGTTGCAGAGCTGGTCAGCTGGTCAGCTTTCCCTTGTCCTCACTACCAGGATAAGCTCTCCTTTATTGTCTTGGAAAGTTCACCCTTTACAGTGATGAGCAAGGGGCAGGGGCAGTTCTCCTCCTCTTATGTTCTCAGGGTCAGATCTCCCATACCTACACCCATAGGGTCAGCTTTACTGTATTGTCCAGGAGTGGTGCAGGGGCCAGTCTCCATAAAGCCATAGCAAATGAGGGACAGGGCCAGATCTTCTACTCTTATGGCCTCACAACCAACTTTCCCACCCATCTCAGGCACTGATGGGGAGGAATAACTCTTCTCCCACACATACTGCCACATGGCAGATAAGTAAGGGAAACAGTTCTCCAATGCTCACAATATTGAGGCTGGCTCACCTACACCTCTGCCAGTGGGGTTGGGTCTATTGTGCTCTCCACGCAAGGTACAGGGGATGCTCTCCAAAGTGATGCAGTTGGTGGCAGGCAGGGGCAGCTTTCTCACCCCTGGGACCTCAGGGCCACCTCTCCCTCCTGCCTCAGGTGTTGATGGGCAGTAGTAGCAGAGGCAGATCTCCCCCAACCACCTGGCAGATGAATAATGGGGACAGTTCTTCCATGCTCACAAATTTGGGGCTGGCTCACAAACTCTTTAAAGGGAATAAGGGAATTGTCTCTATCCTGTTTCACATTTAAGAGAGCAGTTGTTTCTATACAAAAAAAA
This sequence comes from Phodopus roborovskii, assembly GCF_943737965.1. Taxonomy (NCBI): domain Eukaryota; kingdom Metazoa; phylum Chordata; class Mammalia; order Rodentia; family Cricetidae; genus Phodopus; species Phodopus roborovskii. Next base: position 30,464,461 of record NW_026126525.1, on the reverse strand, counting down.
AATGCCTAAAGTAACACAGAGAAAAAGCAAGGGAATCAAGCCTCAAGTATGAATCTAAACTCTATGCCCTTTGCCATAGTTCCCTTTAGTCCTCTATCTAGCCATATATAGCCAAGAATGGAGATTCCTTCCACAATTTAGAGCTCTGGTTTCTTCAATATGATAACTTCCTTAGTTGGACCATGAAAGCTCAAGCATATGATATTTTTAGGAGCATACCTGTAAATTGTACAGAACATTTATGCTAACATTCCATTGGCTATGATCCAGTTACTTAGGTATACCTAACTATACAGGAACTTGAGAAATATGAGCATGAGCTGATCCTATACCAGGGAATAGAAGCAATGAGTTTGGTGAGTAACTAATATATGTTTTCAGTCTCTCCTTGAGATCAATTATTAACTAGTGTTTTGCTTTCCACTCTTAAGGTAGTCTCATTATCCTTCCTAAGCAGAAATAACCTGAAGTCCCACCCAGCCCCTGAAACCATTATGAAGCCCAGAATCTTTATGTAACATAATATTTTGTTCTTTAGGTCCTATGTGACCATTGGTTTCATAGAGACATATAAATTATAGTAACAAATTTGCTGTATACAAAGCTAACTGACATATCTTGGCATATCATAGAAGATCAAGATATTTCCAGTGAAAGCTCACCCTTCAAAATGGGAAATGGGGAAAAGGTAGGCATTGACAAAACCTTCTTTTTTTAATTTTATTTAATTTTATATAACAGTCCAATTAAATGAAAACAAGCATTTATACACAATATTTGGGAATTTGGGCGTCATTCTTTCCAAACTACTTCTTGCTGGTAAGGGGCACTGTCTTGGGGGATTTGAGGAAGATTCAGATATCCTGGCTGTAGTCTACAAAACATTCTTAAACACTGAATATAAAGAATCATATTGGTTCTGCTCTTCACTTATATGAGGGTTTTTGTCATCGGGAGTGAATCATACAAGCCACTGTCCTGAAAAGCAAGTACTAGGTTCTGCACACTTGAGGATGTAGGGAATATGTAACTCTGTAGACTTAGAATCTACACTTTTCTCAGATTGTTTATTTTTATGGCAAGTTATAACTAAGGACTCCAGATTGGTTTATTCTTATAATTTATTTGAGGCTAAGATTATAATTCCTTAAGGGAAAAATAAACAACAATGTTGATATGTGGTCCCTAAGAACTTTAAAATATTTTCTCTACTGCTCAGTGGCATAACCTATATCCACCTGAGTCATCCCATCTTCCATGTCACCATTTTTCTCCTCCAACATCTCCTCCTACCCAGAAAATTGCCCACTCAGTTGCTACCTTGCTGGGCCATATAAAACAATTATACTGAAATGACATGTCTTTAGTTTTATATGATGGTAAAACCAAGTCACATTTGGAAGACTGTGTCTATGCCTTCAATGCCTTTTGGGGTCTTCTTTCCTACTATTATAACCAAAGAAATGATTGACCAGCCTCTATAACCACACTGCACCACTCTGTTTTTGGTGACAAACAGCTTTATGGCTTTTATTTGCCACTCACATCCACTCTGATAAGCCACTCAACAACTTGAAGCATTTTCTGATACTGTAGAACACTTTTAACAAGAGAATCTCCATAAAGTTAAAGAAGTGACTATTACAAATGACCTTAAAATCATTGGTTTATGGAACTGTGAGGGTACCTCGAATTGCACTGCAGTTCTAGGCATCATTTTTGACCCTTCCCTCTACATGAGAATTCAGACTTAACCTCCTTTCCATGTCCTTCCTTTCAGAGGTATTGACATCAAGCTGATACATAATGGAGGTAGATGATGCAAACTATTTATGAGAGGAAAAACTGATTAGCTTTATAGAATGTATATATAAAACAGCAATTTACACATTTTAGTATAGCTTTCTTATTTCCATTGTATAGTTTAAGCTTCTTTGAAAAAACTCAGGTATTCATAGGTGTGGGGGTTAATATCAAATTTTCAATTCAATTCAGTTGGTTTTCCTGTATAGTTTTGCATGAATACCAATGTATTTTCAGCTCTATAATAGAGCTTGAAGTCAGGGATGATGATGCCTCCTGAAGTTTTTTGTAGTAAATGGTTGTATTGGTAATCCTGGGCCTTTTGTTTTTTTCCTATGTGAAGAATTGCACTGGATTTTTTTTTAATAGGGATTGCATTGAATCTGTAGATTGCTTTTGGCAAGACTGCCATTTTTACTATGTTGATCCTACCTATCCAAGAGCATGGGAGATCTTTACATTTTCTGGTATCTTCTTTAATTTTTTTCTTAGAGATTCAAAGTTCTTATTACCTGGGTCTTTCACTTGTTTGCTTAGCATTACCCCAACATATTTTATGTTGCTTGTAGCTATTGTAAAATGTGGTGTTTCTATGATTTCTTTCTCAACCCTTTTATCATCTGTATATAGTAGGGCTACTGATTTCTTTTGAGTTAATCTTGTATCCTGCCACTTTGCTAAATATGTTTATCAGCTGTAGACGTTCCCTGGTAAAGATTTTCAGGTTACTTGTGTAAACTATCATATCTTCTTAAAATAGTGAGAGTCTGACTTCTTTCTTTCCAAGTTGTATCCCCTTGTTCTACTTTTTTTTTCTTTTTTTCTTTCTTTTTTTTTTTTTTTTTTTTTTTTTTTTGCTCTAAGTAGAACTTCAAGTATAATATTGAAGAGATATGGAGAAGTGGACAGCCTTCTCTTGTTCCTGATTTTAAAGGAATCACATTGAGTTTCTCTGCATTTACTTTGTTGTTGGCTATTGCTTTTGTTATGTTTAGGTATGTTCCTGTTATCCCGGATCTCATAAAGGGGTTTTGGATTTTGTCAAATGCTTTTGCAGCATCTATTGAAATGAACATGATTTTCTTTTTCAGTTTGTTTATATAGTAGATTACATTGACAGATTTTAATATTTTGAACCATCTCTGCATCCCTGGCATAAAGCATGCTTGGTCATGGTGGATGATTTCTCTGACGTGTTCTTGGATTCATCCAATACTTTATTGAGTATTTTTTCATCAGTGTTCAGGATGGATATTGGTCTGTAATTCTTTTTCTTAGTTGTGTCTGTGTATGGCTTGGGTACTAAGGTAATTGTTGCCTTGTAGAAAGACTTGGGCAATGACACTTCTACTTACACTTTGAAGAGTATTGGTATTAGTAGTGCTTTGAATCTCTGGTAGAATTCTTCACTGAAACCATCTGGCCCTGGGCTTTTTTTGGTTAGAAGACTTTTGATGATTGCTTCTACTTCTTTAGGGGTTATAGATCTATTTAAATTGCTTATCTGTTCTTGATTTAATTTTGTTAAGTGATAACTATACAGAAAATTGTTCCTTTCTGACAAATTTTTGAACTTTGTTGAATACATGTTCTTCAGTGTCTGATGTTATGTCCCCATTTTCATTTCTGATCATGTTAATTTGCCTGTTCTCTCTCTGCCTTTTGGTTAGTTTGGATAAAGATTTATCTGTCTTGTTGAATTTTCTTGAAGAACCATCTCTTTGTTACTTTGATTCTTTGTATAGTTTTCCTAGATTCTACTACATTGATTTCAACCCTCAATTTGATTATTTCCTGCCATATCCTCCTCTGGGGTGTGTTTGCTTCTTTTTGGTCTAGAGCTTTAGGTTGTGCTGTTAATTTTCTAAGGTGACTATTCTCCAATTTGTTCATGTGGGCTGTTAGTGCTATGAACTTTCCTCTTAGTATTGCTTTCAAAGTGTCCCATAAATTTGGGTATGTTGTGTCTTCATTCTCATTGAATTCAAGGAAGTGTTTAATTTCTTTATTTGTTCCTTCACCCAGAAATGGCACAATTAAACATTGTTTAATTTCCCTGAGTTTGTAGGGTTTATGAAATTTGTCTTGTTGCTGAATTGTAACTTTAAAGCATCATAGTCTGATAAGATAAAGGAGGGTTATTCCATTTTTTTTTTGTACCTATTACTATTTGCTATATTGCCAAGAAATGTGGTCGATTTTAGAGAAGATTCCATGTGGCACTGAGAAGTTATATTCTTTTGTGTTTGGATGGAATGTCGTTTAAACCCAATTGTGTCATAACTTCTGTTAGTTCCTTTGTTTCTTTGTTAAGTTTATGTATGGTGAACCTGTCTAATGTTGAAAGGAGTTTTGAAATCACCCACTATAAGTGTGTGATCTTTTATGCGCAATTTGAGTTTGGTAATATTTCTTTTATGAATGTGGGTGCCTCTGTATTTGGGGCTATGTTCAGAATTGAGACTTCATCTTGATGTATTTCTCCTGTGATGAATAAGAAATAACCTTCTTCATCTCTTTTGATTGATTTTAATTTGAAGTCTCATTTGTTTGATATTAGAATAGCTACACTTCCTTGTTCCTTGGGTCCACTTGATTGGAAAACCTTTTCCCAACCCTTAACTCTCAGGTAACGTCTGTTTTTGAAGTGGAGGTATGTTTCTTGTAGGCAGCAGAAGGATGGATTCTGTCTTGGTATTCATTCTTTTTATATGTGAGTTAAGACCAATAATATTGAGTAATATTAATGAACATTGTTTGTTAATTCTCTTTGATCTGTCTTTGTTGTTGTTGTGGTTGTTATGTGTGGATTTTCTCCCATTTTTCTTTTGGCTGATAGTAATGTGGGATTATCTACTGCCTATGTTTGGGGGGGGGGGTGTAGTTGACTTCCTTGCATTGGAGTTTTCCTTCCAGAACATTTTGTAGGGCTGGATTAGTTGATAAGTATTGTTTATATCTAGTTTTGTCATGGAATACCTTGGTTTCTCAATCCAGAGTGATTGAAAGCTTTGCTGAGTATAGTAGTCTGGGGTGGCATCCATGGTCTCTTAGTGTTGGTGGGATATCTATCCAGGACCTTCTGGCCTTCAGAATTTCCATGAAGAAGTCAGGTGTAATTCTTATAGGTTTGCCTTTATATGTTACTTTGCCTTCTTCCTTTGCTGATCTTAATATTCTTTCTTTATTCTATACTATTGGTGTTTTGATTATTACATGGTGGGGGATGATCTTTTGTGCTCCACTCTATTTGGTGTTCTATAAGCCTTTTGTTCTTTCATTGGCATGTCTTTCTTTAGGTTGGAAAAGTTTTCATTTACGATTTTGTTGAATATATTTTCTGCACCTTTGAATTGGGTTTCTTCAACTTCTTCTATACCTATTATTCTTAGGTATGGCCTTTTCATAGTGTCCGTATTTCCTGGATATTTTGTGTTAGGGATTTGTTGGACTTAAGATTTTCTTTGGTTGATGAATCTATTTCTCTTAGGGCATCTTTAATGCCTAAGATTCACTATTCCATCTCTTGTATTGTGTTGTTTATGCTTGCAGTTGTAGTTCCTGACCATTTACTGAGCTTTTCCTTTTCCAGCATTCCCTCAATTTGCATTTTCTTTATTGTATCTATTTCAGTTTTCAGGTCATGAACTGTTTGAATTGCTACTTTCATATGTTTGTTCTTTCTTGGCTTTCCTTGCTTTCTTTAAGAGATTTGATTTCTTGCATTTTTGATGTTTTTTTAAATTCCAAATCTTTAAAGGATTTTTTAATTTCCTATTTTAGGGTCTCTATCATCTTCATGAATTTGTTTTTAGGGTCTCTTCTGCTTCATCTGTGTTCAAGTCTTGCTGGTGTGGAGTCCCTCAACTCTGGTAGTGTCATATTGGTCTTTCCATTGTCAACTGTCCTCTTATACCGAAGTCTACCCTTCCCTTCTTCTAGTGCATACCGGTGGGATCTCTCCCTCTCCTGGTAGGTATGGGACCAAGGTTCTCTTCCATGCATGCAGGACCCAATCTTCAGGATACTCTGAGCAGGGCACTGGAATGCAGGCTGGAAACAGGCCCAAGCTTACTCCCTCCTGTGACTGGACATGGGACTATGATGCTGTCATACTCAGGATAGGCCTGTCCCTCAGGGATGGGCTACCCAGCATGCAGTCCCCCAGTCCTCAGATGACTCTCAGCAGGGCACCATAATCTGATGTGTCATTTTTTAAACAGTATATCAAATACTGCATTCCATGTTTTGCCACTTAGCAGCTGAAAGTGATACACTAAATCCACTAGCTATTTAAATCTCAAAATATCTCTGGATTCCATTGTGTGGTAACACATCTTACTTTGTTACCACAGCATTGGATCAACCAGATTCTACTTCAAGGTTTTCTATGTACACCTTTCACTAACTCTCCTGATTCTTCTTTTTGTGACTCCCCTCTACCTTCTCCAGTGTCTGACTCTCAATATTCCTGGTGGTTGCCTGGTTTATTTTCTGATTTTGCTCACTCTGTGTGCTTAAAGTGAATACATCTCAATAGCCTATCCAGTTGGCAAATATCAATCTCTCTAATTTATAAAGACAGTACTGACTTCTATCATCCCAGTTATAATATATTATAGAATATGTTTCTATAAATAGAACACATAACCAGATAAACAATTACTATTCAATAAAACGTAAGCCTCTGTGACTAAAGATTCTTCTATGTCTTTATACAATTAACCCTGTTTTTATTCTAATGGTGCCTGGAAGGTTTTTACTTCTGTTAGCTTAATGAAGTATTACAACCACCTTCCGCCACATGCTCTAGGGTGTCACCCCACTCCCACCTGTCCTGTGGTACCGAAACTCACAGAGTCTTTTAAAGGAAGACACTTTTTCTTTTTCTTTTTTTAAAGATCTGTTTATTTATTTATTATGTATACAGTGTTCTATGTGCATGTACAGCTGTGGGCCAAAAGAGGTACCAACAGATTATAGTGAGCCACCATGTTGTAGCTGGGAATTGAACTCAGGACCTCTGGAAGAGCAGCCAGTGCTCTGAACCTCTGAGCCATCTCTCCAGCCCGACACTTTTTCAATATATAAACTAACTTAGAATTTGGAGTTCACAGAATGGAAGAACACTCAGAAATTATGGAGGAGTTATGGACTACAAACACTACCGAGAGACTTGCTACACAGAGTGTCCTGTGCACAAAAGGAATACACAGAGATTATTAAAAATGCAGATTATTGGGCCCCCTCCAAACATGAGCTTCTTATGGCAATGAATTACTTCTGTGCATAATAAAGTTCAAGCTGAAGCTCTGTGAAGTTCTATTATAAAAAGGGCATATTTTAAATATTCTCTTGACTTCCCATACTCATATCTGACTCATTCTACCTACGTATGTGCATACTTGTTCTGAATTTTCCTGAATAAAAGAGTTTATTAATTTCAAGTATAGAACTTTTATCTTTTATAAATCCAAACATGCAAGCTTCTGTGCATGCTTCCCATGAAGTTTTTTCCCTTACATTGTAAAATGTTTTGTTGTACATTTATCTGAGGAAATAGTACAACCATAACTCTAATCAAAACAATGTATACAGTGTAATGTAGTTCTGACTTGCAGAATTGTTTTAAATATAATGGAGAAGGAAATTATCCTTGTCATAAAGCACATACGGTGTTTGTCATCATACACCTTTATGGACAAAATTAAACAGAAAACATTGTAGGTTGCCCATTGAAAGAGTATAATTTTTTCTTATTTTTCTGAATGAAAACCAGAACCTAGTACCTTTGATATTAAAGTAGAAGTTTTTATTCACATCCTCTTTTTGTTAGTACTTAAATAATAAGTAGTAAATGTTCCTTTTACTCAATACCACACAAGCTTAAACTACTCAACATGTCCTATGAAATAAGCTGCCAAACAAAATTTATGTGTTTAACAAAATGAAATTCACAAACCTTATAGTTACTTGACCTTTACACTTAACTTCTCATTCCAAATGTAACTTTTCTTTTATAATATCAAAATGCTTGAAAATTGTTCACAATTACCCCTTTATGATTTCAAACTATTGTAAGTGATTGTTTTTTGACTCCCAAATGTATTTTTAAAATGCCTGTGTATTTCTGTGTTGAGCAAGTCAGAGTATCAAACTACAACTGACTAGATATTTCTATAAGAATTTAATTTTTGGAATGAGAAATTTAATCCCCTCCCATTACTCTTCATCAATTGCAACACAGTTTTATTACTTTGACCCAAAGGATGTAGCTAGTATCTTAAGAGTCATGTATTTTAGCTGTTAAAATGTCACTGTTTTTCTCTTGCCTTTCTTTCATGTTTAATTCTGACTATTTCTCCATGAACTTGGCAAGGCAGTGTACCAGCTACATAACTTTATCTTATGGAAATCTATTTGTGAGACTCTTGTACTCTCTTTTTCATGTGTCCTTGCCCTGCTTTGATCATAGCTCTTGAGAACCTCACCCCTCCAATTACGTCTCTACCTTTTTTAGATTACACATCTCTGACTGTCTATGGGATTTTTCTATCAAAGCAAAGAGTGCCTGACTTCGGACTTCTTTTGCCCTTATTGATTTTTTTTTTCAAATCACAAAGAAGCAAAACCTTTTTATGTGCCCAGTTTCAATAAAATTGTATCAGGAAGAAAGCACAGCTTAAACCTTCTTTAAGTTTTACTCTCATGACCTGAGTAAGTCTGTGTCCTTGGGAGCCCTGTTCAGGGCTCTGTCCAATTCCCCAAACATCTTCTTGTGTAACTCAAAAGGATGTCAATTTAAGCCTTAAAATAACACACGGTGGAAGTATTTTTGTACACGCAAGTAGATTCCCTTTCAGTGTATTAGGAAATAACTTCTTTTGACAATGTGACAGAAGAATCTGGAGGTAGTCATCACTACTTATTCAGCAACATTGGCCTTGAGTAACTTCCAATCATATGAATTATATAAATTTCTGGGTAACCTGAGCTTTCTCTATATTTCCAATCACCATAATCTCTAGGAAAAGAAGATGTAACTGACACAGAAAATGGAGAACACTGTTTTTTTTTTCTGGCACTTCTTTTGCTGGCTTGAGATGTCCAAAGACTTATGGTCTTCTTTGTTGGTTCCTACATGATGCTCAGCAAAAACCAATGCTGCCAGAGCAGTCTTATTAATGGTCAAGGTAAATTCCTCCATAAGAGACTTTCACTGGTGCTGACTATGGTCAGAACCTCATGCTGTAACTCTTGTGCACTGTTCAAAGTGATTCTTTACCACTGTAAGTTCACTGTACAAATAAAACCACTGTAGAGAATGAAATATTTAGGGAAATGGTTTAACTAATAAGTGCTTATGTTGACAAAAATGTGTGCAACAATTGGAATCTTAAAAGAATTGTGTGTGTGTGTGTGTGTGTGTGTGTGTGTATGACTTTAAAATTTTATGTTTTACTTAAAGTTCAACATTATGCCAATTTTTATTTTGCTCCTCTGTAAAGTAAAACTGCTCACTGTTCCTTTTTAGTATCTTCATATGGTGGAAAGGATCGATAAGCTGTGTAGGAGCTGTCTTTTAGAAACACTGATTCTATTTATCTGATCAATATTCTTGACACTTACCCCAAAGTCCTGCCAGCCAATGCCATCATCACCATGGGGGGTTAGGGTTTCAAGTTGTAAATTTAGGAAAGACAAAACATCCAGACCACAGCAGTAGCAAAATGTACATTACTTTTGAAGCATGTTAGAATTCCTTTTAATGATATATATAACAAGGAATTAACAACTATTCCTAAAACCATTAGAATATTTTATGGAGTGTCTGTCTGACCTCAATGTATTTGTTTCCTTGATTAAAACAAAGCATCTTGACAAATTCATTAAAAACTTAACAGAAAATTTTATTCATCTGCTAGTCCTATACTGGGGTACATGAGCCTCTGTGAATAGCATTAAAAGTTAAGGTCACCAGAATTATTTGTGTCAGATGCACACTGTGCTGTAATTGAGATATAGGTAGTAATGAAGTTAGTCTTCTCCAAACAGGATTCTGGATTCCCAATGGGTAATCTCCTGTCAGGATTTTTTAAGTTGGCAAGAATGGGTTCCTCAGACAATACTTAAATAAGCTTTACTAAATAAGGTAACTCGGGATCTGAAATCAAGCAGAAATGCTATATCATTTTTAATACCTCCACCTTAAGATTCCAACTGATTGTCCATCACTGATCCTGAGCAAGAATACAAATGATTTTACTACAAATAAGTCTATTCCTGTGTGCACAATACAGCAAAGATTATGATAACAAGACCTTTTGGAAAGCACTCTTGATATATGTATAAAGAGGGGTGCACAGGGAGGCACATAAACTTGAATACTTGAATTGAGTACAGAGTATGCATCCCAGAGTTTTAATGAATATGCTATTCTTACTGTGGCACATCACTGAGATTATCATTACCATGATACTGAGAGGCAATTTATTCATCTAGCTTGCTTGAAAATTGCTTCCTATTTGCTTTAAGAAGCAATTTACAGCAGTTATCAAAAACACCATAACTAAATATATTTCATAAATATTATTACAATGTGATATTCAGTTGTCAATCGTGTAGCACTACAGATAGGACAGTAATTAAAAAACACATGAGACTGTTATTCAAGGAATTTATGTTTTAATAAGGGAATTGAGGAGAGCTATTTATGTAGTTAATATATGTGCATGCTTGCTCTAGCCTCCTTTTGGCTCCTTGACTATTGTGATCGCTGTGAAAGGAATTCTTAGGGATACCGAAAGCACAAATGTAGAAGACAGGTAAGATTAATGAATAGTAAACTGAGTATTCCCCAGGGGTGAGAGTGGGCAAGGGCCAATGGAACTACTGCACCAAACATTGAAAGCAACCTTGATTGGCTTATTTGGTGTTTTGATGACTAGCTTCTTGAGTTCTTTGTATATTTTGGAGATCAGTCCTCTGTCAGATGTGGGATTGGTGAAGATCTTTTCCCACTCTGTGGACTGCTGTTTTGTCTTGTTTTCTGTGTCCTTTGCCTTACATAAGCCTATCAATTTCAGGAGGTCCCATTTATTAATTGTCAATCTCAGTGTCTGCTACTGGTATTATGTTCAGGAAGCAGTCTCCTGTAACAATTCATTCAAGAGTACCTCCCACTTTTTCTTCTAAGTGGTTCAGTGTGGCTGGATTTATGTTGAGGTCTTTGATCATTTTGAACTTTATTATACATAGTGATAGACATGGATCTATCTGCAGTCTTCTACACACCAGCATCAATTAAAAAGTTGGGTACAGAACTGAATAGACAATTCTCAATACACAAATCCAAAACAGCTGAAAGACACTTAAGAAAATACTCAATATCCTTAGCCATCAGGAAAATGCAAATCAAGGCAACTCTGAGATACCATCTTACTCCAGTCAGAATAGCCAAAATCGGAAACACCAATGATGGTTAAGCTTGAGAGGATGTGGAGAGTAGGAAACACTCCTCCACTGCTGGTGGGAGTGCAAACTTGTACAGCCATTTTGGAGATCAGTATAGTGGTTCCTCAGGAAAATGGGAATCAGTCTATCATAGGATCCAGCAATTCCACTCTTAGGCATATACCCAAAAGATTCACATCCACTGAAGAAAGACATCTGTTCAACTATTTTCATAGCAGTGTTATTTGTAATAGGTAGAACTTGGAAACCTAGATGCCCCTCAATTAAAGAATGGATAAAGAAAATGTGGTACATTTATACATGGAGTACTACTCAGCAGAAAACAAAACAAAAATGGAATCTTGAAATTCACAGGCAAATTGATGGAACTAGGAGAACCCATTCTGAGTGAGGTAACCCAGTCACAAAAAAAGAGGAACATGGAATGTACTCACTCATGTATAGGTTTTAGACATAGGGCAAAGAATCAACAGCCTTCAAATCACTCCACTAGAGAAGCTAGAAAACAAGGAGGACCCTAAGAGAGACATACATGGTCCCCCACAGAAAGGGAAAAGGACAAGATCTCCTGAGCATATTGAGAGTGGGTGTCAGTGAGTGGAGAGGCATTTAGGAGAAAGAGAAGGGGAGAAGAGGAGGAGAGGGAAGGACATGAGGGAGCAGGAAGATAGAGTCAGGGGAGGTACAAAGGAGAGAAAAAAAAAGAAAGAAAAGAAAAGATACCATAATAGAGGAAACCATTATAGGTTTAAAGAGAAATCTGGCACTGGGTGGGGGGATGCCCAGAGATCTACAAGGATGACCCCAACTAACAATCTAAGCAATAGTGAAGAGGCTACCTTAAATGCCCTTCCCTGATAATGAGATTGATAACCACCTTGTATGTATCCTAGAACCTTCATCCAGAAGCTGCTGGAAACAGAAGCCAACACCCACAGCTAAACACTGAGCTGAACTCCTAGAATCCAGTTGTACAGTGGGAGAAGTGATGAGCAATGTGATCAAAGACCAGGCTGGAAACCCACAGAGACAGCTGACCTGAACCAGGGGAGCTCATGGACCCCAGACTGATTGAAAGCTGGGAAACCAGCATAGGAATGACCCAGACCCCTTCATGTGGATCTCTGTTAGAAGGCCTGGGAAGTCTATAAGACCTCTGACAGTGGAACCAGGATGTGTCTCTGGTGTACAAAAGGGCTTCAAGGGCTTCAGGAGCACATTTCCCATGTAGTGATACTATCTTAGCCTAGAGCATGGCCTTGGCTCTACCCCAAATTAAGTGACAGATTTTGATGAGGCCTCAACTCCCCCCCCTCCGGGGAGTGGATAGGGAAAGGAACAGAGGGGTATTAAGGAGTATGGGAGTGTGAGAGGGAAAGGGAATTGGAATGATATGTAAAATAAGAAAACAAAATTAAAAATTGGAAAAGAAAAAGAAAACAGCCTTGATGCTATCCTTAACATCTTTTCCTGGGGCCTTTTTCCATTCCAGATGATTCACCTGACTGTGGATTAATACTTGAGGGAAGTAGGAATGATATGAGGTGCTGTTTACCAGAAAGCCTCCAGCTAGATAATAATTTTATAAATTTCACATAATTTTCTATTAATGAACTTCCAGGCAATTTAGAACCTCATTTCTTTGTCCAATACAAAAGCTATGATCCAGAACCTAGTCTTTAGACTTCAAAACTGTTCATCTGTTTCAGGTCCTTGCTTTACAGGTGACAAATTATCACAAATGGGTCCATCCCCAGTGGTCTTCAAATGTCTTAATGTCTAATCTATACAATGGTTAATAATATATGAAGAAAAAAGTAATTAAAGTTAAAAGATCAATGTGAAAAAAAATGACTGCCTTGCTACTTTGGGTTAGAAGGAAACCCAAGGTGGTATTTATGTAAAAATACTTTGCTAGTGTATTTCAAATTGAAATATAATTATATCACTTTCTTTGCTCTCCTCTTTCCAGGCCCTCCCAGCTAGTCTTCCATTACCAAAATGGGAATTTCATAAGGGTGAAATAAGTGGCACTCACATGTAAGTGGCAACCAACAGCTGTCAAATTGAACTTAAGGCCCACTCAGTGTAAGGGAAATCATGTCTGGCAGTGCAAACCTAGCTAGCTTCCAGAGGCTAGTGAAATCATAGACCTTAAAAAAAGAATTCACTACAGCCACCTTGCTAGACTAGTATAGTTCTTGACTATATTCTGAATCAGAAAGATTTATGTATATAAAAATACATTTTTATTAAAAAGTTTTATACATCAAAGATAAGTATATCTACCAGCCCTCATCAAAGAAGCTTCTCTTTAGAGCAAATGGAGACTAACACAGAAAACCACAGAGACCAGCAGATTGTGGGGAGCCCAGACCCATCAGACACATCCATATCACAGCTTCTGCATCTATTGTTCAGGGAACATCACTAAAGAGAGGGCAGAAAGATGGTAAGAGCCAGAATAATAGGAAGTCTGCTGTTAAAGTCTGTTCTAGAAATGGCTGCATAAACAAGATGAGAATCAAGGCAATATCAATGGACATGATAATGTGGAAGGAATTACAGGCAAGATCATGACAGATAGATGGATAGTTAGCGTCTTATTAGAAGGATGAGCCCTCTTATTAGTTGTCCAATACATTGGTCAGACTTGAAACCACATGCATACCTCCAACGAAATTTATAAAAACACTCAATGAGTTTATACATATGTGTGAAATACTTAATGAAAAATGCCCAACAGTCAGTGGAGGGATTGGAGGGATATTCCAAGCATAATATAAGGTTATAGAAGAGGAAAATATTAACAAGTTTGGAAAAAGATAGCAAGACTAAAACATTATTCGTCAGTGGGAACTATTTATGAGGGGACGTCTGAGAATTGGGAGAACTAGATAATGTGGAAGTTTGGGATTTTAAATCCGATGGTAGGCCAGTGGGGAGAGCAGAGAATAAATACTACCTGAGCTTTGAATGGAGGAATATTAAATATTAAAATAGATGATTCATTCATAGCTGACTATTGAAGTTACTTTTATTCTTTACTCTTTTGGCTTTTTGGCTTTTTGAGGGGCCTACCACCCAGCCCCCAAATAAATCACACATGGAGGCTTATTATTAGTTAAGAATGCCCTGACTTAACTAGACTTGTTTCTTGACAGCTTTACTTAAATTATCCCATCTACCTTTCCCCTCTGGGCTTTTATCTTTCTTATTTCTGTATATCTAACTTTCCTTCTTACTCGATGGTTCAGTGGGTTGCTGGATGGCTACCTCCTGATGTCCTCCTCCCCTTGTTCTCTTGTTGCTCCTCTTCCTCATTTCTCCTATTTATACTCTCCGCCCACCTGTCCCACCTATTTTTGATCCTGCCTCACTATTGGCCATCCAGCTCTTTACTAGAGCATCAGGTGTTTTAGATAGGCAAAGTAACACAGCTTCACAGATTTAAACAAATGAAGCATAAACAAAAGTCATACATCTTAAAGTCATATTCCCCAACAGCTGACCACTCACTAATTTATACTTGACACTTCTCCCAATTCACTCTTACCCACTGCAAAGAGAACAACACAAATCTACAGGAAATAAACATAAATATTTAGAAGGCAGTTTGACTGAATAACCATTTAACATAACAGAAGCAGTAAGTTCCTTTGTAGGGGCTATTATCTTCACAATCTTAGACTTTTGACCATGACTATGGAACAGGCTTCATATCCAATTAGAAAGTGGTTGATTACCTCAATAACCACAATGTTATCATTATACCGCTTGAACCTACCAGAGGGGGTTGGTTTTATAGCACGAAAAATTTCGAGCTTGATATGATCAATGATGTGCTTTCTCCTTGAAAAAAAACCTCATTAAAGCTTATGGCACTATGTCAGCAATCAGGGAGGAAGTTCCCTGATGAGTGTGATCTCTTTATGTCCTGCATCCCAACATGAATATTTTTTCAGCAATAGAATATTACCTAGTTATGCTGACAACCAAGAACAAGAGCAATTGTCTGTGTTCTTTATAATACCTCTGATGGGTCCGATAGGTCCCTAAGTAATAACTCACTGGAAATATGCAATGCTTGACACTGAGTGTTTTGGTTATAATACATGTCTTCTGGAAGCAGCACTGTTTAGCCATAGCTGGTACTTCTGTCCAAATTCCTTTTTAATGTATAGTATGACTTTAGTTACCTTGTAAGTAGGTAGATTTCCACAGTGCTTTATCAACCATGTTTATGTTTGCTCATGCCTATCACACTGCCTCTTCCTCCCTTAAACAATTAACCCAGATTACTTGCCCTATTCATGACACTTAAGTTCTACCATCCTGTCTGATTATATTTTTACTTTGGTTGCTAGAGTATAGGCCCGTGCATAGCTTTTTCATATATTCTTTATTTTAGTTAAGCCTTCCCCCACCCCCCTCATTTTTCTATTTTTCACCCCTTCCGTATTTGAACTTTTTCTGCTCCCAGTAAGTTTTCCATAACTACAATGAGATAATATTTGACATTATTCTAGTAGAAAGATTACATGTTATAACTAGTAGAAAATGGTGCAATGCAAGGAGACCATAGTTTGATGCCATATCTATTTTAGACTTGTTGCTACGGTCATGTATGCTGTAGATGTGTGTGCCCTTTCTATCACAGTCTATGTGACTGAACTCCTACACAGACATGTATGGCACAGTCATTACAAAACAGTCCACTGTTTGTATTGATAATGTGTGAGCTCCATTCTTTATCTCATTGACTGGTCATGAAGCAAAGTATGGAATGAAATGAAAAATTGTGATAAATAAATATTTATGCTATAAAATATTTATTTCAAAAATTTAATATTAGACTCATTTCATTTGGAATCAATAATCATCATTTCTGTTCAAATGTTCTCTTGCAAATGTATGTGGTTTTTATATATGTAGTGATTACATAAGAAAGGATTTATAAGAAATCATTTTTTAAAACATTAAAAAAATTTTAAAAGTTAATTCATATGGACATGTTTTATATTCTTGAGAATATTTTTTAATTAATTAACTTTTTCAGCCTGATCACAGTTGCCTCTTTCTCCTCACTTCCCAGTTTCTTCCCAACTGCTCCTCTCGCGACACCCCATACACTTTTCAGAAAAGGGCAGGCCACCCATGGATATCAACCAGCCATACTATGTCAAGTTGCAGTAAGATTAAGCACCTTCTCTCCTATTAAGTTTGGAAGAGCCAACCCAGTAGGAAGAAAGGGTCCCAAAAGCAGATAAAAGAGTCAGACACATCCCCTGCTCCCACTGCTAGGAGTCCCACAAGAAGACTAAGACACACAACTGTGCATACCATATGTACAGAGTATCCACGTTAGTCTCATGCAAGCCCTCTTGCTGGTACCTCATTGTCTGTGAGCCCCCATGAACCTAGGCTAGCTGATTCCATGGGTTTCCTTGTGGTGTCCTTGTCTCTTTTGTCTCCCATAGTCTTTCCCCCACTTCTCCCACAGGACTCTGGACATCTGCCTAATGTTAGGGCACGGGTCTCTGCATCTGTTTCAGGGAAGTATTTTAAAAATACTTTTTTAACTGAGGCAGTCACTGCTTGAGTGTATTTTAGCCATCTACTCTTCAAAACCAGGCTTGAGATTTCTCTGTTTCTCCATAACAGTTCAGTAAGAACAGGATTTGGCTGCAGTCTCCAGCACTCCATATGTCTGATTTAGAATGTTTTCCCTGTTGTCACTATTTTTTCACAGATGCAGAGATGAAAGGCAAAGTGGATTAAGCTGCCATAAAATACTAAGCTGTATTTTACAACAACTGCACAATGACTACCAATGAATCCCTGCTAGAAGCTGCCACGGCCAAGCCTTTTCTTTTGCCTTTCTATCTAGGAAGCACATAAAAAAAGAGTCGGCGCCATTGTCTTCATCTATCTTTTAGGAAGCCTAAATTTAACCTTCACTTAAAAAGAGAGTGAGTTTATTTTTTAAAACAACAGCGAAAGTTACAATTCTATTATAAAGATCTTTAATTTACCTTAATATCTACTGATTACCTTAATATCTACTTATGCCAGATATATATACGGTATGTAAGTCATGATCCTTGCCCTGATCATCTCATAATAGGTCTAAAGCATACTTAATTAGGAACAACACATGTCACATGCTTCACTCATTAAAGACAGCCTCACCATACTACTATAAGTATTACTCTTATCCTTATTTTATATAAGATAAACTGATTTTCTCAACGATATATAAACCAAGTATGCAACACAAGACTTATATCAAAGAAATTCTAAAGCTTTATATCAAAGTAATTCTAAAGCCCAAGCTCATATATTAACATCACATTGCCACTTAATTGGTCTTACCACTTTCTGATTTTACAAAGGATCTTTGAGCATTGATTTGATCTGAATATACAATCAAGCCAGTGATAGGCTTAAGGTGTATCTAACTTTCTCATGATTTCTGAAGGAACACAGATTCATGTTGTTGAAACACAGGAAAGAAATAACTAAATAAGCATATGATTCATACTAGATTACCCCCTAAACCCATGACAGAAACTGCTAGTCAACATTAGATCACTTGAGGTTTAGCACTGAAGTCTTCATTCAAAAATATCTGATTACCAAAACTTCAGTTAACACATAGAATTAAGAGTGCCTGCTATTGTATCATCTACCCTCAACACCATTTCCTCAGCCTTTCATATAATTTTCATATAATACATACACTTAGAAAATCATTATGTATCAAATGCACATTATTACACGGCATCTATATTCATTCTCAAGCAACCAAATTATTTACTTGGGTTTAGAAGGAATTTGTATCAGTTTCTTTTGAAGGAAGTATTAATAGAATGTCTGGGTCCATAGGTTCAAGCAATGTTCTCCAATGTTTGCCTTAGTGGAAATAAAGCCATGCAAGATAGAGAAAAGTAAGGCCCCAACACAGTGAACCATGAGTGGCAGCTTCTAGAGTGGCAGTATTGAGTATTCACCACTGTACTTAGGTAATTTTATTAAACACTGTGATACAGGTAACTACTTATGGAACAGATGTTACTTAATTAAAAAACAATTAAGTTTAAAAATATCACTTTAAGTGAAATTATTCTGATTTAAAGCCCCTCATTGATTGGGAGGACAGGATGTTCAAGTCCTTGGGGGACCCCATCCCTGTGCTTTAGCATTTTAAAAGTATACACAAAGGAAACTCATGAACAATATGTTTAATTTAAAAGAGAAAGAGATTTTTCCAAATTTTTTGAGAACATAAACAAAGGGGGAAATATAGAGACCTCATCATATAAGGAATACAAGGAGACAATTTCAAAGTTTGCAGTTGCTTAATGTGGGTATATAAATTCTGAATATATACATTTCTACTCAGAAGAGTTGCAATGAAGCTTTCCAAATCCTTAAACCATATGCTATTAAATAGTAGACTTATCCCTGCTCTCAGACACTGTACGTAAACCTCATTCTCTACTTGCCATTTGCAATCACACATTGCTGGTATCTCCCCAGCTAATGGGAGTAGAGCACAAATCCTGGCCAAATTCACTGTTGCATGTCTAGAGTATTATCTTTTATCCAGATCAGACTATACCTGTAGAGAGCCACCGGTGCCATTCCCGAAGATGGTACCGGTTTCCTGTCCATAAGCCAGCAAGGCGCGGATGTGCGATCCACATCATGGGATGACCGTTATGACCGTTGCAGGCTGCAACTGTCAGTAATGGACACAGCTCCTCTGCAACTGTCAGTAACGGACACAGCTCCTCTATATAAGCAGAGCCCTTTTTCCTCCTCGGGGTCTTCCCTCAACTTGCTGTAATGAGCCGCGCAATAAACATAGCTGCAGAAGAATCCTGTTGTTGAGCGTCGTTCTTGCAGGCAAGGCGATAGTGCTTGACATATACCCATTCTCCTCTTCTTACCCTTTGCACCCTTTAGACCTGTCTAATTTATGTAGCCACTGAGAACATGCAAGGTGACCAGTATGCATAAGATACATATTACATGGGAAATACTTCCTATGGAAACAAGACTTAGGGACATTGTATTTTTTATATACTAAAATCCATTACTAAATTATTTTCATATTTATCATGTTTTAATATATGAAAATAAAAATGTTAAAACTCCAGAAGCAGTCCATGTTACAGTTCATTTGACACAATTTCTCTAACAAATTTTCAACCTCATTTTGTAATAAGCTTTTGCGCCAAAGTAATACTCATATTATTACTTATCTTGTGGTGTACACATAATCAAGTGACTAAATTATCACACCTTCTCCCATGCCAAAAAAAAAAAAAAAACTCAAAAAAAAATAAAAAAAACAGAAAGTCAAACCTCTAGATATTCTGATAGAAGCAAAGGGAGAAAAACAGATCTCTTCTTTTGCCTTATAGAACATTGACTGAGAAAAATACATAGTGAATTCCTCAGTTGGAAACATCTTGGCAGTATCACCACTACAGTGCCACTGAAAGATGAATCCAAAGTAAGAAAAAATTATTGTTTCCTCCTGTCACAATAAATTACTTGTACCAACATTTGTGAGTTACTCTAGCTTTCAGTTTCCATATCTCAGGCATACACAAACCATTGCACTGCTTCTTATTTATGCTCTCTGTATTGTACTGGGGTCATTCCCTTCTTTTTCATGTCTTTGAATGGGGAAATTATCATTTCATTGTGTGGAAAATCAGACTCTACCAAAAGGTCTGGTGTTCTGTCTTTGCAGAAAATTTAATGTGCTTTCATAGAGCATGGCTTTGTTTCATACCTGACCTCCTTAGTATCATTGCAATAAAATGATTTTCACATTTCAGAACTACCCGTGGATTTCAGTGTCCTGTTGGATTTCAAAAACTGATCTACCAGAAGGTGCCATGCAAGTTTCCAAAGGAAATCTTACTCAGCCGTGGTATCTATGAATAACATCAAGAACCAGTATGTCTTGATAACCCTAAGAGTACAGTCATGGCAAGCATACTTTGGTGGTAAACAACTGCTCTCTAATTGGACTTAAGACTTATTCAACATAAGTCATACCATGGTACCAGAAACCCAGTAATGACTTAGTACTAGTAAAATCATGGTTATTGTGCCTAATATAGCAAACAGGCATAATAGCTAAGAGCAATGTATAACTATCTGTCTTTATACCCATAGATAAATATAGTCCTCACTCCTCATCTGTTGGAAATCATCACAACCTCATGTCTCTGAGACAGAAAAATTACTGCCTCCTCAGAAATAAGCAGAATGTTCAGCAAAACATTACAAGGTACAGGCTTGACTTTTCACAGTCAGTTAAAGAATAGCTCAGGGCTATCTCTCCTGCTGCAGTTTATCAACCAGCTAAAGAATAACTAACCAGGGAGGAACTAGTCCCTACTCCAAATGACTTGACAGATTTTGTTGAACTCTCCTGGAAGGCATCACCTTCCCTGGGGAATGGGGTGGGGGTGGGTGGGAGGGTGGTCAGGGGACAGGAGAGGGAGGGAGAAAGAGAGGGAGAGGGAACTGTGACTGATATGTAAAATAAGAGAAATAAATAAATAAAAATTTAAAAAAAAGAATAACTAACCAGCTCAGGGCTATCTCTCCTGCTACAATTTATCTAAACAACTTAGGGCATTCCTTCTACTGACCTTCTCACTCTGCCTACATGCCAATGTCCATCCATACCCTGGCTACATGCAAACCCTGCTTATATTCTGCCCACGGTATTATATAAGCCTCCCCTAGAAAACAAAATTCGTTAGCTTAATCAGAATATTGTCTTGCTATCCAGGCTTTGTATTCCCTTGCAACCCCATTCCTGTCGTCTAGGTGTTCCCTGATTCATCGTTGACTGCCCCGCGGGTCAGGGCACTCATCTCAAAAACTTCCTTTTATGACAGACAGAAATTACTACAGAAAAATGTAGCCACTAAGAATGTAGAATTGTGGAACCCAGTACCAAGAGACACATCTACAAAACATGCCTATACACAAAGCTCAAAACTTTGCAAAAGATAGCATGGAAAGTTGTAAGATTGGGGTGTTTTCATCCATGCAACAAAGACATCTGTTCAACTATGTTCATAGCAGCACTATTTGTAATAGCAAGAACCTGGAAGCAACCTAGATGCCCCTCAGTTGAAGAATGGTTAATGAAGATGTGGCACATCTACACAATGGAATACTACTCTGCAGAAAAAATAATGGTATCTTGAAATTCGCAGGCAAGTGGATGGCACTTGAAGAAACCATCCTGAATGAGGTAACCCAGTCACAAAAAGAGGAACAAGTATGTACTCACTCATATATGGATTTTAGACCTAGATCAAAGGATCACCAGCCTATAATTCACACCACCAGAGGAACTAGGATACAAGGTGTATTCTAAGAGATTCATATAAAGTCCCTCACAGAAGCGGGAAGGGACAAGTCCCCCCCCCCAGAGCTCAGGGGAAGTGGGGGGGGGGCAGCGAATGGAGAGAGAAGTAGGAGAAAACGAGGGGGAGGAAAGGAATACATGTGTGACCAGGAAGATTGAGCCTGGTTAGGAATAGAAGACAGGAAAGAAAGAGAGAGAGACAGAGAGAGAGAACATAAAAGAGGGAGCCAATATTGGTTTGAAGATAAAATTGAACACAGAGAAAGGTCGAGAGAACTACAAGACTGCTCCCAACTAACAATTTGAGCTTCCGTGGAAAGGCTATCATAAATGCCCTTCCCAGAGAGTGAGATCAACAACTAACTCATCCATGGAGCCCTCAACTAATGCCTGTTGGAAACAGGATCAAACACCCATACATAAACACTGAGTCGAACTAGAACCCAGATGCAGATGGAGAGGACAAGACCATGCTGCAGAAACACATACAGACAGCTTACCTGAACAAGGAGGAGCTAACGGCCACTAGACTGGTAGCTAGGAAGCCAGCATGGGACTGACTCAGGACCCCCTGAATATGGGTCTCAGCCAGAAGGACTGAGCAGTCTAAGGGACCTCAGACAGTGGAGGCAGGATGTATCCCTGGTGCACAAAAGGACTTTGCGAACACATCCCCCATGGAGGGATAACTGCCTTAATCTAGAGACAGGAGAGAAGCCCTAGTCCCTACATCACATGACCTGTCAGATCTACATGACCCCAACTGGATGGCATTTCCCTACATATGGAATTAGGGTGGGGGGATGGGATGGGAGGGTGGTTAGAGTGCATGTGAGAGGGCAGAGAGGGTAAAAGGGAAGGAAGGGGGAAGGGAGGGAGGGAGGAAAAAGGGAGGGAGGGAGGGTGGGAGGGAGGGGAAACTGGGATCGACATGTAAAATAATAAATTAAATTAAAAAAAAAATGCTTTGACTCCAAAATTTAAGTTCAAGGACAAGTTACTGGGGAAAAGGATTTCTATTTTTGTTTCCACAGAAAATGAAAAGATGTGAATTCCTTCTAGACTAATGTGGTTTGAACCAGCCAGACCGCCTGAAACAGAATACGAGGTGATCCTACATTCAAAACAGCTGTACAAAGCAGCCTTACAGACTACAGCCAGGATTTTTGAATCTTCTTCGAATCCCCCATGACAGCACCCCTTACCAGCAGGAAGTAGTCTGGAAAGAACAACGCCCAAATCCCCAAATATTGTCTATAAATGTTTGTTTTCATTTAAATGGACTTTGTTATATAAAATAAATTAAAAAAATAAAATATGATAAATGGAAAAAAAAAGATCGGGGTGTTTTTATGAGAGGGTCTCCTAGTAACATCAGAAGCTGAATCCATAAAGTCTCAGCAACCTGACTGCCAAAATGTGAGCCAAACAAGGATACCAATGGACATACTAAAGCTCATGGAAGAAAATTCATTAGTCATCAACCTTACACAAAGAACTTTAGGCAGCCTAGTACAGCTAGAAGTAGGAGAAGTGGTCTTCCACAGGGAAGAACATATCAATTAGATGTCTAGTGCCAAACAATCAAGTCTGAAAAACAAAAGAAGTGTACATATTGAGCAAATATTATTAGGAACATATGTGTATTCCTGTGTTTATGGATACATGTAATAATAATTAGTGAAAAGGGGACCATATATTTGAAGGTGAGTGAGGAGGAATATATGGGAGTGTTTGGGGGAAAGAAGAAGACAGAAATACTGTAATTATATTACAGTCTCAAAAATAAAATTAGAGAAATGATCCAACTCTTGTTACTTAAGTGATGAAAAAAGTTTTGACAAGTTAAATAGTATACAGAATGAGTTTTACTTGAAGGCAGATGTTTTTCTTGACAACTAAGCTCGATGATAATTTTAACTGCCATGAATATAAAGTCAATACTCATTTTAGAAGAACACATAGAATTGGATTTTCATTAAATCTGAATGGCTTGTAAAGGTCTGATATGAACTCCTGTGTACCATATTCCAACTAATGCCTGCGCAATATAGCAATGTGGTGTCCTGTATGTATTTCACAAGCTTTAAATTTTAATTTCATTATAGTGACTAATTATCCTGAAATATTATATTCCAAAGCATATATCTAACATGGAAAATGATATAAATTTGTCATGACTCAGCTACTATTCAACAAAGCTACTATCAGAACATATTCATGTATGGACATTACAAAAGATATATGATTTCCATTAAACTAAACCACCTTCTTCCAAGCATTTCAAATGGAGCTCTCCATTAGTTTACTTATGTTTTATTAATCAAGTCTAATGTTGGTATTGTCATAATGATGTTTGATTTTTTCTTTTAGATATTGACATATTTCCTTTAAAATATTAAGGTATAGTGCTATTATTATTTTATATTAAGAGATTTGATGGGAATAATCATCAATCTAGTAGGCAGTAATAGAATTTTGGGGCTGTCACATCATTTGGGCCATGACCGGGGCCTTCCCACTAGATTATCACTCATAGGGAATATGTACCCAGAAGCCATGAGATGGATAGAAGAGTGCTTAGAGGGAGGACCAAATTGCATATTTTGAACATAAACTTTTATACACAGTCTGCAAAATGGTAGGAAAACCTCATTTCTTTGATGCCAAGTGATTCTACACCCCTCTAGTTCTCTTCCCAACTATTTAGACATTCCCTTTCCCGTTTCCTCCTTAACCCTTCTATCTCCTTCTTTAATTGCCCCCACTCCTGCCCACCTTCCTTCTCACCTCTCTTTCTCTTGCTCTTCATCTGTCTCATTTTACAATGACTGAGAGCTGGAACAAATAAAGCTATGTAGTAAATAATTCTTGTTGCCGTATTTGCCCATTAGCAATATCAAAGAGAAGTAGCAATAGCTGACCTCATAGAAAATAAAAGAGTATTTATATTTAGAGTTGGAAACTAACCCCTCTCCATGGGATACCCTTAGCAGAAGAAATATCATTAATGTTTGCCAAAATGAAAGTTACTGAAAAGAAGGAAATATGAACAAGCAAAAATGGAAAATTATAAACAAATAATATGTATCAGTAGTTTAAAGAACTTTGTCCATCCAAATCATTCAATCACCTAAAAGAAAGATTCTATAGAGGTATTATCAATTTACACATTTTTCATAATCAACAAACTGCAACTAAAAACAAAAAAATTATCATTACCTTGAAGGTTACAAAATAAAAATATTTATTAAATGTTCATACACATATTGCTGAAGAAAGCATAAATTGGTTCAACCACTTTGGAAGACAATATGATTATAATGAAATTTAAGACACATATCTTCCAGTTTAATTTTATAACTTAAATATTTTTCTTACATGTATATATACAAAAAATTTAAGGTTTCACTCTTAGCAACAATGTTGCTATGAACCAGTAGAACGTTAAATGCTAAAAATACAGAGCTGTGATCCCCTTTGTGTTGGTGATTAGGACCTAGGTCTACTTGTCTTAAATCTCTTTCTGTTATAGTAAATACAGTGCAACATAAGAGAGAAAGGGCTTACTTCAGTTAAACAGGTAAGGATGGATACAGTCTATCACAAGAATGACACAGTAGCAGGCAGAACAGACACAGCAGCTTGAAGAGGAGGCTGGCAAGAGTAAACAGGAAGTAGACTTGAATTAAAAAGAATCAGCCTACTTCTAGGGACTTGCTATTAAGACTCCACATCCTAAAGGTTTCACCAGCTAGAGAACAGGTGTTGAAACATGAGAGTTACTGGGGCATTTTACATTCAAATGACAAAAAGGCGAGTTGTTCTTGTTTTCAATGAAGATATGTTTAATTGTTACCATTTGACTTTATTGGGTTAGCATTGCTATAATTAAGGGTTTTGTTGTTGTTTAAAGACAGAATCTTCTGTTTATAGTCCATGCTGGCCTGGAACTTATCCCAAACACAGGGCAAGCCTCATACCGCAGCCTTCCAAATGCTGGACTTGCAGAGGTGAGCCACACCGCATTCTGAAGAAATCCAAGTTTCTTTTCTAATAATCTGCTTGTGTAGAATGTTTGAGAGCTCTCACAGGTCCAGAGAGGATGGCCACTCTAGTACAGAGCTATAACTCAGCCAATAACACATTCTCTCCTCAAGGGATTGGCACATCCAGACAGCATTAGAATGCAACTCTAGCAAGACCTGCCTTTGATCCTTGATCTTAAATGCTATGATTTGTACAAACTAAGGCTTATGGACTTTCAGCTGTCACTTCTCTACTTTATTCAAGCCATCCTTCCACAAATACTTTTCAATGTTTTTCAGAATTTCATTGTTATCAGATTGTGAAATTTGTTGCATGTTGAGGAACTGACCACTGAAATTGCCCAGTTAACAGAATTATTCATTAGGTATTGTCATTTAATCTCTAATTTGTTTCACTCATTGCTGAAGATGTCAGCTCAGAGTGAGATAATGGGAAACATATTTTTCTTTTAAGAAAAATAGAGAAAAAGATGTGAAGATAGATTCTTTAAAAATTTGCCTTTAGTCTACGGACTATTAAGCTGACAACTCTTGTTTATAATACATCTCAGTTTTGTTCAAATAAGTTTATTAAAATGAATAGCCCACCATCACCTGAAGATTATCTTGTCCCAAATTGAACCTGTGATTTTCTTCTGAGCTGTTCTCCTTACAATAATTGTTGCTCTAGGCCCTTAGTAAAAGAAATGTCACAGTTTTCTTCCAAGGACCTGAACTAAGTCAAGAAAAGACTCTTGCATTAAGAATGATTTTAGCAAAATCTGGATAAAACATTCACTCTATCTCTATCTTTATATCTATTTCTTTTCCCTCTACCTATGGAAATAACAGACAACTCCTGTAACTTTGAGCTCCTGTACAAACTGAACTGTACTGCTAATTCTTCTTTTTACTAGAGATTTTTAAGATTCATGAAAATGCATTTCATACTCTGTTCTTTTTACTTGGCATAAAAGGAATATTTCTAAATCACTAGAAAGAAAAAGGTTGTATCACTATTAACTTCAGAGTGACTATATAAAAGGATTATAAAATTTAAGTTGTAGACATGCTTAGTTATATTATAATATAAATTTATGAACTTGTAAAATCCTTCTACTTAGTATGACTATAATGAATGTTTGCAATAATGTAATGTCATTTCTCAGTGCATAGCATCTATTTTCTTGTGCTGTTTTGCTGTAATCTGTAGATCTAGAGGAAAGTATTCAATAATGAGACTTGTGTGGCCATATTTTTCCAACATTTAAAATGATTTCACATTTTAACAAAGAACACAGCCTATTTTCTTACACACACACACACACACACACACACACACACACACACACACACACAGAGGTTCTTTTAGTTTCTATTCCTCTGATAGATACCAAAATGCTTTTAGTTTCCTTACTATTCTTTATATTTTTATACATTTAGAAAACTGTAAGTAGTGACCACTATATATATATATAGTTTCTTATTTGAAATTTTATTTGAGTTTTCTTCTCTATATGGATTCCTTTATGTAAATATTTTCAATGAAATCCTGACAACTAAATCAAGCTCAATTATACAGATAAATTTAAACAATAAATTCTTTTTTAAAAAACAGAAATAATTAACGTATTTCTCCTGACTACTCATTTTAAGCTTAGGAACATTTTATAATACTAATAATTCACATTGTTTTGTTTATGAAGAAACACACGAGATAGCTAATAGTAACAATAACAATGGCAACTAAGTTGGACATCAGACACTGGAGATGTACTTACAATTATTATGTTCCTTATAATTTTCACTTTTCAATTTAATAATAATTTTTAATTATTTGGGAAGAACAATTTCTCAGTAGCAGAAAATAATAAAAAAATAAATAAATGCTGTTAAATTGCTTTTGTAAAGTTACCATTTTGATGCAAATATATTACATTGTATAGAGGTTTAGTCCATTATCTTCACAGCAGTAGGCAGACATGGTGCTAAGAAGCAGCTGAGAGCTACATACTGATCTTCAAGGAAAGACACAGAGACAGAGACAGAGACAGAGACAGAAACAGAGCAGAGACAGAGAGTGGGCCCTGGTGAAGACTTTTGAAACCTCAAAGCCCACCTCCAGTGATATACTTCCTCCAACAAGGCCTACCTCCTAATCCTTCTGATCCTTTCATATAGCAGCACTCCATGGTGAGTAAGCACTCATATAAGTCTATGGGGGTCATTCTTAGGCAAACCCTACAGGGAGGGAGTGCCAGTTTTCTTTAAAGGTGTGAATCTTAGCAGACTGACCAAACTAAGTGGATAACTCTACAATGAGGAGTATAAGGGTAGCAGAAACTGGAGTGGATAGGGTATTAAAAACAAAACAAAACACCAGGTGGTGGTGGCACATGCCTTTAATCCCAGCTCTCAGGAGGCAGAGGCAAGTGGATCTCTCTGTGATTTAGGTGGTGGTGGTGTATGCTGCCACCTCATGCCAGGGTGTCATTTGGCCCCAGGCTGTTGCCGAGGGCCATGTCTGGGTCTGAGGCTCTATAGCAGTCAGGGACTGCATTGACATAAGGAGCCCTGTTGTTACTATGCTAAGCACTATTAGGGTAACTAGGGTCAGATCAGTCATCTGAGTCCAGGTTGGCGATGAGGGTCAGGATGCATCCAGGTATGAGTGGCCTGTGCTATTACTCAGTGTCATGGTGACATCCTGAGCTGCAGCTAAGGGCTATGTCAGGGTCTGTGGTCCCACTGAAGCCAGGGTCTGTGCTGATGTCCAGGGCTCCTGTTACTATCAAAGGCCATGGAGACACACAAGGTAGGGGATTATGTAGGCATCTCAGGGCCATACTGCCACTGGGAAAGTGGTGGCATCCAGATTCAGATGCTGTGGAAGACCATGATAGAATCCATGGTTCTACCATGGCTGGGGTCTGTGCTGATGTCCCCATCCTACATTTGCACCAAAGGTCTCATAGAGGCCCAAGGTTAGGGCTGCAATCACTCCTGAGTGGAAACTCCCTCCACCCAGAGCCAGGATGCTGACCAGGCCCAAGCTGATGTCAAGGGCCATGTCTTGGTCTGTGTTCCAGCTACAACTGGGTTCTGTATGGACAGGTATGGCCTGTCTCACATCAGGAGGCATTAGGAACTATGTGAGATGAAATTGGAGCTAGCTATGCTCTTCAGTGGCCCTAAGAAATCTGGCCTTGCTTCTTGCTGGACACTGCAGCATCCTGGAAGGATGGGTCCCACCTCTCATCACAGACCAGGGTGAACCAACCCCGAGGACATGCATCTAGGGGAGCTGACTCCATCTCCTCATACCAGCCCTAGTGGCTGAGACTGACCAGCTCAGCTACCATCCAGGCCCACAGCTGGGCCTTGGGTTGACTCAACCACTATTGCATCTACCTTATCTAGGATCTGTTGAGGCTGGAAAAGGTAATGATCCTGTGGAACAATAACCAAAAGGCCTCCAAGACTTCAGAAAGCCACAGGATATCCCAGAGGAGTTCCAGTAAGGATCCAGTGGTGATGGTGTATCAGAAACCAAAGGCCTTGAACCAGACCAGTGACTCATTGCAATGAAGATTTTTCAGTCAAGCTGATGGGGCATGGCACACCGAAGCCTCTAATACCACCAGGATGAATGAAGAGATATTGTAGAAGCAGGGAAGAAGGACAAGCAAAGAGATATTTCTGTTGTGCTGGTTTTCTTTTGTTTTGGGGTTTAGATTTTGTTTTGTTTTTTGTTTGTATGCTTGCTGACTTTGATTTGTTTCCTTTTGTGAGGGGTGTGGCAGGGATGAGGGGAAGATATGGAGGTGAGAAGAATTGGGATGCATGCTCTGAAAATCCCAAAAAGTCAGTGGGTCCTTGGAATTAATCACACAGTTATGGTTGGCAACTGGTGCCTTAAGTCTCTGAACTACCTGTGTGACTCTACTTCTTCAATGAATTTAAATATATATCTCTTCACAGTTAAGAAAACATGATGCAAGTTAACACACACACACACACACACACAATGCCAGCTTTGTTCAAAATTAAATTTAACGTAAGTCTTGTATTGCTTTTGCAATTATAACTTTTGGTAAAAAATATAATTCTTCCCCCAAAAAAGAATATTTTTAAAGCCTTTGAGGACTCTTTTTATTGCTATAGAAACTAGCAACCACCTGCTATTTGAAAAGACACCAGTTTTGGGGATTGTAAGTGACTTGAATAAGAATTTCATAACCTTTTGGCTATTGTGATGATGTGATAAGGATTTCTTGTATATGTCTCCCTCTATTTTCAAGATTTTAGACCATTTTGACATCGAATGATAAATACTGACAGCACCACTGTGAAGAAATGTCATGCTTGTGGTTATTTTTAACAACTCAGAAAAACAAACATGAATTTCTGTATCTCTTATTTACTTATTTGGTAAAAAAGCTGAAAGGGGTTGATGTCACGAACTGATTTTGCAGACCTCTGCTGCTCAGAGTTGCCTGATATTCAATCACCCTATGTTTGAGAAATGACAGTTCCTCCGAGATGCTGTGATCAATACTGCATTCCTCTGTAATATTTGAAATTGCCCTCTAACCATTTTTCCTTGCTCAAAATCTATTATGATTCTAGTTATGATGAGTTATGCTTCTGTTTGTTTTACTTTGAACTTTTTGAAAATATGAATAATCATAAATGATCTAAAATATACAGAAATCTCGAAGAATTGGACCACTCAATAAAACTTTAGGTAAGTACTATAAAATGTCTAAAACTATTGGTGTATATAAATATTTTAATAGGGAAACTGTGTTACACAATTCTAAAATAAATATTAAAATTGTAAGAAATCAGCAAGGGATTTAAATGCGTAATTCATGAAAGAGATAAAAATAGTTATGCATGCAAGGACAGCTACTCAGCCTTCTGTGGGGGGAGATTACAACTTCTGAGTCTAGTCTAGGGAGATGAATTCTCAAAATAAAATTTGAAGGGATCTGTGGTTTAGCAAAATGACAGAGCACTTGCTTAGCTCAAAATGCCCTAGGTTTCATGTGCAGTCACACACACACACACACACACACACACACACACACACACACACACCTACCTTATTTATAAAGAATGGAAAAGTGATGCAATGGAAGACTTACACTATTAACTAATTTTAAGGTTGTACCTTAGTAACTTTTCTGTTCCTGTGATAAATTACCTAACAAAAATTGGGAAGCAGGGTTGCAGGGTTATTTTGGCTTCTGGGGGGTATATAGGAATTTGATGGGAATGTCCACCAAAAGCTTGGATATTAGAGCCCTTGGTTCTATTTGATGGTGCTATTTGGTCATATTTAGGAGGTGTGACCTTTCTGTAGGAATTTGTGACTAAGGGCAGGAAGTCTATGACTGGGGCCGCAAATTCTTTAAGTGGGAGCAGGCTTTGGGTATTTTCAATCTTGTTCTATGTCCACTTGATTCTTTCTCTGCTTCATGTTTGCATTTAGAGGGATGAAGTCTCAGCTTCCTTCCTGTTTCTGCTGCCATGCTTTCTGCTTACTACAATACTTCCCAACATGATGGACTTTTACCCTTCAGGGACCGTAATCCCAAATAAACACTTCCTTCTGTAGTTGCTTTGGCTACAGAATGTTTTCACAGCAACAGAAAAGTAACTAATATAGCAGGCAGAAAGGCCTAGTGACAGGATCAGGAAGCATGGTCGTCACATGGCATATTCACTCAAGAGGCAGAAAGTGAATATTTGGTGAGGTCACACTGAAATGTCAAGGGCAGTACCTACTACCTCACTCTCCATCAAGGCTTCACAGCTTCAAGATTCCACAACTTTTTAAAAGAATAACATTTTGTAATGAAAGTAGGATACAATATTATACTAATAGAAATAAAAGACAGCTTTATAACAAAAGAAACAATTATGTTATCAACAATGATACCCATGCTGATTAATTAAATATATATATATATATATATATATATATATATATATATATATATATGATTCTAAGTAATGCAGGTTTTCATTCAAAGATATTATGTCTGTTGTAAACTCATAAAATATGCTCCATTTTAAAATGTGCAATAATAAGTGCCCATTTTATTTTCTTACCTCATAGTCCCAAGTAAGAGATAATAAACAGAAAAATATAAAAGTAATATAGTGAATAAAAGCTTCAGCAAGCAAAATATTTTTAACTGGGATGGAAGAAAAGCAGAAACTTAGTCTGGAACAAGAAGTGTTTCAGAAATAGGGACAGCTGGCCTTCCAGATGTGAAGGGGCTGACACACTTTTCATCTACTACTGTTACGTGCGATGCAACCCAACGTAACAGAGGGACTTAGCAGTTCTTCATGAGGAATCCAGAATAATTATCATTTGTGTCCAATGTAAAACTGCTCCAATCACACCACTCAAGAAAAATTCATTTTGTTTTTCTAAAACTAAGTCTGCCAGTTAGCAAACATCATTTTGAAGCTAATCTTGCCTGTAATTCTCAATGTGAAAAGACAATCAAATACTGTCAAAAATTGAAGAAAAACTTCTGGCAAGAACAAGATGAAGAAACTTTAACAAGCTACCAGGGTAAATAGCAGGGAACTGAAGTAAATTTATTTCAAGAAAGGAATTTTGACAACATGACAGCAGTTTGAAAGTAAAATAAGCCCTAACAGTAACAGGGTAAATGGGAAAATTATTACCTGGAGTTCATTATCATATAACAGTATCCATAGACAGTGGCTGAAAAGAATTAATTTGAAACATATCTGTATTTTATGTATAATGACAAGAACCATTCAAAAGTCAATTAGAAAATTAGAAAAGGTTCCAACTGAAAGGATATAGACTAGCAGACTATCATTTTTAGGGTAAGTCTTTCTATGTTGCTTGAACATTTCAACCATGAACAAATGGGAATTTCCAAACACAAGACACTCACATAAAACCAAAAGCAATACGAAATTAATCAACAGAGCCTTGTGCATACAACTCCATCTTTAACGTTTACAGAAAATGAAGGAACATGTCTGTTTTGAGCTCTTGCTGTGGATTATTTTGGAGTGGACTCTGAACAGCATGTTGAATTCAGAGTCAACATGTCACAATTTCATTATAGTTTGTTACTCTCACTTAATGTATGCCTACATAGTCCTTTGGTTTTATCTCCCATTTATGTGTACAGGAAACAGATATACAAATATACATATATTGGTCTTGTTTTTTTTTTTTTTTTTTTTTTTTTTTGTATTGAGGATTTCTGATGCTGGTATCTAGCACATCCTATGCTTCCTCATTTCTACTAAATTGTTAGTAAGGTTTAAATCAGTTTTAAGGAGTCTGGGTAGGGTAAAGATCATAGATATGGTTTTTTTTCTGTCAGTAAACATGCTTTTGCTTTCTTATATTTATTAGTATTCACAAATTGCCATTGCTTCGATATGCTCTTTGAATTAGAACTGAATTTTGATTCTTTCATCTTCATTTATTAGCTTGAATGATATAAAAAGGAACGTTCTCACATTAACCATTTAAATTTTATTAGATTTCATGTATAGAAGTACTGCATTTTATTTCAGATAATTGGTAAATTGCATGATAAAATGCTCTAAAACAAGCAGTAGACTGCACTTTTGGGTTTTCTAATCCTCACATATAGGTCCCTATGCTACCACAGGTACCTGAAAGAGCAGGCCTGATGGTGACCCCTCATCAGAAGTCTGCAGGCCAAGTCTGCTTGTGATTCCAAGGTGCCAAACAGCCAAGCTGACCCTTTTTTGCTGATACCTGAGTTCCAGGGCTGCAACCTCTGTTTAAGCTTCTACTGTCTAATGTTTGTGCTTCTTCCTTTTCCATCCTTGGGCATAGGTAGGTAGTTGTTTCTATCAGTAGTCCAGTTTTCTCTAGTTAACTCATTTAAGTAAAAGTTTAAGTTGCAAAATTATATGGAGTTATGACCTGATAATAAAGTTAGACAATGAAGTCAGTTTTGTCTATTTCCCTGTACTTAACTAGTTAGCCAAACACTACTAATTCAAATCCTATATTATTTTCCCTGGATATTAATTGTTCTTCTAAATGAATTGTGTAATCAACACATCAACATGCAGACAAAAGTACTTAGTACTTGACCAGGGCAGTATTTACAGCAGTGGGTGGGGTGTTGTTATTTAGACACTTACAGGAATTACTGACCAAATATAAGGCACCATCATGGATTTTTGATAGGGAATCCAATTTAGCTAAAGTGTTCCTGCAGGCACTACCAGAAACCAGCAGCCCAAACAAGTGGTATATAAAGGCATTCCTGGAGGGGTAACTTCAAAGTTGAGAATGTGGCAGTTTACAGTCATGTACTGTTTGAGATAGATTCATAGAAATGAAATGGCTGGGTCAAAAGTTAATATAGGATACTGTCAAACACTTCTGAGATTATTTATTATAAATATTTCCAAACAGCAACATATGTCAACACTTGCATTTCCATAGCTTCATCAACCTATCTTCTTAGTGCTGGAACTCCTGCCAAACTTAATGGTGAGAAGTAGTGTCAACTTAAGTTTTAATTAGTATATGTTCCCAATAAAAGTGTGGATATTTTTATGTACATCTGTGTATATAGGAGCTTTTGCATTTATTTCTCTGTGATAGTCTATATTTAGCTTTTCTGCCTATTGGACTTTTACTTCTCTATTTTAAGAAGTTTAAAATGTATATTATAGAGAATTGTTTTAACTGATAAAACTTTCAGATATATTTCTGATTAGTCAGTCATATTTTTTCTTTGCTTTTGCAAAACAAGTTATTTCTTATGTGTCAAATTTAGTAACATTTTAACACTGTATCTGCAAATATAACACAATCAGAAAATATGTTTTTCTCAAATTTTTTCTATAGAGCCTACTTGTATCTTATAAAATTTAGTAGTCTAAAACAAATGGAATTCATCCTGGCTACATAGTGAGGAATGAATAGAATTTAATTTATTTTACTTGTGATTCAGTCACCAAATAAGTACGTATTAAGTAAGTCCACCTTTGTCTATTAAAGATTGCCCTCACAGAGACCACATTTCCACATGCAATAAAGTCCGCATATGAATTCTGCTCTATTGATATCATTATGTGTTTGTGGAATGGGAGACTGATTTAAAAATAGAGACTCTAGAAAAGATTTTAATAACTGATAGAGACTGTCTATTTGGTGTTTTTGTGTGTCCTGATTGTTATTTCTTCAAATATATCTGAAAGTTAACTTGCCAAGCTCCAAAAAAAAATAATTATTAATTTTGTCTTGGAAAAGCCTTAATATTTTTAATCAACTCAGGGAAAATTAAATTATGTGATGTTGTCTCCTTATCGAACAATATGCTGCTTCATTGCTCATGCATAAATTGAATGTAAATTTATGTTTTATTTAGCTTGTCATTTAATTTTAGAATTTAATAATTTCATCCATATATTCTGGTTTGTATTATTTTTATGTTTACATAGTATGATCCAATACAAGAATTGCTATTGCTTGTATTTAACCAATTATTCTTGGTTTCTGCTTACATTATCCTTCAGTGACAAAGAGAGAATAATTTTTCCTGTCTAAATAATATCTATAAAAAATCTTATAGCTGGGTATTGGTAGCACACACCTTTAATCCCAGCACTTGGGAGGCAGAGGCAGGCAGATCTCTGTGAGTTTGAGGCCAGCCTGCTCTACAGAGCTAGTTCCAGGACAGGCTCCAAAGCAATACAGAGAAACTTTGTCTGGAAAAAAAAATTCTTATGTAATTGCATGATCTAGTACAGCGAAATTTAAGATACTAAGAAATGAAGAATATATTTTGGCATGTATGTGTATATGTTCTTTACCTGCTCATCCTTTAATGCTCATTTAGTTAAATTCCATGTGTTCACTGTAAGGTAGAGTTGTGCAAGGAACAACTTCATATCTGTGTAAAAAAAAAAAAAAAAAACAAAAACAAAAAAACTTTTCTTTCTTCTTCTCTTCCTTCCTTACTTTTTTTTAGAGGGGGGGGGTATGCTATTTACCTAGGACGGGAGCAAGAGTTACCAACTGAGGAATAATGCAACGTTCTTAAACTAATCAGACACAGTGCGATGTTTTAATAAGATTTTTGTTTTAATTTACAAAAGCATCATTTGATAATAACTTAAGTGTTGAGCACTTTGGTGGCTGAGAAGATAGTTCCGTTGGTAAAGTGATCATCCAGCAATGGTGAGGTCTTGAGTTGGATTTCCCAGCACCCATGTAAG
Organism: Phodopus roborovskii; assembly: GCF_943737965.1. Classification (NCBI taxonomy): domain Eukaryota; kingdom Metazoa; phylum Chordata; class Mammalia; order Rodentia; family Cricetidae; genus Phodopus; species Phodopus roborovskii. The sequence goes on along the minus strand of NW_026126525.1, from coordinate 30,428,467 downwards.
AAAAAGAAAATAAAAATAAAAATGGGTATGGCACATGACTGAGATCCACATGCTGGCAAGGCAGAGTAGATACCTGAGGCTTACTGGGCTTAGCATCTGGTTCAGGGGGGAAAAAATGATACTGAAAAAAAATATGGTGAACAATGAAAGAAGATATTCAGTGCACAAACATATATACACACATAATCACACACAAACACAAGCAAGCAAGGAGGCATGTACACTTGTTTAGTAAATAAGCTATCTTTTTCCTTATTGGTTAAATTCTTTTAATGACCAAATTTTAATGTATTTTGTTCCATCACAATGATGTAACTCAATTTTTTTTTTTTTTGAGAGAACAACTTCCTACTGGAGATTTTAAGGTAAAAGCCTGTGCTCTGGCAGTCCTAATAAATTAGGTTAGGCCTCCAGTCCTAGTGTGCCAATTAGAGATACATTATGGTAGAAAAAAGAATGAGAATAATTACTTAATGCAGTCAAATGGGAGACAGAGCACAGAAGGTGTCTCTAAGGCTGTTTCGGGGATACTGGCATGAGGTTTATTTGTAAACAAAAAATAATGGGGCAAGGAACAGGAGCTATGCGTAATTCAGCAGCTCTGGCCAGGGGAGGTCTAGTCTATTTTTGTTCTCTGATTCTGAAGATATCCCAGGAATTAATCCTGCTCCACAATGAAGTTCATAACATCTGTTCTCTTCTCAAAGTTAAGAGTCTGTCCTGTGAAGTTTTGTTCTTGGAATCCATGGTAACTGCTGATTTAGGATAATAAATTACCTGTTTCTTAATCTTGTAGGAAGATACGATAGTTCTTGAATGATGAAAATGCAGGCCTACAGAAGTAAGCAGATGACTGAATGTAAAGGACTAACACAAAATGGAGGCAGAGATGCTAGTCATTGATCCTCCCTTTGTACCACATAGGTCCAAAGATGGAGTCAACACTCGTTAGCATAGTCTTTACATGCATGCTTCCTACTCTTATGATTATTAAATTTGCTCCAAGTTGTAACAGTATAAAAAAAATAATACAAGCACAGTTCAAATGTATTTGTATTTCAAATGAATTACTTTGGAAACATGCGAACAAATTGAATTTTTTGTTATATATATGGATGTGAGTGGTTTCTTAAAAACGATTAGTTTGTGAATAATGTTTTTGAAATGGGCTTCATGTCAGAAGAAATCTCAGTCAGTGAGCAGAAAGGGCTTGGCATCCACTGCTTAGTTAGTACCCTTGAGCAATTTATAGCTACTAGAACTGCAAAATTCCTCCTGGTATCACAATTTAGAGAGCAGATGATGTAGACCTGGCAGGCTGCTCTTTGAGCACCACCATTTCTTAACATCACATAATGGCATGAAAACTATACTGACAGTAGCAACATTTGCAAGTTCAAGTTCATAAATGATAGACAGGCAACACAGAAAGTAGGAATTTGGGGCGAAGGATAATCTTGGTATATGACTCTTACAAACCACCAGTTGAACATTTCAGTAAGACAGAAGGTATGATGCAAAACAGAATATCTGAAATGAAGGCATAACTGTGTCTGCCTTAACTTGAGATAAGCAAACATTTTAAAAACCATTCTACTAGTGTATATGAAATTTAATTTTAAATTAACTTCTGAACAAATCAATGTAACTTTGTCATACATCTATTTGCTACTGGAGCAGAAAAATGTTTAAAAGCTACTAAATGTTAGTAATATTTCTATGGCCATATAGTTGTGCCATGGCATATGCACATTTCACTTAATCAGAATAGATTAAATAGGATTGGGTATAAAAGTAGGGATAGATTGATAGATGGAGGATGATAGAGTGAAAAAGGATAGGAAACTGTGTGCAGGGCAGATAAAGCCCAGGCATTGCTCTGCTCATCAGCCTTCTGCTTTCAGTTTCACTATGCTCTCTCGAAGAGTATGTCCTCACACTCTATGTGTGTGACACATCTATTATGCAAATGTATGTGTCACGTATGTCTTGGCAAATGACTATACTGGTATGTTGTATAACAAAGGATTATATTAAAATGAATAATCCTCTGTGTAAATTAACTTTAAAGTGTAATAAGTTACTTAAAACATACAGTGTGTAGCATTTCCTTACCCCAATTCATGTTACCTAAACTCCAAACAACCATCTTAAAACTGACTTTCCTGATAGATATTAACATAGCACCAGGAGCAGAATTGTTGATACTAGATGATGTGGTACTTATACTCAGCATCTTACAATGCCAGTCTTTTACAATCATTCAGTAGCAGTCTGAACATGTCACTGTGCATACTGTCATTGCTCCTCATTTTAACCAGATAAAACGTGTACAATTTCATATTATGTTTACCTTATGTCACCCAATCTCCAAGAAACTTCTGTAAAATATCTGTTGTTTCCCTTTGTTATGTTCCAATCCAATATGAGATGAGACATGTGGTTGCAAGACTGGGTCAGATTCTGACACAAATCGAAGATCAACACTACTGAAAAAAAATCCTTTAATGGAACAAAAGAACAATGAATATGAGAACACAAAGCTCCTTTCAAAAATATATTTTGCTTTCATTTCTGGAACAGGAATAGTTGTCATTTAAATGTTCTTATTTATAAAGTAGTATTAAAACCCTCTTACATATATTATCTAACAAATAACCAAGTGCCTCTTTCTCCATGTTCTATTTGTCAGGCACTCATCAGTTATGGGTGTCTGTCTGATTGGAAGTTCTTTCATTTCCAGAAAATGTGAAGTGTTTCCATGGAGATCAGCTTGAGATAGCCCAGTGACGAACTTCTTAGCTATAATTTCACATTGGTTTCTATGGTTTCCAGATAGGGAAAGAAAATGAAGTTGCAGATTTTTTTGTAATGTAAAAGGTTATTGGAAAATAAGAGATACTGCTCAAATTAATGTCATCTCCCCCAGGAAAATAGCTGCTGTTACTGCAAATCACAGAAGATTTTATGACATGTGAATAAATGCATATGCTTTTTTGTACTTGTCATAATGAGGAACTGTAATACTCAATGTTATATAATTAGCAGACACCTTTCCTCAAAGGGAGGCTCTTCATCAGTGAAACATTTTTCTAATGGTTACTAATAACTGGCTCTCAATCTCCACAGTCCTTACATCACAACTTTTAAGATGCCAAACAGTACTTGCATCAAGTTAGTAAAGAACATGGATAAGATTTTGCCACAGAGATTAACCCTCTATTGTCTGTTAACATCTCAAGTCAACATTCACGTTTCAAGGGTAAGGTCTCAATGTTACTAATGATAAAGTTGTGCCATGCAGTAATTTTAGACATCAAATTCAAATCCCATGAAAGTGTCTACACATGAGTCAGGACTGACCAACTATATATCATCCTTTTGGCCTTGTCCTCTACTTGACCCTTTAGCAAAAACTCAGGAAGGAAGGAAAAGATCAGTGGTACCAGCAGTCAAATGTTTCTATGGCTAAAAGCACTTTCTCAAAGCTTGAAGACCTGAGTTACATCCCTGGAACCCTCATGATGAAAGGAGAGATGTGATAATATATTATTTATGATTTAATAAAGACTGAGGTTTCAAGATGCAAAGCCAGCCACAAACTATAGAGGTAAGGCAATGGTGATACACACCTTTAACCACAGCAGCCACACTTGTTAGCCATAGGAGCTGGGCAGTGGTAGCACACACCTTCATCCAAAGAATCAGGAGACAGGTTGATGGATCACTCTGTGAGTCCAAGGCTACCCAAGGCTACATTAGAGTGAATCAGTCTAAAAGAGAATTAGTGCTCACACATATAATCCCAGCCCTAAAGAGGTATATAAAAGACAGGAACCCAGTGTCTCAGGCTGAATTCTAAGATTTCTTCTCCAGCCACAGAGAGGAAAGGCAGCAGACTTAGGCTTGATGGAGAGCTCATGGAGACAGGATCAGCCCCTTTCAATCTGAGATGATGAGAGCTAGTGGCTTGGCTGCTTTGCTTTTCGGATCTTCAGTTTGAAGCTTGAACCTCAATATCACTCTCTGGGTCTTTATTATTCATGTTACAGAGAGAAGTGTGATTCTCACAAGTTGTCCTATGACTCCATGTACATACACATGATCATGTGCGTGTATGCTCTCTCACTCCCTCTCTCTCAAAAGACAGACTAAACTGTTGATTCCAAAATAAAAACAAGACATACACAGGACAAAGGTGAGAAAAATGGTGTCATTTTTAAATACCAAGTTCATACCACATTAATTTCTTATCCCCACCTTCTAGTACTATTATTTGTTCCCATTGTTTTCACTAAAGCCAAAGCTCACCAAGGTGCAGTTCTCTTTCTCTAGATCTGTGTGTGTGTGTGTGTGTGTGTGTGTGTGTGTGTGTGCGTGCGCACATGCACACACACTTCTAAAGGAAGGTTCTAAGGATGACTGGTCCTGGGAAGAAAAAAAGAGGCCCTGCAACTTCATAGTGAAACCTGATTTATCATCTCTAATTTGTGTTTGGCAACATTCCATGTTCCTTAAAACCTAAGATGGATGCTCAAAGCCTCCTAAGGCCTGGGGCCTGGGTGCCCATGGGGAAGACCATCCAGGCAGACATGCCCGTCCAGAGTCTGCCAGTGTCCTGTTCCCACATCCACTCACAGAGCGAGTCTGCCTTCTGTTGCCCTGCTCAAAGCCTCCTGAGGACTGAGGACTGTGAACTGGATAACCCATCCCACCACCGACCAGCACAACCAGAGTCTTCAAGCACCCTAGTTCCAACTCCACATACTGGAAGAAGAGAGCAATCAGAGTATTGGACCTGGAACAGAACCTTGGACTCTTACTCACCATGAGATGGAGAGACCCATCAGGTACCCACTGGAAGAAATGATGGGTAGACCGCAGTGTAAGGACACAGTCAACAAGAGAAAGATAAATATGATACCCCAACACCTAGATACTCCACACTAGCAAGACTTTAATATCCCAACACATAGGAAGCAGAAGAGAATGACCCTAAAAACAACATCATGAAGATAATGTATACCCTAGAAGAGAACATGAAAATATTCTTTAAAGAAATAGAAGAAAAAAAAAAAAAACAAAAAAATGCAAGAAATCAACAAATCTCTTTTAAAAAGTAAAGTCAATAAAATACAACATATGAAGGTAACATATGAAGGTAACAATTCAAACAGTTCATGGCCTGAAAACTGAAATAGATACAATAAAGAAAACAGAAACCCTGGAAATAGAAAAGCTGGGTAAACAATCACGAACCACAGCTGCAGCATAACCAACAGAATACAAGAGATGGAAGAGAGACTCTCAGGCATTGAAGATACACTAGGAGAAAAAGATTCATCTACCAAAGAAAATCTTAAGTCCAACAAATCCCTAAACAAAATATCCAAGAAATATGGAACACCATGGAAAGGCCAGATCTAAGAATAAGAGGTATATGACAAAATGAGGAAAAATCAATTCAAAGGTGCAGAAAATATATTCAACACAACTACAGAAGAAACTTTCCCAACCTAAAGAATGACATGCCAAAGAAAGTACAAGAAGCTTACAGAACACCAAATAGACTGGACCACAAAAAACAAGTTCCCTTACCACATAATATTCAAAACACCAACATACAGAAGAAAGAAAGAATATTAAGAGCAACAAAGGAAAAAGGCCAAATTACATATAAAGCCAAACCTATAAGAATTACACCTAATATCGCCATGGAAACTCTGAAGGCCAAAAGGTCCTGGATAGATATTCTACCAACATTAAGAGACCACAGATGCCAGCCCAGACTACTATACCCAGCAGAGCTTTTAATCACTATAGACGGAAAACCAAGATATTCCATGACAAAACCAGTTAAACAATAAGTATCAACTAATCCATCACTACAAAAAGTTCTGGAAAGAAAACTCCAACCCAAGGAAGTTCACTACACCCACAAAAACATAGGCAATAGATAACCCTACTTTACCAACAGCCAAAAGAGAAATAGGGAGAAATTCACACATAATTCCACCACCACCAAGAAGTCCAAAACAAACAAGAATTAACAACCAAAGGTCATTAATATCTCCCAATATTAATGGTCATACCTAGCCTATAAAAAGAAACAGGCTAGCAGAATGGACACAAAGACTGAATATATCCTTCTGCTGTATACAAGTAAAACACCTCAACTTCAAACACAGACATTACCTCAGAGTTAAGGGTTGGGAAAAGATTTTCCAACCAAATGGACCCAAGGAACAAGGAGGTGTAGCTATCCTAAAATCTAATAAATGAGACTTCAAACTAAAATCAAGAGATGAAGAAGGTCATTTCTTATTAATTACAGGAGAAATCCATCATGATGAAGTCTCAATTCTGAACATAGGCCCCAAATACAAAGGCATCCACATTTGTAAAAGAAACACTACAAAAACTCAAATTGCACATAAAATATCACACACTTATAGTGGGAGAATTCAAAACCCTACTCTCAACATTACCAGGTGAACAATACATAAACTTAACAAAGAAACAATAGAACTACAGAAGTTATGACCAATTGGGTTTAACAGACATTTATAGAACATTCCAAACAAACACAAAACAATATACCTTCTCAGCGCCACATGGAACCTTCTCTAAAAATCAACCACAAACTCAGCAATATAGCAAACGTCAATAGGTACAAAAATAATTGAAGTAACCCCCTGCATTTTATCAGATTACAATGCTTTAAAGTTAGAATTCAACAACAACACAAACTGCAGAAACTCTACAAACTCATGGAAATTGAACAATGTGCAATTGTGCCATTCCTGGATCTAGGAACAAATAAAGGAATTAAAGAATTCCTAGAATTCAATGAAAATGAACACACAACAGACCCAAACTTATGGGACACTTTGAAAGGAGTACTAAGAGTAAAGTCCATAGCACTAATTGCCCAAATGAAGAAACTAGAATATAGCTACACTAGAGAATTCTGTACCAGCACAACTGAAAACTTTAGACCAAAAAAGAAGCAAACTCTCCCAAGAGGAATAGATGGCAGGAATTAATCAAATTGAGGGCTGAATTCAATAAGGTAGAAACTAGGTAAACTATACAAAGAATCAATGTAACATAGAGTTGGTTTTTCAGAAAAACAACATGATAAATAAACCTTTATCCAAACTAACCAAGAGGCAGAGAGAGAACATGAAAATTAACAAGATCAGAAATAACAGACACTGAGGAAATCCAGAGAATCTTCAGGTCATACTTTGAAAAGCTGTACTCTAAAAAATTAAAAAATTTAACAGAAATGGACAATTTTCTGGATAGATATCACTTACCAAAATTAAATAAAGGAAAGATAAGCAATTTAAATACAACCCGAATCCCTAATGAAATAGAAGCAGTCATCAAAAGTCCCCAATTAAAAAAAGCTCAGGGTCAGATGGATTTAGTGCAGAATTCTACCAGAAATGCAAAGAACAGCTAGTACAAATACTCCTCAAAGTGTTCCACACAAAATAAGCAGAAGGGTAATTGCCAAACTCATTTTTGAGGTTACAACTACCTTAGTATCCAAGCCACACAAAGACACAACTATATCCCTCTTGAAATCCAGGAATACATCATCTGCCATGACCAAGTAGGCTTCATTCCAGGGATGCAGGGATAGTTCAACATACAAAAATCCATCAATGTGATTCACCATATAAACAAATTGAAAAGGAAACACCACTTGAGCATTCCAATAGATGCTGAAAAAGCCATTGGCAAAATACACCACCCCTTCATGATTAAGGTATTGGATAGATCAGTGATAACAGGACCATACCTAAACATAATTAAAGCAATACACAGCAATCCAACAGCCAACAACAAACTAAATGCAGAAAAAACTCAATGTGATTCCTTTAAAATCAGGAACAAGATAAGGTTGTCCATTCTCTCCATATGTCTTCAATATTGTACTTGAAGTTCTAGCTAGAGCAATAAGAAAACAAAAGGACATCAATGGGATACTAATTGGAAAGGAAGAAGTCAAACTCTTACTATTTGTAGATGATATGGTAGTTTATATAAATGACCCAAAAAACTCTACCAGGGAACTCCTACAGTTGATAAACACCATCAGGAAAAAAAAAGTGGCAGGATACCAGACTAACTCAAAATAATCAGTAGCCCTACTATATACAAACAATATAGCGGATGATAATGAAATCAGAGAAACATTGCCTATTACAATAGCCACAGACAACATAAAATATCTTGGGGTAATACTAACAAGTTAAAGACCTATATAATAAGAACTTTGAGTCTTTAAAGAAAGGAATTAAAGGAGATACCAGAATCTGGAAAGATCTCCCATGTTCTTGGAGAGATATGGTCATCATAGTAAAGATGGCAATCTTGCCAAAAGCAGTCTTGCCAGATTCAGTGCATTCCTCCATTAAATCCCAGGACAATTCTTCACAGATCTTGAAAGAACAATACTCAACTTTATATGGAAAAACAAAAGACCCAGGATAGCCAAAACAACCCTGTACAATAAAGGAACTCCCAGAAGCATCACCATCTCTGACTTCAATCTCTAGTATAGAGCTTTAGTGCTGAAAACAGCATGGTACTGGCACAAAAAGAGACAGGAAGACCAATGGAAGCATATTGAAAATGGTAGTAATAACACATACACCCATGAACACCTGATTTTTGACAAAGAAGATAAAATTATACAATGGAAAAAAGAAATCATCTTCAACAAATGGTATTGGCATAACTGGATACTGGTTTGAAGACTGCAGATGGATTCATCTATCACCATGCACAGTTTAAGTTCAAAGACCTCAACGTAAACCCAGCCACAATGATCCTCTTAGAAGAGAAAGTGGGAGGTACCCTTGAATGAAGTAGTACAGGACACTGCTTCCTGAACATAACACTAGTAGTACAGACACTGAGATCAACAATTAATAAATGGGACCTCATGAAATTGAAAAGCTTCTGTAAGGCAAAGGACACAGTCAACAAGACAAAAGGCAGCCCATAGAATGGGAAAATATATTCACCAACCCCACATCTTACAGAGGGATGACTTCCAAAATATACAAAGAACTCAAGAAGCTAGTTACCAAACACCAAATAATCCAATTAAAAAGTGGGTTACCGTATTAATTAGAAAGTTCTCAATAGAGGAATCTAAAATGGCCGAAAGACATGCTCAACATCCTTAGCCATCAGGGAAATGCAAATCAAAACAACTCTGAGATACCATCTTACTCCTGTCAGAATGGCGAAAATCAAAAACACCAAACAGTTTATGATGGAGAGGATGTGGAGAAAGGGGTACAATCCTCCACTGCTGGTGGGAGTGCAAACTCATACAAATGCTTTCGAAGTCAGTATGGTGGTTCCTCAGGAAAATGGGAATCAGTCTACCTGAATATACAGCAATTCCACTCTTTAGCATATATTTAAAAATATATTTAGCATATACTTAAAATGCACATTCATATAACAAGGATATTTGTTCAACTATGTTCATAGCAGCATTATTTGCCACAGCCAGAACCTGGAAGCAACCTAAATGTCCGTCAACTGAATAATGAATGGTGAAAATGTGGTACATTTACATAATGGAGTACTACTCAGTGGAAAAAACCAATGTTATCTTGAAATTCGCATGCAAGTGGATGGAACTAGAAGAAAACACCCTAAGTGAGGTAACCCAGTAACATAAAGATAAACAGGATGTGTACTCACTCATATATGATTTTTAGACATAAAGCAAAGGATTACCAGCCTACAATACACACCGTCAGAAAGCTAGGAATCAAGGAGGACCCTAAGAGAGACATATATAGTCCCCTGGAGAAGGGGAAAGGGAAAAAATCTCCCCAAGCAAATTGGGAGCATGGGGAGAGGGAAGAGAAAGTTAGGGGGAACAGGAGGAGAAAGGTAGGCGTGAGAGAGCAGGAAGATTGAGTCAGGGAAAGAATAGAGAAGACCAAGAAAAAAGATTCCATAATAGAGGGAGCCATTATAGGTTTGACGAGAAATTTGGTAGTAGGGAAATGTCCAGATATCTACAAGGGTAACCCCAACTAACAATCTAAGCAACAGTGGAGTGGCTACTTTATATGCCCTTCCCTGATAATGAGATTGATGACTACCTTATATGTCATCCTATAGCCTTCATCTTGTAGATGATGAAAGCAGAAGCAGACACCGAAAGCTAAACACTAAGTCTAACTCCTGGAATCCAGTTGCAGAGCAAGGAATGATGAGAAAAATGGTCAAGACCAGGCTGGAGAAAACCACACAAACTGCTGACCTGAATAAGGGGAACTCATGGACTCCAGTCTGATAGCTGAGGAACCAGCATAGAATTTACCCAGTATCCCTGAATGTGATGTTATTTAGGAGGACTGGGCAGTCTATGGGGCCTACGGTAGTGGATCTGTATTTATCCCTAGTATATGATGGACTTTGGGAGCCCATTCCACATAGAGGGATACTCCCTTAGCCTAGACACATGGGAGAGGGCCAGGGCCCTGCTCCAAATAATTTGACAGACTTTGAAGACTCCCCATGGAAGGGCTCAACCTTCCTGGGGAGCAGAAAGGGGATGTAATGGAGGTGGGGGGGGCAAGGGAGGATGGTAGAGTACAGGAACTGGGTTTGACATGTATAAACAGCTTGTTTCAAATTTAAATTTAAATATATATATATATGTATATATATATATAAAGGTAGAGTTAGTTGAGTCTATGATCTTATGGTCTGTTTCATATTGTCATCCTCCAAGCAAGATGTGACATCATCTTTTGTAAGATATACTGACTATATTTGACAGTGGACTGTTACAGCAGTACAGGTTGATTTCATCCAAGCTGTATAAAACCAGACATTTTTGTTGTTGTTGTTGGGAAATATATCTAGTAGTGTACACAACTACTCATATTCTTGCAAGGAGATATGGTCTGAAGTTTATTTCTATACTGAGCCATGGTTCCAGCTGATACATTGTCAGGAAAATCAGGGAATTAGAGACTATTGGAACATTGGGAAAGTCTGAGGGAGGATTATGTGAATAGATTTCTATAAATGACTACAGAATGGAAGGCATTTATGTCCTACCTAAGTGCAGGAGACTCGGCAGAGGAGAGTCCTAACAATAAGGCACATAAAATGTTTCAGTTTGATAGTAATCAAGTTCTTCCAATTATATTCTGCTTTTACAATATCTCTGGAATACAGTGAGCCACCAGTATGGAGACCATGCAAAACTCAGTTCATCAAAACTTGTCTGCCTGTATCTACTGGTGACTACTCAAACTATAAAGCAGAAAATTCAAAGCTATACCTCCATGTGGTACCATAACTAGGAGGAAAGGAGAGGTCCATCTAGCTATCTATGCTATATTGATTTTATTGAACCATCTACATTAAGGGAAAAGCAAAATACTTTTGAATATATCCTGATGTGTAGACTTGTATCCTCCAGCTCTTCTGTGAATATTGTTATTCATGGAATTGAAAATGCCTTACTTAGAATTATCATACAGCACTCATCCCAACATTCAACCAAGAAATGCTATAGAGTCACTGGTATTTTCCTTATTCCTTTATACTGACAGAAGTTGCAAAATTACCATTTGAAATGTGAATTCTAAGTTGAATAACACCATCTCACAAGGGCAAATAAATGTTTCCCTGGGAAATGGGTACATTTTAAGTATGAAACAAGTATTTTACTAGAGTTGGGATTTAGAGGCTTCAACATCAAGAAGTAAATATAGGAATAGTTCCTTTCACTGTTATTCTTAGGGATCCACTAGTGAGATTATTGTTTCCTGTCCTTAAAACTTACTTTATTGGTATACAAGCAAGGATTTTACCAAATATTGCAGCAATTATGGTATAATTAAGGTGCAAATTAAGAATGCTTCCCTGAGAGAACCTTGTGTCTTCTTTGGGGAGGACAGCTAGTTATGTTCATAGCAGCACTATTTGTAATAGCAAGAACCTGGAAGCAACCTAGACGCCCCTCAATTGAAGAATGGTTAATGAAGATGTGGCACATCTACACAATGGAATACTACTCTGCAGAAAAAATAATGGTATCTTGAAATTCGCAGGCAAGTGGATGGCACTTGAAGAAACCATCCTGAATGAGGTAACCCAGTCACAAAAAGAGGAACACAGTATGTACTCACTCATATATGGATTTTAGACCTAGATCAAAGGATCACCAGCCTATAATTCACACCACCAGAGGAACTAGGATACAAGGTGTATTCTAAGAGATTCATATAAAGTCCCTCACAGAACCGGGAAGGGACAAGTCCCCCAGAGCTCAGGGGAAGTGGGGTGGGCAGCGAATGGAGAGAGAAGTAGGAGAAAATGAGGGGAAGGAAAGGAAAACATGTGCGACCAGGAAGATTGAGCCTGGTTAGGAATAGAAGACAGGAAAGAAAGAGAGAGACAGAGACAGAGAGAGAGAACATAAAAGAGGGAGCCAATATTGGTTTGAAGATAAAATTGAACACAAAGAAAGGTCTAGAGAACTACAAGACTGTTCCCAACTAACAATCTGAGCTTCCGTGGAAAGGCTATCATAAATGCCTTTCTGGGAGAGTGCGAACAACAACTAACTTATCCATGGAGCTCTCAACTAATGCCTGTTGGAAACAGGATCAAACACCCATACTTAAACACTGAGTCGAACTAGAACCCAGATGCAGATGAAGAGGACAAGACCATGATGCAGAAACATATACAGACAGCTTACCTGAACAAGGAGGAGCTAATGGCCACTAGACTGGTAGCTGGGAAGCCAGCATGGGACTGACTCAGGCCCCCCTGAATATGGGTCTCAGCCAGAAGGACTGAGCAGTCTAAGGGACCTCAGACAGTGGAGCCAGGATGTATCCCTGGTGCACAAAAGGACTTTGCGAACACATCCCCCATGGAGGGATAACTGCCTTAATCTAGAGACAGGAGAGAAGCCCTAGGCCCTACATCACATGACCTGTCAGATCTACATGACCCCAACTGGATGGCATTCCCCTACATATGGAATTGGGGTGGGGGGATGGGAGGGGAGGGTGGTTAGAGTGCATGTGAGAGGGCAGAGAGGGTAAAAGGGAAGGAAGGGGGAAGGGAGGGAGGGAGGAAGAAGAGAGGGAGGGAGGGAGGGTGGGAGGGAGGGGAAACTGGGATCGACATGTAAAATAATAAATTAAATTAAAAAAATGCTTTGACTCCAAAACTTAAGTTCAAAGACAAGTTACTGGGGGAAAGGATTTCTATTTTTGTTTCCACAGAAAATGAAAAGATGTGAATTCCTTCTAGACTAATGTGGTTTGAACCAGCCAGACCGCCTGAAACAGAATACGAGGTGATCCTACATTCAAAACAGCTGGACAAAGCAACCTTACAGACTACAGCCAGGATTTCTGAATCTTCTTTGAATCCCCCATGACAGCTCCCCTTACCAGCAGGAAGTAGTTTGGAAAGAACAACGCCCAAATTCCCAAATATTGTCTATAAATGTTTTCATTTAAATGTACTTTGTTATATAAAATAAATTAAATAAATAAAAAAAGAAAGAAAAAAGAGGAAAGAAAATAAAAAAGACTTCTATTATGCCACATGTACAGTTTCCACCAGTTCAAGGATAAAGCCTTAAAGTGTGGATCGTTGTGCATCATTGAACATATAAGCCACAGCACCTTTCTTTTTTCAGCAGTTTCAGTGAGGGTCTAGTCAATAAGGAAATAAAAAGAAAACAGATATGAAAATCCAATAGCTTTACACTTCAAAGGTTGGGTAGAGTACTATGGCAGCCTGTACTCCTTGACCCTCAAGCTTCAAGGTTGTTTCATTGACAAGAAACAAGAGCTAAATCCCCACTAGTTTTTCTCCTTTGAGTTAAAGGTAAGTTAAGGGTCAGGTAAGTGTGTGCACCCTTTGTGAAGATATCATCATCTCCTATAGGTCATCAACATATCTTAGTGACTAAGAGGAGTATATTCCAATTTAAATTCACAATTGTAGTATAAGTGTCCCAGATCCAATTGGCCCAAGCTCTCTCCTACTTCACATATATCTTTCCTCCTTTACTGAGAACAGCTGTCAAAGCAGACACAGATGTCTTGTATCAGTTTATCTATCATCTACCACATCTGGATTCATCCTCATTCCCATAATTAATTCTGTATTCTACACTACTCACATTACTTTTGTGCTCATCAGAATAAACCCTACCTGATCCAATCAGTATGCACGCTATACAAATTCTATAAGTAAGTAAGGCAAGCACCCAAACCGAAAAATGGAAAAAACAAAACAAAAGGCCACAAAACACCCACAATAGAGAAAACGGGGGGGGGGGGGTGCGACACAAGATTGACACATGAGCTACTCAACAGATCACATATTAAAATTTCAGACAACTCTATTGTTGAGGAAGAATTAGAAATATTCCCAGATCATAATAAAACATTCTTTGCAACAACCCAATTCTACATCTAGAAAAGTTTCAAGAAGGCACAGACCCTGCTAGGATTCCAAAAGATCTCTTCTGTATGGTAATCACATCCTTGCATTAGCATAATTCCTTCCCCTATACTATGGGCTTGATTTAATTATTCTCTTTTGAACAGAATATATGACAGTGATGATAAAAGACTGGTTTGCAAAAAGAACCAAGGGGAAAATCAAGTAGTGTTATGATTTTATCATGAGTTTACCCTTGGTGATACACATATGACTAAAATGTGATCTACCCAGCCACATCCATCAAGGTCTTGAGATTAGCTAACAACAAAGTGAGTGATTCTGTAGTAGATGTTTACTCCTGCCCTAAGATAAATGAAGCTCTTTCTAAATAAATTGGAGAAATATGAGCTCCTGCAATGGAGATGCCCACCCCAAATTCCACCCCCATCACCCTCAAATTCCTGACTGAGAATGTGAGTTTGCAAGTACCTTATGGGAAGAAGTTTCAGAGTAATTTGGGAAATGAAACATAATTAAAATAGTCTCCAATAATCTAGTTACAACCCTTAGTAGAAATCAAATTCCTATTTTTAATTTTGTAATGAATGTGGGATATGATTACCTATAGTCACCCATTTCTTCCTCATTTCAATGTAATTGAAAGCCTCATCTACCAGATCCTGTTCTGAATACAAAATCACAAAAAGCATCCCAAGCCTATGATCTTACAGAGTTTACCAAGCAAATAATAAACAACATTAAAAGCTATCCTGAAAGGCAGATAATGAAAAGAGCTACTGAGAAAACAGGAGAAGGAAGTTAAGAGAGACAAAGCTATACCAAAACAGAGGTAGCAAAAGTTTGTTTGTTTTTTTATGAGACAGGGTTTCTCTGTGTAGTCCTGGCTTTCCTGGAACTCAAGAGATCAGCACTGCCTTTGCCTCTGGAGTGCTAAGATTAAAGATGTGGGCCATCACTGCCTGGAGAGGTAGCAGTTTTTAACAGGTTCACTCTGAAAATGTGACATGTGAGCAAAACCAAGAAGTTATGAGGAAGTGATTCATACAGCATCAAAAGTGCATCCCACAAGAAAGAAACAAAAACAATTAGATGCAGGAGGTAAAACGCTATTGCAGCACCCTGAGTCACTTTTCCTATATAAGAGTTTGGACTCCATAGACAAATGATTTTCTGGCTTTACAAGACGGGAGTGACATCATAACAGCTTTAAGATAATATTGATTGCTGAACTGAAAAATGTATCATGGTGAGGGAAGGGATCAGACCAAGTGATGATAAAAAGAAAAGCAAGGAGACTAATGAGAAAATTTTAATAGCAACACCAATGAAGTATGGTGATATAGACCAGGGTGGGAACGAGGAAGGGCAAGTGAAACTGGTCAGCTTCTGACAAAAGAATATTCACTGAATCTGACTAATATCTAAGATGTATATGTATGAATGCCTACTAGAATAAGTCATTAAAACAGAAGAATTTATACTTTTAGTTAAGATGCTAGTTTTCAAGTATATGGTTTCCACACTGCCTAGTATCTACATCCTAGTGTATGACAACCAGGAACTAAATGATAGTTCTAGATAAACTGTTAGTATTTAAATGAATTTTATTTCTTTTGTTATGCTATATTTAAGTAACAGAGCATTTCCACAAGTTTGCTTTGAGACAATTCTGCATTCCAGTATCTGAGATAGTTACTTATTCTTCCACTCTCTAGGGGTAACTCTGCCAACAGGAGACAGGTTCCATTGTACCCCCATCTGTGTTATGTAAAAAACAAATCCAGAAAAACAGAAAGTGAATCCACTAATTAGCAGCATATTGCCATATTTGTCATGAAAATCTGACGTGGGCTTTGTGTGGCTCTGTCTTGCCACAGCTTGCCGAAGGCTTTGAATCTTGAGATGGTTTAGTGCATATCTGGCCAAGGGAAACATCATGACGTGTGATGCGATACAGTTCCAGAGACCTAGAAGACAAAACATAACATGGCAATGATGTCTGATCTGTATTCAGTTTCTCCTTCATTTCAATTTTTCATCTAGGTCCCTAGATCCCCTAGAAGAGTTGTTATGCAATCTTTTACCTTTTCCCAGTTTATTTTTTGAGACAAAGGTTTCTCACTGCACCTCCTCGTAGTTTCATCTACTTTATCTTGCTGAGTGAGGAAAATATGATCACCACAACTTCAGAAAAAAGATTAAATTTTGTATTGAAATAATATGGTAAATTTAACTTTTCTTTGTTGGATGAACTAGAGTGATATTTTGTTTCTAATATAACAAATAAAGCTCGCCTGAAGATCAGGATGCAGATATAGCACTAGTTAGCCACAAACACAGTAAGCTACTAGTTAGCCACACACCTAAGCTACTAGTTAGCCATAGAGGACAGGCAGTGGTAGCCATACCTTTAATCCCAGATCTCAGAAGACAGAGGCAGTTGGATCTCTGAGTTCAAGGACACCCTAGACTACACTAGAGTAAATCATTCTGAAATAGAAAGAGCTCACACCTTAAATCCCAGCATTAGGTATGTGGAGACAGGATCAATATGGTTGGGCAGAGAGAGGAATATAAAGTGGGAGGAGACAGGAATTCATTGCCATCTCACTGAGTCTGAGGAGCAGTGCAGTTTGGAGATACAACCAGAGAACAGGATTACCCTTTGGTATGAGATTTGCTAGAGGTAAGAACTCTCTAGCAGCTGGCCTTTTTGCTTCTCTGGTCTTCAGTTTTAACCCCAATATTGTCTCTGTGTGCTACATGAACAGTCTTTAATTTTAATTAAAACATATGGTTTTGTTTTATAGTTGTTTTAATCTTTAAACATAAAGAACATTAGTCTGGTTTTATGGTGACACCTAAGGAATTTTACAATAAAATACCTTAAGATGATATACATAACTTGAAATGCCCGATTTTCCTTTATATTGATTCTATATATAATTGAGAAACATTACTGTACATGGGGAGAAATCACTGACCATCAGATAAAATCTAGGGCCAAAACCAGATTTAACAGGACTGGTGATGTAGCTCATTGTAGATCACCTAATGCCCCTTGTCTAGCACATGTGAGGTGTTTGTTATATGTGATTGACAGCAATATACCCAGACGCACAGACACACAGACACAGACAGACAGACACACACACACGTCCACACAGCAGAATTATATAGTCAAAACCACAGGTAAAGACATTAAGCATTAGATAACTATTTATAACAATGGTCCTTAAAGAGGTAATAAGGATTTGAAGTACTAAAGAGAGAAAAAATAGTTAAGGAATGGTAGCTAGCTAGGGAAATAAAATCTAATAGATTCATTTCATCAATTGTTGCAATTAAATAGAAAATTATGATCGTTTAGCTTCTAAGTTAAGATTTTTAGCTAAAATGCCTGTCCCACTCTTTTCTGTCACCTCTTCAAGCAGGCAGACATATTCCTGTCTGTTCTGCCTCTCCACCTCTTTTCTCCCAGTCTCTTTGTTATTTCTCCCCTCTCTTCCCCTAATTCCTTATCCCATCTGTTCTGTCTCCCTGTCCTCTCTCTCCTCTCCCCCTTTCTTCACAGTAAACCTCCATTTCCATGTCACAAAAAAAAATATGCCTGTCCCAGTTCAAATTCAGACAAGCACACTAGCATATAGCTGACCCTGTGAAATCAGAGATGAGTGAATACCAGAATACAGAAAGAAAAGATTATATACGACAAAGGTCTCGGCTTATGTGGGTTTAGATAGTTGATTGCAAGGGAACAGGATCCTGAAAGAATCTCAAGGGGAATGCAAACTCTTGATAGCCCAATACTACCAACAAATGGCTGCCTTATTTGATATGGATTTCTCTCTAAGGGTAAGAAATGTGATCTTGTTTCTTTAATGTCACAGTTATCACTCTCAAAGATATCAGAGTTGCTTATGTGATGGGATTAAGTTATGTCAGGTAGTCCCAATAAAATTCAACTGACACTTCACTTCAAATGATATCTGCCTGATGCAGAGTTGTCATATATATTTTAATTTTAGCCACTAGATATCAGCAGTACCATCTTCCAGTGATGATGGCATGAAGATCTCTAGACATTGCCAAATGTACAATATCATTGCTGGTTGTTCTTTGCTGTTGAATATGGAAGAAAATTGGTATTTTGAGCTTCTGTTTTGTTTTTGTAGTGTTAGGGACTGAGCCTACAATTCTGCATGCTAAGCACACCTACTACACCCAAAATCACTGTGCTACATCTACATTTCCAATCATCCTTTTCACTTTTGTGACCAAAAATTAAACATTTTATTTATTACAAATGGCAGCTTAAGTTCTAAAAAGAAAAGAAAAGAAAGGAAATGCATTCTTTCATGTCCCACCATGGGATGCAAACTCACTAGGAGCTGATCTATCCTATGCAGTAGAACTTCAGAGGTTTACTTAAATCTATACAACTTTTGTTTTCTCTCAACAGTAATACTGAACATATTTAATTTCTCAAATTTCCAGATCCTAAGAGTCTCTGGAATCTTTGTTTTAAAATGGACATTCCTAGGTCCAATATAAAATGTAAGAGAGTATCAAGGGTACTGCCTAGGAATTTGCACTTCTGAACTTACTCTCTAGAGCACTGTGCCACTAGATGTGCTTAGTAAGATCAGCTATTGCATGCATCAGCTGTGCATGTAGATGCTCTTGGACTTTTTAAGGAAAGAATCATTTTAAGAAGAATACTGTAGTAATTGAGCCCATCACTGTGGTGAGCTAGAAAGCCCAAAGTTACATAGATACTCTGGCATTGAGGTAGCCAACACACACATCTTGTAGCATTTAAAGTCATTAAGGATACTACTGATGTTGATGTTCTGCTGTATAACAAATGACATGTTTCCAAAGCTTAGCTCTTGGACAACATTATTCATCTGTAGCACCTTTGTTTCTACCTGCCTTTATTTATAGTCTTCCTTTATACAGCTTTGGAATATCAACGCAAAATAAGAAACAATAAATAGGTAATCTTCTTGAAATGAAAATGCATATAACTTGTGATGTCTTTAGTTCACTTATATATGTGTCAGAGGATGCAAGCGGGATTAAGTGTACACTACACAAAGTGTCCCCCATCATTACTACTTAAGCTTTCAGGCTTTTCATACCAAGAACTATGAGAACCCTGCAAGAAGAAAAAGCACTGGTGGAAATGCTGAATTTAGAATTAATGGCATCATATCGTGACCCACAGAATTGATGCATTTGCTTAAGGCTAAATTTTATGTCACTTTATTAAGGCTGAAATGTTACATAAATGAATGCTACCTGGATAAAGAGAAAGGCAGGTTATCCCACTGAATTGATATTTCTGGAAGACAGAACAACAGAGAAGAGAACACAAAGAACTTTTGACTTGATGTTCTTTAAGGCAAATGTTGCCTGATTATGATGGTTGTAAGATATGCACACTCTTGCATGCCCCCAGCCCTGTTTGATACAGAAAGTCTATCAGATCCAGTACTTCCTCAAAAAAAAAAAAAAAGGATATTATTTGTTGTTTGATAAAATGTTTAAGATTCTAAAGGGGTGATCCTATTGTAAGTATTAGAAGCCATTCATGGAGCATAAATAGTAAGGGCATGAATACAGTGTTTCAACAAAGGTCTCAAATGTGCTAATCCCTTGGTACAGCCATTGTATTTCTTCATCCAGTCCTCAGCAAAGCAAAGCCAAGCCAGAGTTCTTTTGCACACACATGAAAATTACTGTCATCTCAGGATCCACTTCATACCAAGGAAACTCTCAGAACTTAATTAAGTAACTAGAAGGAATGCAGTGGTGATTACCTTCTAGTTACTGGAATGTGTAATCTAACTCTAGTTTTACTCATTTGACACTGATTAGAATCAGAAAGCATCATTATTTCAGCACTTCCCCAAAGCATATATCTATTTCACTTGTTCTGTTAGATATGGGTTACTATAAGGTCATCTCCATTTTGGAAACTATAAGGCAACAGATACTTGGAAAAACTTCTATGGTACTTAATGTATTGCAATGATTTCTTAACAAAGAAATTTCTAAAATTAGCTGAGGATGCCATGCTTTTTTTGTCTGGAGTGAATCTATATTAAGATTTTCTAGAATAGCTTAGGGGAACACTAAAATATGGCTTTATGTTCCCAATCCTATTACATCAGTGTATACTTCCCAGTGGCTTCATGGTTCCATTAGGCATTTCATAAACCACACAGTTTAACACATGACTCAAGAGCTATAGGTGGCATGGTAATCCAAATGTCTTAACATCCATAGAAGATAATATGTGTGGTATTCATTATATGATTGAGATTCATGACATTTTTGTGTAAATGTTTTCTTGCCTCCACACCTATAAATATCCCATGAATAGATGGAAAGCATGGCACTGCATACGCCAGTGAAGTTATATAAATAACCTCGTTGAAATAAAATTTAGATGTCATTTCAGCCCTTATGTTAGTGATACAGATTGAACATTGAGACATATAACTATTAGAAAACAAATCATTTTAATTTTTTAAAAATGCACCTACTAATCTACATTTTGCATTATAATTATTTTTAATTGCTTATTGGAACTCAGGACAGTAACTTTTAATGAAATGTCAAATTCAGATTATTTACTGTTTTCTAAAATCTCCAGAATTCTTTACATTCTACAGTATCTTTGCTCTCCCAAATCTGCATGAAATTTAATTGTAAATTTTATCTCTTTGGGTAACACTTTTGATAGTGACATCACCTGGCAACTAGGAAGCAATTGCAAAGAAACTTCATTGGACAAAATCAATGCTTCCTAAGCCCGAAGCATCAATAAAGATTGCTAGGCATGGTGTTTACCCAACCAGTATTGTCCTTTACCATAATTCCTCTCCCTCGTTCCCCTTTCTTAATATTTTGGGAATTTCTTGAAAACTCTTTACAGATGTAAGCATTTGGCATTTTCCTTTTCCCACTTTGGATTCATTACTTGGAAATGAGGAGAATTAACCAGAGGGTCCAACTTGGTTAAATGTAGATATTCCAGAAGAAACAGTTCTACAGGATGAAATCATGTAGCAGGATTTTTACTTTTGTGAACTGGTTTGTCTAAATTTGTATTTTATGTTCCCTGAGGGAGAGATTCTGAAGAAGGGAGTAAGACTTAAAGTCTACCCATCTAAAACATATGTAACAAAAGTATAGAACACAGACACTTATTTTAAAATAATAAAAATTCCTCTCTAATGCTGGAATTAAAGGCATGGAATCCCAAATGCTGAGATCACCTTGCTGTTTCTTTTTTAGACTGGATCAATTTCATGTAGCTCAATGTGACCTTAACTAACAGAGATGCCTCTGTCTCCTCAATGCCTCTGTGGCTAACAAATGTGGCTAGCTTTATACTCTAATCTTCAAGCAAAATACCACCACATTTGTTTTTAGACATGGTCTCATTATGTAAACTAATCTAATTTCAAAGTCATGATCCTCCCATTTGTGCCATCAAGCTTGGTTCAGGTTTGACATTTTCACCAACAAGAGAATAGGAAAGCACAATTTACATAACTAAGAAGGAAGTGTAACAAATATGTAAATGGAGAACAAGTGAGGCACACTAACACTTTGACCAGTTCTCAAACAACAATACAACACCACAACATGGAGTAGAAGATGGGAGAATTCTTAAGAACTGAGGATGTTAATCTCTGTCACAGGTGGAAAAGATACTGAATGCCACACCCCCAACAACAACAACAAAAAAAATATATATATGCATAATCTATCTATAGGTAGCTGAGAGGAAGAACCAAACCAAGAAGCTCATTGGTTAGTTAACAGGGTCCAATGGGATAGATTCTTCCATCTGTAGCATTCTATTTCTAAAGTTTCAAGTAAATATCTTTTATCATTCCAGAGGGAGGAACATGTTGAACTAATGATAACTATGCAGGAATGAATATATGCTCACCTCTTTTGAATATTTAAAATTTTAATGTATCTATGCATATGTGTATAACAGTTTGCATGTGGTTTATGAGCATGTGTGTACAAAGGTGCACATGTCCATAACATAGACACCTAAGGACAGTGCCTGGTGTTGGCTCTATTACTTTCCACTTTACTCCCTTGAGACAAGGTCCCTCACTAAATCTAGAGGTAGGCTGGTGGGCAGCAATCCCCAGAAATCTCCTGTTTCCACCTCCTACAAACTAGGGTTACAGATGTGTCCCTGGACTACATCTGGCTTTTAATGTGAGTCCTGGGGATATGAACTAAGGTCATCATATTTCCCAGGAAGAGTTTTTACCTGCTAAGCTATCCTCTTAGTCCCTAACCCTACCCCTTTCTTAAAATTGCATGTTTCTAGAATTAAAAGTTTCTCTTCAAGGATTCACTATGAAAATATGAGAAATCCCTACTTAACTAGCATAATCAAGTAGTTGTTTAAACATACAAATGCACCCCTGCCCCATAACAGAGCCTGCTAAATAAATACTGGTGTCAAGAAAAATAAGCAAAACAAATCATTCTTTACAGCACTCCTCACTTAGCAGAAGAGATGGATGGGCAACCACAAAGTATCTGAACATGGTCAGGATGTTACATCATCAGAAATAAGAGGTCCTGATCCAGTCGAAAAGTCCCACAGAAAAACTTCATTTAGCAACTTTTGCCTTAACTATATTTTAAATCAGATTTAGTCAGATTAAACTAAACATGGAAAATAGAGCCTTGGTATCCAAGGCTTTTTCCTAATTATTAATGATAAAACTTGGTTTTCACATACTTTTTCTTTTAAAATGACCTTCATATTCTATCACATATAAAATGGGATCATCTCCTTTACTATCACATCCATTACAAGAACAGATATAATGAAACTATAAATGAACCAAACTGAAGGAAAAATTCTGTAGCTTTTTGCCAATTATATAATCAATATTTTTACATTTATTATTGTGTATGTATGTATGTATGGTTATGTGTGCAGCTCTGAATATAACTTGTAGCAGAAAGTTCTTTCAGTGGGTACTGGGGGACAAAACTCAGAACATTAGAATCAGTGGCAAACGTCTTTACTCACTGAACCACTTCCAGACCTACAAATTGTCCTTGATGGAAGCTAAGATCCTTTCATTGTCTTTCCTACTCTCCATTCTGATCTTTCCAGATTTAACTTTAGTTATACTGCAGCCTGTCTGCTTGAGGCCCTCCTCCCAACCTACCATCATTCCCTTGGGACTGGGGCTCTTGGAATGGAGAAAGGCTAAAGAGGGTTAACCAAGGAAAAATAATAAAGTACAGTTAGCTAAGGGGGTAAGGGAAAGAAACCACACACCACCACAAAAGATAATAAGAATTAATAAACAGCCCCCCATCAAAATAAATTCCCCCAATAAAAGGACCAAGAGTTAAAAAAATGCAAAGAGGATCCATCATTATGCAACAACTAAGAAATATACTTCACCAGCATCAGCAAATATCACTTGTGGGGAAGAGATAGTCTAAGCACCTGGAGCCAAGAAGCAAACACTTGACAAATCACACATACAAATCAACACTAATGAGAAGAGAAGACAGGACACTACATACTCATCAAAGGAAAAAAATCATCAAGAGAATAATGCAATCCTCAATATTTATTTACCAAACCAAAAAAGGGCATTCAAATTTATAAAAGAAATGTAACAATAAATAAAATCATGTATTGCCATACACAGTGATACTGGATAACTTCAATACCTCATGCCATGCACGAAACTTAAGTGCAAATGAATCAAAGACCACAACGTAAACCCAGCCACACCGACTCTTTTAGAAGAGAAAGTAGTAGGTACTCTTGAATGAATTGGTTCAGGAGACTGCTTCCTGAACATAAAACTAGTAGCACAGACAATGAGATCGACAATTAATAAATGGACCTCCTAAAACTGAGAAGCTTTTGTAAGGCATAGGACACAGTTGACAGGACCAAAGGGCAGCTGATAGACTGGGAAAAGCTCTTCACCAACCCCACTTTTGACAGAGGGCTGATCTCCAAAATACACAAAGAATTCAAGAAACTAGTCACCAAAACACCAAATAACCCTATTAAAAAGTGGGGTGCAGACATGAATAGAGAGTTCTCAATAGAGGAATCCAAAATGGCGGAAAGACACTTAAGAAAGTGTTCAACATCCTTAGCTATCAGGGAAATGCAAATCAAAACAACTCTGAGATACCATCTTACTCCTATCACAATGGCTAAAATCAGAAACAGCAGTGCTTGATAGGATGTGGAAAACAGAGAACACTCCTCCATCACTGGTTCGAGTGCAAACTTGTACAGCCATTTTGGAGATCATTATGGCAGTTTTTCAGGAAAATAGGAATCAGTCTACCACAGGACCTGTCAATTCCACTCTTAGGTATATACACAAATGATCCATATCTATGCAACAAAGACATCTGTTCACCTTGTTCATAGTAACATTATTTGTAATAGTCAGAACCTGGAAGCAACCTAGATGCCCCTCACCTGAAGAAGGGATAAAAAGGCTGTGGCACATTTACACAAAGGAATACTATTCAGTGGGGGTGGGAGGGAACACAATGGAATCTTGAAATTCGAAGGCAATTAGATGGAACTTGAAGAATCATCCTGAGTGAAGAAACCCAGTTACAAAAAGAGGAACATGGTATGTTTTCACTAATATTTAGATTTTAGACATAAAGCAAAGGATCACCAGCCTACAATTCACACCACCAGAGAAACTAGGATACAAGGAGGAACTTAAGAGATTCATACAAGGTCCCTCATAGAAGGGGAAAGGGACAAGATCTGCTGAGCATATTGGAAGCAAGGTAGGGGTGGGCAGCAATGAGTGGAGAGGGAGCTAGGAGAAAGGGGAGGAGAGAAGAACATGTGGGACCAGGAAGATTGAGTCGGGGGACGAATAGACAAGATCAAGAAAAGAGACACCATAATGGAGGGAGCTATTATAGGTTCGAAGAGAAAACTGACTGTAGAGAAATGTCCAGAGACCTACAAATATGACTCCAGCTGACAATCTGAGCAACAGTGAAGAGGCTACCTTAAATGCTCTTCCCTGATAATGACTACTCATATGCCATCTAGAACTTTCATATATTAATTGTTGGAAATAGAAGCAGACAACCACAACTAAATACTGTGCAGACCACCTGGAACTATATGCAGAGAGGGAGGAGTGATAAGAAAGGGGGTTAAGACCAGGCTACAGAGACCCACAAAGACAGCTGACCTGAAAATGGGGGAGCTCATGGACTCCTGGACTGATAGCTGGGAAACTAGCATTGGACTGACTCAGACCCCTTGAATGTGGGTCTTAGCTGGAAGGCCTGGGCAGTCTTAAGGGACCTTTGACAGTGGAACCAGGATATGCTTGGTACAGGAGAGGATTTTGGAAGCACATTCCCCAAGGATAGATGCTCCCTTAGCCTAAGGACAGGAGGGAGGGCCTAGACCCTACTCCAAGTGACTTGACAGATTTTGATGATACCTCCTGGAAGGCCTCACCTTCCCTGTGGAGTGTGTGGGGAATGGGATGGGGTGGGTCAGGGGACATGGGAGGGATGGAGAGGGAACTGGGATTAATATGTAAGAATATTAAAATATATTTACATAAAAAAGAAAGTTAATCAATCACTCTCTCTAAAGTGTTAATGTGAAGAATACTAATATCTTTTGACTACCAAAATGGCATTACATCATAATTTTTTTTGTTTGCCTTTGATTGCAATATGAGTAATTATGCTCCCCTCTTCTGAAAAACCCATTAGCCTCTGTGAACCTCCATAAGTTTTATTCCTGTTTCAATAGAAATATATTTAAAGATGGCTGTGTTGGCAAAGTACTTTTACAAGCATGAGGGTCTGAGTTTGGATCTCCAGCACCCACACTCTTTTGCTGTGGAGGCAGGGAAAGGTTGATTCTTGAAGCTTGCTGGCCAGCTAGTCTTGCCTAATTGCTGACTTCCAGGTCCCCACAGAGCTCAGAGACTGTCTCAAAAAAAGTATGACAGACTTTGAAGACTCCCAGAGGAAGGCCTCACCCTCCCTGGGGAGCAGAAAGGGGATGGGTTGGGCTTTGGTGGGGTTGATAAGGGAGGGTGAGGGAACTGGGATTGACATGTAAAACAACCTTGTTTCAAATTTAAATACAAAAAGAAAAAAGTATGTTGATAAATATTTGACTTGAGGGAAGAGACAGAGGGAAGGAGGGATAGATGGATGGAGGGAGTCTTCTATGAGCTCTTTAAATATAAAAGCTTATCACAAATCTTACATCTTACTTTTGGCTACACAGAATGGCTTATGCCTATAATCCCAGCACCTGGGAGGCTGATGTGGGACTGAGGCGACCTTGGGATACATAGTGAATTCCAGGTCATCCTTGGATACTAAGTGAGACCACATTTTAAAAAAGGTTTCTTCTATTAAACATTCTATGTTTCTCTTTAGATAATAATGAGTATTGTGGTAGATGATTACCAAATGATTATCTCCAGATATAGAATCCCCTTTAAAATCACCCAAACAGCACTCAGAACAGGGCAGCAGGCAGGTTATCTGCCTATCTTCACTTGCCTTTCCTCAAAATCCAGTGCCCCAGTCTCAGCAGCAGCTCCATAGCCATCCACCTACTATGGCCTCCTCTTCTCTGCCCCCATTTGCAGCACATCACACTGATCTTCTCCTCCAGTCTTCCTCTTTTTCATCCCTATGTCTTGGCCCCCAGCTGGAGTAGCCATTGACTAGTAACACACAAACCAAGGCTGCTAGTGAAGCAAGTAGGCCAAATAAGCAGGTAGGCTAACTGTAAATCTTTATCTTTCCCTCCATTCCAGAGTCTAATATTCCATTCTTACCCACAACACTGTACCAGATGACCTCTGTTCACTGTGGTCTCTCCTCACTTCGCTGCCTGGATTTACAGGAGACTAAACATTGTTCCTTAGGGAATTCTCTCTTTCCTTCATCCTGTGCATAAGGTCACAAATGGACTCTTGCCAATAGAGAGATCATGCAGGCAAAAACTAAACAGAGAAATGTTGGGGCTAACTTATGTCATAAACTATAAATTAAATGGACCTAATAGACACACACACACACACACACACACACACACACACACACACACACACACACCAGGATAACCAAAGCAATCTTGAACAATAAAAGAAGATCACTGTGTCAAACTCTGATTGTACTACAGAGCTATAGTAACAAAAAATGCCATGATGTTAGTAAAAAAGAGACACACTGATCAATAGAATCGGACTGCAGAACCAGATATACATAAATCCACACACTTATGGACACCTAATTTTATTTATTTTTTTTCACTTAAATGCTTTTTCTATTTACTTGTAACAAAAGCTTTTTTATAATCAGTCTATAAACATTTCATGTAATACTGTTCTATTAAAAGTGGGATAATATTTATTTAATCAGGATTCACTGAACATTTATTCATGGCAACTAAACGAATTTATTTCATAAATTTCTTTCTGATGTTTTACTGAGAGGTATGGCAAAGAAACCCAGTAGAAAATGATGGCCATAGCCTCTGATGAGAAATTTTAAAGAATCTTTAGTAGGGACTATCAATTTTAAAAACCATAATTAAAATAAAAAAAAAATAAGAAAAAGAAGTTTAATGGTCAACTGATTGCAGCTAAAGAAAAAAATAAGTAAATAAGAAAGTAAGTTTGAGGAAATTAAAATTCAGCAAAGAAACAAAAAGAAAGAAGTAAAGGGCCACCTATATATACAAATGCCTAGATGGGAACTCGGACATGTTAATAATTTTACATGAAGGCAAACTACAGTAAAAGTATGATTTCCAAATTGGTTTCTTAAAGACTTCTTCCTTTTCTTTCTTTGTCTTCCTTCCTTCCTTCCTTTCCTCTTCTTCTCCCTCCCTCCATCCCTCTCTCTCTATTTCTCTGCCTCTATAAACCTCATTCTTTGCCTATATAAACCTCACAGCCTTTTAACTGTTCAGTCACTTGTGCTCACTGCAAATGAAACCCAAGAAAACCTGGAAGACAGATGAGTTATTTATTCAGTAAGCTAAATGCTGTCTGTAGCAGTGCCTTGGCTCTTCCTTAATCAGAACATTTTTAATAAGTAGAACACCCTTTTAAAACATTCTTATGCCTGTAAAAGCCAGGCTTCCTTGAAAAATAATCCCCTGTTCTCTGTACAACCTGCTTGTCAGCAAAACCAATAGGAGGGGTTCTCATAAATGTAGCATCTCAAGTGCAATATAGTTTCCTGCTGTTTTCTTGCAGCCAAGGTATCCATTAAAGAGCTGGCACAGCTTCCCAGGGCACATTAGAAATGGCCAATCCTAAATACACAGTCTCTTTCTTCCTCCTTCCTCATAGAGATGATATTGCTTTAATTGATCAATCACTCCTACTGTGTCCTGCTGGTGCCAGGGCAACTGGAAGAGATGAACTGCTGCTGTACATGTGATAATAGTCTCCCTTGATGAGGAAAAACAACATAGATTTTTAGGATGAAAATGCATTTTCCAGCTTATTACTTCCTTTTACTATCTTATGCCTAAAGGGGGAAGTTTGGATTCAATACCCCAAGCTGTCTGAAACTCGAAGCTTCACTGCTTTGCTCTAGGGAAATACAGATCTCGACTGGCCATCATGATGAATTGCTTTTAGGTATGCCCTTCTCAGACCTTTGAAAGTACTGCAGATTAGAATTAAGAGAGCCCAGGAGAACTCAGAAATTCCAACAACAGGTCAGAAGTGTTGAGTTGAGTGAATTACAAAAGATATGAAAGTTTCACTACCCATCAAGCTGCCTCACTAATTTCTATCACAACCCCC
The DNA here is from genome assembly GCF_943737965.1 of Phodopus roborovskii. Classification (NCBI taxonomy): domain Eukaryota; kingdom Metazoa; phylum Chordata; class Mammalia; order Rodentia; family Cricetidae; genus Phodopus; species Phodopus roborovskii. The sequence goes on along the minus strand of NW_026126525.1, from coordinate 30,399,086 downwards.
TTCTATGTAACCTACTGCCTCTTTGATGTTAATCAAGTTGTAAGACTGAAAATAAATATGTGGATGGTACGATCCTGAGTACAAGACCTAGAAAATTCTATTCAAAGTTGTGTAACTTAAATAATTACTTGACCCTGGACAGAATAGGACCTTTTCTTGCCTTATTTTCTTCATATGCATACAATAACAGTATTACCTATTTTAATCTAAAAACAAATGGCTCATGAAAGACTGAATGAGAACAGGTAGATGGGACATTAGGATGAAGTGCCCAGTAGAGAGAAGAGGTCTTTCAAACTATCTCATATAGACCACACACTAATTGATACAGCTCATCCTATTATTCTTTTTAAATCATCAATTTAATAAGAATAAAGACTTTTTCTCAGGTATTCTCAAGTACTCAATGCATGTCTGTTGAGCAAATAAATGATACACTTAAGTCAAACATAGTCAAGATCAGCTGCCTGTAATTTGGTAAAGATTATATGGGATTATATAAAGACTATGGCAGTGAGACTGAACTGAATGAAATGAAATGAATGAAAGTTTTAATTCAACCTAACAAAAAGCAAAAGTCATGAGTACAGAAAACAATCTTTATTGGAGAAGAAGGAAGGCCAGCAAGGCTTGGTAGAAATAAGAGAAGTGAGAAAATAGGAAGAAGAATGCATTATGTACAGGTATGAAGTTATCATAGAACAAAATTAATAACAAAAATATATGAGCTAATATCTCTTGATGAATATAGATGGAAATATCTTCATCTAAATACTAGCAACTAAATTCATTACTATGAATAAGGGAGCTTACCAATTAAATACAAATATTACTTAACACATGTAAATCAATAACATACAATGCATCACAAAAAAATAAAGTTTAGAATCTTATGATAATATTAGTAAATACAGAAAAACTATTTGACAAATTCAATATCCTGTTGCAATAACACTTTGGATGAAATTAGGCATGAGAGAGGATTGTTGCTGGTGAAGAAAATAAAGGCCACATTGGAGTAAATCTGTGGGTAACCACTTAGTAATAAAGATTTATAAGCCTTCCTCAAGAACAGAAAGAAGATAAGAGGATCACACACTGAAATTAGTACTGTAAGTTGTGGCCAGAACAATTAGGCATGATAAAGGAATTAAGCACATACCAATCAGGAATGAAGAGATAAATCTTTTGGTTCAGAAGATGACACAATTTTACATACAGAAAGCTCTGTAGACTATCCAAAATGTGAAAATAATAAATTCATCAGTTTCAAGATACAAAATATATGTAGAAAAATCAGTTGTTTCTAGTTATCATAAGAATGAAATTCCAAGAAAACCTATTTAAATATACCATCATTTTAATAGCACCAAAAAATAATAAAAACCCACTTAGGAATATAGTTAACCACATAGGTGAAAGATATATATAGTATCAATAATGCATTAATGAAGGGAAGTTATAAGGAATACAAACATATATGGAAAACATGGACACATCTTGTGTTTATGAAGATAAATGCTTCACACTTAAAAGTAACAATTAGACTTAGTGCTATGATTCAAATGATGTGTTTTATAGCAATAGAAATTAGTAACAGGATTTACATAAAATTAAAAGGGATCCAGTAGTTTCACATCAATCTTGAATAAAAATGAAACTTGAGTCACTACTTCACTTGATGCTACATATACCATAGAATTTTACAGATTAAAATAGCAAGACCTTGATATGAAACTGGAGAACACAAAATAAAATCCAGAAATAAATATACCAATTGATAGGAAATCACTTTTAACAAGAAATGAGAAAAAACAAGCTGGTTATGATGGTATGAACCTTTAATCCTAGCACTTACACAAAGGCTAGATGATCTTCCTGAATTTGAGACCACACTGGCCTAGGTATAGAATGCACCTGGAAAGCAAGGGTCACATAGAGAGAACATTTCTTCAGTAAAATGCCCAAAGCACAAAATATGAAAAGGATGGGATACTGCCTATAATAAATTGTACTAGAAAATTGATTATCTTCCACAGAATAATGAAATTTGAGCTTTTCCTTAATTATATATAAAGTCAACTTAAAGTGACTTAAATATGATTAAATATGACTTAAATATGATTAAAGACTTAAATATGAAACTTGAAACTTAAAAGTTTGAGAAGAAAAGTAGGATAAACTTTTTAACATTAATCTAAATAATGATATTTTATGAGCTACCTCAAATGCACAAAAAGGTAAAATAAAAACAGAAGTACAAAAAATATAGCTAAAACAAGAAATCACCATATAACAAAAGAATAATTATGTGGAAAAGCTAGTGATAGGAGAAAATATTTCCAAACTTTGTATGACTTGTGCTTGTGTGTGTGTTTATATATAAGGAGCTGCTACAAAGTAAACAATAATAAATTAATAATGACAATGATAGTAAATAATAACCATCCAATTAAAGATGAGAAAAGACTTGAAGAATCATGTTATTTTTCTAAAGAAATCAAATAAATAACTACATTAAATCAGTTTTTCTTCACTGTGACATAACACTTGAGAAAAACAACTTTACAAAGGATAAAGGCTTATTAATTTTAAGTCCCCTATTTCATGGTTTTAGGCCATGACCAACTGGCTCCATCCTTTTGGGAAATACAGTGAGATGAAACATAATAAAGAGGAGGCTGTGGTACAGCAAAGAAGCTTATTTATGGTACATGGAAGAATGCAAAATAAGAGGAAGGGGCTGGGTCTCTAAACTCCTCTTTAAATCATCCCCTAATAACCTAGCTCTTTGTTAGAATCCATCTCCTTAAAAAATGTTCTAGTATCCCACAACAACCCTTATGGGCCAAGCAAACATGGCACTTCCTTTGCATATTCTTCAGATCGACACAATAAATGTCCGAGAAATATATTTTGAAAATGCTCAAAAGCAATAATCATCAAGGGAAATGCAAGTCAAAAATCACTGCAAGATATAACCACATTCCCATTAGGATGGCTATTATCAAAAGGACAAGACAAAAGGACACATTTGCACACTGTTGGTAGAATCGCAAATTGGTATAGAAAACATTAGGACAGGTTCTGAAATCATTAAAAACAGAACTGCCATATGAAACAGCAATTGCACCTCAGCAAGCGTACAAATATAGTGAAATAAATAAAGTGAAGACATGTCTAAACATCTGTGGTCCAACTGTAGCATTTTTCACAATGTCCAGAGTATAATTAATTTACCTATTTTCAAATTAATACATAAGGCATTAAGAATACAGCATATGCACACATACACATACTACCACCCACCACCACCCCCACCATCAAAATGAAGTATATTTCAGTCAGAAAACATAGGAAATTTAGAATACAAAGCAGGATACTCTGCTAAGTTCAGAAAGCCAAACACAGGACAAATGAATTTTATAATCTTACTTAAATATTATATCTAGAATTATGAAAGCTATAGAAGCAGAGAGCACAATAGTGTTTTCCCAGGGCCTTCATGCAAGGAAAAGGGAAAATGTTAGTTTAAAAACACACAATTTTCATCATGAAGACTATGTTCCAGTGTGAAAATGCACAGCATAAGAACTAAGTAATAGTTGCAATATATACAAAAATTTTCTAATTATAGACCATAAATTTTGCCATCACATACAAGTGAGAATGGTAAAGACTGTCATGAATATGCTAATTGTCTTGACAATGGCAATTATTTTATAATATCTCTTTGTACACACACACATTTGCATCATATATATATATTTATATACATACATATACATATATATATATAGAAACAAGGGAGTCCTTACCTCCTCAGAGGAGTAGGTGGGGAGGGTGGGATGAGGAGAGGTAGGGATGGGAGAAGGGGAGAGACAAGAACAGGGCTAGTATGTAAAATGAAAAAAAAAAATTAAATAAAAAAAAAATTGTATTGATGGGATGGGAATTGGTGGGAGGGACAGGGACGGCAGGAGGGTGAGGGAACTGGGGACAGGGATTGACATGAAAAAGACATAGAGCAAAGGAACACCAGCATATAATTCACACCACCAGAGTAACTAGGATACAAGGTGTATTCTAAGAGATTCATATAAAGTCCCTCACAGAACCGGGAAGGGACGAGTCCCCCAGAGCTCAGGGGAAGTCGGGGGGGGGGGAGGGCAGCGAATGGAGAGAGAAGTAGGAGAAAGAGAGGGGGAGGAAAGAAAATCTCGTGAGACTAGGAAGATTGAGTCAGGGTAGGAATAGAAGACGAGAGAGAGAGAGAGAGAGAGAGAGAGAGAGAGAGAGAGAGAGAGAGAGAGAGAGAGAGAGAGAGAACATAAAAGAGGGAGCCAATATTGGTTTGAAGAGAAAACTGAACCTAAAGAAAGGTCTAGAGACCTACAAGACTGCCGACTACTAACAATTTGAGCAACCGTGGAAAGGCTACCATAAATGCCCTTCCCAGAGAGTGAGATCAACAACTAACTTATCCATGGAGCCCTCATCTAATACCTGTTAGAAACAGAAGCAAACACACATACCTAAACACTGAGTCAAACTAGAACCCAGATGCAGATGGAGAGGACAAGAGCAGGTTGCAGAAACACATAGAGACAGCTTACCTGAACAAGGAGGAGCTAATGGGCCCCCAGACTGATAGCTGGGAATCCAGCATGGGACTGACTCAGGCCCCCCTGAATATGGGTCTCAGCCAGAAGGACTGAGAAGTCTAAGGGACCTTAGACAGTGGAACCAGGATGTTTCCCTGGTACACAAAAGGACCTTGCAAACACATCCCCCATGGAGGGATAACTGCCTTAACCTAGAGACAGGAGAGAAGTCCTAATCCCTGTTTCAAATGATTTGACAGATATACATGACCCCACCAAGATGGCACTGCCCTACATGTGGAAATGAGGTGGGGGGATGTGAGGGGAGGGTGGTCAGGGTGCATGTGAGGGGACAGAGAGGGTAAAAGGGAGGGAGGGAGGGAGAGAGGGAGGAGGAACTGGGATCAACATGTAAAATAATAAATTAAGCAAAAAAATTAAATTAAAAAAGCTTGTTTCAAATCTAAATTAAAAATTATCAAAAAAATTGTATTTCCAAAAGTAACATGACACAGACTTTATGTATAGGTAATTTCTATTTCCTAATTATATTTCAACATAGGAAAGAAGGATAAAATATTGGATGGTTCACTGAACAGAACAAAGAGCTGCTCTATGATTCTTTGAGGTTATTTGAACTCAAGCAGATCAAACCCAGTGCTAAGCCACAGAACAGTGTACTAGTAGTTCCTCCTTTAGATAATGTTGAAGAGTACCCATGTCCTGTAAGAAGACACTTTCAAATCAAATTTAAGATTGCGTACAGGGAGTTCAAGTGAGATTTATTGTTGTTGTTGCTGCTGCTGTTGGGTTTTGAGTTAGGACAAAGAATGCAGTCTTAAATGTCAGGAACTAATTAATTACCTAATTATTTCAGTCACAGACACTGTAGGTACTATAGGATGATGCTTTAGCATAAATACCAAGTGAAGATGTTTTCTTAGTCAAAGTCTTTAATATTATTTCAAATGGAAAGGTATGACTATTAGCACTAGCACAGGATAACAAGCATACATTTGAAGAAGTCACACTCTGCAAATGGACTAGTCTCTCAGCAGTTCCAGATTGCAATGAAGAAGCATTGCGGTCTGGATGACTCTAAATATTTCTCAGTGGAAAGAGCAAGCCTAGTTTTCATTACTTTACATCTCCCTGAAGTATACTGTGCACTGCTGTTATTAGCATAATCTTTTAACAATCTGGTGATAAATATGCTGTTTGTATGCTACTATCTAAGTGGGTCATACTGCAATGAACAAACCCCAGCATGATGCAGATAGATGTACGATGTGAAACTTCTGAATAACCTGTTTTCTCCTCCTCTTATGTAAAACATGTAACAGCAGCAGGATATGGTCAGATCATTTTATTATTTATTATTTCTCAAAGGACACTAAGTGAGGTTCAACCATGCCCAAGTTCAACAGATCTGGTGGTTACACCTTGTTTTAATGATTTATTTAAGTCTGCATTGTATGCCTTAAAAGAAAAAGGAGATTACAAGGATTAAAGACATCTTATAAAGAAACAGCCTTCCCTGGGAGCTGGTGACATCTCTGTGACCTGCGATCTTCAAAGAAGCCTGATATTAGAAAACAAATACAAAAACTAAATCTCTGTCAAGCAGTGAGGAGCCAATACTTAGGACTGTCTGAAAACAAGACAGAATATTTAACTGATCATTCATCTAAACATATGCTTATCTTGTACTAGGATCTCTCTGGTAACTTGGAACTGCAAACTACTCATGGTAGGAAATTCATATTTTTTCAACTTACATTCCATGGTAGAACAATTATACTAGATTCTGACATTGATGAGAGATCAGGAAAAAAAATCTTTTAAAGCTAAAAGTGTAGTCTTGGTTTACATACATACACATATGCAACCATCTACATACATGTGCAGGTACATATACGAATATACTACACACATACACATACCCTACTAAGTATACATACATACATACAGACATACATACATACATACATACATACATACATATATATATATATATATATATATATATATATATACACACTGTATTTGCAAAGAAAACTCAAGGTCTGGGTAACCTCATTCAATATAATATTTCTAGAACCATCAATTTACCAGAAAATTTCATGATGTCATTTTTCTTTACAGCAACAATATCCCACTGTGTACCACATTTCATTATCCGTTTAGCCATTGAAGGACATTTAGGTTGTTTCCATTTCCTGGCTATTGTAAATGCAACACTTATGAACATTACTGAGAAATCTTATGAACATTACTGAGAAATTAAGTGTGGATTAGGATGGCAAATCCTTTGGGCATATGCCAAAGAGTGGCATAGCTGGGTTCCATGCTAAATTTATTTTTATTTTTGGAGTTTTCTCCAATTCTGACTTCCAGAGGAGCTGCACCGATCTATGTTTCTACAACACTGAATGAGGGTCTTCATTTAGCACAGCCTCCCCAACATTTGTCAGTTGGTTTATTGAACTTAGTCATTATGACCAGAGTAAAATGAAATCTCAAAGTTATTATAAATTTGCATTTCTCTAATTGCTAAAGATGATGAACACTTTTTGAGGTGTTTCTTAGCAATTTTTAATTCTCAACTGAGAACTCTGTTTAGATCCCTAGCCTATTTTTTAAATTGTTTCAATTACCAAAATAACTCCTGTACCATAAAAAAGTGGTAAATACTATGAAAAAAAAAAAAAAAAAAAACAAAGGAGAATGGGCAAGGGATATTAAGAAGTCTATATAGCTTGGAATACAGTGTTTTTAAAAGCCTCTCTGAAAACATGGAAAGCAATATGTAGGGCCTGACAGAGTAAACCACCAGGCTGTCTGAAGCAAACAGTTCAAGCAGAAAACAAAAAGGTTAGAGCACAGTGGGCTCTGTGTATCCCACAAACAGAGTCCAGGGCAGCTGGAAGAACAGTGAACAAAGTAAGCAGGTAGAATTTAGAGAAAACATAGACAAGGTATAAATGAGAATTAACAGCAATACAAGGATTTTGTTCTAAGTGCTGCAGATGCCCCTCCTTTCAAAAGCTTAGTTGAAACCTTAGGACCTAATATGCTTCTGGAAAACAAAATGATAAAGAGGCACCATGCACATAAGATTGGTACTCACACAAAAGGAATCCTAAAAGACCTTGGTCCTGCACCAAAGTAAAGATAGGCAAAGAGAGCTGTTTTTAAAAAGGACGTATTTTCTTAGAACCACCACAACAGACTATGGCACTGTAAAGTAATGAGCAGAGGAAGAGCCGACAGTGAGAATCTACATTCCATACACTGACTGCTCAGTGAAAACGAGATCTATGCAAAAGCAGAAGGAACTAGGATAAATACACTTGAACTTGACACCTTATTAGCCAACTGTAGTAAATTATATGCTCAAACCACAAACAGAGTAGGAAAGTACATTCCACATACAGGGAATGCTAGGTATGGACAAGAAAAAGAATTGGCAATACTGTTCCAGGGATATATGGAATGAATGCGAAAATTTAAAAAAAAAAGGCATTTCAAGGAAAAGATAAAGTCAGTGACTAGTTAACTTGGCTGATAATGCACTATAGGTTTAGTAACAAAATACACAAACCTTTAGACGACGTAGACAAGGGACATTTCACTGGGATAAAGGGAGTACAAAAGTTTGAACAGTTTCAAAACAGAAATGGTACTCCTGGGAGTAAAGAAAGGGAAGGGTGGGAAGGGAAATGATAAGGGAGAGGGGGAAAGGGAATGGGAAGTGGGGAGGACAAATGGCAACAAATATGAGCCACGCAGTAAAGAGAAATAATACCATGTATATTCTCTCTGATTTCAGAATAAAAACACATTACTAATATAAGGCCACTAACTTCACAAACAATAAAGGAATCCTGAGAAAAAAATGGAGGCACTTGTCTCCTAGAAGAACAGGGACTAACCCCAATTTTCCTAAAAAGTACATAGGACTTTACCAAAAAAAAAAAAAAAAAAAAAAAAGAAAGAAAAAAAAAGCTATACATTACAAGGTGTAAATAGCTGTGTGACTTCAGGCAAACAATAAATTCCTCAATGCCAACACTTCTTCCTTAAAAGATGGACATGACACACTGGAATTTACTTTGTAAGGTTGAAAAAAGAAATATTAAATGATGTATGTACTTTTGCCCCCCAAATATGTGAGTTTCCACTCTTTTTCCAGTATTTATGTTTTGCCTGACATCTAAGAATTCAACAAATATGGAACTAGAGAGATGGCTTAGGAGTTAAGAGTGCTAGCTGCTCTTCCAGAGGACCCAACTTTGATTCCTAGTGCTGACACAGAGGTTCACAACCATCTGGAACTCTTAATTCCAAGAGAATCTAATGCCCTCTGGTCTCTGCAAGGATAAGGCATATATGTGCTATAATAGATACACAGACAGGCAAACACATATACACATAAAATAAAAATAATAAAATTCAAAACAAATAAGTTAGTAATTGTAATCTTTTACTACCACCACCAGTTAATTTTAACACAACTTTCACTTGTGTATGAAATGGTTTCTTTCTCAACAAAGACAAAGGGGATCTCTCTGTAACTAGCATTGGTAGAAGGGTAGGGAAAATGTACAATATTAAAGTTAAATTTTCTAACAGTTCAAAAATGTCAGGATTCCTTTTAAATGCTATATGATCACAGCAGTACCAATTCACATCAACATTTCTGTTCACATTCTGTTCCTAAATGGAGAAATACTGTACAAATATCTCACTACAGTTATTAATTTTCCTTTGTCAAAATACAGTAATAAAATGCATTGTAAAAACCAGTTTATCTTGCAAATTTTTATGTTATCAATATTTTCTCATAGCAATGCTACAAGTATATATAAGTTTATTCATATTTTCAGATTCATTATTTTTGTAACCATCCAACCAAGATGTTCATAAAACATAAAAGATAAACACTGTATATCAAATTCAATTATGAGTGACCTACTTAAATAGTTTCTCCATGTTACTCTCAAATTAAAAAATAAGCATATAATGCTAATGCATGAGATGAAGCATATAGACGCAGTAGACATTTTTAAATATAGCTTATGCCTTGCATATTTAATCACATCTGCTGATGATCTGCTGAATAATTTGATATATCAATTAGTGCTATCAGCATTAAAGTATCTGCTAGTATTTTTAGCATCTGTTATTGCAGTTAATAGAATAACCAATGAGGCAAAATCCTAACCTTAGGGATTCAGTGGAGGGCACTTGTCAGAAGACAGCCTTTTAAGCACCATTCAGACACAATAAAGCAGCTTCCAGAATTCCATGAGAACACAATTTCTTTATCCTTTCATCCAGACACTTAGATGGTTTCCTTATACTAGATATTGCAAAGAATGTTGTGATGAATGGGAGGGGGGACAGATATTTTTAGTAAGGTGGTGATTTTGTTTCCCTTGAGTAGATGGCCAGCAAAGAAATTGTTGTGTCATATGGAAATTCTATTTTTAAATTCTCTAGATGCACCCATGTTGTGTTCTATAACTGTTGTATCAATCTACAGTTCACCCTTGTTATACCAGAGTTCCCCTTTCTCCATACTCCCACAAACACCGTTTACCTTTTGATAATAGAAATTCGCAGGCAAGTGGATGGCACTTGAAGAAACCATCCTGAATGAGGTAACCCAGTCACAAAAAGAGCAACATAGTTTGTACTCACTCATATATGGATTTTAGACCTGGAGCAAAGGATCACCAGCCTATATTTCACATCACCATAGGAACTAGGATACAAGGTGCATTCTAAGAGATTCATATAAAGTCCCTCACAGAAGCAGGAAGGGACAAGTCCCCCAGAGTACAGGGGAAGTGGGGGGCAGTGAATGGAGAGAGAAGTAGGAGAAAGAGAGGGGGAGGAGAGGAAAACACGACTAGGAAGATTGAGTCAGGGTAGGAATAGAAGATGAGAGAGAGAGAAAGAGAGAGAGAGAGAGACAGAGACAGAGACAGAGAGGGAGAGAGAGAACATAAAAGATGGACCCAATATTGGTTTGAAGAGAAAATTGAAACCAAAGAAAGGTCTAGAGAACTACAAGACTGCCGCCCATTAACAATTTGAGCTTCCGTGGAAAGGCTACCATAAATGCCCTTCCCGGATAGTGAGATCAACAACTAACTTATCCACCATCATGGAGCCCTCATCTAATACCTGTTGGAAACAGGAGCAAACACCCATACATAAGCACTGAATACTGAAGCCCACTCTGTGTGGTTGTGTGCAGGAGAGACTTTAATGGGAAGAAAATATCTGAGATGGGAATTCTAAAGGTGGGTCTGACAAAGCCTTGATACAACAGTATGTCATCCCCTGCTCAACCTGACCTTATCAAACTCTAGGCTGACTGGGGATGTGTTCACACATTTTCAGCTATTTCCTTTAGTCTATGAAATGTTTCACGCCTTTTACTTATTCAGTTCCTGATCATCCATGTCATTCCAAATCTAAAATTTAAAGTGTATATTTTCTCCTTCATCCCTGCTTCTCTGGAAATAATGACCTCTTTTAATATAATTATTGTTCACATACATACATACATACATACATACATACATACATACATACACACCATACATGAACACATGAATTCCAGGAATGTTGAGAGTGAGAGAAATATTTTTACATAATTGGTTATCTAATAACTGGTTAGTCCCCATATTATATACATACATATACATATATATATGCACATACACATACATATATATATATAAAATACTAAATGGATTGGGCAGGTTGTATTTATATGCTATATATAATACAAATGACTATATACTTTATATATTATATATTTTACTTCTATTATATAAAATATATTTTTCTAAAATGTTGCAAAAATAATATGATTAAAACAAATGTAATGATAAAGTAACATCACTTTTAGTTTAAAATGCTATAACAGAAAAAAGTATAATTAATTTGAGAATAACAATATTACTTCCCAATGATCCATATAACAAACTTGTGCTGATATATTATTTATGATTTATAACTTGCCTGAAGATTCAGAAAGTAAATTCAGCCATAAGCCATAGAACCAGGCACACACATCTTTAATCCTAGGTCTCAGGATTAAGAGGTAAATGATTTTTGTGAGTTCAAGGCCACCTAGATCTACAAAAGATTGATCCAGTCCTAAAGAGAAACAGCTCACACAAAGATGATCTCAGCATCTGGGATCACATACACTTGGGAGGTATATAAGACAGGAGCAAGCTCTCAGGATCTAGCATTCATTCTCCAGCCACTTTGAGGATAACACATTCAGTCTCAGGGTTCTTCAGCCACACTGAGGAGAGGCAGCAGGGTCAGCCCATTCAGTCTGAGGTAGTGATAAGAGCTAGTGGCTTGATACTTTACTTTTCTTACCTACAACTTGAAGAATAAACCCTATTATGTCTCTGGGTCACTTACTATTCATGCTTCACAAACTTGTTTTGACTCAGGAATACAGTGAAACTTGGATGTGGAGACTACCACTTCAAACAAGCACTAAGATGACATAGCTGAAATTTCTAGTCATCACTGCTATGTCCTACCTTAGTATCTTTTGATTTTCATAAATTGGGGCCAGTTCTTTTACAGCACAACAAAATGAAGTTAAAGATGTAGTAGGAAAACTGTATAGGATTTCATTTCATGGTTAGTGAGTTCAGTAGGCACTTAAAAATTGGGAGGTTTATCAGCTCATGTGTGGACTATCAGTGCTATTTTCTTTTCTCTTCTTCAGTGGTTTCTTTGACTATTCTTCAACTGCCTGCATTTCCAACAAACGAAACCAAAATACAGGAATGCTCAAGATAAACAAGCAAACAACCTTTGAAATCCCACAATAAACAGATCAATCCTGGTCCTCCCTACCTTTATGCTACTGAAAAGATAAACTAGCCATCAAAGAAAAGGAGGAAGGAAGGAAGTAGGGAGGGAAGGAGGGAGGCAGGGAGAGAGGCAGGGAGAGAGGCAGGAAGTGAGGATGGAAGGGGAACAGGAAGAATTCCAAATCAAAAGCCACATGTTAAGAAACTCCTGTCTACTACTACTAATGTAGAAGATATTTGTTTAATACAAAGCTCTTTTTTTTTAATTTTCAAATTCACTGAGCTATGACTGCTAGCTACCACAGAGCTTTAAAATTTCTGATATGTCATTACTATTTGTGACATTAGTGGATCAAATAAGAGGAAACAAGATTATATACTTCCACTATTCCAAAGGGAAAAGAAGGGGATTTTTATCCAAATAAGCCTCTGATGTTTCTTCTTAAAACTTCAAACTTTGAGGTCAAACTGGCAGGCAAACCTGCTATTGCTGAGTCAAGCCAAGTGGCTGGAAGGTTTTCAAAAGCGTTATTATAATGCTGCAGGATTCAATAAGCTGAGTTTAATGAGAGACGATACAATGTATGAGACTAAAGATGTCAAAGAAGCCTTAAGAAGGCTTCCTGAGAATCTTTATAATGACAGAATGTTTCAAATTAAGAGAGCCCCAGACCTGAGCATGAGGCATCAGATCTTGCCTAAGGAGCAGTGGACAAAATATGAGGAGGACAAATTCTACATTGAACCCTATCTGAAAGAGGTTATTAGGGAAAGGAAATAGAAGGATGGATGAAGAAGTGATCTTGTAGTTGAGAACTGTGGATGTTTCTGGTCTCAGCATATTTTAAGACGTTGTTTCAATCCGAATCACAATTTAAGAGTTATTTGCTCAGTAGATGCCTCACTTTAAATAAATGTCTATTGTAACCATTAATTAAAAAAAAAAAACTTCAAACTTTGAAATTCAAGCAATCTGAGCATGATTGGGGACTTTAAACAAAATATTTTATTTCTTTTACTTTTAAAAACCCTGAACCTGCTGCTATAATCAGTTAAATTTGGGGGGAGGATTGATTTTATAGATAAAATTAAAGTTTATTCTCCTAGCACTCAGAAATTTCAATAAATGGCACATCTCAGAATTTTAGAATATAACCAAGATCTAATGTAAATGTTACCTTACAGAAATCCTGGGCTACTGGCCCATCTTCCACTTCCTCTTTAACCAGTAAATAAGAAACCCCATCGTGAACTTCAATTCATCTCACAAAAGTTTTTGTGCCTAACTTATGCCTGAAATTTTAATTATTTGTACCATTCACCCAGATTTTTAACTGGAAGTCATGTCAGGAAAGGTACATAACATCCTAAAATTTTAAAATAAATAAATGTTATTTTGAAGACAAATGGCTGATTTTACATAGGTTTTTAGGTGAATCTTTACTGATCCCACACTCAGCTGCAGAGGGACTGAAGGATTCCATGATTAAGGACATTTCTGACACTCATTTAAATATAGCAGGCAGCTAAACCCATATCTTCTTCCTGTATAATACCACTCTTACATTTGTTCTATTAAGAGAACAGCATATAGTTAAGGCTTTTTCTGGGAAAACAAACCCACACAGCAAATAGCTATTGTCTCACCCAAGCATTTCTTCACATGCAAACTGAAGAAGTAGGAGAGTCTATCAATGCTAAGGCTAGTACCTAAATGTTCTGGTTTGGATTTACTGTACCTTGGCATTTTCTCGAGTCTGTACTACATGCTACAGGGAAAGATGGTATTTTTCTTTTCTTTTATGTTTATGTGTGTGCATAAGCATGCACTGATCAGCCACTATAGTGTGTGAAGATCAGGTGGTTCTCTCTTATCATATGAACTTGTATATCAGGCTTAAAAGACTAGCAACTTTTACAGGCTGACCCAATTTACCAGCTTTCTTTCACGAGCTTTTAAATCCTGGTTTGACATATACCACTGAAACAAGATATAACTCAAATACATATAGAGTCAAAGAGAATGTTTCATTTTATGTTGATTTGAGATTTGCCCACATATGTGTGTGTGTGTGTGTGTGTGTGTGTGTGTTTGTGTACCACATATATTTGTGGTCTTAGGAGGGTAACGAATCCTGTCAAAGTGTAGTTACAGATGGTTGTGAGCTGTCATGTGGGTGTTAGGCATCAAACCTAGGTTTTCTGGGAAACCAACCAGTGCTCTTAACTGCTGAACTCATGAGCACTCCCCACCCACCACCACACACACACCTCAAAGAGGATTCTGAATCCTCTAGATAGTTAATATTTCAATTGCTTAAATGTTCTCAATATTTGAATATCAGAGATTGAGAATTATATGCTACTGAAATTCAGAGGCCTTCTATCTCTATGTAATTACTCCTTTCAAGGGTTAAAAAACATTACTGAATCTGGTTGCTTCTATAAACATTAAAGAAAAAATTCAAAGGGCCCCTTCAATACAGGCAGTATTTACATCAACATAGGTGTGCTAATTTAGCTCATGTATTTATTGAGTCCCCCAAGCTACCATTTCAGAATGATGATCTGAATAGGAGAAAGATACATAATAGCACCCAACTGATAGAGATGCTACCATTAAGTCTCAACCATTATCCAAGCACATCCACCTGGGCCTGGAATATCACTGACAGGTAAGAATGCTGTTTGGAGTCCTTGGAAACAGCATGTAAGTCAATCACAATATGGGACTTTAAGACTTTGGAGCAGCGCCAAAATGTTCCTTTAAGGACTGACCATTACAATTTAGCAGAGACAGAGTGTTTAACAATGCACAAGTCACTGTTCATACACAATCTCTACTGTCTTTTATCAATGGGGTATTCACTAACCGTAGTACTGGCTGTCATACAGCACTCCATCATCAAAGAAGTATGTGTTTGATCACAGCTAAATTAAGCCTTGAAGGCAAAAGTAAGGAACAGGCAGTAGTGATCCAAATGACCATGGCCTTATCTAGTCCATTGTTATCTTGCTCATAGCCTACAGAGAACTATGTTTTCAAGAGGTATTTAACACAAACTGTCATAAAAGTTTAGGCCTGGGAGTGCTAAAACAGGTCCAAATTTTGTACCTTTTAGTATTGCCTCTGGTTGCTCATGTATCATTTTAACAAAGTATTGAAGGTTTTCTCAATGACCTAGGGACCGATACAAAATTTAACATGTTCTGAATGTGGACTAAGCTTGGTGACACACACCTGTAATTTCAACAATTGTGACACTGATGTTCAATTAAGAGTTCAAGGCTAGCCTCAGCTACACAAGACACCCATCTCAGTTTGTTTTGTTTTGTTTTAAGGCAGAAATAACAATGAGTTCCAGCTACAGTGTTAATAGGGCAAAGACCATTCTTCAATTGACAGATGCCATCCAACCAGTGCCTCTAAAATGCCTATAGTTAGGTGGTTTGCACTCAAATCACGTTTACACAGTGGGTATAGCTACAAGAGTCTGAAAGACTCTCTTGGGAGCTATGTTGTGTTTAGGATGAATGCTTTGGAGAGGGGGAACTTGCAAGACAAAGCAAGGAAATCAGGTCAGGTAGGTTCCTGTAACATCTCTTTCAGCACTTTTGGAAGTCTCCCTCAGCATGGCAAGAACTTTTATGTAGGCAGGTTCTACGGTTCCTTTCACAGAATGGCAACTGAATGTTGGATAAGTTGTGTATAACAAAGAACTTCATGGTATTAACATTTCTGGCGCAGGTTTCTAATTTGAAATCAGATAATCATCTATGGGCTGCACAGCAAGCACTTAATCACTTGACAAAGGAAAGGCAGCAGCCACAATGGTATAGTCTATTGAAGGAATTCCTGTTTTGAGTCAGTTTTCCAAAGTTCCTGAAAGTAAGAGAAGTCTGAGAAAAGGACAATGGAAGAGTCTAATACTTGCTTAAATCATCCCCCAACTCCCCACAGTGATGCTACCAAAAGGCCAGGGATGGGTAAGAGTTGAAGAGTCTCTGCTGTGATACTGAGGAAAATGCACTGGCAAAGTGCCCACTAATAGGTTCAAGATAGACATTTTTGAGTTAAAAGATTGACAAAGCTCTACCTTCTCATCCTGCATGCACAGAATGAATTCAATGCAAATGCTATATAAGATATTCCACAAATTTCCTTAGCAACCAATATGTATGGCAAACAACTCTGTCTTGCTCTAAAGAAGATAAATCCTAATTTTACTCTTATAGGAATTTTCCTAAGTCATATAGAAGCTTATGATTTGAAGGATTCTGATATTCTAACAATCTAGGCAAAGCTCCTAAATTAAATTCTCAATAATTTGAAGCCTTTTTCTTGGTAATTTCTTCACTCTCTATTCCTTACCAGTACAAGGCAGAAAACATACCTTAGAAGACATGAGAAATGAAATAATGTTACATTCTACAGCAAGGTTGCCAGTGAAATAGTTACATGTACAGAAAAAAAAACTGTATTCGTTATTATTAAAATTCTGGCTTTTTTTCACTAGCCCAGTTACTACGCTACAGCTGTCATGCTACTTACTTTCTCATCAAATAGTCCAATTCATTGGTCAGTTGTTTTTCAAAGATTCTCTTCAGTCCTGAGTCTGTGTTCCCTTAAGCATCTCAGACAATGCAATCATATCCTTATATTATCTCATGTTTTCTAAAATTGTTTAATATTTATCTGTGTTTAGCACATGTATGTAACTTGGTAACTTTCACAATTGTTTTTGTTTCCTGGCCACAATTACCCCTGATTTCTTCTCTTGTTTTTCCTACATTCCAAGACATAAAGTTGTTTCCAGAGAAAGTTAAGGATAAATTAAGCCTTACCTTTCAATCTCATATTTTAAAAAGCAGAGTGAGACTTGTTTATGCTATTATCATTGTGGAATTGTACCCTTGTGCTATTTATGTGCTTTGGGCTAGTAAAACATCAGCAATTTACCCTAATCAAGAAGTAGGATCTACATATTAAGTGAATGCATGTATAAATGCATAAGAATACCTAAGAATATCACATATCAAAGAATCTATGATACAGTTTACTACAGACTTTCTTCATATCCATTATTCATCTGCATTGCAATCCCACTAGGTATTTACTTCTACAATTCTCATCATGATTTTGCTGATGGCACTGCCAATGTTAACACAGGCAAAAGACAAAGACATAAGAAACTGCAAATATAAAACCCACAACCAATTCAGAAAAGAATATTGCTTAGCTGATATTTGGAGTACTTTTGTTTTCATCTTCTTTATAGTGTTTGATTCTATATTCAGTTCATATAATGCCCTCCTGGCTACAACACCTCACTGATTTTTACCAAGTCTGCAAATTATATGATCCCTAATCTACTAATACACCTTTTTATTTCTATTAGATGGTGATTTAAAAAGTTAATAAAAGAAAAGAAACATGCTTAGATATTTCAAGTAAAGCATAAATATTTAAAGAGAGAAGGCATAAACCTTCTCTGCCATGAAAAATCTTGAATGTTCTTATAACATGATCACCTTGGGTCTAAGCCTCTTTGCTTACAAAGCTTACTCCTTATTCACAGATCAAGATTTCCACATTTTTATTATATTTACCCTTTTGATATTTGTAATTTTGCTTGAAATGTAGCTGATCATTGTTTGTCATTTTGTGAGTAAGAAGAACAAAGATTCTACCCTGCCATTTTGTTCATAACAAAATGAATATGAACCTAAGTCCACAGAGTAAATTTCTATTTAATTTTATAAAAACTATTTATATTATGTAATATAGTAAACATACTAGAGATACATAATATTATGAATCATGTATACCAAAAAAATTAGTTCAGTGCATTACATAACTGGTGAGATAGACCTCCCCTATAAAAATGGATCCTAGTTTCAGGCTTCTGGAAGGAGCAATGAATATGGAGGCAATGCATGAAGTTTTATTTTATATTGAGGCATATAGACATGCATAACTGTTGTGCATATTGGATTGACTCTTCATAACCACTCTTGTAACAAATAGCTGGCCAAGGTCTACTAAGAAAGAAAATGAAATTTTAAAAAAATAATTATAAGCAAACAGTAGTCTATATAACACTATTAGCTAAATCTTAATATTGAGGTCAACTTAATAATGCCCAGTTTTAGTCTTTTTTTTTTTTCCCAAGCTCTTGGATTGTCACTGATACTGTACTTTGGAACATATTTCAATGCCAGACTTTTTTTTCAGGCAAGACAATATAATAACTGTTCTGTTACCAAGTTTAATTCATAATGACTTGCAAATAATAGAAAAATGTTCCATAACATACCTCGTTAAGTGTATCTTTAATGTAATTATCTTCAACTAAAGTACATATATTCACATTGAATCAATGGCACTTAGAACTCATGACAGTCATATCTGTTGTTATGACCTGTAATTTAACAATTAACTATCCTACTTGTTAATAATTACATTGCCTTCACTATCTTTAAATTTTCAAATTTAACTTATATTTATAAGGATTTTGCCTGCATGTATGTCTGGAAACCACTTGCATGCTTAAACTCGACATAGGGCAGAAAATGGTGATGGGTTCTATGAAACTGGAGTTACAGATGATTGGGAGCCACCATGCGGACATGGTGATCAAACAATGGTCCCCTGTAAGTGCAGCCAGTGCTATTAACCATTCAGTCATTTCTCCAGCACCTACCTCCCCCCCGAATATTTTATATTTTGCACATCTTGTGTTTAGCTTCCCCATACCTCTTCACTATTCTTAGCAATAAAATTTCAGAGTTTAGACTACCTGCTAATAGAAGAAGAGAAGAAGTATGAACAGATTATAAAAGTGAGTACTCTTGTCTTGCCATACAGATGCAGAAATGCAGATTCAATTTCACTCAAGTGGCATATCAAGAATTTATAAAACACTGTCAAGCTTACTTCCCTGTCCAAGACTGGGAAAAATGCATAATCCTTCATTATCTCTTATTAAATGCATCCTTGACAGGATTGTATGAGCAAAAATGTTCTTATCATGGCTTTAGAGAATGCTGCACTGTTCTGTGAACATCCAGTTTCTTTAATGTCTAAAGAGTCTATAATAGAGTAGTCGTTTTAGCAGGTAACACATCCTTTGCCTAGTAAAAACATTTTGGAAAGGTATAAAATAAATACTTATAAAATATTTATCAAACCACAAGAGGATATTCCTCGTCTCTTTTACTCATGGACTTAAAGTGAGATTTGTTGCTGTTGAGACTTTCTATATGTGAATTCAGAATCTGAGTCTACCTTATTGAAAACAACTTGATGACAATGGGTAAAATGGTTTTGCCTATGCCATCCATCCAACCATCTTCATACAATCCATCAAACAATGAAATAGGCATATAAATACATGCACCTAGTATACAATTTAATTACATAATAAAGTTATGATATCCTGAAAATTTGTTATAATCCTGAATACATATGAATATAACAAAACATCATGGCATACAGTGTCTATAATGATATGAACTCCATTGGTCTACCAAGTTTAGTGAACTATTAGTTCTTCAGTGTCTTTTCTTGATTGAACAGGCATGCGTAATGGGTGATTGCATGTGAGTCCATGAGAACCCAAAATAAAAGGATTACAGATAATTATTGGGGCATCACTCACAAATGAGAAGTGAAATAGAAAATCTCCTCAGCCTTCTGCCCAGGGGTGCTAAAGGCTTCAATCCAATCTCCGACAACCACTCAAGATGAGGGAACATACTTCTTCCTCTTATCGGTTCATAAGTAGCCCCTGAGACAATGCCTTAATGGGCTAGTACCCCAAAGGCTATTTTAGGCTGAATGAATTCCCATAACAGGCATGTGTTCACACCTCCCCATCAAATGTCTCATGACAAAATTACATATGTTACTGATTGTAAAACAATGAGGTTCTTTCTAGGTAGAATGCTGTGCCATGATGTTAGCTGAAATTCTACTTTTCATCTGAGAAAATTATTTGTGGGTGTACATCTAATATCTTTTTTGAAGCAGCAGTATTTCAAGATCCGCCCCATCACACAATTTAGATTTAGCATTTGAAGAGAAAGTATTATTCAGGCCTGACTCAATGCTATGAGTAGGCTGCTCAATCTAGAGTAGGAAACATATAAGGAAAAGAAAGAAAAAGAAAGGTAACAGAGATATAATGAAAGAGAAGCAAGTAAAACCCACCCTACAGTTATGCAAATTTGGTGCCTTGTTGATGACACATTACTGCTCTACATGAAAGACTGTATCATTTGACCTGTGCATTCTGAAATATGAGAATTATAAAGGAAATTACACTCGCTAAATATTCACCAAAGGTCGGTACTAATATTGAGTACAGAATTTGCATGAATAATTTTATTCTATTTGAACAATAATTTGCACAGTAGAAACATTTGTTAACATCACTGTTTATGAGGAAGCTGAGATTTGGGCATCTGTGTGGTCAGTGGTGACACCAAGGTTCATATGCCAGCCTACCAGTCCTCCATGACATGATCTCCTCATTGGAACACTACAAGAAAACTCAAGTATGTACTCTATATTATTATTTTACAGCCTGCTTTTTTTTCTACGTGAACTCTGACTTTATTTAGAAACCTGTAATTCATTATCTAACTAAGGACTCCAAAATCACACAGTAAATAGACGAACCAAAAATCTTACCCTCTTGGACCTCTGCAGAAAGTGAGGCAGAAAGAATATCTTTTGCATATATATTATGGCTTCCAGGTTAGTGTTTTTACAGGATTACAGAAGTAGCAAATGATTAGGTCTCTGTTTCTTTTGCCTGCTCTTGGGCTCTTTCCCTTCTGTTCGTTTTGTCCAATTCCAATGAATTATTTTTTATTTTATGCTACTATATTTTTATTATTATCCCAAAAAAGCCTGTTGTCTTCTAATAAGAGACAGAAATTGGGTGGGTTCAAAAGGCAGGGGAAGCAGCGGATGAGAGTAGATGTAGTAGGGAAACTGTAATCAGCATGTATTATGTGAGGAGGAAAAAAAATTACTTTCTGTAAAAGACAAATTTAACATCTTGAAGAAATATAAACAACAATAAATACAGGTCAGGGAAGCTTACACTGAGTGTGGAAACAGATAAAGAAATCTGAAGAAAGCCTAGGGATAGGGCTTAAAAGTCAATCTGGGACTGCTGGAAGGACAGACTGTTTGTCTGTCTCAGTAGAGCCCAGTCTGCCACTAAGAACAGTGAGGGGTTATGCTACTCACAGCCTCCACAAACTCAAGTGTCCCTCAGCTTCAGAACGTGCTTTATATATGTAATAGTTGAATATATTTATGGACCTTGGCTTTTCTCTGAATAATACAGAAAAGAAACTGATTTGACTAGCAATTTAAATTTCAGGAATATGAAACCTTGCAAAAGGGATTTATTTTCAAAATACTATGCTGAGGCCTCCAGTGAGTCCATTCAGATGACAAAGGTCAAGTCACTGCATATACACTACCATACAGGTGTGATGGGAGATGCGATTCTGCAAATATGTTTCTCATACTGGTTAATGTATAAAGCACTGTTGGCAAATAGGAAAGCAAGATAGGTGGGACTAGGAGACGAGGAGGAAAGAGGAAGTAGTAAGGAGGAGTTAAGATGGAGTCTGGAGAAGGCAGAACCGCCATTCCTCCGCTCTCGGTAAGATCACGTGGAAATACATACAAATGGGTTAATACTTAAGACAGAGCTAGATGATAAGAAACAAGTACCGGGCCAACAGCATAATATCAAACACAGAGTCTCTGTGCGTTATTTGGGGCTGGCGGCAGGACAAGACCAGGCAGAAGGAGAAAAAAAAACCTTACTCCTTACATATGGCTTTCACGTGGCTAATAAGAACTTCCACTTAAAATTTAACAAAAGCTTAAGAAAGGGTTTTAGAAACAAAAGAACAGAGACAAGCAAGGTTTCTTGGTAGCAACATTTTTCTCGGTTGGACTCTGTTTTGTGTGAGACAAGCAAAAATTTCCGCGGCTCCTTTAAGGGAAGATTCCTGACTCAGCATAAGAGGCAAAAAACCGCATGGCTTTAAAAAAAGCACTGTTAACAGTGTATTGCTGTGTACTAGAGCTGGCAATGGCAGTGACCACATCTCCAAGCCGGCAGCATGCTTGCTGGATGGCAAGTGCAGACCAAGGCAATGACCACAGCTCTCAGTGCTGGCAGTAAAATAGCTGCCGCCATCTTGGCTAAACCGTGGGTGACACAGCTATGATTTTCATTTTAGCAATGTTGTTGTTTAATAAATAAAGACTCATGGCCAGACAAAAATAAAGATTTACAGTAAAGACAGATTCACATTAAAAAAAAAAAAAAAAAAAGCACTACAGGTTTACAATGTGTTCTAATATATATGTAGGCTTGGTAGAGAAAAGGAATAAAATGGTTTTAAATAGACAGAGAGGAGCTGGGTGTGGTGGCACACGCCTTTAATCCCAGCACTCAGGAGACAGAGGCAAGCAAATCTCTGTGATTTCAAAGTTAACCTGGTATGCAGAGTGAATTCCAGGAGGGATGAAAGTTACACAAAGAAACCCTGTCTCAAAAAATAAAAAAGTAAAAGTAAAAGAAACAAAATAATAAAAAAAGCCACAGATGGAGAGAATATGGATACTGTATGGCATTATATTGTCTTTATATCGTTTGACTGCTGAGGAAACAACTATTAAAGAAAATACTGCTGGATTAATTCAATTTATATATTTTAAAAATGCTTTGATTCCAAATTTTAAGTCTAAGGACAAGTTACTGGAGAAAAGATTTCTATTTTTGTTTCCACAGAAAATGAAAATCTGTAGATTCCTTCCAGACTAATGTGGTTTGATCAAGCCAGACCCCCTGAAACAGAGTACCAGGTGACCCTACATTCAAAACAGCTGGACAAAGAAGTCTTACAAACTATAGCCAGGAGTTCTGCATCTTCTTAGGATCCCCACAACAGCGCCCCTTACCAGCAGGAAGTAGTTTGGAAAGAACCATGCCCAAATTCCCAAATATTGTTTATTTTTGTTTTCATTTAAATGGACTTGGTTATAAATGGTTAATGATCACAACCAATATCTTTTTAAAGGTAAAAAGGGATTATGATATATATATGAATACTTTTGGAATGGATTTTCATTTATTGATACAATTTAAGGTCAATCTTATGATGTATATATTTCTCCTTTTGTTTAGGTATTGTGTTATATAGCTCATTTAGAAATACAATGTATAATTCAATACAGATTATAGATATACCTATGATAATCAGATATTATAGTTAAGTTAGTTAAGATTTCTAGATATACAGACATGTATTTGAGATGGATAGGCATTCTTCAAACCTTTCAAAGACCTACAGAATATGGCATTTAAAATGGTTTAGGGTTTTCTTGACAGTGGGACATAATTGTTCCTGGCAATACCACCTACGTCAGAAAGGAAGATGGACATTGAAGAAACTCATTATGGTGCTTGCCTCTAATATGGCAAGACTAGCCTTTTAGACAAGATACTGCTCTTGTCTGGACTGTTTGACTTTATGCTGTATAAACTGGACATGCAGGACCCACAGAAAAGTGACTGCTGATTCAAGATGGACATTGCTACAGAGTTCCTGCTTCATGGAAGAGTCTGCCAGAGCTTCTGCAGGTCACAGAGAAAAATGACTGACAAACTGCCAATACAAGAAGACAGTTTAAAGTTTCCTGCTTTGCTGAAGAGTCTGCAAGACACACTATGGCCTATGGGCTGAAGAAGGAAGATTACAGAACTTTGGGTGACTGAACAGGCTGTGAGTTGTCTCTGTCATTTCTAGAGTTTATATACTATCCTTCTGTGGTCTTTGAAGGAGTTGAAGACAGATAGTTATGGTTATAGTTTTCCTTAGTTAGGTTTAAAGATAAGTTACATATAGGTCTTTAGACTCACAAAGATGGAATAGATGATGGGATATTTTCTTAAATCTTGCTAAATGTTAATGGACTAAATATTGTTAACTGTGATTCTTATTTGATAGCTGTTATGTGATATATTTTGCTATGTTAAGGTTAAAACCCTTCTCTTTATTTTAGACAGAAAAGAGGAGATGATGGGAGATGTCATTCTGTATATGTTTCTCATACTGGTTAATGAATATAAAGCACTGTTGGCCAATAGGAAAGGAAGATAGGAGGGACTAGGAGACAAGGAGGAAAGAGGAAGAAGGAAGGAGTAGTCAAGGTGAAGAGTCTGGAGAAAGCAGAATGTCGGCCAGCTTCCCAGTAAGAGAAGACCACGTGGAAATACTAGAATAGCAGAAATGGGTTAATAATTAAGGCAGAGCTAGCTGATAAGAAACTAGTACCTGGCCAACAGCATCATATCAAATACAGAGTCTCTATGTGTTAATTGGGGCTGGCGCGGTGGCAGGACAAGACCAGCAGCGGCGGGAAGAAAAACTGTACCCCTTACACAGGTGTATTAAAAACAGGTGAACAGATCAAATGAACAATGAGAAATACTATGGGCCAATTTGTTTGATTATTCAATGTTCCTCTGTGCATTCCTGACCTTTATCCATTCTGCTACCTTACTTGTTCAGTTTATACATTTAGTAGTAGGTGGAATGGGTCACGTTACCAAGGTCTTTCATAGGATGCCACTACTAGAGTTTTGTTGTGAACTCTGTGAAGAACACAAGAGCATGGCAGTGCTTCTCCTAGATCTAAAGTATCTTTCAATGTAAGAGAGTAACAAATACATACATAGAAATGTGCTCACTTCATATCAGTGTCTGATGGGATGACATACACAGAATTAATCATCGTATGAAATATACCACAGAAAGCATATCAGTCTTTGGTTTCCAACACACAGTGAACCACTTCAGGCATGGCTGTGCTGTAAACAGCATACTCTTTGTGTACTAACTCTTTAGCAGTTTCTTCTTTTCCATGAGCACTCATAAATTCAATAGAAAATCACATGGCAAACTGAGGAACACCTTGAAAGATCCACCAAAGAGATCATTCTTATTAAACACACACACACACACACACACACACTCACTCACTCACTCACTATGTTGGACAGCATAGGCCACTTCTTTACACTGAATCCACTATTCTATAAGAGCACATAAAACTAAAGCTTTCCATGAACTCCCCCAAAAGAACATTAATTATTTTGAGTTGGTTAACAATCCAGGCTTAAAATAATACTAGTACACAATTCAAAATACAACAAATGATTTATAAACAATGTGTTTGGTGATAAGAACAAAGTTTAGAATATGATAGAATATACCAGTGCCTCTTTTATGATAAACAAATCTTTGGCATGATAAACAATTTCTTTGGGCAGCGTGTTTCCTAGTACTAAGTAGTACTGATTGTAGGAAAGAAGCTCAAATAGAACAGTCATTGAGGTGTTACTCAAATGTATAAACCAAATAATAATCACTGTCACATGTACGTTATCAATGTCAAGGACTAAATACCATAATAGACTATTAACTTTATATTAAAATAGATTCTAGGAGGACATGCCATGTCAAATACTTCTTACATATCCAAAAGAATGGCCAAGAGTTTAGTTGTATTTTAGATAGTCAAAACTGAGAAAACACAGTGGAAAAAAACTAAAATATAGCATAAAACTATAAGAAAATCTCAGGAAACACAACAACAACATGTAAGTACATCCTTCCATACACATACACAATGTACACACAAACACACACATAATTTGGTTTGCTTTATAAAATAGTTATTTATAGTTTATCTACACTAAAAGGGATGCTTAGAGAAGGAATTGGGAACTAATGAAAAATGATACCAAAAAGCAGGCTGGAACCTGGATAACACAGGGACAAAGAGTATCAGAAGATGATGGCACACAACATAGATAATGGACTTGTTAGTGTGTACTTGTATGTATGTGTGTTCATTCTTTTATTTCATTTATTAGGTTAATGAAGCCAAGAATGAAGTGCACACAGTGATGGCTCCATTTATCTGATATTCAAGAAGAAGCAGAAATAATCTTTAGTGACCCAAAATAAATACTAGTAACTCAGGGGTAGTGAGAAAGGAAAAATCAATTGTAAAAGATCAGAAAGATCTTTTAGGGAATAAAACTTTAGGGAATAAAAAGGTCTTGATTTGATTGTATATATGAGTACACACACAAAAAAAATTCTGTTCAGAGTATTGTGAGTTCAGAGAGACATTAAGAGAAGGCAGATGTGCAATGCCTTTAACAAGATACTAATCTAGATGAACAATTCCTTACATCAAAAGACAGGAAACCCAACAGAAAAACTGAACAAAAGCTGCATAGTGGAAAGGAATCTCACTTTCACTATTAATACTAAAGTTACTATTTTTAAAACTGAAAATCAGAAAATTAGATAAAACTTACATTAGAAAATATAATAGTGAAATTAAGTTGTGACACTGCCAGACAATGGATTCAACAATTTTGCAAAATGTTCTAAAAGTACTCAGTAAAACTGTATGTGCAGATTGCCCACAAAACATCTGATAATACTAGGTGTCAATCATAGGAGAGATAAGAGGATATAATAGAAGAAGAATACAGAATTCAATGCAGGAGCCAAAAGAATAAAATTATGTTCATGTGAAGCAAACTAATATAAAAAATGTTGAATCAGAAACCAATTAAGAATGACACCTAAATGTGAGTTTTATAAATTACAAATGTTTGAACACACACTCAAATACAAAGTAATACTATACCGTTTTCAAAGAAATACATAACTGAAAGTCTCATCTCTGAGTACTGGTGAAGAGAAATGTTAACAGAAATGAGGAATTAATTTGAAAAAACTGCAGAAAGATTAATGGGGGAGAAGTGTTGCAAACAAAAATATGATTAGCTCAGTATGTAAAATATAAAAGTATGCAAATTCCTGTTTAGCACACTGATAAACTTGTCAATATCCTATCCATGAGACAGCATTCATTGGAACCAAAGCTAGAACAGACGAATCTCAGCACATGCTTCAGATTGCCATCTCCTGAATATCAAATTGGACACAGTACTCTGTGTAGAACTTCAAAGTCTCATTGCATCATTACTTTTCCCTCTCCAAAGAGAATTTATTTTTCATGCTAAGTGTCATACTGTCAAGATCCATCTTGTTTTAAATAGAAAAGTGTGTCAAGAATCATGGTTCAGTTCAGTTGAATATAATGAAGAGATAATCTCTTATTTCATAACCGTCAGTCATTGATCATGATGGAGTTACATCATTGCTGGCTCAGAACAATATACTTATAAAAGTCATGGAGATTTAATTTCTACTTCAGTTTGCACCCACTTTGACAAAGCTAACTGATGAATTTCTTCCCATGTTCAGTTTTTTTTTTTCAAGAAAATACTGTTCGTAATGACTGTTTTTAGAGAATATCATCATAAAACTCTTTGACACAAAAGATAATACATTAATAGCTCTACAATGGAACTAGCAAAGATAACATTGAGTCAGATAACCCAGAAAGAAAAACATCACTGGTTGTCTCTCATTAGAGGCTAGTAGCTCCAAATCTTCAGATGTATACACTGTATATTCTGCAATAACCAAGGAGACCAGGAAAGTAACAAGAGATCATTGATAGGGGAATGGAGGCACAACAGACAGGAGAATAACATGATATAAGAGATCTCATGGGGAACATTGGATAAATGGGGGTAGGGATTCTAATAAGGAGGGGGAGAGGGGTAAAGAGGAAAAGAGGTAAAATAACCATAGGATGTCTTAAGGAATCAAATTATTAACTATTTATCTAAAGTTACCTATAATACATGTAAGTCAGCTATGGTCTGAAAGAAAATGACCCCCATAGGCCCATATGGAGTGGCACTATTAGGAGTTATGGCCTTGTTGGAGTAGGTGAGACTTTGTTAGTGTGTCACCGGGGCTGAGTTTTGAGGTTTCAGAAGCTCAAGACAGTCCTGATGGCTCACTTGGTCTGCCTCCTCCCTGCCAATTCCAGATTTAGAACTCTCAGCTACCACTCCAGCACCACATCTAACTGTATACCACTATGCTTTCTACCCTGACAATAATGGACCAAACTTCTGAACCTGTGAGCAAACCCCAATTAAATATTTTCTATTGTAAGAGTTGCTATGGTCATGGTGTCTCTTCATAGCAATAGAAACTCCAACTAAGATCGTCAGCATATAAACAAACATACATAGTTTAAGTGAAATTTTCCCATTTGGGCTGACAATGATCTCTCTAGAGCCAAAGAAATTCCTTAACAAAACTCCAACACTGGGCATGAGAAACCTTGTTTTTAATTGTTGCTCAAAGTTTTCCAAGAGATTCTCAAAACATTGCAGCAGGCTATTGCTATTCCCCTTAGTAGTCCCCCCCCCCCCAGAGGGGAAAGGAAGGAAGTACCTATTGCTGAAAGCATCACACATTTTAAATACAGAGCCAAGGGTCCCTGAGCCAGAACTGACCAGAAAGTTTCATCCTAGAGGGCTGCATTTCATGGTAACAGAAGGTGCCATCATAGTCCTACACAACTATGATTCTTATGAACCACAACAACAATGATCAGCATGACACAATAACTGTGAGGGTGCAGTAATGGAATATAACCTGCTATTAACTTGCTAAATGGCCATGCTGTCAAATTGTCTTCTATTTACACTTATAACCATACTCTCTGCTATCAACCTTGGTCAGAGAAGTTCTTTGCAGTAGGCAACAGTCAATGGAGGACTGGATAATTGATCTAATTGGTGAGAATGAGAAACTGGGTGTTCAAACTTAAACAGGATATCTATCTATATTAAACTTGTCCCCCACCATGCCTTGGGAAGCAAACACCATAGAAGAGAGGGTAGAAAGAATATAGGAGCTAGCAGATGGGAAAAAGTTCTATAAAACATGGCAGGGCTATCACACTCATTAACTCATATAGCAGATGGGATGTCCTGTGTCCATTTGTTTTGTTCGGGTTTTCATTATAAAAATAGGTAATATGTGTGAAACATAGTTTAGAAAAATGGAAATATAAATTATTCTAACATAAAAAGAGTTTCAGTGATAATAAAATAAATCGTGAATACACTCAGCATGTCCTATATTTTCCAAACAGATTTGATAATGCACTGTAGTGATGAGAATAACATTAATAGGCACTATTCTTCACTGTTAAAATCAAAACAAAGGACAATTTGGAAACTCCACCAATATGACAGATACATAATAGCTTTTACACAAATGCAAAATCGTATATGGGAATATAGATTTATAATTTTGTTTAAAATTTAGTAAATTTAGTATTTCATAGTCTGTTAAGAGCATATGATGATAACTGATTTTCAAGACATCAAAAAAAAGTTACAATAGATATGACATTCAGTTCTACATTTTAGTGTCTCTGAATTTTCAGCCAGGTTGGTTTAGTACCACAAACAACTATCAGAGATTCTCTATCAGACCCTTGTGCCCATGCATCAAAGCATAATGTATTCCATTAATCCTAGGCAGTGTCAAAGTATAGACTATATTGTGATTAATGCATGACTTCATGCTCTATTGTTATTCTCAGCTTCTTCCAATGCAAAGTTCCGATGCATACATTATCCAAACCTAAACCACTGGCAACTTTCCTCTTATTCATCTTCTAGTTAAACCCAGTATATCAGAAGAAATGAAAATGTACTCAAATCCCTTTCTGTAGTTTATCACAAGACCCAAAAATTCTAAGCAGAAGTAGCCCAACTCCAGAATTTCCTCTTGATTGATTTTGCTTTTGCTGAGATTCTTCTGCAGTACAAAGTCTGCACCAAATAAAAACAACCAACAAAGAACCATCTCAAGATCAATGCCCCTGTCCTTGGACCCTCTTTTGATTTGGTACTTTGAGCATTGAATGTTGCTTTCAGCACACTGACACATTATAATTTTTATGTCCTGAGATCCTTGTTTTCATTTTAGCTCCTTTGGTTTTTTAAACAGGGTCCTTATTATGGTCTGCATCTGGCTTCCCTCAAAGACTTTTCCAAAAGCCCTGGAGTAGAGCAGCCTATTTTTGTGCTCTCTTGAGGAGTCTTGTTCCCCAGTTCTCCCTCTCTGTAGTTTGTTCCAGGCTGTTGGCTGCCTGATGTTTTGATGCCTCTGTCCATTAACTAACTCTAGCCTTTCAACAACTGAGCTTCAGTGTCTTTCTTGTTTACTGCCTCCCTCCCTTCTGCTTCTGGCTTACTGCTTCAGTCTGACTGTCAATAAAATCCCTGGCAACTTCCTGGGTCAGCCTCTGCCCCTTCTGCAGACTGTTAGCACCAATTTGGCTTTCCAAAAACAGCTTGTAAGTAGCTCCAAGTGAAGATTTTTTATCTTTTGTTTCCTAGTCTGTGCTCATTTTCATGGCTATTAAAAGGCAGCAAGACTGACACTTATAGATGAGTGACTATCTACACAGTGACACATAAAGGCTCAAGAAAGAGATTCTGTCCCTGAAGTCTGATATCTCTCAGGATAGACTCATTCTCAGCTTTTACAACGTGTGACTTTTCTTAGGGATTCCCTGACCAAATGGATATATTCTTGTCTGTTTATCTTTAGGTTTCCTCCACATGCATAGTGTGAGGCTATCTCACATGGTATTGCATACTGTAATTCAGTTTAGCATTCTGTGCCCTCATACGATCAAAAGACAGTGATGCTTAAATCTTAATTGTTTAAATCTTAATGTTTGAAACAAGATTGCCACAGCAACAAGACCCAATACTTGGTTTGTGAATTAACATATATATATACACACACACACACACACACACACACACACACACACACACACACACATATATATATATATATATATCGCAATTTAAAAAGCATATATCATTAAGCTGTCAACTAAGGGACTGTGAAACAGAAAACCCTTAAAACAATGGTTTATACTCAACACAATGATTTTAAAGGAAAAAGCATTCTAGGTTTTAGTCTAGACGTTAAAGAATGACAGTGTGCAAATTTGAACAAACTACAAAGAACCAGGATTTTCTTAGAAATCTCATCACATTTCAGATGTCTCACAAGACAGAAAAGATAGGTTATCTCTCACAGTAACAGAGGAAGAGAAAATGAGTTTGAGGGTTTTTTTTGATGCACACAGCACTAATGGCTAACTGTGACTAGAAGAATTGATATGAATGAAGCAGACTACATGAAGCCAACTGATGGCTGATTAGGCGACCAGCAGTAGGAGTGAGCACAAGCATGCCCTTCAATCTACCAGCTTCAATTCTGATCAAAAGTGTGGGTTTCATGGGGATCCTAATATAACACTTCTCTAATTTTTATTAAATTTTTTTTCTTGAACTTCACAAAAACTGTTTCTCTTGAATACTTTCTATATTATCCCTGGCACAGAAATTCAATTGGTGACATAGCACTTGCCTTTCAAGTTACAACCTGAGTTCTAATTAAAGATATTACTGCTGTAATAAAACACCATGAGCAAAAGCAAGTTGGGGAGGGAAGAATTGATTTCGCTTTCACTTCCACACCACTGCTCATCATTAAAGGAAGTCAGGACAGGAACAGGGCAAGAACCTGGAGATATGAGCTGTTACAGAAGCCAGGAAGAGTGCCTGCTTACTGGCTTGCTCCTTGTGGCTTGCTCAGCATGACCACCTGCCCAGGGTTTCCCAATCAACAATGGACCAGACCCTCCCATCAAGTACTAATTAAGAAAATATCTACAAGCCTGCCTACAGCCAGTCTTGTGGAGAACGTTCCTTTCTGTCCAAACACTGTAGCTTGTGTGACTTTTACATAAAAATAGCCAGTACACTCAGTAACCTGAATTTACAAAATGAAATAAAATGTACTAAGTGGCCACTGAAGAGGTATTAAGCCTGGGCAGGTGTTGTGTGCTGCTGGGACTTCAGTCTGGAAAAGAGTGTCAAAGAAGGTGAAGGTGAAGATGAAAAGAACTCACCAAATGAAGTTATTATGTAGAAGGGCATTTGTATATGAAGGCACAAGGAAGGTGAGAAGGGAAACATTCTGGTATTTGTAAATGTTTCAGTGAAAGACAGCACAAAATTCGAGAACGTAGACAATGATAATGAAATAAGCTAGGTGAGGGGTAAAAGCAGAGACAGGGAATTCAATGGACTATGCTCTAATTGTCTAACATAAAGGTATAAACTAACATAGTAACAGAGGATTTGGAAAATGCAAAGACTGATCTCATAGATATTAAACAAGTTCAAAATTAAGCTTATCTACCAGGTGCTCTTGAGCAGGGAACAAGGGGGCCTGCAAGGGTGTGGGCAAAAATGAAGACAAAAATATAGCATAGTTCCTATTTTTTTTCATTGATTCATTGATTCAACATGGTGCATTTTGGGTAATGTGATACCTTACCCTAATGCAGCATAGCATGTACAATAGCTTTTACACTTTATTTATTCAGGTCCTGAAACAGTTCAAACACAAAAACAATCAACCTGCCAAAGTGAAGCCAATGACCTACATACACCACTTTTTCTTTAATAATGATCTCATGTGCACATATGCGTAATCTACATCTTGCCTATTGTAACTAGCTTCACAATAAATTTGAATATGCAGGAATCTTTTTGTTGTGCAAATTTTAGTCCTGTGGATATACGCCCCTAACTGAGGTAACTGGATCATAGTGGTAGATCTTAGTATGGGCAATGATCTTTTTTTAAAAGACGAACACCTAGGTACAAGAAACAAAAGCAAACAGACAAATGCAATTATAATGAACTACAAAGACTTTCCAGAGTGCAGAAAATAACCAGAACTGTGCTTTTGTACTGTCATCGAAGAGCCTCTTCCTAGTGAAAATCTAAAAGACAAAGGGAAAAATATGCAACACTAGAATCTGTTAAACAAAGAAAGGCTTGTTCACATTGAGTCTCCATGGTGAGCTACTTAGTAACCTTCAAAACTATTATTATTGAAACAATGAAGTCATCATTTTGGCAACTACACCAATCAAAGAGTAAAATCTGCTGATAAAAAAAATCAGGAAAATAAACCTTAAGAAACATAACAGGATCTTCATGAAGACAATGCAAATATGTGGTCACATAAATAAAATGTTAACATACATAAAAACTGTATATACATTCCAGTCCAGAGATAATTAAAAGAAATGCTGAGTAAGAAAGAAACAAGCAGAACTTTAAAATATGTACATTCTGTATCTTGTCTTTCTATTATCTATAAAAAATGCTTCTCCCCTTAATGCTGTCCCTGGTTTGAGACAGCTTTATTGAAGAATAAGTTCCCAGGGTAATTCCAGTTTTCCTATAAAAGCAAGCATCTCAGAGGATCTCCTTAGTCTTTCCAAACTCCTGATTTCATCTGTTTTTGTCTATTATGGGATGTCTAGTCCTTAAGGGCAATAATATCAATAGATGTAGTTAAAAATATGTGCAAACAAATCAATGATACAGTATTGAGGTTATATATATGCCCATAACCTGTCAGGAAGAGTAGAATAGATCAGGACTCCCACACCCAGGAATTCTCTAATTCTACCTACTTTAGAGAAGTGTTGTGGAAAGAAATGTTAACTCCACCTAAGTCTGACTTAGAGTGAGTTTGAATTATTGAGTGCATATTAAGAAAGTCCAGGGAGATGTGTTTTGCATTTTACTTGAAAGGACATAAAGCCTAACAGTCACTGGTCTGCCCAAAGATCATTGTTTTCTACAGTAAATGTGAAAATAAAGATTCAAATGTAGTTATTCAACAAACAGGGACTAATGTAAGTACTGTACCTGGCTGATAGCTTCAAAATTAGGAGACAGGAATCTGCAAAAGAAAACAAAAACAATTACAACTTAATACAGTAACCCTGCAATCACTGCTTGATGACACAAAACCTCTAGGAAATTAGTTAAGTAATCAATAGCATAGGAGAAAGTAACTACTACTGTCAAATTTACAGTTATATGTTTTAAAATACCATATGCAATTTAACCTCATAAGGACTATTTAAATAATTTTAAATAAATGAGTACTCTGCTGGTCTTGACTAGGAATATTTGGTACAGCATTCTCTGGGTGGCAGGGGAAGCTAAGATCCCTGGACATGATACAGAAAAGTATTTACATTTCAAGTTCAGTGGCTGTAGGAAAACAGCAGACTTCTAAGAAGGAAGTCTCAAGATTTGTGTCTTCTTTCACATGATGGACGATTATTTTTTTAAGAAAAACAAACATAATAATTGAGTCCTCTTATTTAATTATTAAAGTGTCGATGAATTTACCAAGAAGGAATTATTCACAGCAGTTTACTAGAAGATGATTACTACCAAAAAATTACATATACCTCTGTAGTAATTAATATCCATATGCATAACTATATAATTGCACAATTAATAAATGGCATATTAATATGAAATAAAGAACTTTAGCAATCAGATATCCTAATATTCTACTTCCAAACTGATTCTAGATAGGAGCAGGAATAAGCACCAGAGAAACATCACTGCCTGTTTGCGGAAGGTTACCCATTATATATATGCTGGTCATCCTAGCCTGCAAAAACAGGCCCATCACTATCTAACAGCAAAATGATATCTAAAAAGCCATGTAAATTTCACATAAACATATGATTATATAGTCACACCAGGGGGCGCTCTTAACACTAAAATGATCGACGAGGTATTCTGAAACACTCTCAGCTGGCCAAAAGTAAGATTTCTTTTTCTAAGTATGTACTACTTACAATAAATGCTTATCTTTTGCTGACTCTACACACATTTTCTTCTGCATCTTACTGTTTGTGTGGTTAACACTATGAAGTTAGTCTACCAAGGAAAACATTTTCTTCTGATAGGAAATGTTTTATTTTCAAAACATTTTGTCAACTTAACTCACAACTCACATCACCCTCTTACTCTTTCTGTAGTTGGACTGATTCCCATTAACATAAAAAGTGTTGCTGAGCACATACACTTAAAATATGGCACCAATGTGAGTTTTATTTCTTACTGAACTCCCTATCAGAGAGTTTAATTCTTTTCAACCACTGATAAGAAAAAAAAAAAAAAAAAAAAAGATGATTTGATGATTAAGTGTGAATAACTGTGTGCTACTGCCAAGAAATCACTGTATACCTGTGCTTTGTCCTCAACCCATTTTTTACTTTTTATTCTAAAGATAGTGCTGTGCAAACAGCTCCAGCAGACTTGCATTTACACAGTAGCGCAGACAGGTCCTGAATTTGTGATCTTCTTACTCAAGTCATGCCAAGTAGGGGTTACAGCCACTGCAAGACCTGGTAGAAGCATGATTCTAAAGTCATTCCAGATGGAAAACTGTAATGGCATTCCAATCTTGGCCATTCTAACCCACTCCCCTCATTTTCTCATTACCTGAAGAGTCACTCAAGTGCAGATGCTCTTCTCCAACAGATCTGATGACTCAGCTTCCTAAGAGCATAGAAGAACCAATGTGAGTTTTCAGAGAAACAGAAAATGAGGAACAGTGAGTAGGATGTGTTACCACAAAACCATCACATACTACTCCATTGGAATCAAATGCTTGCATACATAGGACACCTAATTAAATAAATTTCATGAAAGGACTCAAATTTGAAATGAAAGCAAAGTATGGGAAAAGGTGAAATCATACCTGTCTGCAGCTTTTCTCAACCTCAGTTGAGTACACTATTTTAATTATAAGCAACCTCCATGAGTGACATCCACCTGTAATCAGGTAGACATTGCCAAGTAGATTCTAGTGAAGATCCACTTGCTATAGTGATGTGAATTTAGGAAACAGGATGAAACTTTTTTACAGTTTGTGCCCCCAAACCAAGTCAATAACACCTCAAAATAAAATTACATGAAGAAAATGTGTACATCTATTTAACATTAAGACTGAAGTATATATGGATTATAGGAAGTCTTATCCCACAAGGCAGACTCACACATGGTTTTGGAGCATGTGTAGCACCAAAAAGAAAGAATAAAAGAACACATGGGACAAATGGGAGACAGAGATAAAAACTCTGTAGGAAAGATATGCTGGCTGAAGAATCAAGAAACTGCCATTACCTACTTTATGTCCGTCTCAGTTTTACAATAAAAGTTCTGAGAGATTCAGCAAAGTGCATGCAACCTTGTTTGAATAAAAGCAACTCCTAACAGGATATAATCTGACAGAGAAAAGCTGTGAGTTCCCTTGAAAAGCAAAGTCCAAGCAGTGATACTGGGGTTCTCTGTGACCAATCTTAGAAGCAGGTCTGAAATTAGTTTAAGGAAAAAAGGAAAGCAGTCAGTCCCCATTAGGACTGGAATAGAGAGGCAAGGCAAGGGTTAACTAGTAACTGGGTTACATTTCAGTTGATGACAGGGACACTAGTCAAGATGTAACAAATATGAAGTAGTTTGAATAAATTATACTTCTTCAAGAACTTAAGATTCTAAAATTTAAGCAAAGGGCTTAAAAACCAAAGATGAGAGTGAGTATCTCACTTACCTGCTCACTAATTTAATAATATTAAAGGAATACCTATGTATATTCCAGGTACACACTTAAGGACTTAGAATAGAAGAAACAACAAAACATAGATCCCTGAATTCACATTCTTGCAGGGAACAGGGATCCTAAACAAGAGCCCCCACAATATCAGAGTTGTAA
Organism: Phodopus roborovskii; assembly: GCF_943737965.1. Lineage (NCBI taxonomy): Eukaryota > Metazoa > Chordata > Mammalia > Rodentia > Cricetidae > Phodopus > Phodopus roborovskii. The sequence continues at coordinate 30,361,924 of NW_026126525.1, read as the reverse complement.
GATGGTTAAGTGTCATGATAAAAGAGAGGAGAGCAAAGCATTTTGAGGGTAATTTGAAATAAACAATAGGGAAAGTAGAGTAAGAACACTTTTATATCTCCTTTACCACACAGAGAAAGAAGCGTCAACGAACAGGACATGGCCAGTAAAGGATCCTGAAAGTGGAAGTGCGCTTCATCTATTAAAGGATAGAAGTAAACCAGTGTTTGGAATGGAATACAAAATTTTCAAGAAGATAAAAGAATAGAATATGTAGTTTTTGCAGAGAATAAAACAGGAAGAATTTTGATGAAAAAGAAAGATTGAAAATAGATAGGACAAAACTTTATGATAAGTAAATCTGACATTTAAGATAATACAGAATATGGAATGATATACGTGTCTTTAATTTAAGCAGCTAAAAGGACAGCTGACAATTAGTGGCCCTGAAAAATCAGGTGATCAGAGAAACTGATTCAGGAAATACAAGCTGACTATAGGCCTATTTTTAAGCCCATGAGATACAGGAATGAGTGGCAAGAAAGAAGGTATGGCATACAGCTATCCCAGCCTGTGTCCACACCCCTCATGATTCCCATCTCCTGGAGGACAAACCATCCAACTTGTTTATAAACCACAAATTCAGAAAAATGACAACATTTCTCCATAATTATATTATTTCATTAACACTACAGCTTTAGTCTTGCATGGGTTTTTCTCTCAAGCCAAATTCTGCACAGCAAATACACATCAAGGAACCTGCATGGACAACAGCTAAAGACAGCCTCTAGCTGCCACTTTGCAAACCACTAGATTCCGCTGAGTCAAAGAGCAAGCCCTTCCTTCCCATAGCCTTAAGGAAGTAAACTCTTCCAGCAATCTGAGCAAGTGTGGAAATAAATCTCAAGTTATTCAGATGCCAACCCAGGTGCAGATGACAGCCTGAGTGTTGTCATAAAAGAGGATTCAGCTGAGTTACAACTAGACTTCTGCTCCACAGAAAGTGAGATCATAAAACGGGTGTTATTTTAAAACACCAAGTTTATGGTCATTTGTTATGCACCAGTAGAAAGTAACGTAAACCCTGGGCGACTGTAAAATTTAGAGGCCAGAGAGATATGTAAGGCAAAGAAAATGATGAAGAAAGAGAGAGTTAGAGAGAAATTGTTTTCACAAAACAGATTGGTAACTTTCTCCAGGAGGCAGATAAAAAAAAAAAGATAAGCTGGGTAATGAGCAATTAAAGATTCTATGAGAAACCAGGTCCACCCACTTACTTCTGGCCTTAGAGTCCTTCTCTGTCCCATCTTTCTAGGACAAACAGTGAGACCTGATGCTATATAGGGAATAGTGGAAGCCACAAAGTATTTGCATTCTGTGTGCTAATAAACCTAGTTCCCCTACTGAATACTTTTGCTGCTGATTCCCTTGCAATAATGATTTATCCTGCAAAAGTTTGGGGAAGTATTGGGGCTTTGTAGTAATCCAGTTAGCTGTTAGCTGCTAAAGTAAATGGCATTCAGTCTTATTAAAAGCCTTGGAAGACCCAATTAGTGCCGAAGCTGTGACACTTCACTGTTGATACTGCTTTGAAGGTTGATATTTGAAAACTGGCTAACAACACCAATCACAATTGGCTCATTTTAATTACTAAGTAGCTAACATAAACTATTTTTAAACTTTCCATTGTTGTGCTACATGCTTAGATTGCCTTTTAATTTATTTTTCAAAAAAATCAATAGAAGTCAATGCAATAAACATGTATTATGTTCAAGGTCCTGAGCTAACTAGGTCCTGTTCAGTCAAAATCCTCACTGCTGCTTTCTCTAACATCCAGACTCTGTGTTCAAACTTAAACTATTTATAAAGTGCGGTCACATAAAGACTACAGAGCCCTAAAGTGATTAGTATTCAGCCTTTATCTAGATTTATCTATAGTGAGCATCCCATTTTCCTAGAATGCTTTGAAAGCAATTTCTCCTCCATTCATTCAATGAAGATTTATTGAGGACTTCCACAGTTACATAAAGGCACAAGATAGATAAAAAGCAGAGAAATATTTAAGGTTGCTATTTTAAAAGTGCATCTCAAATGTAACCACCTTCTTCTTCTTCCATATATATATATATATTTATAAGGAGTATTTATATTTAATATGCATATCTTTGAAAGCATTTTTCATGTGGTAGTAATACAAATATGTCTTTCGCAACATCCTCTATTGTTTCAGTCCTAGAGTCAATCAGTTCATCTGGTTTTATTTCACTCTCTCTTCATTACCTTAATTTTAATAGTATTTTTAAAACTTTCTAATTTGAAACATCCTGATGCAGCGGGAAAACTGCAAAAATGTTTTTATCTTTAATTCATTTCCCTTAATGTTAACACAGTAACACAATATTATTGACTAAAATAGTCCTGATTTGGTATTTATCCATTTCTTTGTAAATGGCTTTCTCCCATACCAAGGTCCTTTCCAGGTCCCCATGTTAAATTTAACTGTCAATTCTCATTAGCATCCTCTGATTTTAGTAATCTGGAAGACTTCACATTCTATTCATGGCCTAGAAACATTTTTTGTCTGTTTGAGACATAGCTGGCCTCAAGTCCATCATCTCTACTTCTTCACTTCCTAAATTCTAGAGTTCTAGGAATGTCTAGCCTATCTTGCTAGAAATCCTATTTTGGAAAGGTACTGACTAGTTACTCTGTAGGACATATATATTAACTTTCAGCAGAACTATTTTGAATTAAAATAAGCTAACACATATTTCATAGGAATATCACAAAACCAGTGTTGTAAACTCAGGAAGTCAAATCAAGAGGGTTAATGACTTTGCTTGTCTGATTAAGCTGGCATCAGAATTTTCCAAATATTATTGTATTTAGTAGGCATATTGGAAAGATACTTTAGTCCATGCACCACGCATATTTTGTTCTTTCTTAATCTTTTTCCCATTAGCTGTAACACACTTATAAGATTGTCCACCATACAAATACAGTGGTATTCCACGTAACTCTTCAATTTTCTACATTTATTAAATTAACCATCTTTTCTCATGTATCTGTTCACTTTTTGAATAATTCATTGATATCAATAATGATTCAAACTTTATTTTATTCTTAATGCTATCATCAAATACTCTTGTTTACTCTGTTGCTTAATTAGTTCCAACTGAGGCCATTAACAGCTTTTTCAGATTGACTCCTATACTACTCTAATAAATATTTACTTATCCTTCCATTACTGCAGTTTTTCATTTCTGACATTACAAAATACTAAAAACAATAGTCCACAGTTTTCTTATACTGCCCTTGAAATTGACCATTTATCTGAAGAATTTTTTTTTAATTTTATTTTGATTGGGTAATACTTCTGGGAGACTACAATCTATGTACTGGCTATAATCATTGCTAGTGACTCCAAAACGCTCAAGACATAGCTACAACATACATGCAAAAGTATACACATATGCACACACATTTCATTCTCATAATTTAGTATTGAATTTAGGTATTTATCTGTAGCCATTCCATCAATTCTTAAGGTACTTTTGCCGTTATTCAGTATATTGCAGAGCAATGCCATGACATAATAGCAAAGCACTGAAAACTCTTGAGCCACCAAATCTAGTCTTCTAATATCTGTGTACTGGCAAACTTTTAAGTATTTCTTTGCTTTTAGTTAATGATTTTACTGTCTAATCCGCCTTCAAATATTATGTTGAAATTGATTTAGTGTTACTACATACAAAGGGCTAATATGTGCTTTCTAGAGAAAAGACATAAGTTTTATTCAGGAATTAGCTATACTACTGGCAATAAATTCTGTATTTTAAAAGTGTGTTTGTATTTTAAAAGAAACACTCATATAAAATTATATAAAGTCACTGACAATTGACTAAAAATAGCTCACACACACAAAAAACAAAATTAACTGTGTTTACACTCAGTAATAATTTAGTTTTTGCTAGCTCGGTGACCAATCTGCATATGTTTTAAAAGCAATAAATACTCACGGATACAGCTAATTCTAGTCGAAATAATATTGTAAGATCTTTTTTACATTGTTCTTAGTTTATATTTCTTTCAAAATCTGAGAATCTCATCTCTAATTATTTAAAAGTGATTTGTTCAATGCATTAAAAACCTAGAAAGTATGGGTATGTAAGAGGTACACTTGCTAGCAAATTCTTGTTAGAAGTTTCAAATTAAGATTACGGCAGAAATTCTGTTTTTCTTTACAACTGAATTGTGCAACATTTTCATTAAAGATTCTTCCATTGATAGACATTGAGGCTGGCTCCATTTCCTCACTATGATGATTACCACCACAATAAACATGGCTGTGCAGTTACCTTTGCTGCATGGTACAATGTCCTTTGGGTATATGTCAAGGAGTAGTACTGTTGACTCAACCAGAAGTTCTTTTTTAGCTTTCTGAGGACTCTCCACACTCATTTCCAGGTTCTGCATCAGTTTAGACTCCCCCCAAAGATAGATAAACATTCCCCCTGCTTGCAGCATTTGTCCTGTTTTATTTATAATAGCTATTGTGATCAGACACAATATCAAAAGAAGTTTATCTTTATTTCTCTGATGGCTAAAGATGTTGAACACCATCTATTAGCAATCTGTGTTTCTTCTTTTGAAAAAAAGTCTAGTTGCACAGACCATGTTTTGTTTTTTAATATGTAGCTTGGTTAGCTCCTTCTATACTCTATATACTATGATCAAATGATCAGCTAGGAAAGGTTTTGTTCCATTTTATATCTTAACTCAATTAACCGTTACCTTAACAGTACAAAATCTATTTAATTTTATCCAGTCCATTTGTCAATTGCTGGCCATATTTCCTGAGCACCTAGAATCCTTTTCATGAAGTCACTACCTATGCCTGTATCTTGGAGTGTATGCCTTGATTAGAGGGGGATACACAACCAGTTGAAAGTGAAAGGTGGGTATACTGAAGGTTAAGAACTTGCTTTAATGACATTACCATGATGTTTTTATAAATATAGCATTGTAGTATATCTTAAAATCAGGATGGTGCTACCTCCATTAGTTCTCTTATTTATCATAACTGTTTTTTTCATGCTGTTTATTGTGTGCATATTTTTAATGAAATTTAAGATTATTTTTTAATTTCCTTGAAGAGCTGAATAGGATTATGATGGGGAGAATACTGAATATGTAGATTGTAAGTGGCAAAATGGATATTCACAATAGTAATTCTTTCAGTTGTTGAGCATGGAAGATCATCCATATTCTGCCCATGCCCTGGCAACGCTCAAAACCCTGCTCACATCTGGCCCATGGTCGTATATAAGCCTCCCCTGAGGAAATAAAATTTATCAGCTTGAAAAAAAATGCTTTGACTTCAAAATTTAAGTCTAAGGACAAGTTACTGGGGAACAGGATTTCTAATTTTGTTTCCACAGAAAATGAAAAGCTGAGGATTCCTTCTAGACTAATGTGTTTATATCAAGCAAGACCCCCTGAAACAGAATCCCAGGTGATCCAACATTCAAAACAGTTGGGACAAGGCAACCTTACAGATTACAGCCAGGATTTTTACATCTCCTTCAGATCCCCCATGACAAGGCCTCATACCAGCAGGAAGCAGTTTGGAAAGAACGACACTCAAATTCCCAAATGTTTTTTAAAATGTTTGTTGTCATTTCAATGGGCTTCGTTATAAGTGGTTAATGATCACAACCAATTCTTTTAAACGTAAAAAGGGGATTATGGTATAGGGAGGAATACTTTGTTTTAAAATGGATTTTCATTTATTGATACAATTTAAGGTCAATTTTGTGATGTGTATATTTCTCCTCTTGTTTAGGTACTGTGTTTATATAACTCACTTAAAAATGTAATGTATAATTTAGTACACATTATAGATAATTACCTATGATAGTCAATACTTAGAGTTAAGTTAGTTAGGTTTTCAAGATACACGGAGATGTATTTGAGATGGATAGACATTCTTCAAACCTTTCAAAGACCTACAGAATATGGCACTTAAAATCATTTATGGTTTTTCTTAACAGTGAGGCACAATTGCTGCTGGCAACACCACCTGCATCAGAAAGGAAGATGGACCTTGAAGAAACATGTTATGGAATTTGCTTTCAACATGGCAAGACTAGCCATTTGGGCAAGATACTGCTCTTGTCTGGACTGTTTGACTTTATGCTGTATAAACTGGACATGCAAAAAGTGACTGCTGATTCAAGATGGACATTGCTACAAGAGATCCTGATTCGTGGAAGAGTCTGTGAGACAGTATGCAGGACACAGAGAAAAGTGACTGACAAACTGCCAATACATATGGACAGTTTAAAGTTTCCTGCTTTTCTGAGGAGTCTGCTAGATACACTATGGCCTATGGGCTGAAGATGGAACATTACAGAAGAACCTCAGGTGACTGACCAGGCGGCGAGTTGTCTTGGTCATTTCTAGAGTTTATAGATTATCCTTCTATGGTCTTTGAAGGAGTTGAAGACACGTAGTTATAGTTATAGTTTTCTTTAGTTAGGATTAAAAATAAGTTACATATAGGACTTCAGACTCACAAAGATAGGATAGATGATGAAATATTTTCTTTACATCTTGCTAAATGTTAATGGACTAAATATTGTTAACTGTTTTGTTATACATTTTGCTATGGTAAGGTTAAAACCCTTATTTTTATTTTTGACAGAAAAGAGAAGATGATGGGAGATGTCATTCTGTAAAAGCATTTGGCCAATAAAAAAAAAAAAAGAGAGAGAGAGAGGTAATTTTTCCATTTGCTCTCATCTTTTCATGATTACCACTAATGAGTGATTTAATTTTTGAAGGCTATAGCATTCCATACAGTTGATATCTATTACTGTATATTATTTTTGTCCTTATAAAAGCATTTTAATATCTATAATTTAATTTCATTCTCATATATATTGTACTATAATTGTATTAACCACTCTTCATTCCCTCACAATAAAGCTAAATGGAAATTAAAAAAATAAACAAGAGATAAATAATTTTTATAATACACTGGCAAGAAACTGTACATTTAATGAAATGCAATAATATATATTTTTACAATACTGTACTTTTTTGAGACATATTGTACTTTTTTTTTTTTTTTTGAGACAAGGTTTCTCTGTGTATCAGCCTCAGCTATCCTGGAGCTATCTCTGTAGACCAGTCTGGCCTTAAACTCACAGAGATCTGCCTGTCTTTGTCTCCCAAGTGCTAGGATTAAAGCTGTGTACCCACCACTGCCCGGCTCAGAATATTGTACTTTCATTTCAAAGGTCTATTTATAACAAAAGAGCAATGGAGTGAAATGAAAATCATTCTTAAATTAATTTACTTTTGTGTCATTTTCATGTAGGTAGGTATTTAGGTAGTTAAATACATAAAACCAGAGAAATTTATAATTAGCTCTTTATAAAGAGATAAAATAATCTATTGTAGAACCTGTAAGCAAACATTTACATTAAAACAGTTAAACTAAAAATAGAATATTTGAGATCTGGTCTTTCTGCTTTTACAATTATGTGGGCATTAGGACCCAGGAGCAGGGTGGGATGATATGCCCAGGATTTGCCTTCAAATCCCTTGTCTAATACCACCTGCATCTGCCTTGCTTGACTTCACACACCTCAGCTGAGTTCTGAAAGCCTACGACATTAATCTTCAGTGCTGAGGATTACACTACACTGACTTATATATTTGTTAGAGCATTTCTAAGTTCTTTTTCCCAACTGTAAACCAAGTCCCTCCTAGTCTGTGTCCTTTCACTGTTCCTTGTTTTAAGGACAGTTTTTGCAGACAGAACTATATTATGCATTTGAATAGAAAATGGCACAAGAAAAACTGCACTTATTACTTTATCATCCTTTTCACTGAACAGATGAAATGAGTAGTTGTGAGCTAAAAATTACTCTTGGAATAAAAAATATATAGTTTATATGTCTTAAATTCATCAAGAACAATTTTATATCCATCCAAAGTTATCAAGAACTAAAGTTTTTTTCTTTGTTCTGAGATGCACACATTGGTAAGATCTGTTTTTACCAAAAAAAAAAAAAAATCACATCTATACTGAAGTTCAGAATTTCAGTTAGGCTTAATAGTCAACAGGAATAGAAATAGTTGCAACAATAGAAATATACTACAATAGAAATGTCTAATAAAGGAATAATCATTTCAGTTTAAAAGTTTAACCTTCATGAATTACAGGTACAAAAGCAAAACCACTGTCCACCTTGTACAGCTATTGCAAATGGATATGACACATGCATTATTAGACAACAGACAACATATCAGATGATGGAAAGTCAGAGTCTCTAGTGATTTAAGGTCACAAAACTAGAGCCTGATAGCAAGATTTAAAAATCTCACCTACATCAAGGGTTCCATATTTCCTGACAACTTTCTTCATTTTCCCGTTACTAAAATGTCACTATCAAAATTGAAAAATAGTAACTATAGTTACCACATATGATTTGTCACTACTACAACTGAAAAATAGTAAATGCAGTTACTGCAATAGTGAGAATAAAATTAGGCCACACAATGAGGTAATAACACATACTAGTTCATTTGAATTTTTAAGTGGAAAACATTATTATTTCAGTAATATCCATTTTACTTACTTTAAGAAAACTATTAAATAGATGAATTTCTATATTTAATATCTGAGAGTGAGTTTGAATCAGAATCATGATGTCTGACTTCAAGTTGGAGGCCTATATCTTCATTTCTAGACTTCAGTGGTATCATGAGAAGGTCAAACTTTACACTTCCTCAATGCTTTCAAATTCTTATGATCTAGAGAGCTTGCATGTGTGTGTGTGTGGGGGGGGGATTAATACTGATTCTTACAAAATATTTTCACAGTAGAGAGTGAAATAGTGGGGCATTTAATTATATTTATAGAACAGCTGAATTAAACAAAAAGTGAGGAAAATTTCCCAGTGGGAAAGCTACAGAAGTAAAACTGATCAAAACAAAGAGTTCTCAGACTGTACTCATCACGGAGGTTTCAGTGAATGGAAGGAAAACCTTGAAAAATTTCAACTAGTGTGTTATGAAACATGGAATCAGTAAATAAGACTCTTCGTGTTCTGTGCATGTCTCAGCTCCAGTGGGACCTGTAATCTACTAAGGATTTCATATTTTCACATCATAGCAGCTTTATAATATCAACTTCAAGACTTTGAAGAGTTTTATACATGACATAGGATAAAACTCTATTAAGGTATGTATGAACATTTTATTTTTATATAACCTAAAATAAGATATACATGGTTAAATAAAAATTGAAAACAGTACTTATTCAAATAGGAAGTGAACTGTTAGCTTTAGCAATTATATACACATGTTACAAGATTGAAGTAGTTAAGTACAGGAACCAACATGACACATGTCTAGAACTGCATGTGACAGAGCGGGCCCAGTGTTCCTATTTCTAACCTAGCAAACTATAAAGGAGCACGTAGATATTCACAAAACATTTCTGTTTTTCAATGTTGGAATATCATTTAAACCAAATAGACATGTCTCTGGAGCATATATGTTTTATAGGTTGGCAGTGTAAGAGTAAACCTCTGGTTCACTAAAAGCTATAGCAAAATATTTGCTGACAATAAAATTTTGAATGTTTAAGGTGAAATAGCAGATTTCCTCATAAAACCATGGACTCCAGCACTTTTACACACAAACTAATGAAGATGAATGGAGAGAATGGGACTTCCATGCTAGATCTGCAAGGTCAGAAAGAGTTTAAGAAACTTGAGAAAATGAGTCAGAAGGAATGAGCATGTATTTTTTATAGAATATCTTGTAAACTATTCTAATGACCATGAATATTTCACACTGGGAAAGATGGCATAAAACACAGCATTAATACTCAATTTGACATTCAACCACACAACAAACATTAAAACTTAATACCTTAATAAATGGTCATTTTCTATTCATTTTAATTTCCAGTGTCAATTAAGGACTAGCTGAATCCTTTATTGTCTTCATGACTTGACTAAAAGACATAAAGTTTAACTGATGACAATAAGATGAAGATCACACAAGCATACAAGGCATGATGTCAAAGCATCTGTGCTTGTTGACAACAAAAGTTAACACCCAAAGAATTACCACATCTTTTTCAACAAATCCTAGTGACATTTGAGAGGAGGAGCTGTTTATAAAAGCACATTAATCCCACCTGAACATTGCTCTGATGCTCTAAAATGTCTTCCTCAGACACCCTACAGAACAGCAGATACACAGTTTATGCTTCTTAAGGCAACAAGATGCAAAGCCTCTGTTGGACACCTGTTGAGAAACCAGGGGCTCAGCAAGTAAAGTTCTTTCTGCCAAGTGTGATAAGTCAAGTTCAAATCACAGGCCAACATGGTGAACTGAGATAGCTGACTCCTGCAAGATGTCCTCTTGACTTTCTATACATGTGTTGTAGTACATGTAATGTATGCAAACACCGCAACTCCCCCATACACACACCCTCTCATCCCCCTCACCCCCTCTGAAATTAAAGCATTTGGTTTACACAAAAAAACAGATAGTTGTTTGGGTACAAACTCACACAAGTACTGCCTTCTTTACACTTCAAATCTACCATCAACATTAAGAGTCTTTTCTTAAGAAGGAAATAATTCATAAAAAGTATATATTTAATTAATTTAAAACTATCCTTAAAAAGTTAAATTATTATAATTTCTGAGATTTTTCTTCAAAATAAATTCAATTTTTTTTTAACTTTTATCTTAGAGTGCTCATTTTTTCATTTTTTTAGTGGCAAAATACCACAAAAGAAATCACAGGCTAGGAACACCTTTATCTATAGTATTTAGTAAAAGACAGCAAAGTCACTTAACAACTGAAATACTGAAAGGATTAAAAGTTGCAACTGATGATGAAAGAACAAAGGACTGGTAGATTCTTTTCATCCACATAAAGAAGAAAGGCATCGTAAGACAAGAGAACTGCACAGAGAAGAAAATGAAAGTTAAATAAATAAATAAATAAATTAAATTAAAAAAAAAAAAAAAGATTCATCCAGCAAGCAAGAATGAAGCAGAACTATAGAAAAGGTTCAGAGGATGAAAGAAGCCTAAAAACAGCATGTCAGAAACAGAGCTCACATCTTGACTACCTCACTTCATCTCATTCTCTTCCCAACAAAATGAATAGTGTTATGGCATTACTTATATTTTACAATCCTTTTTCTAACATATTAAGGTAGCATGTGTGTTTCAGCCACTGCTTCACGAAGATATTAGATCAATGTTTAGTATATTTTAAACATTAAAGACTAAAACATACACATATGGTTCTAGATCTTTAAACTGATACAGCTCAAAGTTAGATAAAAATCTACTTACTTTTGTTGGTATAGGACAGAACATCCTAGTAGAGTAATTAAATCATTTTTTATATGCAAGAGGGTTTTATAAATATATAGCTCTGCCCCTAACCCCAATTCTTGAAAATTGTGACAATGCCATATGCATGTGGTATAAGCATGTGCACATGTTCACATTTCAGGGTTACAGATTTGCAAGAATTAAAAACCAGAACCGTAGCACACAAGAATTGACACAGAAGTGTCTTATTTCTTTGAAATGTAAGGCAGGGTGAGAAATCAAGGTATGTGCTCATAGCAACTTATATAGGAAAATTGACAGGCAACTTCACAAATATGAAGTAGAGATTAATTTTCATTACAGCAATGAAAACACCTGTAACAAAACCAAACAAAAACAAAAAACAAAAAAAAAAAAAATACCTTAGGGAAGGAGTTTATTTTAGCTCACAAGTCCAGGTAATGATGTTCCTAACAATGGGCTTTGTCCTGTCACACCAACCAAAGTATTTTAGTCAAGACAATGTCCACAGGTCCAACAATAGGCCAGTCTGATCTTGCTACTCCCCAATTAAGATTCTGTTCCCTGAAGAATCTAGAGAGTGTTAAGAAAACAAAACTAACTATCACATGAGTCTTCCCATAGTCTTCTGAAATAAATGATGCTTACTTCTCAAGGAGAACATGTCACATTCTTGTTTATTCCTCCAGTAACTGGCAGACCTAGAACCTCAAACTTGGAACCATTGGCTTGGATGCAAAACACACTATTTCATGACCAGTTTGTTTTCCTTAGTGCATGTATATGGGTGTGAGGAAGTAGTCATGATTAGATAATCATTTAGCCATGGGCTTGTTAATCATGGGAGACTGGAAGACACTTCTGTGTTTCACCCGGTATGTAAGTATCTCTTGCCACTGTTTCCTTTCCATGTGGACCCCTGCCCTGCCACCCTTCTTCCTTTCCCCTACTGCCTTAGTCCCAAGCATAACTGCTTTATCTCCCTAATCTTGATTAAACTATCCTCACATGTGTGCATATACATGAGACTGGAGTATAATATTGAGCTCAGCTTTCCAACTCATCTTAGACAGGGTCTGATACTGAACCTGGAGCTCACTGATGCTTGTATACTGGCCAGGCAGGAAGCCCAAGGGATCCTTCTGTCTCCTTATCCTCAGCACTGGGATTGCAGGTGCACACTCACTTCTTAGATGGGTGCTAGGAATCTAAACTCAAGTTCTCATTCTTGCACAGCAAGCATTGTATGAGCTAGCTGTTTCTCTGACTCCTTGTCTCTTTATTTGACTCCAAAATTCTTATCAAAAGGGTCACAGATGTTCTGAGTCAATGATCTGTATTCAAACTATGAATTTGGCATTGATGGGCTCTCTGATCCCAAAGAAAACATTTCAGATCTTTGAGCTCTACTCTCCTTGTCTGAAAATCGCATTAGAAATGAACAGTAGATGAACTTTCAATTAAGCAGGAAAACGGTCCTGTCTGGTTCTATTTTATTCATGGATTTAATTATACTTTTAACACTATATACTTTTATCTACTTTCTAGGAATATGTAACTTTGACTTTTACTTCTATAACCAGAAGAACTTATTAAAAAGTGTCACTAAAGTCATTTTACAGCATAGTTAAGGGAATGAATTCAGAAGCCAGGATGTTGGAGTTCTGGTTTATGTAATCATCATAGCCTTACTGTGTACCTTGGAAAACTTACAGATCTTGATTTCTTACATATGTAAAATGAGAATATCAATGAGCCCTCAACTTATAAGGATTTGTGTTAGTGAAGTAGAAAAAAAAACAACAGAAATACTAAGAATATGGTAATAGTTTAATGGATTCTACTATAATTTTAGTAAATATATTATTTTGTCTTTTATTTGGCCCATCTAAACTCTATTAATCAAGGTAATATGAGATTCAATTTGTCTTTCAGTGGGTAAATGAGCTAAAACAAGATAGCTACCAAAGACAGAAATATGTCTGCTTCCAGGTTACACACTATTTTATATACTGGATCAAATAATATAAAGACACCTACCTCCTGCTGTTTTTTCATTAAAAGCTTGTACATTTGGTTTAAATTCTTGAATATTAATTTAAATTGGTGATTTAATACATAAAGCCAAAATCCACTATATATTTTATTTTGCTGGGTTAAAAAAAAAAAAAACCTAATTAGACAGAAGGAAAAAAAATCAAGATTTGCTTCTTTGTGATACTTTTTTTTGTTGTTGTTGTTTTGTTTTTTTGTTTTTCAAGACAGGGTTTCTCTGTATTACGTTGGAACCTGTCCTGGAACTATCTCTGTAGAGGCTGGCCTCAAACTCTTAGAATCTGCCTGCTTCTGCCTCCCGAATGCTGGGACTAAAGGTTTGTACCACCAACACCCAGCTTGCTTCTTTGTGATATTTTTAAGTTCCACAAAATATGCTCCAGACAAAGCTCAGGTGTTTTCATTGACATGAAGATAAAGGAAGATATCCCCCCCCAAAAAATGAAGTAAAATGAAAAGATTTTCACCAATGAAGAAAGAATTTAATTGGGATCTTGCTTACAGTTTCAGAATGGTTCATCCACTTCCTTCATGGTGTTGACCATGACAGCAGGCAAGCAGCACCCCTCCTAGAACAAGCAGCTGAGAGATTAAATTTTATCCATAAGATGGAGGCAGGGAGGTAGAGAGACTACACCTGGAGTGAGCTTTTAAACCTCAAAGTCCAGTAACACACCTCTTCCAACAAGAACATACCTCCTAAACCTTCCTAAACAGTACACCAAATGGGAACCAAATATTCAAATAGATGAACCTAGCCTATGGGCACATTCTTAGACACTCCACCGCTTACTCCATTGCTGTCACAACCAAACAACATATGGTACATCCTATTGATTTTCTTGTTGAGTCTTACTGCTGGTTTTCCTAAGGCAGAAGGCATTGTCGACTACATTCATCATATTGAAAATCAACTTCATTTTTGACAGCTATGTTTTCTATAGTCTCTGACAAACTTTGAAGGCACACAGTATTATTAACATATTAACAGCACATATAAATAGGTAAGTATAAATTTGAAGGAAACTTAGACTACCCACACAGGCTTTGATTTCATTATGTGTCAAAGAATGATCTACAGTAGAGGTTCTAAACCTTCCTAATGCTGAGATCCTTTAACAAGGTTCATCATGGGGTGGTAGTGATCCCAACCATGAAATTATTTCAGTACTACTCCATAACTATAATTTTGCTACTGTGATGAATCATAATGCAAATAAACATCTAATATGCAGAATATTTGATATGCAATCCCCAAGGGGGTCATAATCCATAGGTTAGAATCACTAATCTAAATCATATGAATAGTCAGCTTACACACTCTGGGTATTGGGATTACAGATGTGGGTCACTATACTCAAGTTTTTATCCATTCTCTTAATTTTTGTTCTTCGCTTTTTAAAAAATTAGTAGTATTGTAAATATTTTAGATATGTCACAGAATGCAATAATTACTCAACAGAAATTTTAACTCAATAGACTGTGAAAATATTATATTTTAATGTTTTTTTCAAAAGCAGAAGCACGGCCTCTCCTTTGGCCTGGTATCCTCTGAAACTTAGTTTAACCCTTCCCTTTTTGTATGTGGCATTATTTCCGCATCTGTCCTTGAAAAGAACTCAGATTTCAACCATCCTTGGAGGCCCTGGACAACTTCAGCTCATTTTAACATCTGATGGTAAATGTTGTCACTCCAGTCCACATAATAAGCCCTATCTAAGTTGGTTTTCTAAATTACCACTTTTGTCATGTCCCAGTCTTGATTAGGACCCTAGGGTAAGTATAGAGATTGTGAGTAAAGGCACACATTCCTTATAGGAACAAGGTTCCAACTCTCAGGAATAGCATGCTATTTTAGTTATCAACCTGATATTCTGAGACTTCCCAGCTAATCTTCCATAAGAAAAAGTTCCCTAACAACCACAGTGAATTGGTAATATTATTCTCTTAATTTACACTGTATTTATCATCTGACCCTATAATTCGGCAAAGTTTATGTATTGTTCTTCATTGTTTACCTGATCCTAAAGAACCGTTGTTACTCTCTCTCTCTCTCTCTCTCTCTCTCTCTCTCTCTCTCTCTGTGTGTGTGTGTGTGTGTGTGTGTGTGTGTGTGTGTGTGTGTGTGTGTATGTATTTGGCTTAAGGCATAAAGACACAGATATCTATACAGTTTTACTCTATTACTCACTGCATTTTTTTTCCTCTACTAGAAATACACTACATTTCCAAAGATATACATGTGCTTGGAATAATATGCTTTGAAGATATATTTAAGTATTTATTTTCTAATAATAGCACTAGCTATATCTGTGGGATGGGGATTGGCAGGGAGCATGGGGGATACGATAGGAGGGAGAGGGAACTGGGATTGGTATGTAAAATAAGATTTTTTTTTTAATTTAAATTTTAAAAAGGAAAACAAATTTTAAAAATAAATCAAAAATCTTTTTTTTTTTAAAAATGGCACTGAAACTGAATCGAGATTGTCTACAGCCTTAGACTGTAGTCTACCCCATTCTCAGGTCCTCAGATCCCAGGTCCAACAGACAAAATCTGCACAGGTCAGCTGAAAAGTTACAAACTTTCTAACTGATATATAATTACGTACATACCTGTATTTATTTAAGTTCAAAATTATACATTGTTTTTTATGAGTTTTAGGTTAATGAAGAAGACCCAAGAAAAAGAACTCATTGAATAATATCTATGACAAATGAATAAAAATGTCATAAAATAAGTTCAAACAAAAACTTACAGAAAGCAATTATAGATGGAATTACTCCTCAAAGAGGACTAGAGAGAAACCTGCAGTCTACTTCCAGCCTTTCAGATAGTAAAATAGGAAACCAGAATTCAGTGAGGAAAAGTTGAAGATAGGCCAGAAACAGTTGGTTAAAGGTACCTATTGAAAGAACTGCTAATTGTGGAAGATTTTCAGACATATTTTCTACCTATCAATGTCTTCCAACCACCATAAATGTCTTCTTTTAGTTTTTAGTTAGCAACATCGTTCAAATAAGAAGCAAACACCATTATGTGTGTTTCATGGCAAGAAAGGCCTAATAAAAAATACATAAAACTGGAAAAAAAAGAGATAAGAATGAAGAAATTGAGGGAAAAAGGGAAAGGGAATGGATCTCATGGCTCTTGACAATCTATTTGATTGATTAGCTTTCTGGAAAAGACTTAAGACAATGAAATTATTATGTGCAGTTTTCACTTGTGCCCTTCCAGCCTAAGGGTAAACACAGAAAAAAGAAAAAAGGAAAAAAAAAGAAAAAAAAAAAAAAAAAGGAAAGCAGATTTAAGTAGCAAAGCTTTGTTCTTGTCACAGTGGACTTGGTTCTGTAAGAAAATAGAAAAAGGTTTCCTCTACCAACCACCATGTGAATTTTATAAGATCCTTCCAATACCATGTGCAAAGAAAGTACTTTAAAAAAAAGCTCTATGTTGGTATGTAACAATCAAGTCATACTGGTTAATCCAAACACAATAGGCAGAACCCCAGACTCTTCTTCAGTTCCCTCACACAAGAAGTTAGCCTCTGGGTGCCACAGACAAACAGGCAGAACAAGGAAAACAAAAAACAAAGACAAAGACAGTCTGGCCAAAGATTCCTTTGTCATCCTCCTGGAAATTCCTCATTCCTATTTGGAACCATTAATCAGGAAAAACACAAAAACAAAAACAAAACAAAAACAGTAGGTGCCAGCCCCTGCTGAAGAAGTACATGTCGCAAATGGCATACGTGCTTGCTGTGCTGACACTACTTTTAATGATTCAAACATCTGGAAAGCAACATTTCACAGTGACAATCCGAATTTTACTGATAAGCAAGAACTCCCATGCTGTGTACTGTGCATTAGAAGCACAATATGAATAGCAAAGCTGTGGCCCTTAGTATGTTCAATAAGAGCTCAGTTGATTTCCATTGAGACAAAAACTTTTGTATTTTGACAGGGTGCCTACAGTCTAAGTCTTAAGGAAAATAAGCCACATTTAATTTTCTATTTCTAGTGTGGTCATGCTAGCTTAAAATTCAGAAGGTCTTTACATATATTTCTTTTCTAATAGTTGAAGTATATATAAGTTAGAACAGTGATAAATGGGGAGAATGATATAATTTTCTTAAGCATTTTATATTGCATTGATATATATGGCTTGCTTCTCCTCGCTTGCTCGGCCTGCTTTCTTATAGAACTCAGAACCAGCAGCACAAGGATGGTACCACCCACGATGAGCTGGGCCCTCCCCCATTGATCACTAATTGAGAAAATGTCTTATAGCTGGATCTCATGGAGTCATTTCCTCAGCTGATGTTCCTTCCTCTGATGACTCTAGCTTGTGTGAAGTTGACACACAAAACCAGCCAGTACACTAAGTCACCTAAGTAAACTATGCTTTTAATAATAAATAATAAACTGAATAAAACACATTTTTATATCAAATGTCTAAAGTAATAATGTCCTGGCTGACTTTAGACCCTGGCCAAAGGATATAATTCAGTGTAGTAAACCTTTGAAATATAGAGCTCACACAGAATGCAATGTAATGCTATTTATTATTGGTTAGTCTGCTGAGCCTTTAACTCAGTCTTGCTTCTTTAACTTTTCTTTCAACAGGTGTCATTGATGAATGACATATATTCAGCACAGGCTGGAAAAAAAAAAAACTACAAATTTTTCAGGGTTGCAGCTCTTGCAAGCTGAGCTTCATTGTAAATAATGCATAACAGAATCAATTTGCAAGCATGCTATTATGATGCAGTGAAGAGAAAATGAGTCTCTTATGTATGTTTCTTTTGTTACCACTCTGTGTAAAGGCTATCTTATATATTTTCATTTCCTTACTCTTTTACCCTTTTCAGTAAAAGGTATTTTTAGTTATCACTAAGTGTCCTTTTGGGGGAAAACTAAATCCATGATTGAGTAAAACATACAAACTCTAATCAACAGCTACTTAACATATCAGTACCAAAGGGAGAGATCATTGTTCCCCAGAGAGATCAAGTGTAACAGCCTGTACATCTTACCGACTCTGATAGTAACAACATGGTTTGTAACAGATTTAACAAAAAGGTGTGTATTGCCTTGACACAATACAGAAACTGAAGTCCTTGTAGACATGCATTATTGTAGGCTGTGGGGAGATGCCGTAAGTTTTGGGTGTTTGGAAAAGGGATCTACTAAATATCTGACTCTTTAGGCCCAAACTGGTTTTTCATTTCACATCAATGTCAATCAAACAGGAAAAAAAAAAAAAAAAAAAAAAAAAAGATTCCTTATATAGAGAGTAAATTAAAGTAACCCTACATGGAAAATCAAGTTTGTAACAGGTCATTATGACACAACCATTACTGGAGTGTTGCTGCTGTAAAAAATCATTTGTGGACAAATACATGTAGGTGACACTTCCATAGTTTAGTAGTTTTTTGGTTTTTTTTTGTTGTTGTTGTTGTTGTTGTTTGTTTTGTTTTGTTTTTTTTTTTAGTAGTTTTCTTGGGAAAAGTTACTCTTAGATACTTGGTAAGAGCACAGGGAGGCTCTCTTAAGAGGAAATATAGACTACTTTATGTTTCATGTTTACTGGCTATAAAAATCCTTTTATAGGATGAGTGTTTCCTGGAAAATGTTTTGGAAAAGAAAAAAAAAGACAAGTAGACAAGTAATCTCCATTATTTTGACCAGCTGAATTATCTCTACTCTTATACAGTCCTTTGCTTACACTTTGCTGTAGAACTTTTTTCTTCTAAAATATGTACTTGTACTAGTCTGTGAAGTCTTAAAAAAAAAAAAATCACCTTTAAATTTCTTTATTCTTCACCTGGACCCAGGTATAGGACCAGGAAAACAAAAACAAAAACAACACATTGGACAAATACATTGAAGCCTGAGTGCTGCTTCAAAGATTAAATTAACAAATAATGTGTTATTATGGTTCATCATTTTCAGAATGGTGAGAGCTTGGCCAAGCAAGTCTGGCTCCCGCGCAGCTTCAGCATGGATAATGGAATGGCATGAAATCTTAAGATGCTGAAGTCTGCTTGTATTTCTATTTGGCTAAGAAGGTATCAGAGCAAGAACTTTTGAATAAAGTCAAAGATGCAGAATTTCAAACAATGGGTGATGTCGAGACAAAAAGTGTACAACTTAACAGAAAAAATGCAAATTATGCTTTTTGTTTGTTTGGTTTTGGTTTTGGTTTTTCTTTTGAGACAGGGTTTCTCTGTGTTGCTTTGGAGCCTGTCCTGGACTGGAAGTAGCTCTGTAGACCAGGCTGTCCTCGAACTCACAGAGATCCACCTGCCTCTGCCTCCCTAGTGTTGGGACTAAAGGCATGAACCATCAACACTCAGCAGCTAATTATGTTTTTAAAAGTACATACACATTAAGCCAAGTACAGTATCACATGTCTGTAATCCCACCATGATAGAGCTGGTGGCAGGAGGATTACCAACAACAGGCACAGCTGAATTACAAAACAAAATAAAATAATAGTTTTTTTCCCCTATAGAATGAAGGAATCAAGTAGTATTTATCAAAAAATATGGGATGAGTTGTTGGCCATCAGAGGGTGGAAACAACTCCTCCCAAATTACAATTTATGCCAAAGCTATTTGTTACCCTCCAGAACTTGACAATAAGACCCTATTATTGAAAACACTAGACACTTAGGTCATATAACATGGAAAAATATAGCTGATATTCAATTGGAAGCTTTATCTCTACAGTTTAGGATTCACAGTGCTATGAGGAGAAAAATAATCAGTCTCACCTAGCTATGAGAAAAGTGCATGAACCTAGCAATAGTGGTATGAATGTTATGGGAATAACCCTTTTGGATTTGTTTGTTTGTTTTTAATTTAAAGCCAGCTTCATGAGATGGAACCCATACTTAACACTGACAATTAGCCAAAGAACTTGAGGTTAGGTCATGGGTCATGGGGAAAACCTACTATTATTACTCTGCTAAAAGAACATAGTAATAGAATGACACATAATGACATATTGCTATGGCCAAATAAAAGTACATTGTTTAACTCTCTTCAGAAAATCTTCTTTAGTACATGACAATTAATACAGAAAGCCACAACTGATCAACATTCAGAGAATTAGAGACTTTGGGATATCAGCCCTAAATAATGATTACTTTATCATTACATTCCCCTAAAAATTCAGAAATATATGCAGAAGGATTTAAAGGAAAGAGTATTTCTCTGACACAACAAATGCATATGAGAAAGCACAGAGATTGTGACCACAATCACATGACCTGCAAAACTCAAGCCAGTCAAAATCCTAGGCTAGAGGAGGGAAGGTGGATACAAAGTTAAATCACTAGACAAGGATCTCTTGCCATTAAATTGATATTGGGTTAAGGACAATCAGTTTTCTTCAATAAAATGACACTGGGTATATTAACTAACTACAGAAGAGGCCCCACACCCAGGAGTAGACTAACAAGACAAACTGGACTCCTTGTTTCCATTGTTGGGGAGCAAAACCATGAAGTTAGGTGGACATTAAGGTGGAGGAATGTATGCAAGGACTTGGGAGAAGGGAATAAGTAGGATCAAAATATATTTTATGAGATTTTAAAAATGTAGAGAAAAATAATTTTAGAGATATTAATAAATTAATTCAAATGTCTCTGCATTTAATTGTATTTCCCATTTTAACACATTTCTATATTCACTGTAAGTCTATGAAAGTATATATACATATATATGTGTGTGTATATATATATATATATATATATATATATGTATGTATTTATATTACTTATTTTAAGGTTCTTCCAATTGTATATGCCTCAGACTGTAGGAAATGCTGATCTCAATGAAGGAAACACTATTAAAATTCACTTAACTAGAAAATAATTACATTTCTACTTGAAATAGAGCTGACTGTTCTCAAAGCCTTTTTCCAGCATTGCCATCATTACCAATTAAAACTCAGTGACAATTAATTTCATCTCTTAAGAATAAATTTACAAGAAAAAGATAAAACACAATAAGGTCTCTAGAGAAAGCAATAGTATAAGTATGCCAAAAAGCAGCTAGACTTATCTAAAAATAAAATACTCAAACTTGTCATTTTTCCTAGACTTGTGCCTGACTTTTTATTACAGGTTTGAAACATAGACTTATTTATTAAGTTCCTATGAATATAAAATTTTACCTTGTCCCTTCCCTTCTTTAAATTCGACTATGGTTTCCCAATAGGCATGGCTGAGACAATCTTAGAAGAAAAGAAAAATCTAGTATATATTGTGTCATTTATAGAACTTTATTTCCAAGGCACCAACCTATGTTTATTTTTGGATGCTTTTTGTGATGTCTGCACTATGAGTAATTGTATCCAGTAGTCACTTCATGACTAATACAGTAGATAAATAAAATAAATAGTTAAAGCTAGTGTTGTGCCTTCTATTAAGTCTATTGGACTATTTCCTAAAGCAATTAACAGTAATGTATAAAGGCTACAGCAGGAAGATGGGCAAACCAATCACACTTGAGATCACTTTTGGAAGATTCACAGTTGAGCTATTAAAGCTGGTGGGAAAATCTTCTAAAGGCTATTTTCCCAGTTCATTCTGTACCATCTAGCACTCAAAAACACATATTAACTAATCAAAGGGAAAGAAAAAGAAATAAAAAATAGCAAGAGAAAGAAACCTAATAGCACAGGGTTCTACGAAGAGGAGTAAAACTCCACACACTTTATACAGTTTGGGGAAACCTACTGTTGTAATATTTGCCATGACTAGCAACAGGCACCCTTTGCTATTATTAATGCAATTCAGCTGATATGAACAGACAAAATTGAAAAAGGAGGAGAATGTGCTTTATCATCTGTAGCAGAATTTCAATTTTCTCTTTCAAGTACAGTTGAATGCATTTTCTTTGCAAGCCAAAGACAGAAGATCTTGATTACTGTTGCAAGAATAATCTTAGCCTTTGTGTGAAGAAGATAGGGAAAATAAATAGTTTTTCTGGATGATGTGTCAGCTTGTGAACTTACAAAACAAGATATATTTTTGGAGGTACAGAAATTAAATTAGGGTAAATGGTAGACCCATTAAAATGACAATTGAAGGCTTATTTTGTAGTGTATGGCTGACTTCCCAATTGTCCTCTATTTTTGCTTCACCTCAGGGGCACAGACAACTGAACCAGAAACAAACAGGGTCAAGACAGGGGCAACTGTCTGGGAATACAGGTCACCCAGGCTATAGGCCTTGTCATAAATTGTTAGCTGTGTTTTAAAATTAAGGTTCTGATTCTGTTCTCTCTAGCTACCACCCTTGTTTCAGATCTTTACCCACAAGAGGAGACACACACACACACACACACACACACACCATTATGGGGAAAAAAGAGGGAGGGACAAAAAGAGGGAGGAGGAAGGAAGGGAAAGAGAGTGTATGTAGCTTTACACCTTCTCTGTAGCAGAATACTCACCATATGTGCTTTTGAGTATTCGTTTATTTTTGGTTTTGTTTCAAGTCACCTTAATTTACCCACTATCAATAAACAACAGACTTTCATTAAAAAAAAAAATGGCAGATCATGATACCTACCAGAATCAGGAGACACAAAGACACACACCCATCCCATATACTCTCATGGATCCCTCAAATAATGTCTATGAATAGCAACTTAACATAGCTCTCCCATCATCACCTCTCATGTTCAAATTAAATGGCTCAGTCCCAGTGTATCTGACAAAATAATATGTAAAACGTGACAATGTTAAAAGTATGTATTTGCATCAAGTTATCTCCAGTACACACATCATTCTGGGAACACCATAAACCAGATTAATAGAGACTTCCTAATCTTCTTTTTCTTTCAACTCACATTAAAAAAAAAAACAATACTACCAAAAGCATTATTTTTACAACACTATTTCTTAAGGTTTCTTAACTATGCTCCCAAGTTCTTTCCACCTTCTGTTTCTCTTAACCCTGTATGGTCTTTCTCCAAGTTCTATCCTCTCTAGCCTTAAACTTAAAGGCCATCTTCACTCTCATGAGGTGAACTTCAAAACTTTACCTTGTGACCAACATCACAGTACTTTAGGTCCACTATCTAGAACTATATTTGTCATAATATAGTCATTGGCCTAAAGTCAAATAAACATGAAGATTAATTTTCCCATTTCCCTTCCAAATTTCTATTGTTTTCTCTAATCAAGTACTTATTTCTAAATTACCTCATTCCCTCTACTCACAAATTGTCTTTAAAAAATTGTATTTCAATTCTCTGTTCTAAAAGACAAAGTTACATTAGATGTTCTTATCATTTCTGGTTTGTATTATTCCAGTATTTCCCTAATTGGTCTTTCTGACTTCTATCTCTCCATATTCAATTTACTATTGACTTATTTTCCTAAAGAATTTTTTTTCAATCTTTTACTTTCCTGTTTAAAAATTGTGCTAATCTCACATTGCCAATAGCAACAAGTTTAATTTGTCTAACCTGATAAATTCCTTTCTACAGCATAGATATCCTGTGTTCCCAGCTTATAGATTTAATCACTGAACCAGTGTATCATACACTTAGGTTACTCAAACTTTTCATTATATTACTTTATGTACATCAATGAATTATTCCTCAATAGGTGGGGAAGAGTTAACCAGCACATGTTTAAGAAATAGACCATCAAATCCGGTATTTCTCAAAAGGGAACTCTTCAAATAAACCAAGAAATATCCACATAACAAAATATTATGTTGTAACTATAAAAAAGCATTGGACAATCTCTATACAAATGTGAATATATTTTCACAATATGTAGTTGACCTTTTTCAAAAGGGCACACAAGTTTAAAAGCTCAATTCCTTGTATAAAAAGAAAAACTAATTAGGAATATATGCCCATATTCATATATATTTATATTTAAAAACATGAGTGAGACAGAAAGAAAAACCTCCTGAGCATTTGACCTATATAGTTCTGACTCAGGAGACCAGACTGCTTTAGTCCATTTCTGTCACTTGCATATTAAACCTTAAGCCTATATTTAAAATAACTCCAAGTATTCTTACTGCAGAAGGCTGAAGTAATATAATGAGTTTACATTGACCAAATGGCATGTATAGGACAGCATTAGGCCTTTAATTATTATAGGTTTTATTTTTTTAAGAAACAGGGGAGTCTCACCAGGATGAAAGTCAGTTTATACATGCATCATACAATCCAGGGCATGCCTACTGGTTTGATAATTTTTTGTTATGTATTCATGACATCTAAGAGAAAAATAGATTCAGCCTCATGTGGCCAGTATGGATGAAATCTGAGCTATGCCTGTCTTTTAGAAATGTTTAAAAGTTTATCAACAAATCAAAAGATGTAAGTTAAACTATATTTTTGTCCTATAAATTCCTTTTTAAAATTTCTTCATTCCCTACCAGTTTTTGGTATCATGCTACTAAGTAGACTTTCCCTTAAGCAAAACATCAGATCTCTAGTAGACAAGCATTTCTACCTTGTACCACAGTGACTAGTTCCTCTGACTACAACATCCCTATACTGATGAAGTCTGCCTCTTAGAGAAAGCCTTAGTTTCCTGCAAAAACCTCTGAACAGATTCCTGAAGTGGAGCTGCAATTGATGTTCTAAAGCCTGTCCTGTCCCCCTAGGTCTTCAATGAGAATTAACTCCTCTTCCATGCGTTCCTTTAGGCATTGTCATTCGTCACTGAACTGCTCACACTTTGAAAATTATTCTTTACTGTTACATTTTTTACAAGCCAGGACTTGTCTAGAATTTTCATTTTGTTCTATCCTTCTTAATTTTGTAACTGCTCATTATTTACAAAGCTGTGTAGTATTAATGTAGTACTCAGTAGCAGGGCTCTTGCCTAGCAAGCCCAAGGCCCTGGGTTTGTTTTGCATTGCTGCAGTTTTCATTTTCTCTCTTCCCCACCACACAACAAATTAATGCTGCTTTGGTTAAAGAGGGTATCGGGTATCTGCCTTCTGCCTTCTGTGCCTTTTTTTTAACTAGACCTTCTATATTACCCCTATCTACATTCTTAAAGACTAGTTTCCTCCACTATTAATAATATAGCTTAATTTTGAGTTTGCTACAAGTACTAGTCAAACACCACCTCACCTACAGTGGATAATTATAAGATTTTTTTCATACTAGATGACTAATCCATCCAACATCTAACTTCCTGACCACTTATAGTTTATCTAGCTTAGTCTCATTTTGACTCCTATGAAAATATTTCAACAAAACACAAGAAACATTTATATTCAAACTCAGTAGTTAACAATATACCTTGAAAATCATCCAATATGTTGTGTATTCACAATTCTACCTAAAACTCTTATTTTTTAGCTTTCTGTTCACTTACAAAAATAAGGTTTCTTCATGGCATTTTAATACAAATTTAGTTTTGGTTGACATAGCTCACCCTATCCCCCCATTTCTGTCCCTTTCCACTTCTGTACCCTTTAACCCACAATATCCCAATGCCCATACCAGTTCCATTTTTCATGTTTTATTACTTCCTTTGCCTTTTGCATCCTCTCTTAAAGTCTTTTGTAAAGTAATCTAATGGGCTTCATTCTAGTTATCTAGTGTTTACTATATTAATGCTTGTGGTTGTTAGAATAAGAATGTCCTCCGTAGGCTCATGTATCTGAAGGCTTAGTCATCATGGAGACAGATTAGAAGGTGTGGCTATGTTGGAGTAGGTGTGGCCTCCCCCTTGGAGGAGGTATGTTACTGGGGATGGGCTTTGAGACTACAAAAGTCACTCTACACAGTCTCTCTCATTCTCTTTGCCTGTGGATCAGGATGTAACTCTCAATTACTTTTCCAGAACTATGCCTGCATGCATGTTGCAATATTCCCTGCCAGGATAATAATGGACTAAACCTCTGAAACTGTAATAAGCTTTCAATTAAATGCTTTCTCTTATAAGAGTTGCTAAGGTGATGGTGTTTCTTCATAGCAATAGAACAGTGACTAAGACAATGCCCAATTTGATACACATATTTAACAATTAGGAGGTAGGATCTGCATGTGAAAGAGTATAAACAGACATTTCCTGGTTCTAAATACTAGGTAGCCACTTACCAAAATACCACACAGAGGCTTATTTTAATTACAAATGCTTGGCCAACAGCTCATGCTTATTATTAATTAGCTCTTACATTGTAAGTTAACCCCCATATTCCTTATTTACACTCTGCCACATGGCAGTATCTTTATTAGCATGGCGTGTTTATCTCCTTCTCTCTCTGCATCTGTCTGGCTATCAGTGACTCCATACTTCTTCGTCCCAGAATTCTCTCTGTGTCAGGCTGTCTCAGTCTCCCAATCTCTTCCTTCCCAGCTATTGCCCAATCAGCTTTTTTATTAACAATGAGAGCAATGTACACCTACAGTGTACAAAGACTGTTCCACAGCAAGAGAGAACACACAGTGTTTTTCTTTCTGATCCTGGGTTTTTTCATTTAATATAATGTCTGACTGTTCAATCCATTTTCCTGCAAATGCAATAATTTTATTTTCCTTGATGGTTGAATAAAGGTCTATTGCTTGTATGTCCCATGTTTTCATTATCCATTCATCTCTTGATAGATAGCAAGGCTAATTCCACTTCCATTTTATTATGAAAAGAGCAGCAATAAACATAGATATCAAAGTATTTTTTATGGTTTAGTTATATGCCAAGAGGAAGCATAGCTTGGTCATATGGAGTTCCATTTTTACTTTGAGTAGCTTCCACACTAATTTAGATCATGGCTGTACTACTTTATACTCTCAGCACAGTGACTAAGATTCCACAGAAAAAAATATAAACTATTTTGAGAGTCCATTGCAGTAGTTGGAACTGCTGTCATCAAGAAATAGGTGACAACAGAACCTGAGGAAGATGAGGACAAGAGGAATCTGCTCTAGAACATCACTATGAATATGTATTACTTTTATTGGCTAATAAAAAGCTAATTGGCTAGTAGCTGGACAGAAAGAGATTGTAATGATGCACAGATTAAGATAAACAAGGATAAAATATGGGTTATATGTGAGTCTCAATGTGATCTCAAGAGGAGAGGACAAGTAAGTCTGGCATTCTCGGTAAGATAAGACCATGTGGAAATATATATATTAATAATTGTGGGTTAATAATTAAGACATAGCTAGCCAATAAGGAGCTCTAGACATTGGCCAACAGCATTATAATTATAACAATTATAATTAATACGAAGAACAGTGTGTTATTTGGAGCTGACATGGCTATGGGACCAGGCTGGTGGGAAAGTGCTCATAACAAAATTGAGCATAAGAACCAGACTAGGAGAATGCTGGGAAGAGGAAGGGCTGAGTCAAAGGGTAGAATGAAAAAGCAGAAAAGCAAGATGAGAATGCCATACCCAGTTAAGGTACCAAGCCAAGTGGCTAAACAAAGACAAGAATTATGGATTAATTTACATGTAAGAGTTAGCTAATAACAAGCCTGAGCAATTAGCTTGGCATTTATAATTCATATTCAGACTCTCAGCAGTTATTTGGAAACTGGTGGGCAGGAAAAAACCATCTAACTACAGAAATGTTTATTATGCACTCAGTGAGAGCTAACTCTAATTGCTTCTAAGTACTTCTAATTGCTTCTAACTTTAGCCCCTCTCTACCTGTGTGACCTCTTATGGCCATTTTGCTTTTTGCAGAAATTGTTTCTTTCTTAAATTTCATCACCATATCCCAATCATTTTACAGTGAAGAATTTTGTTTTTCATTTTACATTGAAAATTTGCTTTTAAATATTAAAAAATAGTCATAAAATATACTGAAGCTTTATTAGTGTTTCCTTAAATGGCTTTCTGAAATTTCCTTTACATCTAACATGGGCTCATGTGGGATCAGTCTTCTGTTTCAACCAAAAAAGCACTGATCATCACCCCTTTCCTAACACTCTGTTGTACAGCCTTTGGGTCCCTCTTGAAGCCGTTTCCTCTTCAAGATATCTACAGCAGATCTCAGTTCTAGGTACTTCTATTAAAACTTTTATTTTCTCCCTATAGAAAAAAAATTGTTCCTCTAGTTCACATTATTATGGCTGCATATTAATACTGAAGAACACATTTTAAACTATTTTAGTATGCCAAATCTTATGAAAAGGTTCATATCAGAACCATTCCAATCACTTTGTACTTGCTTATATAGTCAGAGATTTTGCAAGAATTTTAAAGAGCTGTTTCTCATAATCAATTTGTAAAGGTATATTATATTCTTTTTACATGAATGGTTCTTATTCCTTATAAAACTGACATCAGCTTAACAATTTGATACTTTATGCAGCTCCTGTGGTAGAGTAAGTTTGGTTTTCAATAACCAAAATTACTATCAAAATTACATAGCCAGTTTAAGAGTAAGAGCTTGGGGCAGCTTTAAAACCTATACACAAGTCCTATATATCCAAGATTTGTCCTGTGTAATTCTCTCTCTCATCTGAAAAGTAGAATCCCCCAAGACAGCGCCCCTTACCAGCAGGAAGTAGTTTGGAAAGAACGACGCCCAAATTCCCAAATATTGTGTATAAATGTTTGTTTTCATTTAATTGGACTTTGTTATATAAAATTAAATAAAAAATACTCTATATGCATAAAAAAAAGAAAAGTAGATA
The DNA here is from genome assembly GCF_943737965.1 of Phodopus roborovskii. Classification (NCBI taxonomy): domain Eukaryota; kingdom Metazoa; phylum Chordata; class Mammalia; order Rodentia; family Cricetidae; genus Phodopus; species Phodopus roborovskii. Next base: position 30,332,838 of record NW_026126525.1, on the reverse strand, counting down.
AAATAACAGAAAAGTCAAGCAGAATATGAGTCTACTTTCTATGCTGCCTGCTTATGCCTGACACTGAATAGTTTAGGCATATAATGCTGTTGTAGCAAAAACCGAAAAACAAAAACAACTTTGCGTTCTCATATGCTTCCAGACAAAAATTCATCTATCATATCTTTGTCGCATACAAAGTTACTTTAAAAAAAAATTATTAGTCTTTATTTCCAGGCTAGGCCCAGAACTGAAAAAGTTTAGGGTTCATTTCATACGGTCATCTTCTGCTCCTGAGTGAACTGCGTTTGCTGTGCCTCGACCCAAATCTGTCTTTATAGAAGGCAACATTAGCTTTATTAAAAACAAACAATCCTCCTTCTGGGGACAAATCAAGCACTGCTGAAAACAATCCCTAACCGGGTGGCTAACTAACCACCTCCCACTGAAACTGCGGCTAGATGTGGAAGGACGAGCCTTCACCACGGTGTTCAGACATCACTCACTCTTTGGGGTGGAAGCTAGCCTGGGCTATCAATCAAAGGAACTGACAGACTTTCTCCACAAACAAAATAAAACGACCTTCATGACTCTGCAACACAGAGTTTTCCTTCCTTGCTCACCCTTCATCCTGAGACATCGGACTAGGAAGGAAATCCAACACAAACGTTCTCTTTTCTCACTGGGGGGTGGGGAGAAGCCAAGCAGTTAACAAAGAATGCCCCGAGAAATGGTCTGCATCCAGTTATTGACAATTAGAGATGATATCTGTGAACTACTGACAAAACTGAATCTACAAACTGGACTTACCAGCGACGACGCAAGGACTACCAGAAGAAAATGGCGCTGAGACAAATCCGGTACCTGTCAATATCACCTCCCAGAAGGAAGTACTTCCTGTGGTAGCTCCGCCCCAGAGGGAAGAAAGGGGTGGGTCACATGAAGATGGAGCTTCCAAACTGACCAATCAAATGACTTCATTACCTCCACAGACCATGCCAAGAAGGTGGCCTTTGGCAGTGTTGTGATGCGTCAAATGCCCCCATTATGATGAAAGAATCACCAAACTTGAGGGTGGATATGCATCCCAACACTGCAGCAAGTTGCTTCTCTTGTCATTCTTCCCTTCCAAGCCACGGTAGTCTGTAGCAATCCCAGGATCTTTCTCTCAATTTATATTTTTATTTCAATTAGTTATGAGGGAACTTTGAGATTTCCTTAAAACCTCAAAAGGAGGCCAAAATTCCTTATAGCTATCTGGCCTCACCTATTTCAATGATGACAAAATAATCTCATAACCAAGATGAAACATTTGAAAAGACAAGTGGCAATATCATTATTTAAAAAATAGGGGTTTAAGATTTGAGGATGTGACTTTGATGAACCAATAAAGAGTATAACTACCTCAAAGGTGATTTTGCAAATGAAGTTATTTCTAAATCCTAAAATATCATAATGGCATATTATTTTTATTAAAGAAAAAACTCTTAAAATGTCTGTTCATAATATAAATTATAACATCAATAAGTATTGGCATGCTTTTATGTATTTTAACTAATCTATAAGTTTTAAAGTCTTAATATTTAATATTGTCACTAATACTTTCTAGAGAGCATATTTTGACATTGTATTGTGTTTTCTAAATTCTTAAAATTACCTCTGGTGATGTTTTGGATAGATTTGAAGAATGGGTCTTTAGTTGCTAGAACTTTTTGAAAAGCCTTAGGAGATGTGGCATTATTGGAGGAGGTGTATCGAGAGGGGTTTTGAGGTTTCAAATCTACCTCATTCCTTCCATTCCCATTAACATCCCCTACCTCCTATTTGTATATTAATTTGTATATTAAGATGTAAGTTCTCAGCTACTACTACAGCACCATTCCTGTCTGCTGCTATGGTCCCTCCCATGGATGTCCTAAACTCTAACTCTCAGGAAATGTTAAGACCAAAATTGAAGATGTTCTACATTGCAGTGGTAATGGTGTTTTATCACAGTAATAGAAAAATAGAGAAAACTTTAATCTTCTTAAATTGTTATTAGGTTTGGTGTCACTCAGATTCACCAATCTTATTCAAGTTTTAATTTTAACAAATTATAGGCTTTTCAAAAAAAAAAAAAATCTGGCTACGACAAAACCAGCAAGTTTTCTAGGTAAAAGTCCAAGGATTTAAAGGTAAAACACACAAAACTACATCAGTTTTGCCTACATGTAGGCCAGGTCTAATTTTAATATATGTATCTTGTAATTGTCCTAGTCATCTTTTTAACCACAGTAAGAAAGTTGGATTACAAAGGAAGAAGTAGCATTTAGTCTTAAGAGCTATTATCTGTCCACCTCTGATTCACAAGTGCTGGGATTAAAGATGTGTTACACCATGGCCCAACTATGCTCGGGTTTTTACTGGAATCAGAATAACTTTGAGTTTTAATAGCCTACTTAGAGAAATGTCAGTAGAATGAATCTCTTGCAGGTTTACTTCAGTTACAGTTGAGGAGACATGTATCTCCACTAACTTTTGCTGAAGCATAACTGGTTCCCTTTGTATCTATTTATTTGGAATGGTGTTTTGAATATTATTGCCACGCCACAATGTATAAACCAACAAAAGGGGACAATAATGTGGAATATGTTTTAGAGGCTTTAATTCTGTACTAATTATAATGTTAATTATTCAAAGATAATTTTTAATACCTCTGAGTGAATTATTGGGTAATAGAATCTAAACTCAATAGAAATATTTCAACTGCAAAAATGATTCATTAAATAGGCTGCTAACTGGACCAGTATGTGACGATTAATAATGCTTATAATCCTTTGATTTTTCATTCCATTGAGGTGAGATCTATATCTCTTTTCTTTTAATGACTTTCCCCAACAGAAAATGGCAGAAGTTAGTGCCCATTTATGTACTACTTACTAAATTCTTGTTATTTATATTGCTTCTCTTTTAGAAGAGTTTACCTTGACTGGGGATGGAGGGAAGCTGCCAAGGAAGAAGACTGATTTCTGAGACTGCATTGCCATGAGGGAAACAGACTCTAAGTAAGAACCTTCCAGATGAGCACACATACCAGTGATGAAAACACCATTGTGTTCAAAAAGTTAAATTGCAGAGAAGCTTATAAAACTGGAAAAGATATCTAGAATAATGGTCAGCATTACTAAGAGCACTTTTATGCACATCCTTTCAAAAGCATATTCCTACAGAGTTACACAGTAAACATCACAGTCACTTGAGATGACTGATGGTCATTATTTTCAGTTATGAAAAGATCAAGCAGGGACAAGACTAAAGGATATACCAAAAGCCACAAAATTATAACTATTACAAATCTGAACCCTAAATTAGGACTGCAACAACCTATATCTTCCTAGCAACTAAGGCACTATGTTGTTATTTCAAAGTCAAATAATAATAGTATTGTTTTATTCTGAGTATATGTTTCTAAAAATTAATGATAACCTCAGTTAACTTATTATATATTTTCATTTTTAACATATTAGATTAGATAAAGTGTGTGTGTGTGTGTGTACAATGATTACATTGTAAATATCTGAAAGTAAAACTGGTATTATTAATATTAAAAAACCACTTGATATGAAATTATATTACTATGTATCAGAAATGTTCAAATACAATTAAGTGCAAGCAGTAATGACTAACGTTGGCATCACATGCATATAGTCAGTTGTTTACACAGCTCAAACTTGCGAGTTCTCACAAGAGACAAATCTTCCCACTGAACTGAGTCACATGTCTACTACTGCATCTCTATGCAGTATAAAAAATATAGACAATAGTGTCTGGAACCTCAATGCTGTGAGATTAAAAGCAAAATAAAATAAAAAATTTACATTTAGTATGCTTTTGATATCTTCATAACCAAGTTGAAGATATACTAATGGGAGTGGGTGGGCAGTGAGTGGACAGCGAGCTAGGAGAAAGAGAAGAGGAGGAGAGGATAGCATGTGGGAATAGGAAGATTAAGTCGAGGGAGGAATAGATGAGAGCAAAATCAAACAAACAAAAGAGATACAATAATAGAGGGAACTATTATAAATTTGAAGAGAAAACTGACTATAGAGAAATGTCCAGGTACCTACAAAGATGACCCCAACTAAAAATCTGAGCAACAGTGGAAAGGTTACCTTAAATGACCTTTCTTGATAATGAGATTGATGACTAACTTATCTGCCATCATACAGCCTTCATCTAGTAGCTTATGGAAACGAGCAGACACCCACAGCTAAACACTGAGCCAACCTCCTGGAATCCACATGCAGAGAAGGAGGAGTGATAAGAAAATGGGGGCAAGACCAGCTACAGAAACCCACAGAGACAGCAGACCTGAACAAGGGGGAGCTAATGGACCCCCAGACTGATTGCTGGGATGAACCGACAAAGACTCCCTGAACATAGGTCTCAATTAGAAGGCCTGGGCAGTCTAAGGGACCTCTGATGGTGGAACCAGGATGTATCCCTGGTGCAGGAAAGGACTTTGGGTGCACACTCCCCATGGAGGGATCCTCCTTTAGCCTAGAGGCAGGAGGGAGGGCCTAGTCCCTACTCCAAATGAATTGACAGATTTTGTTGATATCTTCTGGAAGTCATTACCCTCTCTGTGGAGTAGGGTGTGGGGAATGGGATGGGAGAAAGGGAGGGAGTGGGAACTGGAATTGACATGTAAAATAAGAAAAGATTAAAAAACAGAAATTAAAAAAAAGAATTTCAACAAACCATTATTTAAAATTAAAATGTTAATTTCATTTTTAAGTCATATAGATAACTTATAACCTCAGAGTGGTTTTGCCCTTTATTTTTATTTCCACACATTCAATTTTTGTCCTTTAAGTTATATTTATACAATAGTAAAACTCTCCATTTATATTCTCAGGAAGTAGTTTCTTACCAATCAGATACCAAGTAGATTAAGTGGATGATTGAGTTTTATGTTTATGTCTATGGATTTAACACCACCAACTAAAAGTATCTCAATCAACAATAATTTCATAAATCCTCAGGAGCAGCAAAATAAATGTCTATATCTTTTGTGAATTTAGCTACCCATCAAAATGTGTTTCAAAATGACTTATATTATCCAAGTGCAGGATGCTTCTAGATCAATTCATGATTATTGTTATAAGTTCACAAATTTATCAGCACACTTAAATGACAAATGTAAATTCTTGCATGGTATTAAGGTCAGGAATCTTCTCCAAGGTGCCAGTATGCAGTCAAATGTTCTACCACTGAGCTATACTCCCATCCCCTAGATGCTAGTATGAAATAAATTATATTACTTTCTGTATTCTCTTACCAAGGGACAGGTAAATGAAATAGTCAAAAAGGGCAAATGTGTATTACTTTCTTTCTCAAAAGTATAAATGCTTACATCACTTTTTATTTATGTACATTTCAATATTTGCCAAAATTTTCAATAAATGCTCTAGCTTGGATTATAGATACATTATTAATTTTATAGCAAATCATAGAAATTATTGATTAGTTATAGTATACAGTTTTAAATTGGAACTATGTAAGTAATTAGATTTTTTTGTTTCTTTTTATCAAATGTAATTGTTACATGTATCTGTGAAATGAATGATAATGTTTACATAACAGTTCAGTTTTAGAATTTACCAAAATCTTACTGATAAAACATGATGGATGATATTGGTGAATCTATTAATTAAAATATTTTTAAATAAAATACTTTTGTTACAAAGCCTAGCAAGTAAACAAAATGTTTGTGATTTGATTTTCTTGAAGTCATTTGTCCCCCTTAGCAATCAACTTATTCTGAATTCAAATTATCTAGCTCAAATTGTCCCTTTACTAGATTCATGTTTGTCATCAGACAGATATTTATATTGACATTAATCTTGTTAAATCTCTGAGATAAATAAAGTTGTAATTGAAGAAAATGCTCATCTAATACAGAACTATCAGACAGATATTTATATTGACATTAGTCTTGTTAAATCTCTGAGATAAATAAAGTTGTAATTGAAGAAAATGCTCATCTAATACAGAACTTCATGAATTTAAAAGAAAGTATAGTAACAAATTATGGCAAATGGTCACAGGAAAATATATAGGACTGGAAGAAAATGTCAAAATTAATTCACCTAGATATAATCACACATATTCTTATCCAGTGGAGATACTACAGATATCCAAGGAGCTTCCAGAAACACTAGAGCAGAAAAAAAGCAATCCATCCATAGGATTTTGTTTGACAAGTCACTAACATAAGGTCGCAGAGGTCATAGCCAGGCAAATTTCATGTAGCCTGGATGGGTAAATCATGGAATAGATGAAGTGATATCTCAAAGATTGTCAAATGATTTCAGGATAGAATGTGTTGTCCCTAAATGTCACAGTGAGTGATTCATGTTTAATCTCATTTGATGGAGAACTGCCAGCAATTCTAAGGCAAGTGTGAAATGAACAGAAATGTTCTTTAAATATAGTCTGACATCATTCTGTAGAATGGGTGAGTCGAGAAAGATGAGATCAAGAAGCCTGTAAGAAGGTCAACTCTTGAGCAGAAAAGCAAGTCATAATGGTGTAATGGAAAATAGATTACATATCACTCAACTTTTATGACAAACGCTAGCATTTTAGGTCTGTTCTTTGAGGGAGGTATTTGAATAATTCGGTTAGCACAGTCCCTAAAGGGCAGTTTCAATTCTATGTATAGTTTATTGTTAGAGTGGCCAGGAGGCATAATTCTATTCACAATTCAATCTTTTCCAAAATAAAGAGCAATAGCTTTTCCCCCTCACATTCATTTTTGGCTGGAAGAAACATTAGACCTATTCCTTTTTATAAGTGTAGAATACATTGTTCTCATTTATAGAGAAGCATTATCTATTATACAATGTAGTAGGAGGTTTAAAAAGTACACACTTTAAAATACACAAAAATAGAATGTATTCACCTTTCCTCCTTTTGCAAGCAGGAGAAACACAGATTGGTTTTTTGTTTGTTTGTTTGTTTTTCTTCTGTGACAGTAAAACCACAAACTAGGAAGGAAACAATTTTAGTTTCATTCAATCTTTCTTTGCACTAAGGGGAGGTGGGCATAAACAATGAACTTAAAGATAAATCATTTCAAAATGTTCACATAGCATGACAACAAGACACATTATTTCTTTAGATTATGCATGTAAAAGTCTGTTTGGTTTTCAACTAAAACATAATTGCAGGACTTTTAACAACAATACTATTTGTAAGAACTCCTGCAATACTATGTAGAGGTTATAGCTGATTAGCTTTTATCATAACACTAATGATACAAATTCATAAATTGGTTTGACCAGAATGCCATTTACCCTATTATTAAATGGAAGATGCTATTTTACATTCACTACAATAAAATGAAAGGGCTATAGCATTTAAGAATTCACAAGGTAGGATGTGCATTTGACATCAGCAAAATGTGCATGAATTTAATATCGAGAAGTTAGTGTAATTTTTCTTCTGAGAGAGGTTAACTTTAAGGAATACACAGGCTAACAATAAGAATTAGCTAAAATTGTAAATACATTCATAATTATCAAACCATGCAGGGCTTATTTTCATAACCAAGAGACAGGCAATGAGCATCAGCATCCAATTAGTCAGGAAGAAGCTTGACCTTTGACAGTTATATTGCTCTAAGAATGAGCTGTGCAGAAACTACTCTACACAGCTATGAATCTATGGAAGATTAAAACAGATGCAGGTAATGTAATTTATGCAACAGAAAGGCCATTATCCCATCATGTCTTCTATGGAATTTTTCCTCATATTTCTGTTTATGCTTCAATATGTGAATGGTATGGATCGCAAATATTTGATTTCCAAATTTTTAGTATCATTTATTTATTTATATTTGTGTGTGTGTGTATGTGTGTGTGAATGTGTGTAACTGTGTGTATGCACTTGTGCATGTAGATTCCCACAAAACCCAGAAGGCATCAGATACCCTGGAGCAGTAGTTCTCAACCTTCCTCATGCTGTGACCCTTTAATACAGTTCCTCATTTTGTGGTGATACTATCATAAAATTATTTCATTGCTACCTTATAGTTGTAATTCTGCTACTGTTATGAATTGCAATGTGAATATCTGGTATTCAAGATATCAGACATGTGACATCCAAAGAGGTTTTGACCCACAGTTGAGAGCCACCTCCATAGAAATAGAGGTACATGAAGTTGTGAGCTACTCCAAACTGCCCTTAATCCCAGCACTCAGGAGAAAGAGGCAGGTGGATCTCCATGAGATTGACGCCAGCCTGTCTACAATGAGAGCTCCAAGACAGCCTGTTACACAGCGAAATCCTGTCATAACAACAACAACAATAATAATAATAACAACAAAGAACAACAAAACTGAACTCTGATTCTCTGCAAGAGCAACAGAAGCTCCAAGAAATGGTCCCTCCAGTGATTACCTATGCTTTTCTACTATAAACATCAAAACCGAGAAGCAGGCATTTCCCAAGAAGTATTTAAGTCCATTGGAAACAGTGTTTTATAGTCAATATTCCTTCAGAAATTAAATACTTGTATACATACAAATATATGATGAAATGGATGTAGGTTTTAAGTATTAAAGCCTTAATTAAAAGTATCTTACAAAATAGAATACCAAATATAAATGCTTAATACAATAAATATGGAAGGACTTACATATTGCCATGCAGTTGAACAAAATATTGATTATGATGTGATTATAAAGTTTATTAATTTATCTTAATATATAAAAATGTATATATTATAGACAGCCTATGGTAAATTTTACTCTCCTTGGGGGGGATATCTGGTGGGGGAGGGACATGGAAGGATGGGAGAGAAAGGGAAGAGGGATTGATATGTAAAATAAGATTGTTTCTAAATTGAAAAAGAAAAAAAGAAATAATATTGAGAATCAGTGAAAACAAAGTGATAATAATAAAAAAAAGTAAAAGAAAACAATCTTATTTTTTTTTCTTCCTGGAAATAATTATGTCACTACATTGCATCCAGAACATTTTATATAGCATTATGAGATGAAAAAAAAAAAAAAAAAAAAAAAAAAAGACATTTCTGAAGTGGTTCAATTCATCCAAATAATTATTGATAAATATTAAAAACAAGTCTCATGCAATTAAAATTTAATATTATTCATCCTAGAAATTAACTATGTTCTTAAGAATTAAGTGTAAAACATAGATTGAGACAAAAACATCCTGAGTATCAGCCCAGCCTTTGTCCTCTTCCGGCAGCCCTTGGCTAGAGGTGAGTCTGGGCCCAATTTGGGCAGCCACTCCCCTACACCCTCCCCCGGGAACTCCCTGGGTTGACCCCAGATCCCCCTGCTCCTGTGTCCTGTCCCCATCTAGAGCTCTCTTGGAGCTCTGATACACCCCCACCCACCAACACCACAAGCCTGCCCTCCCCCTACCCTGTGCCCTACCCTGCCCACTGTGTCACTGCTCCAGTGGAGCCAACAGTCCACACAACTTCGGGGAACTTCTCGGAGCAGCTCTGAACACAGGAGACATGCCTATCTATGCAGGACTACCCATAATTTCCACCTGCTTGGTCTCCGACCCCTACCACCAGTCCTCTACTGGAGTCCTGGGCCCCTCCCAGAGATCTGTCTATCTCTGCTGGACCACTCTGAGTTCCTGTCAGCAGGATCCTTAACATCCCCCCCCCCAATAGCAGAGCCTCTGCTATAGAAGGCTCAGCTGGAGAGTACCAGGCCCAGGCGAGACCTGCCTATAGGCACAAGGAACATCCAGAGTCCTGGGCTTTGGGATCTTTGACCCCCATCGCCAGTCTTCTACTGGAGCCTGATTGCTGACCCCATCCTCAGACCCCTGCCTGTGGAGAGACCTCCTAGAGAGCTTGGACCACCCAGAGGTACAGATATCAAACCTCTGACCCACATATGTCCACCAGGGAACTACCATAGAGAGAGGAAGAAATCCCACCAACACCTAATGGAAGAAGCTATGGGAAGACTGCAATACAATAAAACACCTAACAACAGAAAGACAAGCATGACACCACCAGAATCTAGGGAATCTACACCAACTAGAATGGAACATAACAACAAAGCAGATGAAGCAGAAGGGAATGACTTAAAAATTATTGTCATAAAAATGATAGAGGCCCTCAAAAAAGATGTGAGAAAATCCCTTAAAGAAATGGAAAAAAAAAAACAAACAAAAAATTGGAAGAAATGAACAAATTTCTCAAGGAAAATAAAGAAAGTAGAGAAAGCCAAGAAAAAACAATTAAGCAGGTCAAGGAAACGGTTCAAGACTTGAAAACTGAAATAGAGAAAATAAAGACAACACAAACCAAAGGGATGCTGGAAATAGAAAAACTGGGCAAAAGATTGGAAACTACACATGCAAGTATAACCAACAGAATTCAAGAGATGGAAGAGAGAATCTCAGGCGCAGAAGATAAACTAGAGAAAATAGATTCATCTACCAAAGAAAATCAAAACTCCAACAAATCCTTAACACAAAACATCCAAAACATGTGGGACACCGTGAAAAGGCCAAACCTAAGAATAATAGGCATAGAGGAAGGTGAGGAAGGCCAGCTCAAAGGTGCAGAAAACATATTCAACAAAATCATGGAGGAAAACTTTCCCAATCTGAAGAAGGACATGCCCATGAAAGTACAAGAAGCATACTGAACCCCAAATAGGCTGGACCAAAGAAAAAAAGACCCCTCAACATATAATAATCAAAACACCTAGCATACAGAATAAAGAAAGAGCATTAAGAGCAGCGAAGGAAAAAGGACAGGTAACATATAAAGGTAGACATATCAAAATTACACCTAACTTCTCCATGGAAACCCTCAAGGCCAGAAGATCCTGGATAGATGTTCTACAAGTACTAAGAGACCATGGATGCCAGCCTAGGCTACTATACCCAGCAAAACTCTGTATCATTATAGATGGAGAAAACAAGATGTTTAATGACAAAACCAGATTTTCCCTCTATGTATCTACAAATCCAGCCCTACAGAAAGTATTGGAAGGAAAACTCCACCCCAAGGAAGTTAACTACACCCAAAAAATGTAGGCAGAAACCAAGGGTAAATCAGGACAAATATAGTCACAATACCACTGCCAACAACAAATATAAAGCAAACAAGCATCAACAATCAATGGTCCTTACTCACCCTCAACATTAATGGTCTTAACTCACCTATAAAAAGACACAGGCTAACAGAATGAAGAGGAAAACAGAATCCATCCTTCTGCTGCATACAAGAAACACATCTAAGCTTCAAAGATAGACATTACCTCAGGGTAAAAGGGTGGGAAAAGATCTTCCAATCAAATGGAACCATGAAGCAAGCATGTGTGGCTATCCTAATATATAACAAGTTAGACTTCAAAACAAAAGTAATCAAAAGAGATGAAGACAGTCATTTCGTATTCATCGCAGGAGAAATCCAACAACACAAAGTCTCAGTTCTGAACATCTATGCCCCTAATACAAAGGCACCCACATTCATAAAAGAAACACTACTAAAACTCAAACCTTATGTAAAACCTCACACACTTATAGTGGGAGACTTCAAAACACCACACTCAACACTAGACAGGACCACCAATCAGAAACTCAACATAGAAACAAAAGAAAAACAGAAGTTATGTCACAACTGGTTTTAACAGACATCTGTAGAACATTCCATCCAAAGACAAAAGAATATACCTTCTTCTCTGCTCCACATGGAACCTTCTCTAAAAACGACCACATAACAGATACATGAGAATAAGAATAGCCCCTTGTATCTTATCAGACCATCATGCTTTAAAATTGAAATTCAACAACAACACAAATCCCAGAAAACCTGCAAACTCATAGAAACTGAACAATGTGCAATCACACCACTCCTGGTCAAAGAAGAAATAAAGAAAGAAATTAAGGACTTTCTAATATTCAACAAGAATGAGAACACAACATACCCAAACTTATTGACACCTTGAAAGCAGTGCTACAAGGGAAGTTCATTGCATTAAGTGCCCATATGAAGAAAACAGAGGATAGTCACATAAGAGAATTAACAGCACAACTGAAAGCCTTAGAACAAAGAGACGCAAACTCACCCCAGAGTAGACGCCAGGAAATAATCAACTTGAGGGCTGAAATCAACAAAATAGAAACCAGGAAAACAATACAAAAAAATCAATGCAATGAAAAGTTGTTTTTTTTTTTTTTTTTTTTTTTGAGAAAATCAACAAGATAGACTAATGAAAAAGCAGAGAGAGAACATGCAAATTAACAAAATCAGAAAAAAGGGAGGGAGAGGTGACTGGGATCGACATGTAAAATAATAAATTAAAAATAAATAAATAAATGCACTTTGCTGAATATTAAATAAATTAGTTCAGAACATGATGTAAAAAAAAAACACAGATTGATCACTTTAATTTATTCATTTTGAAACTTTCCTGTGGTTTAAACCAGTCAGCAATAAACACACACACACACACACAGAGAAAGAGAAAGCATATCACAATAGTAATCAAAACCAGGTCAAGAAATTGTTTATTTTTTATTTCATAGCAGTCATAGTAGATCCTATAATTTGTCCTTCTTGTCAATTATCCAACAATTAAAACTTGCCAGAGCCAAAATCTAGATATTATTGGTCATACATGCAATTACAGGCCAGTGAGAACTGGAGTTGTGATTAGTAGAGATTCAAATATGAAATACTTTCAGACAGACATAATAGTGTGAACAATTTAGTAGAAGGAAATTCATATCCATAATACATTGTCAAGATAAAAAATACCCAAGATACATGTTTAATATTTATAATTAAATAGAAAATGATTTAGAATATAATGTTTTATATTTTAATAATTTTAGAGTTTATCTTCCACATTTATCTTAAAATATAAATATCTGTGATTATATTTTATTGAATTTATATCCTTAATATCAATTTAGAGACACATTGATGTCTGAGTTATTTGTACAGACGAAGGCCTTTACTTACCTTGTTCTCCACAGTTTTGTCACCAATGTAATTATCAGAACATCTCTGCCATTGCAAGCATATCAGTAGGTTTAAATGATGTCTTTAAATGCAAAACAGATTTCCATAAACAATATGTTTATCTTTGAGAAACAAGTTTATGTAAACATATGACATATAAAAGGTGCTTTCTAAAACAAACATTTAAAACATTAACTTAACACATGATGATATCTCTTCTCTCATAAGAAATTTCCATAGACAAAATATTTCCACTACATTACACTATAGAAAACCACAGCAACACTTGTACCAAGAGCTCCACTAATTTTCAGGCAACATAGGCCTGCTCAATGTTCAACTACATATTTATAGGAAAGTGGCATTCTTGTTAACATTTATATGCCTAGAATTACAAATGGAACTGTTAAAAAGATCACCGTCTATACTTTTTATTCTCATATCAAATCAATAATAAAATTTGAAGACTAATATATTTTGTTGTTATACTGTCATATACAATATTGTATTTCTTCATTGCAATATAAAAATACAGTAAAAATAAACAATTAAAAATTATACTGACAGAAGAAGAAAATTATACATCTTTATATTTCTCTCTTTGTGCCACAGAGAAATGGAAAAACAGGAAGAAAAAAAACTTTATTTTTCCATGTTCTGTTCAGATACACCACCAGGTGATTGTCAGTCTATCTTGATCATTGGAATAAAGCATTGGAAAATTCATCAACCTATTGTTATGAGCCATGTGGCCAAGTTTCTATGAGGCAGTGTTTGGAGACTGGCTCTCACTTGGCAAGGACCAATGGACTTCAGTGCAGTGCAGAATACCATTGAGACTGCATAGGCTGCACTCCCTTTTCTCTCTCACAATATTGATAATTCTCTTAGAGGTTTGCAGCTTCACTTTGTCAGTTACACATGGGGCAGATGCAATCATTCCCAGTAACTCCATTTTTTCTCCAATATTTTTCCCCTAAAATTCTTTGGGAATTGATGCTTCTCAGGTTTCGTATCTGGAAATATCAGCTGTCACTCCAGACACTGGGAACTTTTCTGATTCAGTGCTGAAGGGATCAGAGGCAATAAAAGTTAGTGGGCATACATAAGGAATCAATCCAGAGAACATTAACTACATCTCCCAATTCTGGAGGAAGAATAAAAAAAAACAAAAAAAAAAAAAAAACAAAAAAACAAAACAACAACAACAACAAAAAAAAAAACATTAAGATGGAAAAGGAGTGCCTTATCAAAGTTTGCCCTTCTGAAGCTTCTGCAGAACCCTTTTGTAGGAACAAGGGAACAGTTGCAGAAACACAAGCTAACTATGTGCATTTTACAGCAAATCACACCTATTAAGGGATAAATAATTTGTTATGTTATGAATGATTTTGTTGTCCTTGAAAATGTGTGCATATGTCCATCACCATTTAGCTTTAAAAGGATAAGATATGCATGGCTATATATTTAACCAACCTAACAAAATACAGACCATCATTCTTTTGTTTGTTTGTTTGTTTAAAAGTTATTTTGTTATAAAAGTTGGAAAAAATTAAAAACATTTGTTTTATTTTTTTTCCAGAGGTGGATCCTGGAAGGTGAGAAAACATGCTTGTTTTTGAAGTATAAATAAAGATGATTCCAGCTGTTTTGGCCAGGCCCTTTTTGAAACTTATCTGATAGTCAGACATTTCCCTCTTCCTGTTGATGTCCTGCTCCAGTATCAGAAATGCAGCAGGATTCAGCACTCCATTTCACATTCTATCCACTCCACGTCATATTGCATAATAGGGCTTTACATGAAAACTGAATTCTTATTTATTATACAATGCAAAACCTCATAAAAATAATGCCTTATCTTATCAACCAATAACAATGTATCTATCTTTGGATAAATGAGAGCTCTGCCCACTGTATAGTACTGTATACTGCACACTGCACGGGGAAACTATAAATAATCCTTGAAAGTGACAATCAACCACTTTATCAACAATATTGCCAAAGACAGAATAAAAACTACATTTAAAAAACAATGTCTAAAAAAATTATGTTGAAGAAAAGTTAAGTGCATTAGTATACATCTATGGAAAAAGAAAAAAAATCAATTCATAAAATTGCTGCCATCACATTGCCAGGACATACATTGAAAACGTCCTAACTGTACTTCACATTCTAGTATTCATGTCCAAAAGTACATAATGCACAAGAGAGAACATTTTGTAAGTACAAATTTACATGATTTCTTAATGTTACCTACAAATGTGCTGACTATTTATTGTTTTGCAGAATGTCTGGGGCTCTGTTTTATCACTGCCTGCCTTCTTCTCTTGAGACAGGATCTCCCAATGAATCTGGAACTAGGCTAGGGCCAGCAAGCCCCAGTGATCCTCCTTGCTCCTCTAGTAGCAATGCTGGGGTTATGACCACTACTGAGTATGAGTTTTTATGTGAATGTTGGGATCTGAATTCTGTTCATCATCATTACATGGCAAATTTTCTTACCTGCTGAGCTATCTTCTCAGCTCTTCCTTTGTATTTTAAAGGAAGAAATTGTTGATAGAAAAAGTATACTATCAAGAAAGTACAAAGATTTCTAAATCTCCATTAAATTGGCTATTTTAAAAATCATGAAAAGCTTTTTGTCCTCTGGGCTAAATGAATTGTCATTCCACTAATCATTTGATGAATTGAAGCACAGTAAAATGTAATCATTGAACTAAACCTAACACAAAATACAAACAGAACACTGAAAAGTGAAGCCTAGGAATAAAAGACTTTAAAAGAAATGAGAGAGAAGAAGTCTCACAAGAATGCATCTGGGATTCCCCCCAAAAAGATGAAGATGCTTGCTGAAGTTCTTTCCAGGAAAACATTAGTTTCTATGATCCACAGTCTTTCTATCAGCTCCTTGACATTTCTAGTAATCATGGAATCTAGCTGATTGATTTACCACAGATGGAACTCAAGCTTAACACCCAGTTTCAGTGGTACCTGATACTTAGAAAGCAGAAATCATCAGGCTCTGGTTACCATAGCAATAAGTATACTCAGTTCATTCCCTGGTGTAGTGGAAAACTACACGATAGAAGATAATTTTATTAATGCCTTAATAAACATATGAATCAATAACAAACTCTAAAAACAATATATATTGAAAATTAGAGGAGAAATTAAAAGCCATATTTTAATTAAATTACCACATAATTGATGGCCACTATGATAAATACCTTTCCAATAGGGAGAAATTGGTTCTAGTAAGACCAAGGAAACTAGTTGGCATCTGTCTTGGGCATAGGACAGATTTCATGGGAGTATCACGGTACTGAGATGTCCTAAAATCTACTTTGTTTCTTTGTTTGAAAGTGCCATGACAGAATGTGTACAGACAAAACAAAAAAAAAAAAAAAAAAAAAAAAAAAACAAAACAAAAAAAACTCCTTTTCAAACAATTTCTTTAAAGCCTCTGTTGGGCAACACACAAAGTACTAAAAAAAAAAAAAAAAAAAAAAAAAAAAAAAAAAAAAGGGAGGCCAGTGGAAACAATATTCACTAGTAATAAATAATAGGGCAAGTAAATGGAGAAGCTTGAGCTATGAACAGCACAGACTACCCAGACATAACAAATAGAGGGGAAAAATATGGTCTCCAGGCATAAAATGAATACAGATTTGGGGAGGTGGGCTAGCTTTTGATTTAAATAGCTTCTGTAGGCTGCTCTGACTCATACATCCACCTCTTTCCTCACTATAGCTCAATAAACAGCTAGCTTAATTCAGTGATTAATAGAAAAAAACTAGCCCAGAAAAGATGCAAAAGCAGTAAAAAGTACAATGAAAAATCAGATGAAAAAAAATTATTTTCAAGACAGAGAAATATGAATGAATAGCTCTCTGCAGTTCGCAAAAAAAAATATAAAACCATAAATGTCTCATTAGTATATTAGATTGAAAGGTTCAAACATATTGGGCTTCACTAAAGCAAAAAGACATAAAGATTAAAAAGGAAATTGTAAAGGAAAACGCAATGAAAGCAGTAAAACCATTATTGAGTTAGAAATTACAAGTTACAAAACTGAATGAATACAACTGAAAACCGATTTGAGTATAGCTGAAAAGGTCTGAAACATGGAAAGATACAAATTAATTTAGAAACCATTACAGGAAGAGATTTCATCTTAGTAGTAATCTTTTTAAAAAGCTTATTAGAACATATACAAAGAGAAAAGTTTCCTGAAATCAAAATTTTGAATAAAAGGAAGAGCATCAATAAAATGTTTTGCTTTGAAGAAACTATCTAAATACCAACACTTACTTTTCCTGTTCTTAAACTGAAAAGAAAGTTAATTTCAGAAACTAAATATAATAATCCTAAGTCCTTACAAAGCTAAATCACAAGGATTATGGCCTCAAAGCTATCCTGCATAAAGAGATACCATCTTTCAAAGGGAAGAAAAAAATCTTCCAGAAACAAACAAACAAAAAACCTCTGGAAGCTGAGACAGGAGAATTGAAGTGTGAGGCCTGCCTAAGACCTAAGCACCTAAGACATGATGGCAAAGGCCATCATGAATAATGTAATGATAGCATTCTGGCCTCCTGGCCTACCACATGGTAAAACTTCAGGTTCCTTCTTCAGTGCTGTAGGAGAAAAACAAAAATCAGTTTTGCTTTTTATTATTTGAAAATTGCATTCTTGATTCCCTATGTGTAAAATGTAATCTTTTAATCAATCTATTCCTCTTTAGAAAACTTATGTCTCAGTTATTATGTTTATAAAATGTAAATCCCACCTTTGTAGGATTTCATGGCTTATGATTTCATACATAGCTCAACTATTTTCTCTCTCTATCTTTCTCTCTCTGTGTGTGTGTGTGTGCATTCCTAAATATGTAAATACAACATTCTCAATTTATATACTGTATACGTTTGATATCTGTATACATTTGATATCAGGACTGACTTATTGTACAATGGCCTTTATTTATAACAGACCAATTTCACATATACCAAATGATAATGTACCATTGGAATTAAAAAAAAATGGAAGTCAATGATTAATTGAAAAAGTACAGATGAGTCAGTTTTCTCTTCAAACTTATAATGGTTCCCTCTTTTATGGTATCTCTCTCTCTCTCTCTTTTTTTTTTTTTTTTTTTTTTTCCTCCAGGGAAGGCCTAGTTCCTACTTCAAATGAATTGACATATTTTGTTGATCTCTCCTGGGAGGCATCACCCTCTCTGTGGAGTGGGGGGAGGGGATAGGAGGGTGGTAGGGGACATGGAAGGAAAGTAGAGAGGGAGAGAGGGAGGGAGAGGGAACTGGGATCGATATGTAAAATAAGAAAAATAAATTAAGAAAAGGCACAGATGAGACTCAATTGTTTCAACGCTTCTGGGTTCTTCTCCGAACCATAATTCCAACAGCAGTTGGTGTGTTTCCCTCAAATAGAAGCAAATATATTTTAGTCTTTCCTTATTAACCTGTAAGATTTTTAAACCCAACACCAATAATCTGAGTAAAATTCAATCTTTTCAACCATTACTACAAATTGTCCCTTATCTATCTCTACTACTTTTTGCAGCCATCCACAATTTATACTTCCCTGGTTCTAATTTTTCCTATATACAGTAAGAGCTTTGCTTGACATATTAAATCCTTCATGTTCCAGATAATGATAAACCACAAATGTACTTTCAATTGTGGGAATTGGGTGGGTTGGGCTAGAAGAACTTCAGATCATGAATTTCAGTTTATGACCACTCTGTGATGCTTGACCCTGTCAAAACCTTCATTGCCAAAGTCACAGTTACAAGAGTCCTTTACCTACCATCAACATTAACACAATGGCTAGAAAAACTGGAGCTTGTGACAAGAAGAAACATTACCAACACAAGTCCATTTACTTACACTTTGTGTATTTGGTTCACCAGCAATTTCTGCATTGATTTTTACTTTTAAGATACTGATTTCTAATACTTACCTTGATGATTGCGGCTTTCAGAGTCCTGATCTTATTCCTGTTCCATAACCAACATATTTATTACAATCAATAGTTCCTAATCTACCTGTCCCATCAGTGGAATACAGTGACCACCTTCGAGGAATGGCCAGTGAGTAGGAGCGCATTGAGTGATGATATAGAAATCAGAGACAAGAAAAGATATCAATATTCTTTCATCTTTAAATGGTATACTTTTTCAGGGGGAGCAATACCTAATACATAAGAAAGGGATTTTTGTTTTGTCTTCGTTTAATGATAAGCACATCTTACTTGGAAATAAACCACAGCTCAAGGTATTAATATATCTATAACTCAATAATAATAATAATAATAATAATAATAATAATAATATTTGTGGCTCAAACTATAGCATGTACATATTGTAAGTATATGCTTATATTTAGAATGATATTGAAATTTAAACAAACCACAGTGATAATGATAGTTATCTCTCTGTTTTTAGTACCAAAGTAGTTATAGAACTCATTTTAGACAACAGTGTGGTCAGACCATAAAACCAAATGCACCCTCTTTTGTCATTCTTTCCAACTCCAAATTATTGTCAGTTTAAGAAGAGCATACCATGGAGCAGGGGAGAGGGCCTATACCTTATTCTAAATGACTTAACAGATTTTGATGATCCCTTCTGGAAGGCATTACCATCCCTGTGCAGTGGGGGGAGGTGAATTGGATGGGAGGGGATCAGGGGACATGGGAGGGAGAGAGAGGGAGGGAGATGGAACTGGGATCGATAGCAAAATAAGGATATATATATATATATATATATATATATATGTATATATATATATATATACACACATACATATGAGCATACCAGTTGAATTAGGGAACTGGTGAATAGAGACCTTTTTATTCCCTCTCCTGGACCAGAAACAATTGTCTGGTTTATAGAGAAAATACACATTTTTTATGTATTACTTGAAATAAGGTCCCTGGTAAGGTGAGTGATTGAAAAATGACCTTTTAGTCGTTCATTCTACTGCATTTATCTTCATCATTAACTGATCTGTGATTCATCTCTAATATGAAAGAGAAGATGTTCCTCTGTCCTTTAAGATGTGTGAGGCTCAGTTTAAAGTGTTTGCTACAGAAAGTACTAGGTCCATGCATAATGATAAACCTTTTATTTTTTTTTCACCATGGGTTAGTCATGTAAATATATTTTGTAACTAGTCATGCCTGGAAGAAATTAGAAGTGACTACACAGCTATAACCAGCCAACTTGGTAGTGGAAAACTGAAATTAACATATTTACCAGTAAAATATAAAATACTTCTGAATTTAAACTTTAGACATAAAAATTTTTATACAAAAGTTACCATTCTTGGATGAAGATGTGTCTGTATGTTTGTCCTGCCACTGGTGGAAAAACCTTACTCCTAATACAGTACTTTGGGATCTCATGGCATTCTCATGAATACTGGGGAAAAGGGACTAGATCCTCACACGAGAATGTCTAATTTGCCTCAGAATTATGAGGAAGACAAAAGTTATGACCAAAGCAAAAGGTAAGAAAGTCTCAATGAAACGAAGCATGTATTGTTACTATTAAGAATGTTATGTGCAAATAAGATAGATTTTTGTACACTCACTGTAAAGTGTTTTGGTCAACTTACTCTTCAAATGAACAATGGAGACTCCTTTTGATAGTGTGGTCCTTTCTGGTCTTGGGGCTATACACATGCAATCTGATTGCTTGGGGGAACAGAAAGGATGAACTTGGGTTTGAGATAGGCCCGATGTATATAGCAAATTGAAGGCTACCCTTGGTAGTATACAAAGACTCTGCCTTATTCCCTACCTCTGGAGCAGGAACATTCACTTTTATTGATTTTTTTAAAAAATTTTACCCTTTATTCACCTAGGGTTTTGATTTTGTTTGAAGATCATGCTATAATTTATCCCAGAATGGCCTATAACTCACTCTGTAGCCTCAAAACTCATGGCATTTTTCTGTATCAGCCTCCTCCAAACTGGGATTGAGGTTTGAACTATCAAGCCAGGGTGAGCCAATTATATTTCAAGCACAAAAGTTTAAAAAGAGTATCTTTTAAAAGAGGCCAATAAAACATCTAAAGTTTATAGAGAACAAATATGATTTTAAAAAGAAAGACAATAGAGAAAAAGCAAAACAAATAAAAACAAAAGAGTTAAGTATTCATCTCCAAAGCAATAAGATCATTGTATTGTTATTAAAAAAAAAAAAAAGATGATGTTTTCCCATCACAGCTGCAAGCACTGGCCTAAACGCCTTTAAAAGCATTTTCATACTCATGAAATAATTTTAGTATAAGCTTTTATGTACAATTACTCTTTATTAAATGTATAAACATATTTACAGATGTTCCTGGGCCTCATTTTGCTGGAATCAATTTATAAGTGAGGATTTCTTCCACATCTTTTAAATTTTAAGTGTTTAAATTCTATAAAATATTTAGAAATAAAAAGGAAGGAATTCTCAGAGGGAGGTCAATTCAAATTTGACATTTTAAAATTTTATAAGTTTCATGGGTAACCATTACAAAGCAATGAATTAACACAAAAATTCATATTAATCAGTATAATTTCCCCCAGAAAATAAGAGATTCTGTCTATAAGATGTCTATCAAATGCCACCCCCCCAAAGCCCAGAACATATTCTGTTACACATACCAAGAACAGGTAGAAATACAGGGGAAAAATATCAGGAAGTGAAACAATGAAAAGATCAACCAGGACGAGCTACTTAGAAAGCTGCAAGTGATTCAGTTAGGCTGCTAGGCCTACAAAATGAAAAGGTAAAGCCAGTACTTGAAAATCTAGATACATTGCCTAACAGTGGCTGACATCCAATCCAAGGGTATATTTTTATTCCTTTCTTCCTCTAACTGCTCTGTTAATTTTTAAAATACCTACATTATAAAACCTTATCAAATGCTCAGGAATCAAATATAAACCATGCCAAACATACAAACGCTATGACCACAAAAGCTTGCAAGAACGTTAGCATTTTGGCAACTAATATTGCTCTCTACTGGGATAAGCATACAGTAGACCTGCAGACTTTGATTTGGGTGATTCTGATCCAGTAGGAAAACTGTGTTATGTGACCTGCATCAGATTTGACACAGGTAATCTGTTAGGTTTTCCAGTGCCCAGATTTTTATGTTTCAGATATATGAAGCTTTTTCACCTATAGAACAATCTCTATCATTATTTCATTATAGTTTGAGAACTGATCATCAAGATTTTGCTAACATGTACTTATCTCAAAGTGGCTATGGAACAACTGTATTTTTTTTCCTCCATCAGTGCAGGAGAAACAAATATTTTGGCTACGCTGTCAGACTCTAACTAAATTGCCTTTATTAAAGAACACAATGTCCTTGGTTAAAGTTTGGTTCTTTAACATGCACTGACAGTCCTACTACTGAAGTGACTTTGTAAAGGTGAAAGAACTTCCCTAGGAAATTGTCTTAACCCACCTAGAGCATAGTAGACTCCAGGCTTTGAGGAACTATGTGGTAAATGTATACAGTACATAACTGGATGATATACTATGAAAAAGTATTTGTACAATGAATTTAACTTTGGCTCAGAGCACAACATTTCAAGTCAACTGTTACGTTTTTTTGTTTTGTTTTGTTTTGTTTTGTTTTGACCAATATGTGCCAGAAAAACACATTTGCCCTGGTCAGTGTCTGTTATTGATGCAGCAGAGGCTTCACTGTATTAATCAGGGTTTGCTTGGCTCCATTTGCCTCTTCCAGGTGTTTTTTGTTGAACAGAGAAAGTCTTTTCTTGCAGATACTATGAGGGACTGCAAAGCTCTCACACTGCTCATGACTTCCAGTGCACAATTCTGGTTAATGGCAATGCCAATGGGAGATTTTTGATAACTGATTGAATTCATGGGTGTATTTTAAAATATCAGTCTTTTTTTCCTCAAATTTCAATGCAAAAATATGCATTACATATCTCTTCTGGCCCTGTTTTTCTTGTTCTGACTTTCCATAATTGCCTGTATTCCATCCAGTTTGAACACTGAATAGATTCGTTTAAAATCATCTTTCTATAAGGAAAGATGGTTCACTTTCTGACTACTTGGGAATTAATTAACTCTCTTGATATCTATCTGGCTTGTATTGTTTGTTTGTTTGTTTGTTTTGTTTTTGTTTTTGAGACAGGCTTCTCTGTGTAGTTTAGTAGACCAGGCTGACCTTGAATTCACAGAGATTGCTTGCCTATGTCTCCTGAGTGCTGGGATTAAAAGTGTGAGCCACCACCACCCGGCTGGCTTGTATTTTTAAATTGAAAAATTAAGTAGAATTTTTATTTTAGTAAAGAATGTTTATCTTTAAAAACATTTAAAAAGACAGTCAGAATTCTATCATCTTTTATGAAATTACTATAGCAACAAAATTACATTAGACTTTCTGATTTCTCCATGGTGTCCTTAGACAAATAGACAACCCAGTAGACCATGTTAAATGCCCCAAATGTGACTGGGAAGAGAATACGAGCATATTTGTCTATTTTACTTGTGCCAGATCCAGACGGTGGTGGAGCAGAGGGAGGAGGTGTGGCTGACATAGTCCCAGATGCCCCTGTGGTATTAACTGTGGTCTTAATTCGCCCAAGTCTAGACCCAAATGCAGGGCGAGTAGAAGTCGACCCCATGGAAGCTGGTCTTGATGTGCCACAAGGAGTGGGAGAGGGTGCCAATGAAAGACTTCTTGCTGCAGATATCGTCTCAGCTGCATTTGCCCTGCTGAATGGATTTGGACTGGAAGCTAAGTACTCCTTCATTGTGGCTTCAGCAGGCTCTTGGGCTGTGGTAGTCTTGCTGGAATGGTTTCCCACCTCAGTTCGGCTGTTTGTATCAGATTCTGAGTGGACCAAGGCATTTGTTCTTTTCCTCATATTCAAATTGGCATGTGTAGTCTGAAAATGATATATCAAAAACTACATTGATTATTTAATTTCATGAAGATCTATACTACTTGGGTCTATAAAGTAATCATTTTAAATTCCATTTCAACCACTTAACAAGGTATAATTGCTTACTTCTAGCCATATTAATAGTAGGTAAAGAGATGGAGAAGTCAAGAGGATTTTGAGGAAGCTCACCAATGGGTGATGAGAATAAACAGGCCTCAGAGAAATATAATTGAGAGCTCAGTTTGGAGAGACAGGCATTTTCTATGAATATATATCTTCATGATACTATACTCAGACATTTTTAAAGGTTCACTCCATACCTCATGCTTTTGTGAATTAAGATTTCAAGGTCAATGAGTAGAGTTTGAAAACAAAAGAAAGCTTAGAATGCATTACTCCTGTCAGCTTGCAGCACTCTTCCCAACAGACTGCAGCTGAACTAATGAGAACTGTGACTTAACATATGGCACCTAATTTCAATGGAGACAACTGGAGTCAAAATCAACATCAACATAAAAGCTGAAGATACCATTATAGACCCTGCACTTTTCCTCTACAAGTTTTAAATCCCATCTCATAGAAAAGAATAATCAATTTTAATTTATTCTAAAATACTACACATATCAAAAAATATAAACGTGTTTGAATGGTGTCTACTATTGCTGGAAAGAAATTATGTATACCTACATATCATGAAATAAAAAGAATATAAGAAAAGTAAATATATTGGAAGTAAAACTGGGACAAAATGTTAAGCAGGGGCAAAGAGAAGGCTCAATTACTAAAGGCATTTACGGGCAAGATAGATAGTTACTGAGGTTCTCTACCCAGGATTCACATAGTGGAAAGAGAGAACTGATTTGAGAATGTGTGGAAAGCAAAGTGGCTAGCATTTTCTGGACAAAGAAATGAAGAGGAGAATGTTGAAATATCTCCAATAGTCTAAACAACATTATATTCAGTCAAGAGCAGTTTATGAATGAGAAGTACTTACCCAAGATTGAAAACTAGAACCACCAAAAAGTATGAAAGAAAACAGTATTTGATACATACCCAAAGACAAGTATAATGATTGAGTGGTCCCATTAATCAGATTAGAAAGTGTGAATATCAACTGAAAGGCTTTACTTCAGAAGTAGGGAATGAATCATTCTAAAGAGAGACTTTAGCTCTAATAGCCCTACTGCTGATTCATGGATTTTTAACAGCAAGATCGGAAGATGAAGCTGACTACAATAACTCATCTGTTCTCCAAAACATAATGCAAGAATATTTAAGTGCCTCATTTTAAATTTTTAATTATTTATTTTTTATTTAACATGTCGATCCCACTTCCCTCTCCCTCCCTCCCTCCCTCTTACCCTCTCTGCCCCTCTCACATGCAACCTGACCCCCTCCCCTCCCATCCCTCACCACAATTCCACGTGTAGGGCAACACTAGGTGGGGTTATGTAAATCTCTCAAGTCATTTGTAGTAGGGACTAGGACTTCTCTCCTGTCTATAGGTTAGGACAGTATCCCTCCATGGGGGATTTGTCCACAAGGTCCTTTTGTGCACCAGGAATACATCCTGGTTCCACTGTCTGAGGTCTCTTAGACTACTCAGTCCTTCTCGTTGAGGCTCATATTCAGGTGGACCTGAGTAGTCAGTCACATGCTGGATTCCCAGCTATCAATCTGGGGGTCCGTTAGCTCTTGCTTGTTCAGGTAAGCTGTCTCTATGTGTTTCTGCAACCTGCTCTTGTCCTCTCCCTCTGCATCTGGATTCTAGTTCTACTCAGTGTTTAGTTATGGGTGTTTGCTTCTCTTTCCAACAGGTACTAGATGATGTCTCCATGATAGTGGATAAGTTAATTGTTGATCTCACTATCCAGGAAGGGCATTTATGGTAGCCTTTCCACGATTGCTCAAATTGTTAGTTGGAGTCAGTCTTGTAGGTCTCTAGACCTTTCATTAGGTTCAGTTTTCTCTTCAAACCAATAATGGCTCCCTTTTTTATGTTTGTTCTCTCTCTCTCTCTCTCTCTCTCTTCCCACCCTGAATCAATCTTCCTAGTCGCACGTGCTTTCCTCTCCTCCCCTTCTCTTTCTCCTACTTCTCTCTCCATTTACTGCCCCCGTCACTTCCCATGTGTTCTGGGGGACTTGTCCCTTCCCCTTTCTGTGAGGGACTTTATATGAATCTCTTGGAGTACAATGTATATCCTAGTTCCTCTGGTAGTGTGTATTATAGGCTGGTGGTCCTTTACTCTAGGTCTAAAATCCATATATGAGCGAGTACATACCATGTTCCTCTTTTTGTGACTGGGTTACCTCATTCAGAATGGTTTCTTCAAGTGCCATCCACTTGCCTGTGAATTTCAAGATTCCATTATTTTTTTTCTGCAGAGTCGTATTCCATTGTATAGATGTGCCACATCTTCTTTATCTATTCTTCAGATGAGGGTGATGTAGGTTGCTTCCAGATTCTTGCTATTACAAATAATGGTGGTATAAACATAGTTGAGCACATGTCTTTGTTGCATGGATGTGGATCATTTGGGTTTATGACTAAGAGGGTGATTGCCGGTTCCTGTGGTAAACTGATTCCCATTTTCTGGAGGAATCCCTATACTGATCTCCAAAATGGCTTATGAGTTTGCACTCCCACCAGCAGTAAAGGAGTGTTCCCCTTTCTCCATATCCTCTCCAGCATAAGCTGTCATTGGTGTTTCTAATTTTAGCCATTCTGGCAGGAGTAAAATGGTATCTCAAAGTTGTTTTGATTTGCATTTCTCTGTTAGCTAAGGATGTTGAGCACTTTCTTAAGAGTCTTTCAGACATTTTGATTTCCCCTGTTGAGAATTCTTTCTTCAGTTCTGTACCTCATTTTTTAAAATAGGGTTATTTGGTGTTTTGTTGACTAGTTTCATGAGTTCTTTGTATATTTTGGAGATCAACTCTTTGTCGGATATAGGATTGGTGAAAATCTTTTCCCAGTCTGTGGGCTGCCGTTTGGTCTTATCCCCTGTGTCCTTTGCCTTTGCAGAAGCTTCTAAGTCTGAGGAGGTCCCATTTATTAATTGTTGATCTCAGTGTTTGTGCTCCAGGAGTTATGTTCAGGGAGCGGTCTCATATACAAGTTTGTTCAGGGGGTACCTCCTACTTTCTCTTCTAAGAGGTTCAATGTGGCTGGATTGATGTTGAGGTCTTTGATCCATGTGGACTTGAGTTTTATGCATGGAAACAGACATGGGTCTATCTGCAGTCTTCTACCACCATCATCCAATTGTGCCAGCACCATTTGTTGAAGATGCTCCCCTCCTCCCCCCACTGTATTCTTTTAGCTGTTTTGTCGAAAATCAGGAGTTCATAGGTATGTGGGTTAATATCAGGATTTTCTATTCAATTCCATTGGTCTACCTGTTTATTTTTGTGCCAATACCAGGCTGTTTTCAGAAGTATAGCTCTGTAGTAGAGCTTAAAGTCAGGGATGGTGATGCCTCCTGATGTTCTTTTATTGTACAGGGTTGCTTTGGCTATTCTGGGTCTTTTGTTTTTCCATATAAAGTTGATTATTATCCTTTCAAAGTCAGTGAAGAATTGTGGTGGGATTTTAATGGGGATTGCATTGAATCTGTAGGTTGCCATTTTTACTATATTTTTCCTATATATCCAAGAACATGGGAGATCTTTCCATTTTCTGGTATCTTCTTTAATTTCTTTCTTTAGAGCCACAAAGTTCTTATTATATAGGTCTTTCACTTGTTTGGTAAGCGTTACTCCAAGATACTTTATGTTGTTTGTGGCTTGTAAAATGCCTCCTAAGAATTCCCTCTATACAAGTATTCTTCTAGAACTTTCTGAAGTCCTGTGAATCATGTGTAGTGGAATGGTTACAAAACTGATTCTTAGCCATCATGTATCTTTATAGTCACATCCCTTATAACATGTATGCATGTTCTTCATTAAGAGATAGATTCCATTTGCCCATAATATACCTTATTATTTTATTTGGCTAATAATGTACTGTGTACTGTGGTAATGATAGTTTGACATTTCCAAATCCACCTTAAGAGTTCTGATTTTATTTCCTCATTCTGAAAGTGTTGTAAACAGAATGATAAAGAACACTCCCAATTTAACTTGTAGAGTAAGAGATCATTGGAACATTACCACTTATCCAAAAGAAACCAAACAACAAGCTGATGGGTCTGTTCCAGCAAAGAGAACATAAACAGTCTAGGCATGCGAAACCAAAAAAGCAGAAATTTCACAATGATTTCTAGAATTTAAAGCAAAAGTAAATATTTATTATATGCACGTAAGTATTGCCTTTACTTATTAGGCCACATTGTCTTTTCAACATATTCATGTCTATAGATCAATAAAATGAAGCATTTAGGCAAAAGGGCTTTCTAATTCTCTCTTGTGAGGGACACTCCTTCATCCATTTGTGCTAACGGAAAGGCTACTTTGCTCAGAATTCAAGGAGGACCTTCATGGGGTGCTGTTGCTTAATATCACACAATAACAAAATGACCAAGCTCTGGGCTTCTTCAGAATTCCATTTGTCAACCATTACAATTATTTTTCATCTGGGACAAATTTTGGTGTCACTGTCATTTTTAAAGACAGAATAAGAAGTTCTGACTGGTCAGAAGTCATGTAAAGTATTACTAAGTGTGTAATTTGCTGTACTGAATAGCCCTTCTACTCAGAAATGTGACTGAGGCTTTCAAAAACTGTTGCAAAGTTAATTCAAGACTAGGAAATAAGAAATATGGTATATTTCAATACCACAAAGCTGCATGGATTAGCAGGCCACCCAAAGATGTGACTGCTTTAGCGTAAATTAACTGAGTGTGATTCTGGTAACTATTATTTGATTTGTGACCAGATACTGTAAAGGTTCCATGTTATGTTGTAGCTTCATGACTAGCAGAAAATATAAGCAATGCTTATGGTTTTCTTTCCCTACATGGAATAAAACAGTTCTTTATTAAATCTAGCCACCATATTCTAGAATTCATTCCTTATAAAAATGCTGGGGGCAGGGTCAGCAGTGAAATCCCTGCCTAGAATCCCTCAGTGAGGGACTGGGGAAAGTAGTGGTGAGTAAACATGCTTGTGATATGAGTGTGAGGGCCTAAATTTGAATTTCTGACAACATGAACTTAAAGAGCACTTGAGTTTATAACCCCAGTGCTATGATGGCAAGATAGGAGCTACAGGCAGGAAGATTTGAAGCTTGTGAACCAGATGGTAGAGTATACATGGTACCAAATAACAAAGATTCTGTTTCAAAGCAAGGTGGAAAGCAGAGACCAAAACCTCTGACCTCCAAATGCAGTCCATATCACATGCACTCCCCACACCCCACACCCCCCCACACACAAACACACAGGCAGACAGAGGCTGCCCTTTCTACAAGATTTTGAGCTGGTTTTCCACCTCAGTACTTGATTAATGAATTGAACAAATCTTGATATATGTACATCTGACATTTGTAAAGGTAATTTTGTATTGTATGAAAACTATATGCAGACATATATTTTATATATAGTTCAAGGTATTTAGAAGTATACATCAACAAAGCAAGAAGCAATGGCAAGGAAGAAAACAGAATAAATGGGGTCATTAGGATTGCTGTGTGGGAACAAACAACAAATCTGTGTATTTCTAGTTTAAATGTGTTAATGAGCTTCTAGAGATTAACGAGGGTCTTATTAATCACTGAAGTTTAAATTACTCAGTAGGAACCAACTTCACAACTGATGAGAATATTATAGAAAGTCAAGATCCTTCAAAGTGTTTTCATAAAAAGCAATTACATCCAATGCCAAGTTTACTCTTTGTTTGTGGAGCCAGCTTTTGGGCTATTATAGGTAATACAAGGAAATAAATCATCTGGGTTTCATTCTAAATCTAACTGGGAAGGCCTAAGAAGTCTCAATAGTATCTTTGATACACAAAGGAAAAAGAAATTTGACTAATTTCAGACTTAAATCATTGCTCTTTGCCAAGCAACCAAATGCTATTTAAATTATCTTCTATTTATGTCTGAAGGTAGACTGTGTAAAGAGTAGTCATCATTTCTCATCATGGCAAACCACCAAAGGACCATCAAATCCATTTCTAGCCAACATAGGAATCACTAGGAAAAATGTTGGCATTGAAGTCAAGTTTTGGAGCAAATGAAGTGTCAATCAGTATGATGTTTATTCACACAGAGTTCAGAGTCTTCTTTTCATATTCCATAAACACATAGTAGTTTCCAACATGACCTAAGCATCATCTGAATTTTTAAAACTTAATCATTTTGAAATCACTTTGTCGATAGTCACAGTAGCCTAAAGTGGAAAACGTAATGGGATAGAGATGAGAGGTGGCAGATTCAAACATGACCAACCATTTCAAGCAGCAACCAGGATCAGATCCAAGCAATTCACCAATCATGACTACAATCTGGCTCAATTTCTAAAGAACCATTTTAACTCAAAAAAATTAAAATTCATCTCATCTTATTACTCTGTCAATGAAGGGATAAAGTAACTAAGATTAGATTGTGAAATGTAAACAGCTACATTTATATTATTTGCCCAAGAAGCTAATGAAGTTTAATAAAATGCAATTTAGCACTCCTAAATTAAAAACTAACAAGACTAATAATGAACAGGTTTATCTTCCAGAATATCAATGAGTCAGATATACACAAAATAAGAATCAAATATTGTAAACACATTTATTCAAGGCTACTTGAACAGGTTTCAGGGGAAGTCACACATTCACCTAGAAATAAACGTATAGTAGAACTGCTATGAATATGCCCAGAGGTAATGATTTAATGAGATCTATCAATAGTGGTTTTAGAAAGTTCTGTCATATAGAAATGAAAAACATTACCCCCAAATAAACATGCTAAATATTTCATAAATTGTTTCCAAGGGATTCTATCACATATTGAGCTCCAGAATATAGAAATGAAAACACTGAGTTCCCAATTTATTATATTTCATTTCATCCTGGTGTTAACATTTAATCCAATCTTCAAATTTCCATAAGCTATAGAAATATTACTTTCAGTGCCGGGGACTGAAACAAATGTCTTTCTTCTATTTGAATCATCCAACCACTCCCTGAGATTTTTAAAAATTTATTTTGTCTGTCTCATATTTGAGGGTTTGACACATTAGGATTTCTTTGAGATAAGTCATTTTGTGGTCAATTTTGTTTCAGGGCAATTCCTGTTATTTCTTTTTATTCTTAAGCCTGTTATATATTACATATGTCCTCAGTTGGAGAAGCTTCTTTGCTGGCAACTTAAGCAGCCAGGCAGAAGTTTTCAGCTAAGTCAAGTGGATGTCTCTAGAATACTGTCTTGAGGTGCTTTTTATCAATTCTAACAACTTATCCTAGAGAATGAAGAGGGCAAAGCAGACACAGTTAACTTTCTCAGAACTCAGACCCTAAAGTGGATAGATCCTCCCCCATTCAGCGAGGGTGTGTAGTACTGTAGTCATCTAAAATGTTTATATAAATTCTCTCAAAGGCAGTAAAATGCTCAGACTCTTAGGTTGCATTTGTGAAAAGTTCATATAGTAGTTATGTGATCTAGGTGTCTTTTTTCCTAACACTCGCTAGTTAGTTAATTACAATATCAGATTCACAAACTAGACAGAGCTGAACTCCAATATTGAATCTGTCATTTGTAGTTATGGAGTATTCAGCAACTTATTTAACCTCTAAAAACTCAGACTCCTCCAAGCAACCAGATTAATAATATGTCTTCCTCATAATGAATAAATGAACACCCAGCATGCACAGGCATCAATTAAATAGCATACAGGAATTTTATCTAGCTGAAGTCAGATAAAAAAGTCTGTGTGCAAAATTTAAAAAAATATGCTGAAATGAATAATTGTCAGAAATAAAATTTTAGAAGACATTTTAATGTATTTATTAATTATGAACAAAGCCTCTAATAATTAGAAAAGTAGATAAGAAGCTGACTACTAAAACAAGGAATAGGCTCTGGTAAAATCAAACAAAGAAAGTATGTTGCTTGTGGAATAAGAAATAAATGCAAATAAATACAAAATTGTATAGATATTCAAAGATGAGAATTAACTGATGCACAAAACAAACAGAAAATGCAATTTGGGGGAAACTAACATTGCACTACTACTATTAGACTGACTTAAATAGAACAGTTCTTTAACAGCTAACCTCAAGCTTACAGGCTATGGCTAA
The DNA here is from genome assembly GCF_943737965.1 of Phodopus roborovskii. Taxonomy (NCBI): domain Eukaryota; kingdom Metazoa; phylum Chordata; class Mammalia; order Rodentia; family Cricetidae; genus Phodopus; species Phodopus roborovskii. Next base: position 30,300,669 of record NW_026126525.1, on the reverse strand, counting down.
ATCAGGCCCCAATATCAATGCTATGCTCCATTTAGGGAAAACTATACCAACAAATATTTTAATGTCTAATCTATATATGGCCACATTATTTTATCATATTTTTGTCTCTTTAGTATTTTATCAATTATTGGTAAAACCTAAATTCCAGTCATCGGGAAAACAACAATGGTTAGGAAACAACTATAAACCACTCTCCCTCAGAAAAATATATTCCATAATGCTTTGATAAAGCACAGTATTAGCTTACCAATTCAGTTCAGCTAACCCACTCTCTAAATATAACTGAATATTAAAAAGAATTGAATCTGTGAACATGGTGAACTGATATTCTATAGTCAACTTTTTCCTTATTTCTTATTTCAATTATACTAATCAAAAAATGAAGTGATGTGGTCACCAAATAAGAGATGGTATAAGGCAACAGGCATCAAAGAAATTCATAAATGCAAACATCAATAGTTTAATGACTGCTGTTTTAATTAAACTCTGCCCTCCTCAAAATCCTATGGCTGAATATATTAGATGGTGGTATCTCATGAATGGATATCCTCATAGAAGATGAGGATACTCATGAGACAACCCTCACCTACAGTGTGAGGACACAATGGCCAGGGGGAAGGGAGACATCATGAGAGTCTGAAACCTACCAGACCATGGTCTAAAATTTTCCAGCCTCTAAAACTAGAAGGAATTAATTTCTGTTGTTGAGTCTGTCTATTCTATGGTATTTCATTATGTCTTCCTGAGCAGACTAAGAGGATCATCTAATGTCAAAAATTAAATTCATAGCATAGATTTTTTTTAAATGCCAAATCAATCTTCTCCTGGGAAAAAAAAATGAGCAACATCTAAACAAGTTGGCAGTTCTCCCTCTTTGGATGTAGGCTTTTGTTGAAACTCAGAAATTCCAGATAGAGTCAACATAGAAGCAATTCTGAGAAACTGAAAAGTGTTCAACAAGGATTAAGCATTAATTTTATTCACATACTGTTACTTGTGCTAGAAGAAATAAACATACTTTCAAATGTACTTTGGAGCATGTCCATGTTTTTTCTATCTATTGTCTAGATATTATATTTCCTCAAGTATCTCTTGGTAGTTTTTAGCTACTTCTCATCTATATCAGAGGGATATAGTTAACCGCCATGTTTGTGTAACCTTCTACTTTGGAGATAGTTCCAGCTCTTTCTTCAATCACTCCAAAATTTTCCCTAAAATTTCCAACTATTTTCAAATTATGACCTGTGTATTACTAAGCATGTTTGCTTAGTTTTAGAACATGTGTTTATTTAAATATTATGAATTATGGTTCACAAAATGATTTGCAATTTTTCTCTTTCACAGTTTGTTTTTTATCCTTAAATCCTTAAAGTAGAGCTAATATATATATAATTGCTGATAAAACATTGCAAAAGAACATGACTACTATGGAAACAGTAGGGTAATAGACTGTATATTTAAAAAAAAAAGAAACAACTAGAATGCTGTATCTTTTGGTCAGAACAAAATGATTAATGTTTGAAAAGACAAATATGCCTTTTCATGATTTGGGAATTAAGCAATATATACAACAAATAATAGCACTGAAATATGTATAACACTATGTGTGTTTGTGGCACTGTATGGTGCATGCACAAGCATGTACATTTGGAGGGCAGAGGACAATGGTTTGGTATCTTCTTCTACAGTTCTCAACCTTCTTGGGGTGGGGGCAGGGTCTCCCACTGAACATGAAGCTTGCCATTTGGGGTAGGCCAGCCAGTGAGTTTCCAGGATCTGTCTGTCTCTATACTATAACCTTGGGGTTATAGTCAAGTATGACCATGTCCAGCTTTTCTGTGGGTACTAAGAATTACATCTTTTATGAACATCAAGTGTTCTTACACACAGCCATCTCAACTCAGTCCCATAAATATGTATATGTTTATACAACAATTAAGTATTTAATCTGAAAAAGTGAAATTTATATTTTCAAACAAATTGGGAAAGTAAAGTAAACTGACTCTTTCAACCCAACATCACCTTAAGAAATTGATTTGCTGCAGCCTCAGGTTATTTGAAAAATTACATTCAAAGCTGGGAAATATTTGCATATGTTTTATAATTATTTTACAGTTGATATAATTTGACCAAAATGAAATTTTGCTACAATAAATAGTTGTCTAGAAAGATTCAGGGCTATTCCAACACTGTAAGAAGTTGTCATTGCAATAGTCTGAATATCAATTTTATCTGCATCAGCAGACACCAGGTATATAAAATAGCCATTCATCCCGACCAGATCCCCAGCACACAGACAAAGAAAACAACAACAACAACAAAATGCCATGGTTCATGCAGTAGCCTGCCAAATCCCTTACAACAGAATAGTTATGAGACATAAAGATGTCTTTGATAACTTTAGCTGCATAGTAAATTTCTTTGGAATTCCTGCATTTTTGTCTACTGAGTCTTAACATTTATATAATTTTAACAAAGTTTATTTTCAGTAGAAAAAAACACAAACAACATGTTTTATCTAGTGGCTAGAGATTACTGTCAAGGAAAAAAATATAAATGATCTATAATATAATAAACAACAAATACACATTAAAGGCATTTATTCAACCAATTTATTCATTAATACAGTTTTTATTGAAAGTATAGTTTTCCTTCAAGCTATTTCACTGAATGTTGTGGAATATTTCCTTAACTATATAAAGATATGTTGCATTTGTTTATGTTGTGGAATATTTTTTTAACTATGTGAAGAAGTGTTGTATTTTTTAAATTATGTAAGGAAGTGTTGCCTTTGTTTAATTATATAAAGATATGTTCCTGCTTTTCCTTGCCTGCCTAAGGCACCTGACTGGTCTAATTAAAACCTGAATGTCCAGTAGAAAGGGAGGAGGCATTGGAAAGATTTCTTTGCATGGAGATTAAGTAGGAAGAGACACTAGAGAGAAGCTAGGGACCAGTCAGACAGACATGGAGGAAGCAGGAAAGTAGGACATACAGAAGAAAGAAAGATAAAAAGTCCAAAGGCAAAATGTAGATAATTAGAAAAGATTAAATTAAATTAAAAGAACTAGCGAGAAAAGCCCAAGCTAAAGTCAAGCAACTATATTGACAATAAGTCTGTGTCTTTATTTGGGAGCTGGTTGGTAGCCCAAAGAAAATTCTAACTATAACTGGGTATTAGAGATACAATGAGAAGAAATATTTCAGTCCTTGGAATTTCTTGTAGGGATTATTAATCATTGTGATAGTAACTAAGTACCATAAATATATATCATGTACTCGGGACCAAGCTGCACTACATAAATTTTACACCTTGTAGAATAATATCAGCATATATATTGTTGCAACTCATGAAATTGTATTAATGCTCTCATTCTTTAAGTATGGATAATAGAGCCTAGAGAAGTTGAGAATATCTTCCAAAATCACTCAGTTAAAATATTTCAGAGTTGAAATTTGAATTCCAAATGATACTCTTAACCACTTTGGGAATCTGCTAGAAACTGTAAATACATATGCTTAGGAGACTTTATTTTTTTTTTTTAAAGCACGAGAGCATTTTTGTGAAGTACATCTACAACAATCCAGCTAAATCAGGGCTGTTAGTAAACAGCATGTTTTTTCAGTATTCAACTGTATTCAACTGCTTGTAGTTTTGACTCTGCTGGAAACACTGACACCAAATCTGTTTCCCAGATAAGCACCTCCTTATGTTGGTAAGACATTTTTCCAGTGTGTGTGAAAATATTTTCTTAACCCCTATTTCTTGGTCTTATTTCCACTCAAAATAATCTGGGTTTTTCTGTTTTGTTTTTGTTTGTTTGTTTTGCTTGCTTGTTTTGTGACTTGAAAGATTCTGCATAACAATATGACTTTTGCTCCTGCCTAAATATCTATAAATAGGCCTACATTCAGATAACTTATTCTGAATAAAGTTTTATCTTAGCAACAAACACAATTTAGTTAAGTAAAGTTCTTTCCTTTTTCTTGTTCCTCTTTTTATTTTCTTGAGACAGATTTTGCTGTATAGCTCCAGCTGACCTCAAACTCAAAATCCTAATCTCTAAAGTATTGAAACTGAAGGCAAGAGTCACCATAAACTTAAGCTAGAATTTTTTTTATTTTGTTTTGTTTGTAGTCCTTAACTGAAGAAATTTTCTATTAGTTCAAGAGATGAATCAATATTTCCACTCAAAATCTACATTTTTCTATATCAGATTTTAAAAAATAAACACTTGTATGACACTCCTAAGAGAAGGTTTTTCTAAATTTGCATGCACAGATTCTTCTAGTTTGAACACAGCATTTTAAAATACTGTTGAGAAATTTACTATTCAAAACATGATAAAGCTGGTGTAGAAGACACTACAAACTCCATTCTAAAATCCAGAGAAAGTTTCAATCAGTATTATCGTTTTTTATTTCTTTTATATTATATTTTGTTTTTTATTTTTTCTTATTTTACATATCGATCCCAGGTCCCTCTCCCTTCCTCCCATCCCTCCTATGACCCCTACCCTCCCATCCTCCCCCCCCAACTACACAGGGAGGGTGATGCCTTCCAGGAGGCGTCTGTATTATCTTTACTTTCATACTTCAGAATGAGTCTCAAAACATGTTAGTTCTGATATGAAGCTAATGGAATTCATCAACACAACAAAATATGGATAAGACAAGTCCATGTACATAGGCATATGTGGCAGAAGATGACTTACTAAATCATTTTTGTATAAATTATCTCTTTTTAAAAAACACTATCTTAGCATATACCCAGGCTAGTCTCAATCTCACTATGTAACTGAGGCTAGCCTTGAACTAGGATCCTCTGGACTCCTCCTTCCCAGTGCTGGTGTTACAAGCATAGTGTCACAATACAGCATGCACATACTCTCTTATACTTTTAAAAAACAATCCCTATTCGAATTTATAGACTGAAACACAAGAAACTAGTCAAGAAGCATAGGTTGAATTATCATGCTACCAAAATGTGGTCCATATCTATCTACAGTTAAATCGCATATTAAATAGACAGAACAAATTCATATGGTTCCATGAAACCTCATAGTGTTTGCAATATCAAGTACATAACCCTTCAAATACCTTAAATCATTTGGGTCTTTTCCAGGAAATAATTTTATTTGTCCTAAGGGGTAAGCCCCATGGTATCAGCATTGAGTTGGGACATTGTCAAAATCATTCAGAACTTAACAAGCCTTTCATGCTGGAACAGCTGTTACTCTGAAAAGATTTTTTTAAACTTTCTATGATCCTAAGCTAATCTCACTTGAGCTAGAAAATAAGGTATTAGACTATTTTGCATGTTCTACCACTTTGTGACAAGAAAGCCAATTTTGTACTTCAGTGAAGGCAAATTGTAAATTTAGAATGAATTGAACCAGTAGCTGAGTTGCAATTTCTGGTAAATGGCTCATCAGCACATTAATGTATACCACCAAGATAACCACTTCAGTCATGCAAGCAGGAAAGTAGAAGATACAAACACTTGGTAGGGAGCAAGGCAAATATACTCTCTACCAACATCTATAAAACAAATCCTAAAATGAAAAGCTACCATCACTGTCACTTTCACATGGCTGTATATCACATGGCTGTTCAAAACTTAATATCAGAGCCACTGATAACCTACTAGATACTATTTGAATACTTTTGGAGAACATAGCCTATCTGTGCTTGATATATCTGCATAAACTAAAGAAAGTAATAAGCATGGCTCTTAAGAGTTAAGGACTAGGAATTCTATGGGGCCTCTGTTAGTGGATCAGTATTTATCCCTAGTATATGAATGGACTTTGGGAGACCATCCCACATAGAGGGATACTCCCTCAGTCTAGATATATGGGGAGGACAGGACCCAGGCCCTGCTCCAAATGATAAGACAGACTTTGAAGACTTCCCACAGAAGGTATCATCCTCCCTGAGGAGCAGAAAGGGAATGGAATGGGAGTTGGTGGGCAGAGACAAAGGAGGAAGGGAGGGTGAAAGAACTGGGATTGACTTGTAAAACAAGCTTTTTTTCAAATTTAAAAAAAAATAAGAGTTATTAGTGGGACAACATTATTGAAGTGCTCAAGCCCTTAGTTAATGATACATTTTCAAATGTTATTATTAGATTGCTGAAATCTCATATTGCCAAACATAGATCATTCATATTGGATGAAATATTACTAAGGAAGTTTCCATTCATTCTATTCTTCTCAACAGAACTGCATGTTAAATGAATACTGTTGTGGGAACCATAAATGCCATCCTAGAGCCCTCATCCAGTAGTTGATGAAAGCAGAAGCAGACACCCACAGCTAAACACTGATCTGAACTGGAATTCAGCTACAGAGAGAAAGGAGTGATAAGCAAAGGGATCAAGACCAAACTTGAGAAACCCACATAAACAGCTGACCTGAACAAGGGGGACCCCAGACTTATAGCTGGGAAAACAGCATAGAATCGACCTAGAACCCCTGATAGTGGATCTCAGTTAGGAGGTCTGGGGAAGTCTATGGTACATCTGACAATAGAACCAGGATGTATCCCTAGTACAGGGACGGACTTCAGGAGCCCATTCTCCATGGAGGGATACTCCCTTAGCCTAGAAATGGGGGAGGGTGTAGGCCATACCCTAAATGATTTTACAGACTTTGATCACCCCTCATAGAAGTCCTCCCCTCCCTGGGGAGTGGATGGGAGGTTTGTGGGGGACATGGGAGGGAAAGGGAACTGGGATCAATATGTAAAATAAGAATTGGGTCATGTGAGAATTCCGAGTGCTTATGAGAAAACTTGGTTTCTTCAAAAACATGAATTGTTCATCGACTATGTTTTTGTCCTCCTCCCAGGTGTAGTGGATAGGAGTGAGTTTACTTCAGCTATTGTTAGTCATATGCCTCTAAGGAAAAACATGTTTTTGCCACATGTGGATTGTCCGTGTGACTCTATACACAGGTGACTTTTCTTAACCCTCAGAATTTAAATTTGTTGTGTCTATGAATAAAGTGGGCTATTATATGAAACTTTCTCTGCCTCATTTTGTGGCCTCACTCACCCTGGTTCATGCTGCCAATTAGAGCATTAAACATATTGTAACTTCCTATCTCCAAAAATTTTGATATGTTGTCCTCCATTCAGAACTTATCTTAGTTACCATTCCTGCATGGACACAGCTTTACTTTTTGGGGAAATGCTAAGAATTAATTAAAACCAAGATGCCCCAGTTTGACAGTTAACAGAATAAACAACGAAGGATTCCCATTTAAAAGTGTCCATGGGGCTCTTAGATGCTGCAAGACAGGCATAGCATTAAGACTCCTGGGGACCTCATTCTACTTAAGAGGGCTAGCATTTTAAAAATACTCTTTCAAGCTACAGTATGCTACAATTTCATCATCACTACAAATAAGCAAAGACTTCTATGACTTCTCAATAGCTGACCCTTAGTACCAACTACTATTTGAGACTGCTGGTGTGGAGAACATATCTATAGTTGCTGCTTCCACTGACCCATGTGTTTTTACTCCAAATATCATCATTATGGGACTCTTCTCTCATATGCCTTAGAAATTTTCAGGCAAGCACAGTAGGTACTTTTTAAAAGTCTGCAACACATACTGACTCAGTTACATGTAACACTATTGATCTCTAATAGTTCCTGTAACTTCAGATTCCAGTCAAGAAGAAAATTTTACTTATATTTTTTGGTCCCAAGTATAGGATTCTTGTCATCCAATCCTAAAATTTGGTTTCTCTGCTTGCAACTCATTTATCTTGGATATACTGTAAACTTTTCATATATATATATATATATATATATATATATATATATATATATATGTCCATTTGATTCAATTATACAATAAATATTTGTAGGTTTGGGCAGTGATGATATATAATTAACCTGTTAATACCTGCTTCTATGGAATTTACATCCTTATTCATTTCTAAAGTCTAATATGTGTACAGGTTTAGTAATATCAAATGAACAAAATATTTGTTCAGGTAAATGCATTACCATTGCTGTATTCTAGATCGTATATATTATCTGACCCTTTTTCCAGTGACAAAACTCTGTTATAATTCTCTGAATTACATGCAACCTCCTCAATATCTTTTCAAACTATCTACAGCCATTGTAAAGGTATTCATCATTTCTTACCTGACTGTTACATGGACAATTAACACTCCCAGAACTAACATCTTTATGTACCTTCCCTCTCTACACGCTCCACTGAAGTGATAATCATAAAAATATGGCCATTTCACTTCCTTTAGGGAACCATTTTGTTTTCAAGGGGAAAATGTAAATGGCATAATGCTTAGTCAGATGTAGACCCAAGTCCAGACACATCTGGGTTTTGTCCAAACCTTCCCTCAGCTGCCTGAGGTACTCTGATACAAAGTATTCAGTAAGTGCCTTGTATATCTTTGCTTAGACTGCCTTGGAGTTACTACAGAGAGATTGACAGCTTGCTGTCTTTCTTGCTGAAGGGTACTCTGAAACTGGGGGGTAGGAAAATGCTTTGGCAAGAAATGTGAGAAAGAAAAACAGCATGTGATCTCACACAAATGTAGATTCTCTTTTAAAAATGTATTATGTGTCTGTTTATCTGTATGAGCATCACATGTGGGCAAGTGACCACAGAGTCTAGAAAAGGGTGTCAGAGTTGCAGGGGCTTGTGAACCACCCACTGTCCATGCTGGGAACTAAACCCAAAATCTTCTAAAGAGAATCAAGTGTTCCTAACTTCTGAGTCACCTCTCTAGTTTCTTCTGTGGATTCTTACAGAGTTGAATTCATGGATGGAGAGAGTAGAGTCATGGTTAACAAGGAAGAACACAGAGTGGAGCAATAGGGAGGCATTTACCAAAGACTAAATGTTTCGGCTATGTAAGTTAAATAAATTCCAAACACAAAATGCACAACTATAGAACTCCACTTTTTAATTTTATAATGTATATTTGAAACTTCCTAAGAGACTATACCTTCCTTGTCCCCATCATATAAAGAGTAGAAAATGTTGCTGGGTGGTAGAGGTGCATCACTTTAATTCTAGCACTTGGAAGGCAGAGGCAGGTGGATCTCTCTCTGTGAGTTGGAGGCCAACCCAGTCTACAAACTGAGTTGAAGGATAGCCATAGGTGTTATACAGGAGACTCTGTCTTGAAAAACAAACAAAATAAAGAATTGAATACTTTATGGAAAAATGGATATAATTGGTTGATTAGCCCAAAGTTTACCATGTATGTCATAATGTTATGTCATATACCCCCTTAACTATACAGTGTTTTAATGAATAAACTGTAAGTGGACCTAACAACAAGAGTTATGAGTTATGAAGTAAGTAGCCCAATATTTTTACCACCAAGTGTGTCAGTTCTCAGGCTTTTTCTATATAGACACTCTATAACCATCTCCTGCATGGCAAGACATGTTGGTGATCAACCTATTAATGCTACCAGGTTGCTTTTTCCCCCTTCTGTTTTGTGCCATTGTAACCTTGTGAAATGTCATAGTTAACTTCAGGTGACAACTTTAAACAAACCTGGAACTACATGGGAAAGGGACACCTCAACTGAAGAACTACCTTAATCAGTTTAGCCTTTGTTCATGTCAGTCACACATTTTCTTAATAATTAATTGATGTAACAGGGCCCAGGCCTCTATGGGTGGTACCATCCATAGGCTGGTGGGGTTGAGCTAGCTAAGAAAAGTACTTGAGCAAGTCTGGGGAAGCAAGCCAGAAAGCAGCTTTTCCCTGTATGGTAGACCCTATAACTCTGCTCCACTGCCTGCCTGGGACTCTGATCCTGGCATCCACTGATGGTAGACTACAGCCTATAAACCAAATAACATCCTCCTCTATAAGTTGTTTTTTGTCAGTGTTATATCACAACAATGGAGAAGCAAGTTAGTACAGGATCACTTTAAAAGAAATTTACCTTATGGAGAAACCCCATTGAAAATATCTGAAGTGTAAGCACTATGTCTTAGTTAAGTTCTAGGAGCACAGGCCATATTCCCTTGATTTGGAATCTTTGAACATGTTCTTGCTTTCATCTTCTTTGCTCTGCCCTCGAGATAGAATCTGAAAATTGATTTCCCTAACAAGTTTAATGTGACATTTTGACTACTTTCATCACAATCGTTCACCATATAAATTTCAACAAAGACTATGGTACTTTTACATAGCATCTAATGAGTTTTCTAGACTCATTATTTAGATTCATTTTTATTAGTATTTAGCATGTTTGTGTGAACATCCTTCTCCACTGTGAGTTTCTTAGGGCTACATGGTGCCTCACTATTTTTCTTCCCTCATCAACCAGCAGTAAAACACACTATAAATTCCTCTATAAAAATATATTGAGTGGGTATTAAATAAGTGATGAGTAAATTGTACTAAAATAATTCAGCAACAAAATCAACTCCTGTGCACACAAAATACTAAAAACAATAAGTTTCACACAACAAGTCTCAGGAGATATATAGTTAGCAATGCACATAGCCAAAAGCAGAGCATTTAAGTCTACTTGAAAGCCAGACGACAGTCATTTACTCTATTCACATTATACTTCCTGGGCCACTCTAGTAGTTAATGAACTATTTAATGAGTCAATCCTGAATATTAACTGATAACCAGAATGAGCATGCATTTGCTCTCTTGTTTTGTAAGTCTGCCTATAGAAACTATGACTAAGTGATTACCACTGGGCATGAAAGAATCACCTTCTGGATTGCCCTCCCCATGTTCTTGCTATTTGATGTTACTCCAAAAAGACATGACTCATGGGAACTGACCTGCCTCTCCAGTAGCAAAATAGATATGTGAGCCTCTTTCCCAGGATGCTTTGAAACATGCAGTCAGTGGCTGCAATAGCTTGTTTAGCCGGACACCCTTCCCCCTCTCCTCTCAATCATCTGAAGCTATCGTTTATTGAAAAGCTGACGTTCAAAGCACACACTGGAACAGCTTTTCTGTACAGCTGCAATGCTATTTAAAACTTCCGTGAATATCTCCACAAAACCAAGAGAACAATTTAAACTGCAATCCTGCTCTTAGGAAGGACATAGTAAAATATGACCCTGTGAGAGAAAACTTTAGGAAATGAAATGTAGTTGTTAATAAGGCAGAGATCAGAAAACCAGAAATATGACTCTTCTCTGTGATAGAAGAACACCTGGAACTCCTATCAGGAAAGTCAACCTTCAGGCAATTTCCTGAGACTCTGGTAGGCATTTGCAGACTGTATTGAAGTCATTTCTTAATCGTCTACAGAAATGTGAACAAATGCCTCACTTTCTGCTGTGAAAAAGTTGAGAATGGATGGATAATGAACACTAAAAACAATTCACTAGACACCAGGCATATGGAGGGACACAGTACTGTTACTGGGACGAGATAAAAATCGATCCCCAGTGGCTATACTAGCCAAACTCAAACCCTCATTTCCCATACAATTTCAGGGTGAGGAGGATTCCCAGAAACCCACTGGTGATGCTAGTAACAATTATGAGATGCTTTAATTTCATGCAACCAGTGGTATCATCTTCATACTGTCAAGCCATCCCACTCTAGCACTGTAGACCTTTAAGATCCCTTTGTGGCACCTGGGCGTTGGTGGCACATGCTTTTAATCCCAGCACTCAGGAGGCAAAGGAGGTGGACCTCTGTGAGTGTGAGGCTAGCCTGGTCTACAGAGCTAGTTCCAGGACAGTCTTCAAAGCCAGAGAAACCTTGTCTTGAAAAACAAAACAAAACAAAATCCCTTTGCTGCATTGTGTAATATTGATATTTCCTCAAATCTCATCAAAGTCAAACTTTTACAATGTGGCCTTCTGATTTGTAACTGCATGTCCCTTGTTTAAAATAATCTATTAAGTCCTGACAAATGAAATTATATTGGATACTAGTAACTATTATTTTGTATTTTGGAGCTATTTAGTTTGAAGATATTGATTTAAAAAAAAATACTCACTGATTACACCTTTGAAAGATCTCAGAAATCACTAACCAAAAAAAAGTAGTATGAGAACTGGTTTTGTATTCCACTGACTGTTATGAAGCCCTACAGCTCATTTTTGCTAAATTTGGGCTTCTTATATAATAGGGTCTCAAAGCTGAGACTAAGTGGATGCTTGGTAAAGTGTTGATTCACTTCCAATAAAGAAATGTCACAAAATACCTTGGATATGACAGGATAACTGTAATATATAAACAAGAGGTCCACACTGCCTGATACCTTTGTGGCACCTGGTATAAATGAAGCATTCAGCAAATACTTCCAGAAAGAACAGTTAGATGATTGTGCACAAGCTTGAGCCCCCGGTGCTTTTGAAAGCACTGAAAGGTCCATGCAAACATTTTAACTCATCATTTCATCCCAAAGCATGATTGAATTTAATCACATTATAAAGCATTATGAAATTAATAAATGAAAATGCAACACAATTTTGACCTCTTGGTATACTGTGAAAGACTGCTGGGCTCTTGGTTTGAAAATACCTTTCTAGCAGACTGAAATCAGTACTCTTTCTCTCATGTTGTTCTTTCCTTTGTTTCCATAGGAAACAGTGACTTCCAGGGATCCAGGATGACACAACACAGATTGCCAAATTGCATGCCACCCTGCAGTTGCCAAGGAGATAATGTATGTCATTCCTACAAATAACATGTTGCTCATTCCTTCATTTCCTTTATCTAGCTTTTTAAGATATTTTTCGCTTGAGCTGAATGCAGATAGTGTTCAACTTGAACTGATGGAAACACTCCTTTTTTAAAATATTTGTTTACCCATCCTCCATGGCACTTGATCACATTACATACTCAGCTTCTGGAAGGTCTGAACATACTTTATGCTGATTTTGGAACCAGTGATTCAGCAGTTTTCATGGAGGTTGCAGGGGTAGGGGGGGGATGGCATCCTGAATACTGTCTGCCTGTGTTCTAAGTAAAGGTTCAATTAAATCTACACCTGGCACTAACATATTCTAGTTTGAAATGGCCACCAAAGCAGCTGTACTCAGTTGAATGTCAGTGTGAAAGAAGAGAAGCAGAGGGAGAGGAATGAAAAGAAGAGGAGAGAAGCATAAAAAAGTCAGGATGAAAGGAAGGAAAATAAAGGAATGTTTATGGAGCAACTGCTGTGGTACAGACTGAACAGCTATCTATAAGGTGATTTAAAAAAATTTATAAAATTGAAGATGCTGGGTGACATGCTAACTAGCAAAAGGCAGGGTCAGTATTTCAACCTGGGTAAAGGTGGCTTACAAGGAAAGGTTTCCTCGTACTCTAGTGTAGCATGCCAATCACCCCAACCAGTGGGCAGAAGCAGTAGCATTGCCCTGGTATCACTAGAATTGACTATAATGCTCCTAAAGTGTTTCACATGGTTGCAGTATAATGGCTGTCATAAAAGTCACCCCAAAGACATTTTCATTCCCATGCCCCACAACTTTGTTTGTCATCTAGACCTCCTGTAGCATACTGGGAATAGTAGCACCAAGTGAGTGGTTCTTCAAAGGGTGACATGCATAGCAATTTGAAGCTGTATTCTTCTTCTTCTTCTTTTTTTTTTTTGATAAGATTTTCTGTTTAAATTGGAAACAAACTTGTTTTACATGTCAATCCCAGTTCCTGAACCATCCCTTCCTCACCTGCCCACCCAAACCCCATCCTATCCCCTTTATGCTTCCCAGGGAAAGTAAGGCTTTCAATGGGGGATCTTCAAAGTCTGTCATATCATTTGGAACAGGATCCAGGCCCTCCCTGATGTGTCTAGGCTGAGACAATATCCCTTCATGTGGGATGGGCTCCCAATTCATATACTATGGATAAATACTGATCCATTACCAGAGGCTACACAGACTACCCAATCCTCCTAACACCTACGTTCATGGTATTTGGGTCGGCTGTATTCTTATCATCTTGTTTCAATACCTTTTCTCATTATTTACAGAGAACTCTGCCTTTAAAATGTTTCCAGAATTCTAAAGGATTTGGCCTGAGAATCTAGATAGGTCTGAACCATGGACCCATTCAGCCATCAGGCTCACATTGAGCATTCAATAGGTAGTTTAACCACTAAAGCAATCAATCACAGCTTTTATCCTTTAGAAATCTATCAAACTATTATCATAACCACAGAGATTGTCAGCTAAAAAATAGGATATTAATGACATAAAGAAGGAACACAGAGGAGTAAACACAATCAGACTGTAGAGAGCATGCAAACTAGGGAGGAACATTATGGTGAGCCAGAGAAAAAGAAGCAAAGAATTACGTATCATTGCTTGCATTGCTGGGAGTATGTGATTGTGATCACTCTACTGTGCTGGCAGATTGGCCAGAATAAACATCCATAATGCTTTATTTCATGTAGCAATCTCTGAGATGAAGCTGCACAATAAATTCGACTGCACAACACAGTGCTAAAGCTGATCTATCAAGTAAAAGCACAATCCAAGCAAGAGTGTTCATCCCAGAATGGAACACTTGGGCTCATACTGCTATTTGTTAATGTGAGTCCAGTGTCTATTCTTATCCAGGCCAACAAATAGGATTAACCCTTTTAGGATCCCCTCCTTGCACCACAAAACATTCCTGAAGTAGGAAGCATTTAGACAGTAAGCAAAGCACCATCTCTCAGCAGGACAAAAACAAGATATGTGCCCTAGAATTCCTCTCCTCAAATTTGTAGCTTCATTTTTTTTTCACTGTACTTGTCTTGCCTCAAAAAGTGGAAACAATACATTCTGTGCATTTGTCTTAAATGAGGTAAACAATGTAGCAAAATTTCTGAAAGTAAAGAAAGGATATTTCCTATCTTACATTATAAAACAATTTGCCTTATATAATCACAATAAAGCTGTTAAGAACTCTATCGGTCTCTCTTTCCTCTCTCTCCATCTCCCCACTCTGTGTAAGTGAGTGTGTCTGTCTGTCTGTATGTATGTATGTATTCATACATGCATGCATGTATGTATGTATGTATGTATGTATGTATGTATGTTCTCTGTGCCTCTCTCCTTTTCTTGAACTTATAAACTGCCATGATTTCTAAAATTATGACTTACTATGCAAACTTAATAGCTACAAAACAACTGGATAGGCATCAGAAAATTAGTTGTGGAACATAGAACAAGTTATCCTAAATTGTCTCATGGCTTTTCGAACTCCTCTACTAATTAAAATTTTTGCCATTAACTCTATTATAGCATAACCATCACAGTCACATATATCTATATTACTATTTGTGGTTAAAACTTTTTACAAATTTCAATGGTCATGACAGGGCACTTCTGCCAGAAAAAAAAATGTTAAAACTGGGTTGATTGAAAAAAAAAAAAAAACTGGGTTGATTGTAAGTAATAGTCATAGGACAAAAGTAAAAAAACGTGACTTGCTGACAGACAAGAAAATTGTTGTCATGTTCATTAAATGTCAAGTGAAATTTTTTTTTCTAATTTGCTGTAACTCTGAGAACCATATGGAAAAACATTTTAATCAATATGAGTAAAGATAGGATATGCCTATCCATAATCAATCTCAATGATGCATCCATAAACTTCTTTACACATATTTCTAGTAATATGTTAGACAAAAACAAATATCAGCTGTGCTACAATGAATATTATTCATTACAGATGTAAACACCAAATGATTTATATTATTTTTAAAGATGACTATAACTCACAAAGAAATGGTGGGGAAATAAGCATAAATAATCCAATAGACTTATTAAAAGTTACTAAAGGATTCATTTTTTAATGAACTGAAAACAAATAGGAATCCCTACATAAAAGTCTCATTCTATTTTTTTTTATGAATTGCTGGAAGATACTAAAATAATTCTGTCAGCAGATCTGGTCCCCATTGACTATAATCTATTTCAGTCCCCAAATATATTCTTGTTCTGTGGATAATAGGTAACCTCTTTGGTGCCATTTTTAGAACAGCCCCATTAGCAAACATTAGGCAGACAGCATGTGAACATTTTTCAGGATCGGCTGGAGCAAAGAGGGTTTCTTGCAGAAGCAGCAATAGTGAGTGGAGCACATGGGGGAGTGCCTACCAAAGATTAGAATTTAGACAAACCTTGCTGCTTCAAGTCAAACTAAAATAAAGCAGCTTACAAATGGACCTGTGGAGAACAGTAAGAGCCCACAAAGGATTGGCTTTACTCAGCCCCAGGCACACTGAGTGGAGCTCCAAATTTATAACATTTTTGGTTGCAAAACAAACAAACAAACAAAAAACAAAAATACAGCATAAAACTCATAAGTGCTAATAATAATAATCAAGAAAACAATATTTTATTAAATAATTGATTTGCTACTACAATTAGGCATCTGGAGAAAAATAATTATCAGTCATGTATGAATGATCTTTAGTTTGAAAGAGTATTGGCCACCTAATTTTTTTTAACCATTTGACCAGCAAATCATGACATTTCTATATAGTTTCCACCTATGAACTCAGACTTTTCTCAGAAAAAAAAAAACCCAAAAGCTCATTTTTTTTTTTTTTTCATGGAAGAAACACCCGCTGAAAGTCAGTTGCATAACTGGTACTATACACCGAACACCCACTGCCCTCCCTGATTTTTAATAGAGATCTGTTCAAAGAATGTTACTTTCTGGTTACTCAGTGGTTGCCAGGTCTCTGATTACTATTTCAGAAAAGAGCACTTGAGGTCCACAAAGGCCTCCATTGGCCACCTTCCAATCAGGATGCCTATATCAGAGATACTCAAATTAGTTCTTAGAAGAGGACCAATCCTTTCTTTCTATACACCAGAGAGGATGTTCTGTATTCTAAGGATAACATGACTGGAAACATTCAGTCCTAGCCAGGACGATTCTGTGGTGAGAGTAGAGATAATACATACACCCAAACTAAAGCTCAAGCCTATATACAATGAGAGGGCAAGGATAATGCTTGCCTCATATAGGAGAGTTAAAAGTAACCACTTAGAAGGGTGTTAAAACAAAGACTCATCAACATTTCCTTCAGTTATTCCAAGTATTTACATAGGCCTCAAACCAGGGTGGAGCAAATGTCTTATGGAATAAGTTACAAGAAAATATTAAGTAAGCTTCCCATACACTAGTCGAAAAGTTCTGCCTTCTTAAAACTGTTGGAAAATTGACCAAAATACAAAATTTTCTTTTACAATAGGCATTTTCTTACATAATATGCTCTAATTCATTTAAGTCAAATGAAATAAGTCATACCCAAACTGATGCATCTTGAAACTGCTAAATCATCTGAGGCTGAGCAAAAAGCTGGAAATTTAGAAATGTATATTATGTTGTGGGAAAATTATCTCCTCAAAATAGCAAGGAGAAAATTGGCAGCTTAGTCAAATAAACCAGAAGGAATGAATAATTTTACTCAGTAGCTTACAGGCTAGAACTTGCTGCAAAATAAATGGAAACATTAAGAGAAGTTTGTTTCCATCATTGTGTACTTTGAAGCTGTTTCTTTTTCTATCCTATGACGTCCAGCCATATTATGGACACAGACCAGGAAAGGTCAAATAACAATTAATTTATGTTAATAATACAGATTTCCAAATGAGAGTGTGTGATTCTTTCATGTGCTGCCATCCAAGGCTCTATATCTTCTTTATAACAGTAATGAAGTCAATCAGGAGGTATTTCTTAAGCACCTGATAGAAACTCAGCAACTGTACTACAATCATTCAAGAACAAATATAATAGATAAATAAAAGCCTCACAAAATACTACTAGTATATAAATTATATGACAATTCTAAAATGATCTTCCCTCTACTCTGTAAATATCATAAACCAACCAATGATATATACAGTAAGGAGCTGGCTTACTTCTGTGTTATCCTTTCTTATCTACTGATAGTATAAAGCAAGACTGACCATCTGAATTCTCCTGACAGCCACCATCCCTAAAGTTCATTGTTCTTCCCACAGTGTCCTTTGTTCCTTATATAATCACTATTTTTCTCCATTTTCTGTATATTCCTATATTCTCTAATCCAATATAGCATACATTCTATGAGGACAGAGTACTTCTTTAAATATTTTCCCACAACATTTCCATGATTATATGTTAGAAATTAATTTTGCTTATTGGATACATGAATGCATGTAAAACAGTTTATTTCAAGTCAAAGTTAAGAAGAATAGTTGCGTGAGTTTGTTTTTTTAATGTTGAATATTTCCAGAGTAACAACAAAGTATGGGTTACTTAATCTACAATCAAACTAATTGATGACTTTGGGATTTTACAAACAAATTTCTTGGCTTTGGAAAGTACATTATTTTTCTGTGACTTTGCTAAATTTGAGGTTAAGCAACATCTTGTTTACAAGTGGGATAAAATTTCAATGGAAGGTCTGTAAAGATTATGGGTTTTTCCTCCTGCTGCCTAGTCTTGTCCCGCCGCCGCGCCAGCCCCAAATAATGTACAGAGACTCTGTATTTGATATAATCCTGTTGACCAGTTACTAGTTTCTTATCGGCTAGTTCTATCTTAATTATTAACCCATTTCTATGTATTTCCACGTGGTCTTACCGAGAGCGGAGAAATGGCGGTTCTGTTCTCTCTAGGCTCTCTATGCTGATTCCTCCTTACTACTTCGTATTTCCTCCTTGTCTTTCCTATCTTCCTTTCCTATTGGCCAACAGTGCTTTACTATTAACCAGTATGAGAAACATATACAGAATGACATCTCCCATCATCTCCTCTTTTCTGTCTAAATAAAAAGGGTTTTAACCTTAACATAGTAAAATATATTATACAACAGTTATCAAGTAAGAATCACAGTTAACAATATTTAGTCCATTAACATTTAGCAAGATTTGAAGAAAATATTTTATCATCTATTTTTGTGTGTCTAAAGTCTAAGTAACTTATCTTTAATCCTAACTAATGAAAACTATAACCATAACTATCTGTCTTTAACTCCTTCAAAGACCACAGAAGGATAATATATAAGCTCTAGAAATGACAGAGACAACTCGCCTTGTCAGTCACCTGAAGTTTTTTTGTAATCTTTCATCTTCAGCCCATAGGTCATAGTGTGTCTGGCAGACTCTTCAGCAAAGCAGGAAACTTTAAACTGTCTTCTTATATTGGCAGTTTGTCAGTCACTTTTCTCTGTGTCCTGCATACTGTCCCACAGACTCTTCCATGAATCAGTATCTCTTGTAGCAATGTCCATCTTGAATCAGCAGTCACTTTTCTGTGGGCCCTGCATGTCCAGTTTATACAGCATAAAGTCAAACAGTCCAGACAAGAGCAGTATCTTGCCTGGCTGGTCTTGCCATATTGGAAGCAAACTCCATAACGAGTTTCTTCAATGTCCATCTTCATCTTCCTTTCTGACGCAGGTGGTGTTGCCAGGAACAATTATGTCTCACTGTCAAGAAAAACCCTAAACCATTTTAAATGCCATATTCTGTAGGTCTTTGAAAGGTTTGAAGAATTCCTATCTATCTCAAATACATCTCTGCATATCTAGAAAACCTAACTCACCTAGCTATAAGTTTTGACTACTATAAGTACTATCTAAAATCTGTACTAAATTATACATTACATTTTTAAATGAGCTATATAAACACAATACATCTCCTATCTTCCTTTCCTATTGGCCAACAGTGCTTTATTATTAACCAGTATGAGAAACATACACAGAACGACATCTCCCATCAAAGGTCTATAGTTTTAACTTTGTGAACATTGAGATAACTTTCAGAGAAAATCAGAAATGAGACGGGCTGGGGTATGTGTATGTAAGAAGAGGCAGGATGGAGGATATTATGGGGTTATAACTGAAGGGCAGAAATCTGTACTAGTTTATGAACATATATTTGGATGCAGTGTATCTGGCTTTAAATCTTGGCTCTGTTATATAGCAGCTGTGTGACTTTGGGCGAATCACTTAGACCTGTTGGTGCTTCAATTTCCTCATCTATAAAAAGGATTGCTATGAAAATTATAAGAGAACATATATATATATATATATATATATATATATATATGCTTAAAATACTCTGTGGCACATAGAAAGTACAGTGTAAGAGATACTGGTGGAACAGTATGAATTCTTTGTGTAATATAAAATAACCTGAATATCTAACTGTACCTACTACCTTAGTTATCCCAGAATAACTACCCTCTACCTAATCAGATCATGATAAGTTGTATGTTTTTAATATGGATGCAATAAACTACACCCTTTTTAAAAACAGAGCAAATAGTGTATTAAAATGTATTAATTAAGAGATTGGATACACATGCAGTGACACAGACATCTTAATGATAACAGTTTGAGCCTTATTCTGTCTTACCTTCACAAGTTAACAGAGAATTTTTTGGTTAGTCTTAGGTAGAGGCAGCAACATGCATCTATCTTTCTCATGCAAAAAAAAAAAAAAGACTGACTCATACCCAAGTTAATTATTTACTACATATATATTCTACACACTTGCCAAAATGGCTTATGAAGGACCACTTTCATCAACCATAAAATTATGTGAATAATAACACAACTCATCTTAAAGTTTGCTGTCAAGAGACACATAATATGTATGGCAACTCACAAAAATGTGTTACATACAGGAAGCAAACTAAGAAATGATCATGGGACTGGCAAGATAGCCCCATGGTTAAAGGTACTTTCTGTTCTTGCAAAGGATCCAAGTTCAGCCCCCTGCACCCACACAGTGGTACACAACCTGTATGTAACTCCTGTTGTAGGGGAATCTAAGGCCTTTTTCTGACCTTCTCAGGCACCAGACACACATGTGGTACACATACATAAATTGTATTCAAAAGACTCATACACATACAATCAGCCTTTTAAAAAATGACATGGATAATTTAGCTTGAAAAAGCTAAAGCTGCTTTCTCAAATTGTATATTTAATACAGTTCACTCTGTCTTCTTTAGTGTAAAGAGTACATGAAACAAATAAACAAATTTTCTGTTTTTCCAAATCATGTATACTCATACCTATTCTACACATACACAAACATGCACACACACACACACACACACACACATACCCCACACACACACATACTGCTCACTGTGCTACACTAGCAAATTCCCTTACTTCTTCCTTAAACACTATCTAAACTGTTCAGCTTCCTCCTGCTCTGTTACATTTATGGTATAATCATCTCTGAAGAAGGAAATAGCATATCTTCAGTTAGAATGCTAATATTGGCATTTTTCTCTCCATATGACATTACAAAAATATGAATAATATTGGTTCAATAAGCAGTAAAGACTGACTACTTTCTTAACTTCATGAGCTGATACTATCCCTTAATTCATAACTTTTTGCATTTCAATGATTAAGTTGATGTCTCAGCTTAACTTTCAAATCTTCATTACCTTTTCCACAGTATTTTGTCAACTTTCACCCTAAATTACCTACTCAATATCTAGCCTTCTTGGTCTCCTTATACTTATGGAGGGAAAAGAAACACATTCCCAACATAAAAAATGTTGAATATTTGTTCTATAAGCATATACATAATTATAAATGGTTTCCATTATATAATGGAATATAGAATTTCTATGGCATTTCTTCAGTATTTCTGCAGATCTAGGGTAATAGTAAATATCTGAAATTAAGTTTACACAACTATCAGTGTGCTTGATTTATTGTAAAACATTGTTTATAGCAATTATAAGCCATTCTCAAGATGAACAACTTGACTCTCATTGGACTAACACTATAGATGTTAGTCTTGAAATCCTCAGTGACTGATTGTAATAGGTGCCTGGTAAATGGTTGTAACTCATTAACTAAGATTCACATTCCTACATTAGGAAGCCATGTCTGCACATGAGAAAAAAATTAACAAAGTTAACACAGAAAACAGGGCACAACATGAATCATAATTCTGGTTTTCTTGCTATATAAATCACTGAGTATAATACATGTACAATTGAGCAATCACTCAAGACCTAAAGAATATAACCAATTACAGAACATTTTGTACTTATGAAACTGTGAGTTTGGGGTGGTACTTAGCTAAATAAGATTTTTAAGAATGCCATTAAACTCTCATCACAAACATGCCTAAATGTCAAATGAAATGACAGTACTAATCTAGGTCCTTTTTCAAGCTGCCGAGGTAAGAGATTTTAAAAGAAGTTACAATATTAAAGAAGTTAGAACAAAAGGAAAGATAGCTGCACTATTTTGTGGCATTAAGTTTAAACTATTTAAGGAACAGCATTTCTAAGAGGTGCTTTTAAACAGCATTGCTTTGAAGATGATTGAAGTTAAAATTTGAAGCTGACCCATTTCTGCACCCTTTAGGAATGGAACGAAGCTTGCATATTATCAACCACCAGAAAATCACTACGCTTAGCATATCATAGGCTCCGATATCTGTGAAAGTGAAATAACTAAAATGATCAAAACTCACTTGGCTATTCTTTTCCTTGTCCTGAATGTTTGTGTGTGAATGTTATCTTTGGCTTCTTTTCTAAGTGTCCTTTTCAGTACTCTCTTGCTGTTCTTTGGCTAACCCCAACTGCTGACAAATGTGCCTCAGATTTGACCATTGCAAAGTATAAATATGAACTGGCATGTTGTGGTGTGGTACACAAATGTGCACAATCATTATGGGTGATCACAAGGACAGGAATAAAGAAATAGCTCATAACTTTACAACATGTGTTGCTGTTGCTGAGTACACAATTTGTGATCCCAGCACCAAGGTTAGGTAGCACCCAATCATCCATAACTACAGCTCCAATAGGACTAGGTGTCTCCAATCTCTGCAGTCAACTTCAGTTAGATGTATATTCTCATACACAGTACAAAAAGTAATAAAAAAAGTACATCTTTAAAAAATTAAATGTTTAAAACCTAAGGACAAAAGGAATGTGAAGAATAACTCTCTATTGTCTTACAATGACAATGCAGAAACTCACTATTGCCCTATATTCCCATTTTTTTCCTAGTAAAATTAATTTTATATAAAAGACATAGGTTGGAAAATCAATGATGGTTTCTTAGAAACACCAATTCATACAGTTGGCTCAACCAATCAATAGACAACTACAACTTTTAAATCTATGCTATGAACTACTTTGGAAAATACAATGAAACCATACTCTATTTTATATATGAGTTTAAATTTATCAAGATAAGCAACACTCATACAGGCACCAATTGAAGCAAAATTTCACAGAATATTACCAAGCAATAAATGCTTGAAGAATTTAAGGTGGAACTGATCATGGGTGTGTCTGCTAGGCTGAGCAACATGTTGTTTATTTCTCCTGCATAATACAATGTGATTCTCAGAATTTACCCTTCTTGTAGGCCATTTTATTGTCCCCCATTTTATAGGTCTTTGAGATTAGGCAGAGCCTCAGGATGGATTCCATATGGAAAATAATGTTAGAGCTAGTGTCCGATTAATGAGTAGTTTTTTTTGCCAAATATGAAAATATGCTTTTATTGGGTTACTAGCTTAGAACTTGGAGAAATTTAGGCAGTGAAAAGGTTAGTTTTTTTTCCTTTTGCATCACAAATACTCTCCTAAAACATCTTTGAAAACATTTATATGCATTTTAGAAAGAAATCTGACATCTTTTGAAAGAAAAAAACAGACTCTGTTAGTTATTTTAAATAGCATTGATTCAATTTAAATTGAGCATTGATAAAGTAAAGAAACTTTTCCTCAAATCCTGCCCAAAACAAAATGTTGTTTTTCCTTAACACTGAGTTGTCTCTTGTCATCAGTTCTTAGTTTGTTCACACCCTGGGCCTGGTCTTTTTCAGGCTCCCAATGCACTGAAGAGAAGAGGAGAAGATGGGCACTAGCATCCTAAGAAGTGTTTATCTCTTTCTTCAAGTCTAAATCTTCAAAGACAATAGAGGGCTAGAATAAAGTGTCAACCAAGGGACACACAGAGGATGCCTGGCTGACACGGGATGGGGGTGGAGTAATTCACAATATTCCTCCATAACTGAAAGAAGAAAGAAATATTTAGAATTACAACTAATAAAACATACATGTGAATAGTTCACAAGACCTGTCAAATTCCAAGCGGTTTCTCCATTTGGAGAGTTTTCTTGGAGGATGCCCAGTACTAAGCAGAGATTCTCATAAGGGCATGCACAAGATATGTCTTGAATTATTTATTTTTATTTAAGATTAAGCAAAGAAAATAAGTCTTTGGTTTTTCAAATATCTTTACTAGAATCTATGCATACTTTAAAACTGAAAAACATATATACTATACAGGAAAAGTGAAATGAAAATAAAGAGAAAAATGAATTAGGTGAATGGAAAGCATTTGTTGGTAGGGGAGAGGTATGGATTCATGAATTGAAAAAGAAAAACTCCATCAATATTGTGGTAAAGAATGATGTTCAGCTGTGGAAGCCTGAACTACTTAGTTTGTTCACCAAATGTGCTTCATTTTCCTAGTCAGTGATGCCAACATTGTTCCTCCTGTCTTCAATGCCCCTTATCCAACACATCTAACCACTCACCATAGCTCATGGCTTGCCACCTATCAAATAAAAGAAGGTGGCAGAGTAACTGAATCTGAGTGAAAAATGGATAAAATTAGCTAATATTTTATACTTTATTAGAAGTAATAATCTAATAGGTTATCTATAAAAGTTTTTTATTGTTACAAGAAAGAATTCATATTACTGTACAATAACCAAGTAGTCATGAAAATATGAACAAAACAGGGCTGTTGCATGAATGAAATCACTGTTTCTGTGATTATTTGCACATGACCTGAACAAGATGATGTTGTCAACATTCTGTTGCTACAGTAGGCTGTCATTTCTTCTACTGTGATAAATTACCCATGGTCTAATAAATAAAGCCCCACCCATTCTCCTGCAAGCAACTCTAATTTACTTCAGTAGATCACAAATACATGAAGACAAAACAATTTTAAATAGACATGAAATTGAGAGGAATTTGTTGGAAAGAAGAACAGTTTCTGTGATGAGAGATGGTGATAGGAGGGAAAAGATATTAAAATACATTACATACATTGTAAAAGTGCAAAAGAATGATAAGAATTTTAAAATTATGAACAAAAGACTAACATGGGCTTATCAGTATCTATGTCTTTTCCTGTATGTATATGTTCTCTCTATAGAAAAGTATTTTATACATATGTATATGTGTACATACTCACATTCTAATACCTATATTTTATTTAATAAATGCTACACAGAGACTTGAAAAAAATCAAGGTCCACTAAAGCATATTTGAAGCAGTTTCAATATTGGGTTTACCAATGGATCTGTATTATCATGACCAGATAACTTAGTTGCTAAAAACATGTTTCTTCTTTTTAAAATAGCTCATGTGAGCTTGCAACTGTATAACACATATGAAGTACAGCATATCAGAACTGACTTATAAGCTTAGTTATATTGAGGTTTAATAAGGATCAGGACAAACAGATAGGCCGAATAGATGTTTATTCAGGGAGAAATAACTAACAACATAGACAGATGAACACCAGCAGGTTCCTGGTCCCAAGGATGCCTCCGGATGTTCTCCTATCCCTGTGCTGCAAGCAAGAGAGCTCCTGGAGCCTCTTCCACAGACTTAGCTCCCCCCAGGTAACATCCACCCCTGTCCCCACCCCCAATGGGCATGGTCTGTGCCACAGGTGCAGACAAAGTGAATATTTCACTACATAGTATTAGTTATTGTTATTACATCACTGCTTAGTTTTCTTCAGAAGATACAGCATATCTACATGAATGCATTATTCTTGAATGAAAATGACTAAAGGATATAGTCACATAATTTAAGAAATTACATGTATGTATCTGCATAAATATGTACATGTGAGTACAGATACCAAAGAGGCCTGATGTGGGGATAGATCCCCTGGATCTGGAGTGACAAGTAATTGCAAACTGCCTGATGCAGATGCTAGGAACTGACCTGAGATGCTTTGTAGGAGTTTTTAACCTCAGACCATGTCTCTAACTCCCAACTCTTAAAATGTATATTAACATTGTTTAAAAATATTCCTGGTTTTACTTCTATAGCTACTTACCTTTCAAATCGTTCTATTCACCCAAATTGAAAATTATGTTTAAAAGAAGCAGTAAGAACATGGAAGAATGAAAGTGTTGTCCAATTCCTATATTAGGGCAGAGTCAAGGGAAGAATTGAGGTAATGAATAGGAACAGAAGTTACTTGTACCTCTTAAAATATCCAAAGGTATGCTTGAGCTACTGATAGCCATTCTTAAATTCCAGCCATTGGCTTTTCATGAATATTCCATTAAGCTCTCATCTTTCCAATTCTCAGAGAACAGAAATAGTCACCATATACCTCTACCTAACCACTAACTGTCCATAGGTCAAATAAATCAAACTGCTAGCGAATTCTCAAAGGACCTTTGAACCAAATGTCATTGAACTCCAAGGTCTTTTACAAATTAGGTGTTCAAACACATTTTAAGCTAAGTCAGTATCTAGTACCACTCAAAATAGTAATTGATAGCATGTTGTAGGACATACATTTGAATAAATAAATTTTAGCTGCCTGATTAGAATCTCTACTGACACTCCAAACTGTTTATTCCTAAAATATTTCATTCCAGGAGTGTTGTTATTTTTTTTTCTTAGAACATTCTCTTCATTTCTATACTTCCTCCTCCCTTTTATTTCCCATTTAATATATTCTTGACCTATGAACTTGTACTTGTCACTGAGGCCATGCAGGGAGCTGAACTAAAAGTTGCACTAAGTCATTTGTCACTGTGTTTTACAGCATGAGTAGTTTGAAATAAAATTGACAGGAAGATCAAAGTCACTGCACAGGGACTTACTTATTATAGAGGACATAACGCACATGATGAATACTTTGACTATTTTTATTTTAAAATTATCCTCAAGCCTAAAAATGTTATGACTATCATTTTGTAAATATATTTCTTATTCTTGCTCCCTACATATGTCATAAGGACACAACATGTGAACTGTGCTAAGGCAAAGTTTCTGAATCACAACTCAACTAAGCAGATGAGTTCAGCTAAGCTTTACTGAAGATGGCAACTGCTGTGCTCAAGAGATTATTTCAGACAACAAATGGGAGATTATCAGTAATCTCCCCAGCTTTGGCAATCTGACATAAAATTTTACTGAATATATGGTACTTTAACATATTTATAATATTTCATCATTGCATCCATGCAATAAATCACATTGGTATAATATAAAAAGGAACAGAATAAATTAACTATAAGTGAAATATTTTGAGATAGGATATCTTCCATAGCCCATGTTCACCTAAAATTTATGATTCAGAGTAGACTTCCAAGTTGCATGAATTATAGGTGTATAGCACTAAGCCTGCTTACACATACATTTCAAAAGTTAGACGCTTTAGAACAAAGCCATTTTGGATTTAGAATGAAGTAATGTATACATCGGACATTAATTGTATTTTATGGTTTCAACATTCATTTTACCACAGGACCCAGCAATTCTGCTTATACCCAAATAATCCACAACAAAGACATCTGTTCAACAATGTTCATAGCAGCATTATTTGTAATAGCAAGAACCTGAAAGCAACCTAGATCACCCTCAACTGAAGAATGGATAAAGAAGTTGTGGCACATTTACACAATGGAATACTACTCAGCAGAAAACAAACAAACAAACAATGGAATCTTGAAACTAGCAGGCAAAAGGGTGGAACTTGAAGACACCATCCTGAGTGAGGTAACCCAGTCACAAAAAGAGGGACATGGTATATACTCACTCATATATGTATTTTAGATATAGAGCAAAGATAACCAGCCTATAATTCACACTACCAGAGAAACTAGGATACAAGGAGGATCATACAAGGTCCCTCACAGAACGGGAAATTAACAAGATCTCCTGAGCATATTGGGAATTGGGGGTGGTGCAGTGAGTGGAGAGGGAGTTAGGAGAAAGAGAAGGGCAGGAGAGGAGAACATGTGGTACCAGGAAGATTGATTCAGGGAATGAATAGAGATACCATAATAGAGGGAGCCATTATAGGTTTGAAGAGAAAACTGATTCTAGAGAAATGTCCAGAGGCCTACAAGGGTGACCCCAACAAAAAATCTGAGCAACAGTGGAAAGGCTACCTTATATGCCCTTCCCTGATAATGAGATTGATAACTAACTTATATGCCATTATAGAGCCCTCATCTAGTAGATGATGGAAACAGAAGCAGACACCCACAGCCAAACACTGAGGCAAACTCCTAGAATCCAGTTGTAGAGAGGAATGAGTGACAAGAAAAGGAGTCAAGACTAGGCTACAGAAACCTACAGAGAGAGCTGACCTCAACAAGGGGGAGCTCATGGACCCCCATACTGATAGCTGGGATAACAGAATTATACTAACTCAGACCCTCGAATGTGGGTCTCAGTTAGAAGGCCTGGGCAGTCTAAGGGACCTCTGACAGTGGAACCAGGATGTATCCCTGGTGCACAAAAGGACTTTGAGAGCACATTCCCCATGGAGGGATACTCCCCTTGCCTAGAGGGAGAGGGGAGGGCCTAGATCCTACTCCAAATGACTTTACAGATTTAGATGATCCCTCCTGGAAGGCATCACCCTCCCTGTGGAGTGGGAGGCGAAATAGGATGGGAGGGGGACATGGAGCATGTGAGGGAGGGGGAACTGGGATCTATACATAAAATAAGAAATATGTATATATGTATACACACACACACACACACACACACACACACACACATATATATATATATATATTGAAAAAATAAATTGATTGAAGCTTTGAAATCATAACAAGCTTCCAGAATGTTGTGCCATATTTTGTTCATTGTTCAAGCCCATGGGTGTCCTGCACCTTTCTGAGTCTAAAGCAAGGGGGAGTGGAAAGGGAAGGGAGAAGAAAATAGTAGGGGTGGGGCTGGAAGAGAAGAGGGGGGGAACTGCGATCAGTATGTAAAATAAATAAATTTTAAAGAGTTAATTAAATAAAATAAAGTTTAAAAAGAAAAAGAAGACAAGGATAACTTTAACAGCAGAAAACCAGGCAATTTAATGTTGAGAGAAAAAATACTATTTGAAATGTCAAAATGAGGTCTTGGAGTAAAGCTCAGTAGTAGTACTACTTGCCTAATACATGAAAGGCCTAGATTTGAAACTCAGATCACTGGAAGGAAAAGAAGGAGGGGTAGGCAGAGGGAGGGAAGAAGGATGAAGGAAGGAAAGGACAGAGGAGAGGGCAGTTAGAATTGAAAGTCAAACAGAATTCAAGGGAAAGGCATTCATGTGGGGAAAGAATAAAGGACAGTTGTGCGATTGGATTCACTGATTGATGCAGAAATAATACAGTTATAAAGTTGTAAACGCTATGCATCATTGACTCTCATATGTGTTTAAAAAATAAAACAACAGTCATAAAGAGAGAGGAGAGATAATATGAGCAATGGAGTCAAGACCATGCTAGGGAACCCACAGAAACAGCTGACCTGGACACATGGGAGCTCACTGACTCCAGAGTGACAGCTAGGGAATCTTGCATAATATTTAACTAGCCCCCCTGAATGTGGTCAATAGTTGGGTGGCTTGGACATTTTGTGGGGCAACTAGCAGTGGAACCAGTATTTATCTCTAGGGCATGAACTGGGTTTTGGAGCCCATTCCCTATGGAGGGATACCTTTCTCAGCCTAGATACAGTGAGAGAGGGCCTTGGTCCTGCCTCAAGTGATGGGAGGCTTCACCTTCTCTGAAGAGTAGATGGGGGACAGAGTGGGGAGAAGGTGGGAGCAGCAGCAGAAAGAGAGGGAGAGGGAGCTGGGATTGGTATGCAAAATAAAATTATTTTAAGAAATGGATAAAGAATAGATAAATAAGAAAAAATAGCTCAATATGTCAGTATTTATGAAACAAGTTTGTACATATTTCAAAAACTGAAGACTATAAGGGTCTTTTAAAAAGTGAAATAACTGATTTAAGTAAAATCAACTTTGTTGCTAAAAATAATAACTTTAAATACAAAGTTATAATTTAATCACAAATCATATACCAGGGGACAATAAAATATTATTCAAATCAATATTTCTGAAGAGATGCAACACAATAATTAGAGTTAAGTAAAAAAAAAAACACACCTAGAAATTTTAATATTATCTCTATATTCTTATCTCAAGAGGGAAAACAATGTTACTTCAAAATATGCAGCAAATAATCCTAATAATATTAATCTCAAAATTATAAATCATAGAATTCTATACAGAAGATATCTGAATTCAGTAAGAAAAACTTTATTCCTAAATAATAAGGCATGAGACTAAATTAATTTGAAGAATACTCAAGTTTCTTGAAAAATGTAACAAATTTAACCTTCGGAAAAACATAAGTAAAATTTAACTCATGAATCAATCACCAGAAAATAATAAGCAGTAAAATAAACCTGAGATTCAGTGACTTAAAAGTGCTTGAAATAGATTACATAGTTTTAATAGGGCAAAGCAAAAGACAATAGAACAACAACAAAAGACAGAAGCTGTAACTTTACCTATGGGAAGTAGGAAAAGAGTAAAACATGAACAGTCACTTTTGAAACTGAAAACAGTGTGAAATGCATTGTAAGCATTTTGAAAATCTTGATGAATTCACTTAGAAGAAAACCTTAACTATGTAAGCTACATGATGAAAAGCATTTATTTCCTTAGATTTTCTTGTAGTATCTGGAGACTGTGGGAGCAGAACCAAGACTAAAATCACGGAATGGGTTAACACTGCAAAGATAGAGTCCTGATCTCTAGAGGCTTCCTGGCCCTTAACAACATCGCCATTTAATTCTCCAGGTGTTTTGGGACTTACATTAAAAGAAACTGTCTGCCCCCACTACCTTGCCACATAGAAATAGATGAAATTTCTATAGTGTAGGATATTTGCTGACTTTTAAAAATATACATTATTGATTCTTAGCTTCTGTTCAATGTCTGGCCCATAGCTGGCATTAAGTATTTATTTTTGAATGAATCAGTGAATAAATGAAGGGATGAGATACAACTTAGTAGAGGGAAAACCAGTTGATGATTTCTATTACATTTTGGTTTGGGTAAATGCAGACCAAGCAGTTTTACAGTGTCATTCATGGAAATTACATTTGGCTAGAGTACAAAACCACAGGGATCCATCTACATAAAAAGGAAGAAGATGAACAAAAGGAAATTAAAGAGAGTCTGAGGGACATAGCAGAATAGTGGAAGAGGAAGAGAAAGGAGAAGAAATGGGGGAGAGAAAGTCTGTCTGTTTGAGTATCCATGTTCTTGAACATTTTGCTAATTTTATTCAGTAAGAATCCATGTGGAAGAGAGGTTTAACTTTAAAAAATAATCTTTGACAAGTCACATGTAAAAAAAAAATCACAGTTGTTTTTGTTATGTTTTCTATGTTCTCTTAGATATGTCTTTTAAATTTGAATGTATATCAGCTATAATTATGTATCATTTTTGTTGATTGTTTTCTTTAATACAGGGAGCAGTCCCAAACAAAGTTCAGGGCCATGTTAAGAACTACCATTTTACTTTGGTCAATGAACTTTATAAAAGTGGACTTTGCAGATCCCTCAACACCATTCCTCTTACCAGTATATGTTCCATTTTAGTCATTTCTATGAAAAAATACTCAACACTGAAAGAAACGTTCAAGCAAAAAAAAAAAAAAAAAAAAAAAAAAGAAAGAAAGAAAGCCTTATGTTATAGATCAAGGTCATGTACAGATTATTAGGCTTTCAAGTCAATATACAATGCTTTAAAATATCAGTATATTAGGAACAATGGTTGTAGTTTAGGTTAGTGGCTGGGAGGGTTGGCTGTATGGAGAAAGATAACTGACACTTAAGGCCTTTCAAGCCTATTACTCTAGAGGCTTGCTAAAATACATCATACATACATACATACATACATACATTTGTGTGTAAGAATAATTAAATAATGTGTTGACAAAAACCTCTACAAGATACAACAGGTTAACAAATAAAAACGTTTATTGTCAGAAATGGGTTATCTCTTACAGAGTTCCTGCTCAATGAGGTCCCATAGACCTCCAAACATTATGTTACCTAAGAAGAAAAATATTTATCATAGTTCCCAGATATGAGCCCTTAGGCTCTGAAAATATGCCAATTCCCCCAACGATGACACTAATAACATGGGCGTAACCAACCACTTTCTCATTAGATTTAAGGCCCAGTACACAAGATGAAAAGTCCCTATACTTGGCACTATTACTTGGGTCAAGAACCTGTAACTAGATAGGTCATAATCTCTATGTGCTGCTAAATGTCCACAGTGTTAAACTGACTCCCTATGACTTGCTAACAGCACCATGCATCTTTTAACCTTCATCAAACAGACGTCTTTCTTCAGTAGGTGGTGTTTAACACTGAGACACACAAATAGCCGAGGTGCAAAGAATAAGACACCGTGGGATTCTCAGCCATAAATGGAATACCTATATCAACATCTCTTCTTTCCAAGACCCAAAGGTTATTCTGGCTAAGGGAATGGGAAAAGTACAAGAGCCCAGGGTGATGAATGGCTACCAGGAAACACTGCTACCTGGATGCAGCAGTAAAGGCTGCACATACAAACTCCCAATTACTGTACAAGCCCAAATTGGACCAAATCCCTGCATGGGAAAGGGGATTGGCAACTGATAGCCTCTGGAAGAGGAAGTGTTGGTATTCTCTTCAAAATGTATGCCGTGGTAAGTAGAATGAGTTCCAATAAAAGCCACATATCAAAGAATTCACACGCAATCCAAATTGTACATGATGGCTTTAAAAAAGAAAAGGATACAAAGTTGGGTGTGTAGGGAAAGTGGGTTTGGACCTAAGAGAAGTTATAATGGGGGTAAATATTATCAAAACACGTTCTATGACATTCTCAAGTAACTAAAGTCATTGCAAATCTAAAATATCAATGCAAAAGCTATAGTTTTATATTTTCCTAGATTTCTGCCATTCTTACAATTTGTCAATGATATTTTCATATTCTTTGTTTTCTACCTACAACAAAGATTTGACCAAGCAGCTAAAACCTTAGGAAGAAGGAGATGAAATCAAATACCTGAAGAGAAGCTTCTGGATGATTTTCTCTCGGTACTGGAGCAGCTGGAATTTCTGGAGGAGGCTTTGATGTCTTCTTTTTGGCTTTCTGCATTTGAATGTTGGTGAAATAGTTGACAGCAGCAAACTCAATAAGAGCCGAAAATACAAAAGCAAAGCAGACGGCTATGAACCAATCCATGGCAGTTGCATAGGACACTTTGGGCAAAGAATGTCGGGCACTGATGCTTAGGGTGGTCATGGTGAGGACTGTCGTTATTCCTTTAATGCGAAAAATCAAAGAGATAAAGCATTTTACTGCCATATCTACAAAAAGACAAGCTAACCCAAAAGGAGGAGGTGAGATGAGGTTGACAAAGTTATTACTAAGTGAAACCTACCACCTCTGATAAAGGGTTTGATCCTTCTACTTCAGTGAAATCAGCACAGGTTTTGGAGTAAGAATAGCTGTGTCCAGTTCCTGGCTTTTGTAATCATCAGTTTAGTGTGATTTGGTTCAAGGTTGGAAGGGTCATTAGGACTTCTTTGTACACTCTAAGTTTACTATAAAAATAAATATGTAAAACTTATAGTGATTCTATATTTGAAGCTGAAACAATATACCTGAGGAATCAGTATATAGACCTCTCAGGAAGGATGATTCATTGAAATGGTGATTCTCAAACAGGAATGGGAATTCGGGCACATTGGCTTTCAAAATGGGAGCAGGAATATACCAGGTAAGCAAGGCCCATTACCACTGGCAATTATTGTCAGCACAATCACAAGTCTTATATAAGTTATCATTAAATGACTATAATATACTGAATAAAATTAATGCATTCATTGTTTATCAAAACTACAAATATATTCTGATTAAATGTTTATCTGGAACAATTTGTCAAATGTGGGCATTTACCGCACATCAGTATACAACTTGAAGCAGAATAATTGCATTAAGAATAGATAGAGCCCTTTGACTGACTCAGGCCCCCCTGAATATGGGTCTCAGCCAGAAGGACTGAGCAGTCTAAGGGACCTCAGACAGTGGAGCCAGGATGTATCCCTGGTGCACAAAAGGACTTTGCGAACATATCCCCCATGGAGGGATAACTGCCTTAATCTAGAGACAGGAGAGAAGCCCTAGTCCCTACTTCACAGGACCTGTCAAATCTACATGACCCCAACTGGATGGCATTCCCCTACACATGGAATTGGGGTGGGGGGATGGGAGGGGAGGGTGTTTAGAGTGCACATGAGAGGGCAGAGAGGGTAAAAGGGAGGGAAGGTTACCCTGACATTCCTGGTGGACTTACTATATCCATTTGTACTCATTCTACATAACTCATAGGATAGGTCCTGAAGTTGATATATCCAGGTGCCTGTGGATGATGGTGATGGTAGTGGCATAAGTGACAGTGAAGATAATAATGATAAAAACATCTTAACTCTATATGTAAACCCCCAGTTGAAAGGCAATTAATCCATGTTCAAATAAAAAATATAGGAATTTTTGCAACAATAAAGGAATAATCATACTTTGATTTGAAGAAATAATAATGCTGTTATCTTCAACTTAAACTCTGATTATATTTGGCCTTGTACTACCCCTTTAATGTTCCACATATGTGACCCCAGGGAGGAGTGTAAGAGTAATCTAAGATCATGCCTAAAAAACAAAACCAGTGATTTCATTATGCCAGCTGATGTCTATTTATGTTTAAGGTTGAGCCATATTGGAATAGCTAGCAAACTTAGAGTCAGACAAATTTCAAGATACAAGGTCTTTGGAAAAAATCCAGCACATGCTGCTTCCAATTAGACTGAGTAGAGTGTCCTTAAAAGGCACCATGTTTAATATTGCTTCAGGGATCACCAGTCATGCAGTTCTAGATGCATCATAAATGATGCCCACTAACAAAACTTGTTGTTTTTTTCCAACCTTTTTTATTTAATTCCAGTCACTCCCTAAGCTATTGGTTATTAGAAGTTGGAAGTTTGAAGCATCTTTGTATCACATGAGCTACAAATTTTAAAATAACATTCTAAAACTGTGTATCAGTATGTATTACATAAGATGTTTAATAATTTTAAGCATTTTTTAACCTAGAGTATATTTTTGAGAATATATATGTATATATAACAAATGGGTATGTATATGCATATGTATAGGAACATGTATGTATGATGTGTTTCCACAAATGTCAGAAACCAGAGGTTTATTGGATTCCCTGAAGCTGGAGTAACAAGCTGCTATAAGCCTATTGATTTGGATGCTGGAACCAAATGGGTTCTCTAAAAGAGAAAGCAGTCTTCTTAACCCCTAAGCTATCTCTTCAGCTCCCCCTGAAGTACATTTTAAAAAAACCTTATTCCATTAAATAGGTAGATTAACTGCATATCTACACCAATGGCACATTGGCACATAGTGAATTTGTCAGGCTTTTTTTTTTTTTTTTTTTTTTTTTTCTGAAAGAGACCTTAAAACAATTAGGCCTCAGTTTAAATATCAGAGGGAAGGTACAATTCTCCAAAATGCTGTGAAATAAGTAATCAACTACTAAAGTAATATCAGAAACTTAAGCTGCAAAGTTTAAAGATAAATTATATTTCCTCTCACTCCTAACAATTTATCTGTAACGGACTATTAATGATTCAAAAGTGTTCCACAAGTTCTGTACTTTTCTCCTAATGTGACAGAAATGATGTTCAACATATTTGCAAGTAAAAACATAAGAGTATGTGTTCCAAATGACAATACTAGCCAGCGTTCATAAAAACTAAGCAAAAAAACAAAACAAAAATAAAAACAACAACAAAAAAAAACCAGGAAAATCAAATTTAAATACAAGAAGGTTAAGAGTCCCTTTGTTACTGTAAACTTTGTTCTTGTTGTGGGTGCTTGGTTTAATTAATTTTTTTCCCTGCCAATAAAAGAAACTGTCTTCATCTTGCCTACTGTCATGTGAAAAAATTTTCTGGATGACATTAAACAAACAAAATACTAAGGTCATTACTGAGTTATGAATTGAGTGAGGACATTCAATTGTTCAGAATCAGGTTGATGGCTTACCTTAAATCACATTGCTTATACCAACACAATAGCATGCTACATCTGGATATCTTACATTTTTCTTTCATGGTTGTTTTGTTTATGAAAAGGTCTTCTAGATAGTATGGTTGCTATGTTGTAACTGTTGACAAAATTGGGAATGTTGGCTGACAAGAACAATTGGCTCAAAGTTTGGTTTAAAATTTGCCATCTCGTAAGACATTAAAAGTTCTCTGTCTTGTGTAGGAATTTAGTAATGTGCATATTCCCTTTCATCAGGTGTAGTACTTGGCAGAATAAGCACTGATCAACAGAAAACCGAAGCTAACTCTTTTGATAAGAATCTAACCCTGAAAACACTTCAAAGACATAATTATTTTTGTGTGTTCAAGTATTGATGCCAGTCTGTGCATTAAGACTGCTGAATATGCACCATATTGGCTGGCCCAGGAGTGGGGAGAGGAAATGGAGTAGGCTAAGATTGTACACAAGAGTGAATTTTTGGCTGGCCATTCCTAGAAAATGAAATAGCAATGATTTCAATATGCCAGCTGGCATCTACTTGTGTTTAATGTTTAACCATAGTGGAATAATTAAAAAAAAAATAGAGTCAGACAAATTTCAAGATAGAAGGCCTTTGGAAAGAACTCACATATTCTGTTTTTCAGACATGTGCTGCTTCAGGGTTTTGCTCACCCTGGTGTTTTCTGTGAGCCAGTTCACTGTAGCTTTGTAAGTGAAAGGAGAGATGAGAGTTGAGGAAGAGCAATACTAGCCTAAATCTCATATGGAGTAAATAATGAATGACCCTAACCACACTGGGCTTTACTTCCCTAAGGAGAAAGCTATTCTACACCCTTGATACAAGTCTAATAATTATAATTGTGAAATAGTTTATGATTTGAAGATTTAATCATAGTTGTGATGTTCTTGATTGATCAAAACTAATATTAATCTAGGTTTAGACACAGCCAGGAACATTTCATATTCTAAATGAGAAAAACCTAATGGCAAAGATTCCTCAATCAGAAGCTCTGGAATTTTTTCACAAGTCCTTTTCCCTACTTCTACACACCAATACCTGCTGCAAGGATAGCATGACTGAATTCTCGATGTTATGTACATTGTCTTGGGTGCACCTCTTAGAATTACATGACTTGATAAAAGTTTCATATCTTTGCACTGTTGTCCTTATCTATAAAAACTGAGAATGCCTATCTTGCTGAACTATTGTGAATGTTAAGTAATAGGACCCCAAAGTGTTTATTTACTCCGTGCTGGCACTAGTAATCCTAGCATTTTGCTATACTGCTTAATTTCCTTGTACTGTCTTGTTTATAGAGGAAACATTAGCTGAGATCAGCTGCAATGGATGTTACCTTCTCCCACACTATTGAATATTTCTCATGGGCAAGTAGATTCATCAACCAACAATAATAAAATTATATGTGCTGTGTGCTAAGGATTTTTTCAAATGTTTTACTCAGATTAATGCATTCAATCCTCTTAGCAACCCTAAGAGATGAAGCAATTCAGCTTGTTTTAATATATAATGTGTTAAGCACATTATAGACAGAAGTGTGTGTGTGTGTGTGTGTGTGTGTGTGTAGATCCAAAAATTTTAAGATTTGTATGTGAATAATGCCTGTGGGTAGGTCTATGTGTATATGTGGCATTCTCATGGATGCCAAGGAAAATACAAGGAGTCTTCCCTACCACCTTTATTTCTGTGACAGGGCCTGGATCTCGTCATTGTGGCTACACCATCTTGCCAGTGAGCTCCAACGATCTGCCTGTCTCTTCAATCACACTAGAGCAAGCTGAAGGACTTGCATATCACATTCAGTTGCCCTGTCTGGCTGCTTCTGAACATAATGTGTTAGGACTTCAAAATCTTGATGAGTACTAAATAAGACAAATAATGCCAAGAATCTCAAACTATATGGGGAACACACCAGAAATACATTTTCTTCAAAATGAAGGAAACTGAGAATGAAATCAATCTCTTATAAGTCATCTGTAAGTATATTGTTAGCACAAGTGGGGCTCTGTGAACTATTATTTTTAAAAAGACGTAGGAAAAGAAGGTGGAGGATGGATATGGGAGTAGTTTGATGGAATAGTGGGGAATGGTGAATATTATCAAAAAATATTATAAGAAACATTTTTAAAAACTAATAACAATGTTTTTTAAATCTTCACTAGTTTTGAAGGGGAAGTATATTAACTCAATTAGAGGATAGAGAAAGTGACATATTTGAGTTTTAGATGTATTTTCCATATTTCATTTTCATATCTATATTTAGCAGTTAACATTTATTCTACATCTGCAATGTGCAGTCATTTAATTAAACTTTCATAACTTTATGAAGTAGCTTGAACCAAACCCTACCTCTGACACTGACTCCCTGTTTGAGTTTTAACCATAATTCCCATACCGTCAGCATTACAGAGACACTAGGTATGTGTGGAAGAAATAACATTGTAGGAGGATTTTAGGTTTGTTGAAGACAAGACACACCTGTCTCTGAAGATGGGGAATGCTATGGTTTGAATCTACAATGTTCTCAGAGAATCCCCTATTCCCAGCTCGTTTCAGTATGGTGAAAGTTGTGGAACCATTCTGAGGCAGGGCCAGACTGACTGATTATCAATGACGGCCACTGAAAGTTGCTTCAGTCCTGGCAACAGTTGACGTTCTCTACTTTCTCTCCACAGCAGTGACAGCAGAACTCTGATGCTCCTTCCAGGACCAGTGCTGCTAATTCTGCTTTGTAATCTTTCTGAGATCATGAGCCAAAGTAAACCTTGGCACCCTGAGCTGTTTTTGTTAGGGATTGCCATTATAGCAAAGTAAGGTGAAAGGCTCACATGAATTCCTCACCAGCCTTCCTGCAGCTGTTGTATGACAGAAAATGTTGTGCCCTCAGTTAAATCTAACTGAAAAGCAAAAGGGAGAAATCAGCATATCTTAGGAGACTTATGCTTCCATTCTGAAAGAAGTCTGATCATTTCCATTCTTTTTCCAACACTGAATGATGTTGATCAAGTGGAAAAAAAATTAAGAATAGATAACTTTATTACACTAAATAGATTTAACTATAAGTGATGTTATGATGTGAAAGCACCCCAGATCTAGAAAAGACTTATTTAACACAAAAATGTTAAGCCTATACATTTTAAGAGGCTTATCATTTAGAATACTATAGAGGAACCACAATAGGAAAAAAACAGAAATTATATATATAAAATACATTGAGCTGAAAGACTACCTACAGAATACCTTTCCTTTCAATGTGTTTAATCCATTTGCATTTTGTTTCCTTTCACTAAAAACCAGGCTTTCATGTGCAGTCAGGCATAACTTTTATTTGTCTTATTTTAAGATGTCTATGCATTTCATTTTAATACCTAGACATAATGTTAATTCAATTACACAGCATTAAGCTAGCAGCTCAAGAATATCACTGAAAGTAACATTATATCCACATTTACCCTTTGTTTTCACCTGACTGGTTCTCAAAAACAGAATTCTGACAGGACATCAGAAAGGGACATGTTGTCCTTATCTCTCCACGAAGCAGTATGTTATATTGACCAGTTAGAAATGAGTACTCAAATAGTTCCTTACTCAGTTTGGTTTGGTATACTAATGTGTAATAATAGTTTCTAAGAAATATAAAAGGATTCGCTCATCCTATGAGTCACCATCAAAACTGTAATGTGAACAAGAAATAAATTGAAATTACCAAATACAGTTCTAGCTGGAACAGACTCCTTATTTATCCAGAAGGAAACTTGAGAAAGGATCACTGTCATAATGCATGGGATATAAGTCTGAATCATAAAATAGCCCATCTTCCGTCTGAGGTGGAAATAAACTGTCATAACAATGTATTCACCTGCCAGAAAGATAAAGAAAATACATTATTGGGTTGCAGTAAATTATTCAGTTGCTTCATGATCATATGTTAGACTAACAAAGCATTCTTAGCTGATGAATTATATTTTCTGCATATTTCAATGAGAAATGCATAGTTCCATCCTGTGGGTAAGAAAGCAAAATAGAGGATGACAATGAACATCATCATTACTCAGAAAAATTACGTTTTCTATGTACAGATTAAGCAACTTAATAATGGGCTATGACTTCAAGAGATGACAGTGTTTTTGTTTCAAATGTTAAATATGATAAAGCAATTTGCTTTATTTTTCAATATGTGCATATATGTGTGGTTTATGAATATGTACATGTGTTTGCACACACTGTATGTTCATTTTCATGTGGAAGCCAGAAATCAATGTTGGGCATTGTGTGACTTATTCTGTAGCTGTGTTATCTATCTATCTATCTATCTATCTATCTATCTATCTATCCATTCATCATCCATCCTTTCATCCATCCATCTATCTGAGACTTGGTCTGTCAGTGAACCTAAAGATAAAAATTCTAAAGACTGGTTGTCCAACACACCCTCAGGATCTTCCTATCTCTGCTTATGCAGTGCTAAGATTACAGGCACATGACATCACAATTGGCTTTTCACGTGGGTCCTAGGAATCTGAACTCAGGTTCTTATGCTTTCGCAATGAACACATTACCTACTTAGCAATCTATCCAATCACAATCGTCAGCAATTTCTTTTAATTTTTGTTTTTTATTTTTTTCTTATTTTACATATCAATCGAAAAGCAGAATTTAGACTGGGGTTTATGAGCTCCCACTTCCTCAGGTCAGCTGTTTTACCCCTTTGCTCATCAATCTTGAGTTCAGCTCAGTTGTTAGCTGTGAATCTCTGCTTCTGGGGAACCAGCATAAGACTGAATCAGTACCCCTGAATGTAGGGGTCAATTGGTGGGCT
Organism: Phodopus roborovskii; assembly: GCF_943737965.1. Taxonomy (NCBI): domain Eukaryota; kingdom Metazoa; phylum Chordata; class Mammalia; order Rodentia; family Cricetidae; genus Phodopus; species Phodopus roborovskii. The sequence goes on along the minus strand of NW_026126525.1, from coordinate 30,259,661 downwards.
TAGGCAGTCTATGGGGCCTCTGACAGTGGAACCAGTATTTATCCATGGTGCATAAATGGGTTTTGGGAGCCCATTCCCTATAGAGGGTTACTCTCTCAGCCTAGATGCACAGGGGAGGGCCTCGGTCCTGTCACAAATGATGTGACAGACTTTGTTGATCCCCCATGGGAGCCCTCACCCTCCCTGAGGAGTGGATGGGTGTGTGGTATGGGGAACAATGGGGGGCAAAGGAGGACAGGAAAGAGAGGAAACTGGGATTGGTATGTAAAATAATAGAAATTAATTTAATAAAGCAGAATTTAGGCTTGTTATTTATAGAAAAGCAAATGAAACAATGTAAATATACATTCACTGAAAACGAAAAGCTCAATTTTGGAAAGACATGAAATACATAAATTTCTATAAAACTATGTAAATATGAATATATTTTATTCAAACATATCTCATACCTGTATATGTACAGAAGTATAGAGAGAAGTTTCATTAATTGTATTTCTAAGTGACCATACCTAAGTAAAGGTACAAATAGATATAAGAGACATAACTTTAAAAATCCTAGAAGTAAATAAACAATAAACTTTCTGGTAGCTGTTGACAACCAGCTTTCTTAGAAGGAATAGATAGAGAATGTTATTTAATGTCCAGTGAATATTCACAAATTAAGACAAAGATTTATAAATCTCTACTCCCAGATGTGTTTTCGAACCAACACATGTGAAAATCAACACAATTTAGAAGGTCACAAGAAGCGGAGGTACTTATTAGGAGGTCATTGCATTATTTCATAATTAATGTAAGAAGGATATTCCCAAAATGATGATGCATGTGACAGGTATAGAAATGACACAAGACACTGGAATTTGCAAATGTTGTAACTGAGCCAGAGGACCAGGAGGTTTGTTGTGGGAGCCTGTGTTTCCTAATTTGTGTCTCCTAGTAATAATAGAAGCTATACCCATTTCTCACCATCTTAACTGTCTAACTGTGAACTGAATAAGGACAGTACCAATAGACATGTCAGACTGGAAGGAGAAAAACCCATAAGACCTCAACCATACACAAAGCAATATAGTGAACTGAGGCAAGCTAAGAGTGGGAGAGGTGGTCTTCCCCATGGAAGAGCACACCAGTTTGTGAAAACAAACACACAACATTACATCAACTGAAAATGTTATATTTAGAAATATATATATATATGTGTATATATATATATATATGTGTGTGTGTGTGTATATATATATATATATATATATGCAATTAGTGAAAGAAGAGGCCCTGAATTGGAAGTAGAATGTGAACAGGTATATGGAAAGTTTTGGAGGGAGGAAAGGCACAGGAGAAATGTTTTAATTATGATCTCAAAACTGAAAGCTAAAAATAAATAAATAAATCAGAGTTTGGGGGAGAGAAACAGTACCAGCAATTTCATAACAGGGTGTTTAGATTTATAAAAAGCAGTTTCAAGTGAGGAGACAGTGAGCTAAAATATTTCACAATGGACAGTCTCATGAATTGATTTCAACTACTGGGGAACGATCATTGGACCAAACCAAGCCTTCTAAATGTGGTGTCAGTTAGGAGGCCTGAGTTGTCTATGGGACCTCTGGCAGTGGAACAGTGTTTATCCCTAGTGCACAAATGGACTTTGGGAGCCCATTCCCTATGAAGGGCTACTCTCTCAGCCTAGATACAGGGGGAGAGCCTGGCCCTCTCCCAAATGATGTGACAGACTTTGATGATCCCCCATGGAAGGCCTCACTCTTCCTGGGGAGTAGATGGGGGGTGCGATGTGGGAGTCAGTGGGGGATATGGGAGGATGGGAGGGAGAGGGAACTGGGATTGATATGTAAAATAAGATTGTTTCTAAATAAAAAATGATTATAAAAAAAGAATTAAAGTCTCATTTCTTGTCACTTGCTTCTACTTCTTAAACCATTTTTGAGGTATAAAGTATGTTCAAAATCCTGCCTATATTTAATGCATATACTACTTGATTAGTTTGGAGGTTATGTATTCATCAATAAAAATGATAAGACATAGTCTGTCACAGAGGATCCATCCGATTCACAAGCTTCTTTGCAACATCTTGCTTACTGTATTTTTGTGATAGAAACATCTGAAATCCTTCCTCTTTACAAACTGTCAACAGTATTCATCAGGTGGTCATAACTACCTGGGATGACTTATTTTGCTAGGCTGAAATTGTGAGCCTGGAAAGCATCATTCCACTCTGCTTCCATGACCTTGTTTCTTTTAGACTCATTCCCCTTCAGATCAGTGCATTATCAATACATTCCTTAAAATAACAAAAAGCAGTCTCTCTCATTTCACTCCATTGTTCAAGATACTGCAATAACTACTCCACTTTTGTTTTTTGTTTTTTTTTTTTTGTTTGTTTGTTTTTTGTTTTTTTTTTTCCTAATACAGTGACATTCAGGGCCTGTTAAGAAAGTTTACAGAACTCAGAGTGTCTATGAATTTGGGGCTCATGGCAGCCAGACAAGTTACTTAAGTACATTATATTTACATACTCCTCATTAGAGGAATAAAGATGGTAACAGTACTATCTCCACAGGTAATGAGAATTCAATACAAGAAGAAATTGTTAATGATTCCTATGAGATAATAACTTCTGACTACATTTTAACTACCACCTTGTCTAAATACTGGTTTTTAAAGAAATCACAGAGTGTGCCTGGCACAATGGGACACTTCCAGTTCCAGCACTCTGGAGGCTGAAGCTGAATAAATTCCATTGTAAGGCTATCCTGGGCTACAAAGCCAAGTGTCAAGCCATCCTGATCTATGTGAGATCCTGTATCAAAAAGAGGAGTGGGGAATCACATTTTGAAACCTAACCTCCAATATGGTAATATTAAGGACTGGTCTTTGATAGATGGTTAGCATATGAGGATGGAGCAGTCAAGAGAAGCATTAGCATTTGTATAAAACAATCTACCTTAGAAATCCTTCCCTGTATGTGTCCAGGTGTGAGGACTCTTGGAGACAGGACTATTCCATGTACCAGGAACCAAGCTCTCAGCAAACATTGAGTCTGCTGACACCCTAACGTTTGTCTTTCCAGATCTCAGGCTTGAAAAGCAAGTCTGTTGCAGGTATAAATATGCAGTTTGTGATATTTTGGTATAGCATTAAAAGTGTATTAAGATAAATATCATTAATTATTCCTGGTAAAGATGTGTATGGAAAAAACACCATTTTGGAACAAGCTATAAGTGGCCAATTTTCTCATTAGATGTGATAGAAGCTTATTGCGGTTAAATAAGGATCAGGATAAACAAATAGGCCGAATAGATGTTTATTTAGGGAGAAATAACTTACAACCTAGACAGATGAACACCAGCAAGTTTTACCGGATGTTCTCCTGTCCGAGTCCTGCCAGCAAGAGAGCATTCCCTGGCTCTTCCTCAGACCTCCTTCCATAGGTCACTTCCGCCCATGGCTCCACCCCCAATGGGCATGGTCAGTGCCACAGAAGGAGACAAAGTAACTATCTCACTACAGAAGCTAAATCTTAAGATTACTTCTATTCATATTTTAAAATCCAAGAATCACCAGTATAGCTACCCATCCACTTGTATGAAAATTTTAATGTGGACTCTAAATATAATTTGCAAGCATGCTTTGGATTTTGCTTTCACTTTGGAACAAAGAGAAGAAACGATACCATAAAATTGGGTAATATTAAAAATTTGTGAAAAGTGCCACAGAATCAGAGCCAAACTTTTCCTCATATTTTGTTGAAAACAGTTTTAATATATTTAATTTTTGGCTTTTGTTTCTATGTAAGAAAGGTCTATTCATTTCTCCTGTCTCACGAACTCAGAATTTATTTTAAACTGATGTAAGATTATAAATATATCAGCTCTACTTCTGGGAAAAAATTCCCCTGAAAATACTGACTATTTCAACGAAAAGTATGGGATAAAATTCCATTGCTGATGGCAAGTAGCCCATTGATTTTTGCCATTAAAAATCTTACTAAGAGGGAGCTGGGGATGTATCTCAGTTGGTAAAGTTCTTGTCATAAAAGCATAAAGCCCTAAGTTGAAACCACATTAAGGAAAAAAAAAAAAAAAAAAAAAAACAGCATGATGAAGTAGGTAATCCAGGCTTGTAATCTCAGAATGGGGGAGCAAAGATTAGAGGACCCTGTGGCTCAAGGACCTGACTGCTTTCTTAGCAAGCTCCAGGACAATAAGAGACAAAAAAAAAAAAAAAAAAAAAAAAAAAAAAAATGGATGACCCTATTTGACTGGTCACATATACACACCCATATTTCCACACACATGCCTACATACACACATGCATACACACACGTGTGAACAAAAAAACCTCATACCCATACCCACACAGACACTGTGGGGGGTGTGTATTTGCATGCAATCTCACCTGTAATAGATTTGATAGTTTCACTTGACACAGTCTGCCCAATTAGGTCGTATTGAACTAAGCTAGAAGACTCCTTGGGCACCTCCACTGACTTCTCAGGGCCTTTGGTCCAGGTGTAAATCATCTCGCTCTTGGGATATGCATCTTAATAAGAGAAGAGAGTATGCTTACAGTCAGGACTCATTTGCCAATCTTAAAATTCAACGTTTAATGTGACAAATGTCCAATGACAACAAAAGGGGAAACAATACTCATTATGACACTTTAAACATGTTCATAATTTAGAAAATCAAGATACTAAATAAATTATAGATTTTATTGTTTTTATGTCAAAAGATAGAATAGGGTGAAGAATGAAACTAGTACAATAAAGCTACATTTGTACCAGTGCAGATGGTCATATTGCCATTCCAAACAAGGCAGATAGTTTGGAAAGAAGATAGTCCAAACTTCCTAAACATCTGTGAAACTCCTAATTTTTTCACTCTTGTCTGTTCTTACTTGAACAATCCCATACAGCTCTTCCATCTAGAAATGTATCAGATACTGCCTGTGGTAACACAAACAAAACCAAAGCAAATCCTCCTTGTGAGTGAGCTCTCCAGGGGTCACCTGCTTTAGACTTTGCCTCTGGCCAATGCACATGCCACTTGGAAACCATTCTTCAGAGTTCTGACTATACTGGCTGCAAAGCTCACCAGGGAATTACACAGCCAGTTCCAGTACCTTTAGAAGCTTGCAATTAGGACACTTTCCCTTCTATCTTCAAAGAATCCTCCCCAATGCAATTTGAGTACATTTTCTGTTATTCCTTGTTCAGTGCAAATGGAGACCAGCTGCTTGCTTACCACTCTACCCAGAACAGATAGCTTGGCTCATGCACAAATAAGTTCAAAAAAACCGGAATGAATTATGTGTCATCCTCCCCTACAAACATCCCTAAAATGGCTGGAATGCAGGAGGTCCCTGGTGAACTTGTTTAATCCTACTAAATGAGCCCATACCCAGAGAGGTTTTCCTTGTGGATGACCTTGGAAAACACACTACGAAGCTTGAGTTATCATCCAACATTACACAGTTTCATGTCAATGTCTATCTCTGGAAGTGTATTCATAGTGCTATATATCGAAACTCTTACATGCTATACTCTTATCTTTTTCTTTCATCAGGAGTCATCTCTTGGATACCCTATAATAATAGAATAATCTTTTTCTTGCATCGTCTTTCACAATCTTCTTATTTTAAGTATAATTTAATAGTGGTATTTCTCTTCAAAAAAAGTAGTATGAAGAATTAATTTACTCAGCAAAAGCTGTTTGCTGGTATAGTATGGTATAGGTAAACCAATATACTTTCCAAAAATGTGATTCCTTTTTTCAAAAGCATTTTTTAAAAACAATCTTGTCTCATTTTACAATCCAATCCCAGTTCTTCCCACCTCTCCTGTTCCTCCCATCTTACCCCCCCACCCATCCACAGAGTGCTTAAACTGGCTATTTGGAGCCCATTTTCTTTGGAGTGGTGCCTTACTCCTAAATAAGTCTGAGGTAGCAGCAACTTAGCTCTAGTCACTGCAAGAATGCTTCAGAGGACAACCAGAGATGTCTTAGGAAGAGAAGACTTTCTCAGATGAAAACTATCTTTATCTTTTATAATTTTTGAATTATTACAGTAAAAATATAATTTTAACTCTGCCCCAGTATTTTTCTGTGGATACTTCTGTTTGTATCTTGTCTTAATAAATTGTTGGTCAGGGAGCGAATGACTTTCTCTAATCCCAAGTTAGCCCACTGAGTATTGTGATTACAAGGGTTATAAAAAGAATGGTGACTGCCGATTCTCATTAAGTCAAGCAATGAGCAATGAGAACAGCAGGCACTGGTTTCACAATCAGTGAAACGAAGATTCTGAAGCAATAGTAAAAGCCAACATCTATTTTTGGGAGATTCTGATTGAATTGAATGTTGGAAGCAGACTTCACAAGAGCAATCACATTTTGTTGCCATCTCGAAGAAAGGAGCTTGAAGGGAGTCTCATATCCTTTACTACCCACTCATGTGTTCCTCTTGCCTTCATCTCTGCTAAGTTTTCCAAACACGTCTACTTCACATTTGCTCCTTTCTTGCCATGCTAGTCTAACCAACTGCCATTTTTGATTGCATGAAAGCAGCAGGCACCAGATCTCCCATGCTTTTACTCCAGCCCCTCTTCAGCCCATTTCCACAGGAAAAAAAAAGATATCAAAAGAGTCCATGTCCATGGGTTAAAATTTTCAAAATTATACTCCTTAATGTAGTCAACAGAATGTCAGCCAATAAATTCTCTCCCCCCCCACCACCTGAACTAGACATTTGTGACAGTTCAGCTATTATTACTAGCAGTGATATTTTAACTCAGGTTATTTCAGGAATATATATACATATTTGCCTTTTTCCAGTCCACTTTTAAAGAATTTCTGCTGACACTGTTAAATTATACCTCCTTCACAGTGCATTTTCTATGCTGCACCTCTGGCACAGACAAATTGCTCCTAAATCCCTATGTTACACAAGTGTCCATAGACTTATTTGTTATGACTCAGTCTTCTATAACCATCTGTAAAAATAGGACTTTTGGGGGGATATCACTTTGTCATTTAAAAATTAATAATTTAAATAATTAAAACTTGCAAAAATTTTCTCACAGATAAGGATTCAAATGCTGGATAATTAAAATTGCATAAATACACAATTATGAACTTGAAGAAGATAATCAGAAATTTGAACGAATACTTTTAATGTCACTTACAACTCCCAAATTTCAAAGGGCAGGCATGACCATCCATAGGGAAATCCACCAGTCTCATGGGACACTCCGCACTGATGGTGAGTCTATCATGGAAAAATGCAATGAAGTAAAGTTAACCCCCTTTTTAACATTACTATTACAGATTCTTATGATGGAGAGATAGAAAACAAGAAGGAAGGGAAGGAGGAGAGAAGTAAGAAAGAGAGAAGTTGTGGATAAAGAATTCAAAATGAAAAATCCATTACCTCATTGTGTATAAAATAGTGCCATTTCTCATAATTCTAAAAAGCTTATTTGGAGCTGTCATGTTATGTGAGACAGATTTCTTTCCATTCCTGAAGAAAGTATCAGGGGTCCAAACTTTGGTGACCATCATATTGTTCAACCTCAAAATTTCAATGGGACCATCATATTTTAGTCTTTTGTCAATCCATGTCTGTCTGAAGAACACATCCATTGTATATTCCTAGGGAAGTAGTCAAGTCACAGGTGACTACATACATATATATGTAAAAAGTAGTAAGTTCTAACCTCTCCTGATCATAAAAGACTACACCAGCGGAAAGTAATAGAAGCAGAGATTATCTTAAATCCCACAGAACAGAGAGTTTCAGAGTAAATATGCACTACAAAGTCCATCTTGACCCTTTCAGCTTCTGTATGCATAAGAAGTAACTCACCATAATCATTAGTTACTGAGGACTAATTACTGTAATTAAGTAAAAGCTGACAACACCAGGTAATTTGGCTGTACATATAACAGAGCAAATATCAGTTAATATGTAAGAGGTATTGCTTCATAATTGATCATAAAATTATAGGCATTTCTTTAAGATGAAGCCTTTTTTTTTTTTTTTTTTTTTTTTTTTTTTTTTTTTTGACACAGGGTTTCTCTGTATTGCTTTGGAGCCTGTCCTGGAACTAGCTTTGTAGAACAGGCTGGCATTGAACTCACAGAGATCCTGCCTGCCTTTGCCTTCTGAGTGCTGGGATTAAAGGCATGTGCTACCAATGCCCAGCTGAAGCCAATTTTTAAAATAAGACAAACTTTGTTTTCAAAAGTGTATTAAAAATTACCTATAGGGCTTCAAACCATTAGGAGCCTCAGGTCAAGAAAAATGTAGTGTAGCCTTGTCATTATGTTTATTAGGTACATATATGAGAGCATAGTTGAAGGGATGAAGACATCCGTATAAATGCTGGCCTTCTTGCCCTGCTTATGCATGAAAGGGAAAGGGTAGAATCAGAGGGTGGAAAGCAAGCAACTGAGCCAGTGAGGAAGCAAAAAGGCTGTTAGAAATGTAATGTTGTGTACATCATTAATTTACTCATTTCCTTCTCTTTGGTAGTTTCCATAGAAGGCCTTGCTGTGGGGGTAGTACAAGGAAATACCTCTCTGCTGAGAAAAATTCCAAGTCAACAAATACTAAAAATGATAGCTCTACAATACAGATGGAATATCATGCTCTTTAGAGTCTTTTAAGTTTAATCAAGCATTCGCTTTGTGCAATTGACAACATAATAAATATTAATTGACTCACTTCTGGCTTATTTTCTTCAAACCTCCAAAGTGTCTCAGATACCTACCATTTCAACATCAGAAACAGGTCCAAAGCTGGTGACATATATGTCAGTTTTCACTTCTGTAACAGGACCTAGTAAGTATGAAGTAAATAGGTGTGAAAAAATAATTATCAACATCACAGCCTTGGAGGAATAGATATTTAATAACTGAATACAGATATGAAATGTCATGTTTTTACATGCATTCTGAATTTTCAGTGAGATAATGAATCTCTCAAAAACAGAAAAAAGGCTAAAGTTCAGTTTAGAGTGCATCCAAATCAAGCTGAAAGTAAAAAATAAAGAAAGAAAAGCAGTGTTTCCTGAGCAGGCAAATGGACACCCCCAATTACTTACCAAGAACCTGTTTCTATATAGATTCATCAACCTGAGCACTGTAATAACAGGCAGTGCAGGCACACACAAGCTTTTAGCCTTTTTTTTTTTTTTTTTAAGAGTCCATCATCTGATTGGTTTCTAGAAAGAAGTGAGCTATTCAGAGGACAAAGCAGCAGGATGCAGGAGTGAAGAGGACCAAAGCTGAAAGGAATGGGTCTTTGGGGGTTGAGGATACTTGTAAATAACTCCCAAAATGGTTACTGTCACCTTTAACAATAGGAACACCTTCCACTGGTGATTGGGATCCAAGGCAAGGTCTTCTGTCAGTTACAACCATTCATGCTGCACCACCTGTTGGCTGTCTGATCTTCAGCAAGTTACTTAACTGCTTGCTTGATTGCAGCACCCACACCTGTCCCACAGAATTTTTATAGCAATCAAATGGAATGCTGAGCACAGTGGCTCCTTCCAGCTAAAACTCATTCCATGTTACTTTCTCTCAGCTGCAACTGAGATTCTCCACTGTCCAAATGAATCTTGATTATGAGTGAGTAAGTATGTGCACATTTAGACCAGAGGGAAAGGTAAGGTCGTGTTGCCTATATTGTTGACGCAGAAAACAGACAAAAATACCACCACTTTCCATGTTTAGCAATATGCTTTAAACCTAGAAATTTTTGTAGTTCAGATTTAACTCATAATCCTTCCTAGTTTAACAAGTTTAATTCAGCAGTACACCTTCCAATGCAAAGACTTGAGAAAGTATTAAAAGTATTATCTGTAAATCACTTTCTAAGGACATAAAATGTTCATAATGTGTTCAGTTGTGACAGTAGTTATTATAGGTAACTCAGCATTTACCACCCATAAAAATATAAAAATGGTTTCCCCCTTGAACATTATTTCCTTAAATTATGATTTTTAATGCTGCATGACCAGAGGCTACATACTCCATAACTCAATATTATAGCATCTTGTATCAAAATAGAATATCACTTAGATGCAGGTTTGGAAATTGTATTTATGCCAAAAATGGCAAAGTGCAATTGGTGTCACTTAAGGCTCTAACTCTGAATTCAGCCTCAAGAAAATGAATCCAAACATTTCTCCCTCTACAGGCTGACAATTAGGCCACACAAGACAGAGAAAATGAGGAGGAATGAGAAATTATTTATGGAATAAGTGTCCTAAGGAACATGGGTTTTAGAAGTATAAGAACAAAATTACAGCACATGCTTTTATTTTTAAAACATATAAATGCACCTCTTTCAAAGGGTAGAAGTTAATTAAGTTTTGAATTGAATGAAAAACTAAAATCAACAACAAAGGGTAATAATAAGTTCATTAAAACCAAATTTGTCCAGAAATAAGTAATTCAGGAAGCAAATACTTTTTAACTTTTTGAACTCTAGGAGACAGAAATTTTACTCAAATTGGCTCGAAACCATTGTCATTTCCTTAGCAACAGTTTGCAAAGGTATCAGAAAGCAGAAATGCTGTTATTACCAGTGAGTACTCTGGGAGACAAGCATATATAAACAACTTGGGTTGACAGTGTCCTAACAAATAAGCTGTTTTACCAGATTCTTGGTAAAGCAAAAGTTACTTTGAAGATACATTTAATGCAGTGTTGGTAAAAAGTTATAGGAGAAGGGCCTACAGGTTGGTTAAGTACAGATGATGGCAGACCTTCAGATCTGCTGACTTACTAGGAACAAGGTTGGACCCGATGATTAGCAGTTTTCTAGAAAGTTACAAAAAGAAACTGTCCAATTTACTGTTGTTTACCAACATCCACTAAAGCCATTTTCTATACTATATTTACAATAGTTTTCACTGAAATACTGATACCACAGGTGTGCCAAGAGAATGAGAGTGATGTGGGTATACAAGAGAAGTATTAGAACTATTTTTTCTTATTAATATATTGTCAACTGTATGAGCCTATGCCAATTCTGTGGCTATAATATCCCATGATAATAAAATACATTTCAAAATTCTTATCTACCTAAATTCTACTGCTTTTGCAATAGTTCCAAAATACTGTTCTATGTTCAGAATTATAATCTCAGTCTTAGTGTGTGACATTATCTGGCATTTGCTTATAAGATTACATTGCACTTTAAGACTGAGTGAGATTCTAAGTGCACCTGACTAGTAAAGGGATGTTTTTTAGGACATCTACTCAATAATTATTTACAGGAGCACCAGCTACATGCCAGGTTCTAGAGGCGTTTCCTGCCTCAAGGAAGAGTCAGAAAATAAACAACAAAGAAACAAATGAAAGCACAAACATATTTCAGAATGGAGTGCAGGCAAGTAAGAAAAGATTCTTTGAAAAAAATTTCAGGGTTGTGTTCAGCACTGCTTCTTCAAAGTACTGACTTTCAAACAAGTCTGGAGCACAAACATGAAATGGAAGAGCTGGAACAACAGCCTGTGACAAAGGGGGACAGTGGGAATCCAGTTTTCAAGGACAAATAAAGAGACCAGTGGGATAAAGCAAAGGAGGATACTGATAAGAGATTGAAGCCACACAGAGAAATAAAAGCAGGGTACCATGAACAGAGCATCCACCTACACCTGAGCCCCTCCCCCATTTTTAATGGCATCTTTTCAGCAACACATAACACATGCTACAGTGAATACCATTTAAACAGCAAGCAATAGGACTTGCAGAATGACAGCAAATGGCGCAGAGGTGGAAATGTAGATTGCTGTGGACTGCACTATATTCCCCTCACATTCACATGTTGAAGTCCTAACTCTCAGTATGTACCTTCTAACAACTATTTTAGAGATAATGCTCTAAAAATGTAATTGCATTAAAATGAGATCTTTTTAGTGGTACTCAATCCAATATGAGTGATCGATGGCTTTACCAAAAGAGGAGATTAGAACACAGAAATGCACTGAAGGAGAACTATATACCAACACAGATTAGACAACCATCTCCAGGCCAACGAACCAAGCTTAGTTATGTCTTGATACCCCAGAGCTATGAAAAAGCATTTTCCTTATATTCACTGGACCCTGAGCTTTTACTTTGATATTAAATTTAGCTCTGACATGAACGTAGGCTTCAGTAAGAAGTTCGACTTGTACCCCAAAAATACTGACACACCATCAAAGGCTTGAAGTGAGGGAAAACGTGATTGAATTATATATTTTAAAAAAATCACACAGGCTCTTATATGAAAAATAAGTTAGAGGTGGCAAAAAAGCAGAAAGGGTCTCATAAGAGGCTGTTAACCTACTCAAGGTAACAGGACCAGTGTACAGAATGGAAAGGGAAAGTGGAGAAATCCAGTGGCACATTTTGTGTACAGTAGCTTATAGTAGATGGTTTTTTGAACCAAGGTACAATGAGCAAACAAAAAATTATTGTAAAATTAAGCTCTAGTTTTATGCCAGGCAAGATGCTAATTTCATTCCATATGGCATTTCATCTTTATTACATCTTTAGAGGGTGCTATCATTACTATTATGAGAATTTTGTATATCTGGAAACTGGGTTCACAGAGACTAAGACAGAGTTCTAACTCTTCTTCTCTGCCTTCAAGATGTGTTCTAGTTTCACTATATTATGTCATAAAATAAGTAACCAGTTGTCATCTAGCTAAATATGGAACTGTATTACACTATCTTGATTGTGCATGCTGATATACCTACATCCTCTTTGTTCAACAAGAGGTTCTAAATTATATTCTTGTAGCCCTTTGCATCTTTCTTCAGAGTCCTTGAATCTGTGTTTTCATCATTAGCAGTAGGAAGGAAATCCCAGTCCCTTTCAAGATCCAAACTAGCACAGCACTTTGTAAATATGAGATGCTAACAATTGTTTCTAATATCATCAGTCATGACTTTTCAGTGCTTCTCACAATTTCTCAAATGTGAGACATGTGCTACATGAACTAAGCTAAAAATTTTCCAAATTAAAGCAGAAGCTGTCTGATTTATATTTGTATGCTCCCATAGAACTGATTTGTCACCTGAAATTAATAGGTCTCTGATAAATCACGTGTCAATGAATAATGGTAGTTATACAATTAAGAAAAATTCTTAGGGATACTACTTCTAATGCTACTATTTAGAATGTTCAAGTCAACCTTGCAAAGATCATAACTGTATAAAAACTGGAGAATTTGAGCTTGGAAAAACTTCTTCCCACAATACACTCTTTTTTTTTTTTTTTTTTTTTTTTTTTTGTAAAAAATCCTACTTCTTTGGTAATGGGAAATTTTTAAAGTATTTTTAAAAAATCTTTCTGTGAGGTTACTCCTTTAACCCTGAGAGTCTGTTAGGCAAAGAGAGTGAGTGACATTCATCAAGAGTCAGTCACACAACTGTTATATTAAGTTCAGGAAAATGGTTTTATCTAACTTGATGGAAAGGCAATTAACAAACTATCAGATAATACTCCACTACTTATTCAACAGTCAAAGACTTAGTTAAAGGACATCAATGCCCTTTTTGATCTCTGATAAAAGTATACAATTTGCTGTCATATATCTCAAAATAAAAACCTGATTAACTGATCTGAGAACTAGTCAATCGTAGTTCTCCATATTGTCTCTCCAGCAATTCTCCTTAGGAAACATTACTGTTTTTCAGCCATCCATGTAATGCACAAACTTACATCTTACAAAGTGCCAATGGTGTTCAAAATCAGAGAACTTAGGCATAAAGCAACAACACTATAATTCTCAGGGAAATAATAGAGAAATTTCTAATTTGCTTGAAATCAGCAAGTTGTAGAACAGTACTGCATTTACTGAATATTAAACGAAGACAACAGATACCCAATGACTTCATCAACAAAGCAAGAAATAGCTCAGAGTTAGATATATTTCTTTGACTTAAGACACATTAAAAATTTGTACCTTCTACATGTTATGATCCTTCTATCAACATTCACTTACTTGATAAACAGTAAATGTCTTCAATAACAGAGGCAGAAAGTTCAATACAATATGAATAAACCATGAACACAAAATTTATAAAAATAAAAAAATCCCTGCAGCCAATAAAGATTTTAAAAGACTTTCAGTGACACTAGAACATGATGGAAACAATAAATATTAAAATTCTCTCAAAATAAAAAGCCATTTTAAACATTCCCATGGACCACACACACACAGAGACAGACAGACAGACACACACACACACACACACACACACACACACACACACACACACACACACTTTCCTGATGCTAAATTATGTGTGGATCAAGAATTTATGTTCATTGTAAAAGGGAGTTTAATTTTGTAAACTCACCATGGAAAAACAGTTTGGCATTATATCTTCAAGCTGAACTCCTACTTACACTAAGATCCAGAAAAATCCATTCCTTGATATATATGCAAAAGAAACTCTTGCACATTTACAGCAGGAAATTTGGGCCAGAATATTCACAGCAATACAATCTGGGAAACAAGCAAAAAAATCTACTGCCAACAGAGCAGACGAATGAGCTGGTTCTTATGCAATGCGAACATCACATAACAAGCAAAGGAAGGATCGATAGCACTATGCAACAAAAAGAATGCATCTTAACAATGCATCATTAAGTTTAAGACATAGTAAAAGTTTATATACAGCAAGGTAAAGACAAATAGCTGTTTGTTTTAAATGTACTTCAAAAATAAGGATAACCTAAAGCACCCATTAGAGAAAAGCTATGGAATAAAACAATGGACTAAGAGAGAGGCTCAAGAAGAGGAGAGGACTGAATAAATGTTTATAAAATTCCAAGTTCAAATTAGGGTCTGTTCCTTGGATTGGATGCCAGGTAATTGCTATGGTCATTATATTTTAATGAATGAATGGATAGACAAAAAGCAGGTTAGGTATGGGTTATAGTGGAAATGTATTATTAAACAAACATCATCTTGTGTACCCAAGGAGTCTTAAAATAAATATATTCAAAAAGGCCTAGAATATAAAGTAGCAATATTTAATGATAAACAAATCTAAGCTAAAATGTTTTTAGATGAAATCTGAAGACCCACTGAAATTTTACCTTAAACCACATCAGTTTACTAATATCCTACTATCTATATTTGACATGGTCTGTTTCAGGACTTACCAAATGGATTTGGATGTCCTTACTTCAAAGAAAATTTAAATATAGGACAGCACTAATATGTTCATTTTCCTATAAATTTGTGTAAAATGATCTTTCTTCTATACACCAGTTCTCTCCATTGCAATATGCATCTATATAGCACCTAGTCATTACACAAACAATTTATGATATTTCTAATCTCAAAAATATTTATTTTCATGTATTCCAAATATGTATTTCCACATTATTTAAAAATATCCTTTCCATATTTAAACTTCTGAAAAAAAAATCAGTACACTCTGCTCTAAATCTTTCCTTTCTGTCCCCTCCATCCTCTGTTGTTTTCTGATTCACTGAATTTTTTGTTTGTACCATGAGTTTCCCCCTAGCAAACCCATTATTCTCATTAACTTTTAAGACTATATTTTGTCTTGTGTTTTTAAAACAAAGTTCTATTTCATGAAACACATTAATACCTTATGTTTAATGTTTAGCCTGCATTCTCAAAGTGACAATTAGTGATTATGTCTTTTGCCAATAATAACTACAAAAAGTAGTATTTCAGAAATTTTTCAGTTGGTTCTACATCCTTCATTTCTCTATTCTTTTGTAAAAATGCCTCCAAGTAAACAACCACTGCCTCCCTTCCTCCTCCCATGCCCACCTACAGAACTGTTTTCCTCAAAGTTATCTAAGCCATACATACCACAAAATGTAGTGACCAATTTAAGCCCAGTCTGCGTTGATCTGTTTGTTGGAAATTATGTTTTTTTCCTAAAGCATACAATCTCTCTTTCTCAGACTTCCTGGGGAGAAAGTATTTCTCCTCTTTACATGCCTAATAACATTGGAGGCATCACAGCTCAGAGATCGATATTTGTGCCTTTTCTCTACTATCTTTAATCTCTTGGAAACTCTTTGGTCTTAAGACTTCAAATACCATGTGTGTTGACATACCCAATACCCCTAAATTCCAAGCTCCTCTGTACTTGATATCTAGAATCCACGAGTTTATCATGTACACATGCAAATCCTTCATCCATGCCTCTGCAGGTTTTCTGTTATCACCCTGACAATTGGATTACTTTTAGATAATGAAGTCAAAACTTTACTCTGCCTCATTTCTTTCATTTGTCATCCTTCATCTTAAGAAGCAAAATATAGGCACAAGACAACCAAGTCTGAGAAATTGACAGCTTACTCTGCCACTTGCTTGGACAAAGTGTTAATCATCACCTGCCTGACTGAGTGTGAAAAACTCCAAACCATCTCTGCTTCTTTCAGTTCTCAACACAAATTCCTAGTGAGCCTTATAAAAGATCACCAATCCAGGATGTGGCCCTGAAATGATCGCCTCCTGCTTTATCTGGTCTGACTCAAAATAAAAATAAAGTCTACAAGCATGTTGACAAATCTTTATACAACCCTTTCTTTGTTATTGCACCTTCTTCCACAGTACTTCCATCTGCACTGCAAAAACCCTGACTTCCAGCCATTACAGAATGGCATGCTCTCCAGAAGACCTTGCCCCAAATGTTCTTTATGATATTATCCCTTATGATCAATGTTCGGGTGTCACTTTAGCAACAAACCCTCCCCACCTATGTAGTTAAAAACGTGTCCCCCATGCTTTATGTTCATTTACATCAGACACACTGAATAGTTCACTTGTTTTGTGGCTTAATTTTCTGCTCTTTTACTAGCAATTGAGCATGGGAGGAAAACTTGGACAGTCCCCCATAAGTTAAAACACTACATTTGTTCAATTTCTCAGAATAGAAATCATGGAGCTATTTTTACTTCCCTTGATCATTCATATTAAATACATCATCATTTCTGTTGAATTAAAATCCCCAAAATATCTTCTCTGTCATTTACATCCATTCTTTCTACATCTACTTCATTCCATGCAGTCATCTCCTTGTAGAGAAGAAAGACAACAACAAAACCCTGAAACACAAAAGCTTCATCGTATGTCTCATGTTTTCCTCTGTTTCTAAATGTTTCCTTACATGTCAACCAGGCAGGTCCTTTCACAGTCAGTGACATCCAAGTTTGCTAAGAGAATCATTCAGGCCCCATTATAGAAAGGCCTTATAGAAAGGCCTTTTATAACCTGGTTTCCACTTACTCTCCTAACCCAATATTCTAATATTCTTGGCCCTACTTGAGAACAAGAAGGGTACCAAAAACCTTTCATTCTCAAAAATCATATTAATCCATTGTCTACTTTTTAACCTTTTATTTGCTTGCTTGTTGAGTTGGTTTCATTTTGTTGGTGGTGTGTTTGCCCAATAATAACTTTTCTCTTACTCCTTCCCTCCTGGCACCCTTTGCTGTCAACTTGACTTTCTAGGCCTTCATTTCCACACAGACTAGATTCCTCTCCTATTGTATTTTCTCTCATGATTCTACTAAATTATCCTGCAGTATTATCATTTATTCATTTTATCTTTGCTTCTCTGTCTCTTTATTTTGCTTGGTTAGAAGTTAAGTAAATGAGGGCAAATTTTGGCTCCAAATCTTGTTTTAGGAACCAAATATTACTCCTTTTGCATAACACTGTATTTGCACACTGGTATAACAAACAGTTCAATGAACAACTCTGGAAATGAAGTTTTATCTTTCTGTTCCTCTATTTGAAATACTCAATTTGACATTCAGTTAATAAAGCTGGTGATTTTCAGGCTGAGATACAGATCATCTGAAAATATCACTGTTAGGGAAAGACACAAGTTTCACCTAAATGAATATGAGTTTCCATGTTTTCTTCTCAATTTTAAATATTAAAGTTTGTGATAAAAAGATCTTATTTTTCTCTTGCGGATATTGTAACTACTTATTTATCCTTAACCAAATAACAAGATGTATTCAGGACAAGCTGACTCTTAATACATAGTATTATACAAGAAAGCCCCCAAAATGGACATACCCAACAGCTGAATGACTAAAGATTTGAAGATGTGGTTTGAATTGTGACTTCATCAATTATTAGTTTTAGTTATTTTGGACAATTCAGTGCATCTTCTCCCAGCCTCATCTCTAGCAGAGAAATGATGCCTGCCTTGAATTTCTCTGTTTCTGTAATAATCTTATTAAGTACTGTACATGAAGATATTTAAGACCACAAAGATTCCAAAGCAATACAGAGAAATCCTGTCTCAACACCCCCAAAAGACCACAAAGGACTCCAGTAATATGAAGTCCTTCGACAACCTTGCAAAATTGATGACAGTCTTTTGTTTCCATATCAGAAAGGTTATGGAAAAAGGTCTAAAGCAAACACACACACACACACACACACACACACACATACACATATATATATGGTTTTTATATATATGGTTTTTTGAGATAGGGTCTCTTTGTGGCTTTGGAGCCTGTTCTAGAACTAGATCTTGTCTCATAGATGAGGCTGGTCTCGAACTCACAGAGATTCACCTGCCTCTACCTTCTAAGTGCCACCTATATTAAAGTATTGATTATTTGAGATTATGTGCCCTCAAAATTATTATGTGTCCCTTAGATAAGCAAAAAAAAAAAAAAAAAAAAAAAAAAAAACTGGAAAGGACATGATTCTTAAACTATCTTCCTGTGGCCAGCTATGTAGTCCTATAAAGCCATACAACTGTGTTCAAAGTGGGCAAAACACAGAAGGAATGGCTTTCTACTTCCTTTGTGACAAAGTCAACTTGGTGCCACTTCTAAACAGGAACAACTATGTCAGCATGATATGGTCTGACTCATCAGAAGCCGAAAGAACTCTGCCCTTCAGAAGTCCATTCCAGCTTCTCTCAACTGTCCTGCTCTTCCCACCTTTCCCCTTTGCTTCCCACTCGGGACAATGTACAGGCAAGAGAGAGGAGTTCCTGGAGGGATAAAGAGAAGAGAAACATTTCAGTTCCCTTTATCTCCCCACTGCAAGCTGTGCCGCTGAGTTAAAAATACATAATTTGGTTTCCAAATCTATTTCAACCTCTGCCTGGCCTACTGAGTAGTCACAAACCAGCCGATTTCAATTCACTTCTTTGCTTTTAGCTTTATTTTAAATGGAACAGAGCTAAGTTGTATAAACAGATAAAAAGTAAATGTCCCACAAAGAGCAGAAATGGGATTAAAGGTAGCAGGAAGTCGATCCATATTTACAGTGTACCTTGGTCAAAATCTGAATGGTTTTCATCTTATTTTTAAAATGCCAAACTTTCCACAAAGTATAAAATGTCATGTCATCGATGGGATGAAAGTTGAGGCATATGTGATAACAGTAATGTTTCCATTATTTTAAGTAGTTCACAATTAACATTTCATGTAAACAAATAATCCACATACCGCAGGTGATAATTACCACCCTTCTGTCACATTTGGAATACTACTTGTTTACAGAGAATGGCCCAGTTCTGAAAAGTCAATTATCTGAACACAAATACTCATGAGCAGAATGAAAGACACCTCTGATATTGTGTTTTGTGGTAACTTCATTAGTAATTACTGGGTGACGCTCAGTGTAGGATAACTGCAACCCTGCCCTACAAAGGTTTAAAAAGATGGCCAGGTGAGTGATGTCAGTCATGATCACTCAGTAATGTCAAGTAAGATGACTGAAAATGGCCTGGAGATATTTAGCAGCATTGTAGCTGACCAGAATCTAGCATTCATGTTATAGTCTACACAGTGTTAGGGGGAAGAGCACATGATGAAAACTCTCCTTGCAGCAGATTCCTTTCTTCCTTTTTTATTATAAGTTGTCTTACAGCCAAGAGAACATATTTTTACTTTCAACACTTACTAATAAAGTCATATAGATCCAGCTATAAATTGTGCTTCATTTATGAATATTTAAACTACATATTTTCCTTACTTTTATATTTGAAATGTGAATCTTCTGGGAAGATAAAGCCTCTTTTATTGACATAATACGGTTTCAAGTGGTAACATACCATCTACAGCATTCTCCACAAAACTATTTTTGACCTGAAATGATAATTTCCTCGTCACCTATGAGAGCTCATACATTGACAAATGATTCACTTCTCTAATGAAGTCTCTTTTCAGATTTGCATGAAGGCAAATGTAGTGTGGGCAACCTATACCTGGAGAGACAACATGGAAAAAATCAGGAGAAACTTCCATCTTTCCCATCCACCTTTATCACTGTCAATATATAGAAACCAAAGGAATTCTCTCAGTTCTCATTTGCTATCAATCCAGAAAGGAAATGGGTTGGAATGCAGGAGACCAGATCACAGCCTATCAGTAATGTGCTATATGTCCATTCAGATTCTCTCTTGTCTTTAGAGCCCTCATTTGTGTTGTCTTCCTGAGACTCATCTCCCTATTTGATCCAAGTCTACTTTATCCCACAATTCTTTTCTCACTCTGTCCACAGTTCTTCTACCTCACATCCCATGTGTTCACCACTCCAGGATCCTATTTTATCTCTTCTCCCACTCTCTCCCTCCTCCACAGCCTCAATTGAAGGCTTAGAGCACCTCCCCCCCCCCCCATGCTTTAAGTTCACCTTTTACTCATCACTCAGTGTAGGACATCATCTCAGTCTACTGGCTTTGTCCTGTAAATACAAAATGCTACCTGGGTTCAAATCCAAAAACTCAATTTGAATCAGCCTAACTTCCCAAATCTGTCAACTGGGGATAGCAACAGCTTCTTGGAGTTGTTGTGAGAGTTAAGAATAATGTACATTTAAATGATCCAGTTAAAATTAGTTAAATAAGCAGTAATAATGTTTGTTACTTTTGCCATTCTTATCATTGTAAGCATATTGGCTACTTTAAGTCTGAGGCCATCTTGTTTAACTCATTTACAATAGAAACAGCAGGGACTTTGCATTCAGAAGAGGGAGCCAAGCAGAATCTTAGCAAGTCACTTTTCCCTGATGAAATGGACTGCTGGGATATCTGAGGTGAATTCTATCTGATTTCGGTGCACCCAATGCCTAGAACCAGGCTTGCCATATAAATACCCATTGAATATACAAAGGAAATATGGTAAGAGAACAAAGTGCTGTGAATGTCTCTCTATTGCGCACTTTACAGTTACTGATTGATGGAGGAAATAAAGCTAAACCCTTCTGAAGTATTAGAGGAGACATGTAAAAGACCAGCACCCCAAAGATAGTGAGAAGATAGTAGGGAAAGACTGGGTTCCCCAGAAGAAAAGCCAGCTTCAGCTTTGTGCCCCAAATTCCTGTCTTAGGTGGAACATTAGGAGAACCTTTGGCAGAGGGATGGACGTGGAAGGACAGAAGACCTGAGGCCAGCTGCCTTCGGTGCAACAATGTACCTGTGCAAAGTGGACAGACTCAAGGAAAGAAACTCCAAACTCAAGCTCAGAGAAGCCAGGCAGCCACAGTGTAGCAGCTGAGTTCATTTTTGACTTTCCATTCTCCCCCACCCTGCAGTCAGGTCTCAGGAGGTAATTAGTGTGGGGGAGGCCAAGCTCCTGAGGGGGCAGGGAGATGGGAAAGTACGGGTGGAGGCGGTCTTCTTGTCATAGGTCTCACTGAGGAGGGGGAGAGAAGAGGGGAAAGGCGCTCCAGAGAATGACTGGTTTTCATTTTTTGCACGTGAGGCGTACCTAATGATATTTCCACAAATAGACAAGCAGACCAGAGACGGACACACAGAACACACTTGCGTGTTTTGAAACAATCCATACCCCCAAATCCAGGACGCAGCCTGTTGTCATAACC
Organism: Phodopus roborovskii; assembly: GCF_943737965.1. Taxonomy (NCBI): domain Eukaryota; kingdom Metazoa; phylum Chordata; class Mammalia; order Rodentia; family Cricetidae; genus Phodopus; species Phodopus roborovskii. Next base: position 30,237,780 of record NW_026126525.1, on the reverse strand, counting down.
ATCCAGCAAACTGTCCAGGATACGGGTAAAATTTTCCGGGCACAATTTCTCGTCCTTTGCGTTCTGTCCTGGGGATTCGTTTAAACTGCAAGTACAAAAAATAACGGGGGTGGAAAAGACTATTTTAAGAATGAATGTGAGAACAGGTGGAAAGGGGTTGCCTTCTAGGGATAAGAGTCACTGGCCTTAAGCTAAAGGAGTGTTGGGGGTTGGGATGTGGAGAATCAAGATTGTCAGGAAAGGGCACCCCTGTGCAGCATGCACCCCAGGCTGCAAGTCCCCTCAGGGAGCCTGTACCCCAGAACCCGCGCTTCCTGCACGCTACTGTCCAGTGCTTTCCAAGTCTACTCCGTCAAGGGGAAGCTTGACTTCAGCCCATATATGATACCGAAAATGGGAAGATCTGGTTCGCTCAGGGAAGGATGAGGGGCTAGAGGGGTGCTGTGGATCTGGACACTTGTCCGCATTTCCAGTGCACACCTACCCTACGAACCCTCCCACCCGCCTCCCACCACCCACCCCTCACCCTCCACCCCCAAGAACTCACCAAGCCGCCTGGCACAGGAAGTGAAGAAGGGCAAGGCTGACCCCAGAGCACAGCGCGATCGCGGGCACCTTCTGGACAGAAACCATCTTCGCAACATGCCATACTTTAAGCCTGTTCACGTTTCCAGGCTTTCGAGATGCCCTGTGCAGGGTGCGAGGAGAGGGCAGAGAGGCTCCCGCGGCGTGCGCACACTCGCGCTCACACTCGCCCGCGCTCACACTCGCCCGCGCTCCGCCAGCCCAGCCGCGGTGGGCGTGTGTGTGCACGCGGCCAGGGGAGGCGGGACCTGAGCGCCCGCCCCCTCCCTTGCCTCTAGCGCCCAGTTCGAGCTCAGCTCCGCACCTTGTCGCTCCTGCACGCGTTGCTCACCGGTGAACTTGGGAGCTCCTGCCACGCGAAGCTAGGCAAGTTTTTTCCAACCTGTAACTCAGGGGACACGACCCACGGTCGTTCATCCCTGCTTCGGGTCAGCGATCCCACAACCCCAAGTAGGTCTCTGGCTGCAGGACAGGCGGACTTCTCTTTTCTGATTCCACTCCTTTCACTAGCGTTTTGGCTGGAAACAAAGAAGCGCCTTTCTTATAGGTTGTATGAGGGCTTGTCTGTGCCCACTGCAGAGAATGTGGGTGGAGAAAAGGGCGGGATGACTGCGTTTGTGGGGCGTGGCGGTTGGGGGTAGTGAGGAAGTGAGGTGAACTCTGTGTGGGGTACCTCTTTGGGACCTTGCCTTCAGGGGCCAGGGCGCTCTGCTGCTTAGAGACTAAGAGGAGGAGATATTCTTCCCAGTAACCTGGGTGAACTTCTGCCAAACTGTTGGGAAGTTACTGGAGAACACAGCCAAGGCATCTGTCAAGATACTGTTTTAAAGATAACAGATTTTCTTACTTTGCCCAGCCCCACTCCACAGACTCATGCCCTCCCTTGCCTCTCCACCCAGGAGCCATAGGGATAGAGACCTTAGACCTCTTGAAACGTCTTTCAGAATGGAACTGATGGAATTCCAGAAGTTGACAGCTTTAATAAGGAGCCAAAGGTGAATAAGAAGGCAGAAAAAGGCGAGAAAGAGAGGAAGGAGGGAAGGTGGAAGACTGAAGGGGGAAAAGGGTTGGAGGAAGGGGGAGAGGAAGGGAATGAGGAAGGGAGGGAGGGAGAGAGGGAGGGAGGGAGGGAGCCAGAGAAAGAGAGACACATACACAGAGGTATTGTTTCCTTCACAACTTGAGAGGGAACCCTAAGCAGGATACAGTTAATGTTTTATGGAATAATGACAAATATTTCAAACAAGCCTATTAAAAACACTAATTATTAGTCGAGAGGGGTGTCTTTTATATTAATATGGTGCACACTACTATTCCATATGATGGTCAGTGGCATAAGTAATTTCCATAATACTGGGTCCCTGGAGGGGAACATCATTGTGTTCTGTTTAGAGTGCTAATGACTTCTTCATTTTTTTATGACTAGTGGACTGCTAACATATGGAAAACTAGAAAAGTTTTGGGATTTTTTTGTTTAATTAATTTAATCTCCTAATAATAATATTTTTCTTTCCAAAGGAAAACAGTGTAAATAACTATGAGCTCCCAAGGAAGTCTGCATTCTGAATTGCTGGCTTGTGAAATTTATTAGACTCCCATCATTCCATCTCTGACATACCCCTCCTGTGGACTGTAATCTCCTTGAGTCTCATGCTGGGTGTTTGTCATTCATCTGTGTATATCTCTCATTACAACACAAGGTGCATGGAATATCAGTAAATATAACTGGAAAAATAAATCAGTGACTTCCTTAGTCAGATATCTGTCTTATGAACTCTGGTGAAATTTAACACCTGTCTTTTAGAAAAATAATGGAAGAATTCCTACATAATGCAAGCATGGCATGAAAGCATTATCCATGCACACTCTCCATACATTGTATATAGCAATATATAGTTATTACTACAGTAACTACTGACCAGCAATGAGACTGCTATATCACACAGTAGTTCAATTCCTAATGATTTCCATATGGTTGTATCAACATACAGTCTCAGCTACAATGTATGACCCTCCCCTAATCCATGGTCTTTAACAAACTGCACCCATAAGAATTCATGATATCAGTGGATACTATTGTCTAAGCAAACTATTTTGCCATGAACTTAATTGTTTTGTAAATATTTAAAAATGAAATAAAATTTGGACAATGCTTGCATCTTAAAAACATCTGTACATAAAATTTACAAGGTGTCCGGGCATTGGTGGCACACACCTTTAATCCCAGCACTTTGGGAAGCAAAGACAGGTGGATCTCTGTTGGAGGCCAGCCTAGTCTACAGAGCTAGTTCCAGGACAAGCTCTAAAGTAATACAGAGAAGCCCTGTCTCAAAAAAAAAAAATTTACAAAGTCAGCATTTTAGGGATTTTAAATTATTATAGATAGTACATTTATCTATAATTGAGTTTGTCACTGATACATTGCTTTTGTACTTAATGGTCTCTAAAATCCCACAGTAATTCAGTAGGAAACACTCTATTTCCAATATTAACTTTGTTATAAAAATTGTTATATAATTAGAAACCATCTTATTTTTATTTTACATATCAATCCCAGTTCCCTCTCCCTCCCATCTTCCAATGCCACCCACAACCACTATCCATTCCCCAGGGAGGGTGAAGCCTTCCATCATCAAAGTCTGTCATATCATTTGTGAGAGGGCCTATGCCCCCCCCTGTGTATCTGAGAGAGTATCCATGGGGAATGGGCCCCCAGAGTCCATTTGTTCACTAGGGATAAATACTGGTTCTACTGTTAGAGGCCCCATAGACTGCCCAGGCCTCCTAGCTGACACCCACATTCAGAAGGCTTCCTAGCTGACACCCACATTCAGGAGGCTTCCTAGCTGACACCCACATTCATGAGGCTTGGTTCGGTCCAATGCTAGTTCCACAGCTTTACAACTGGGGTCTGTAAGCTTCCACTTTGTCAGGTCAGCTGTTTCTGTGGTTTTCCCCAGCCTGGTCTTGACCCCTTTGCTTATCCTTCCTTCCTCTCTACAACTGGATTCCAGGAGTTTGGTTCAGTGCTTAGCTGTGGATGTCTACTTCTGCTTCCATCAGCTACTGGATGAAGGCTTTTGATTTATATGAAAACCCAATGTTTTCTAGAAATAGAAAGAATACATTTTAAAGGCCGGTGAACTCAGTAGCAGAATTGTCAAATAGTCTGTCTGCTGCTTAGTAAATGGTTAATAACAGAGAACAATTGTTTTACTAGATCTTGAGTAATTAAATGGCTTCACAGCAAGTTTAGAAGTTGTAATGATTAATTTTCTAAAACACCATGACCAGAACAACTTACAGAAGATTGATTCTAGGGGAATATAGTCCATAGTGGGAAAGCAGAGAGTTAGCAGGCAGAGCTGGAAGATGAGAGCTCACATATTAAACCTCAACTAAGAAGCAGAGAGCTATTTTTGAAAACTGAAAATGACATGTCTTTAGACTCATACCCACCTCTAGTGACATACTTCCTCCTAAACATCCCAAACACCACCAACTGTGGACCAAATGTTCAAATGCTAGAGTCTATTCTAATTAAAACAACCAGAGAAGTACTCTAAAAATTCATAGTTGTGTGTATGTGTGTGTTCTATACAGTTCACATAGAGTACTGTCAAAATAAATATTCCCTTAATCGTGCTAGTAAATTCATGTGGTATAGATGTATATGAAGAAACCAATAACTAAGTCATGCATAACTCAGTGTCAAGTGGCAGTAGCTAGTGGGGAAAAAAATTAAGCACCATCCACAGATACTGAAAAAAATTGAAGTTGTTGTCAAGTGGCTATATAATAAATACAATTCTGTATCTTGTATTAAGAAATCTGTTTATTTTACAGACAATTAAAATGCCCCAGTTTGTTCAAAGGGAAGCATTTAGAATATTTTTATTTGTTAATAGTAGAAAATTATAAACAAATCAGTATTTAGTGTTGGAGTTAATGAGGAATTATGCTGTAGTAGACATGGGGTGCTATGATATAACATTTGCTTCAATTATAATCTGAGGTTGGGTTATGTAACTTATTGTTTTGGAAGCTTAAAATTCCAGTAATATAGCCTTGACTCTAGTAAGGATCCTGTTAGCTGCATTACAACATGGTAAATTGTATCTTGATAGGAGCTTATTAGCAGGAAGGTCACATGTTGAAACAGGAAGCCAAAGCAAACTGAGGACAAGCCAGACTTACTCTATTTTTTTCTCACTCTGTCATAATAACTAAGTTCTTACGAGAACTACCTTAATCTCTTTGAAAGATGATGCCTCTAATAACCCATGTCTTAGAATAGGCTCCTCAACTTTTCAAGGTTCTAACAATCTTACACTCCTGGGGACCATATTTTGAACATACAAAGTCTTAGCAGTTCCAACTAAAGATTATACTTGTTAAGCAATTAAAATGAAGAAAATAAGATCCATCCACCTATAGATATTTGTCATAACATATGCAAAATAAGACACAGAAAAATACAGCAAAATGTTCATTTAAAATTAATAAAGTGAAAAATAACATTGTAAATTGTTCGTGGGCATAAATTGAGCAAATCTGCATGGAAAGAAAAACCACAAAATTTTAGATAGGAAGTATCTGGGAAAAGAAAGAAATGAATACTGTAAAGTGAGGATCATTGCTTGCTTCGAGTATATAATGCCTTCTTTCATTAAAATTTAAATGTCTGAAGGAAATATGGAAGATGTTAACCTTCTGCAGATGCAGTAGTTAGGACTTAAACATTCAGGATTTCCTGTTTTTATTGTTGTTTTGAACAACTGTTGGTATGCAGCAAAGCAATAGAAAACTTGTGTGTTAGAACAGTGATTTTTGATGGGTTCTCACAGCATTTATCATGTGTCTATGACAATTCTCCATGGAGGTCCCTCATACTGCTGTAGTTAATCAGTGGCACATTTATCTGTTCAGGGTAGTCAACATTGCTTTAGATTTACATGAAGGACACCCAGCTGGGCTACCTGAAACAGCTGGGGAGGGGTTGGTTATTATTTGCATCACCTCCACCATTTCTCTCTCTCTCTCTCCTATCTTAATTAGATTTGACTTCCTTACAGGATGATGGTCTAAGGTTAGAGACAGTCCTTAGATATTATGTGTCCTCCCCAACAGTCAGGATGAAACTGAGAACTTCTTAACAAAACCTTCAAAACACATATCATCTTTCTATTGGTTGAAGCAGGTTATAGGGTCTAATAGATTTGTGCATAAAGGATTCACAAAGAGATAACTATTGAAGGATACTGGGTGGCCATCTTTGAAGAACACTATGACTTTATATACTTTTCAGATGTCTACATCATCCCACAGGAAAATAAAAGACAAAAACTAAATACCTTTTAATGAGTATGATGGTTAATTCTGGGTCAGCTGGGAAAATAAAAATCATAGTACACATATATTTGGCAAAATACTCTTAGATGTTTCTACAAAAAAAATTTTTTTGGATAAAATAAAAATTCCTCTACAGCCATCCCACCTTGAATGAGGCCAATCTCTTCTGATAAGATTAAAACTGAAGTCATTAGACACTGAATAAAACACATTGCCTTCCATGCTGAGGCTGTGCCTTGTCCAATGGGTTGGAGTCTTTGGCACTGACAGACTACCTTGGAAGAGGAATTCCATTGTGGTCTTAAGTTGCAATATTAATTTTTTTTTTATATCCAAGCAGCCGGTATATCCAGAATATTCAGCTTAGGTTTGAACTTTACAGCTCAAGAGTTAGTTCCATTGTTGTTAAGACAGGATCTCCCTATGTAAGCTCAATGTATAAACTAGGCTGACCTTGGATTCTCAGAGACTCACATCACATGCTTCTATCTACTTACTGAGTGCTGAAATTGAAGATGTGCACCACTGGTCTGACATGAGTTGGATCTTTAAAGTGTGCATGCACGGAGCTGGATAGATAGCTCAATAGTTAGGAACTTATTGCTCTTTCAGAGATCCTAGGATCCATACCCAGCATCCACACTGGGTTGCTTTCAACTCCTTGAACTCCAATTCTAGGATTCCAACACTCTCTTCTGGCCTTTTGGGCATGTCATACTCAGGTACACACACATTCATATAAAATAAATAATTATTTTAAAAAGTGGATGGGTTATTGAACGTTGTTAGATAATAAAGTAACACTTTATTTCTTCTATTTCTTTGGAGAACAGTAGCATAAATGATACAGGATTACAGATTAAATATTCATCTAATCTTTTAGGTTTTGCTAAAATTTAATGTTTTAATTAAATTATACTTTTCTTGCTTTTCGATTGCCAATGATTTGTTCCAAAGATATGCTAAATTTCTATAGAAGCTTGAAACTTATAGCAGATTACCCTCTCATTTGTCTTAAAATGATGAATTTTTTGAAATAGGCAAGCTCTCATGATATAGGAGCAAGTATAAGTATTAAACATAGTTTAAATTCTAAACTACAGTTTAATTTCTAAAGTAGTCACATATTTTAATTTGGTCTCTTTGATATTTTTGTTTAATATTGTTTCTGTATTATAAAATCGTAGAAAGTAAAAACTGCTAGCAAATATAAGCAAATTATTTTAACATAATTATTTAGTGCAAAATTTAAAATGTATATTTTAAGTATAACAAATGGTCTATGACTTTTCAAAAAAAAATACTGTTTTTTGGACTAGAGAGATGGTTCAGTGGCCAAGAGTGTTTGCTGCTCTTGCAGAAGACCTGAGCTTGGTTTCCAGTACCTACATAGGTGACTCCAAATTGGGGGGACACCCAAATTCACACATATACATTTCAACATGAAGACATCCATGCAAATCTTAAAACCCTACCTTAAACCTCTAAGAAAACAGGTGACCGTACATGTTTGGCAATTAAACAGGTCCAAAAAGCAAAAACATAGTATTTTCTGCAGTTGTATTGTAAGTATTTGCATAGGGCATGATTATTCTAGCAGCTTAAGGAGTGGCTTGATAGGATCAATACTTCAGAAATATTCATAGTCAGAACGAAATAGGAAATCAGTTTGAGGTTTTCATGCATGTTCACTCATCATTCCATACACAAACATTTTGGCATTTTAAACATTTAAATAACAATAAGAAAAAGCCTTTTATGCCCTTTTTTTTTCTATTTTCACTTCCCCCCCCCAGTGGGGGTAGGCAGGGAATACAGAACCTATAAAACAAGTCAGAGGCACATAAACTAAACAATCTGACTATTGTCACAGGTGAACCGCAGCCTACCATCAACTGAACAGAGTTATCAGAACCAAGTTTCAACACAAAACCCATGAAGTCTGAATACAACCCAGTGGTGATGTGTACAGCCAGATTGCTCTTCATTACCATCTGGTGGCTACTGTGTGCAGTGGCATTACCATAATTTTAAAACAGAGTTAAAAGGATTGGTTGCCATGCTCAAGAACAGAGAGAGCTTCAGCACAGTTGACAACATGAGAAATATGATAGGATGGGCATAACAGAAGGATCCTTACCATCAAAATTCAGTGTCTGAAAATCTCATTCACTAGAAGCGATACATAATGGGTAAAAGTTCAGCATTTGATAAATAGGGTGCATGGACAGCATGAAACATTACATCACTTCTATTTGGTTTATAACAGAAAAAAAAAGTCCATATGTTTTTCTTAGTGACAATGTTCAGAATCTACTAAAGCCTCATGTGTCATTTGCCTTGGAAATTACCTTCTGTTTTACCTATCTGTAAAATATCATCTATCTTTAAATTTTAGTTTAAATAGCACTTTTTTTGAGAATCTATGACCACCAGCTAAGGCTTATGTTTTGGTGGCTATTGACAGTTGTTGAACATCTGTCAATCATTCATTTACACAATAATCTCCTGTAATGATTGACATTTCCAACAGTGGGAATGGTGCTTTATTTATTCTTTCAGGACTTGAGTCCTAAACATCTAACATATGCTTATAATAAGGAATGAATCCAGGAGGAAGCTCACCATTATTTAGAGAATTTAAATGAAAGGAAACTTTGCTTCCTTCACAGATACTAAAGCAACTATACAATTTGATCTGGGGGGATGAAAAAAATCCATATTGACCCCGCATACTGTATATCCACAGATATCTTACAACTTCAAAGTCAAATGTAACCATAGAAAACACCCTGTTGTACCACATCATTTAAAGGGAAAGACTGAAGCTCTGTTGAATTACTCACCCTCCCCCCCCCATTTCTGTAATTAAAAAAAAAAACTATCTGAGGCTTTGATTCCCAGATTTAAACTCTTTACACAATTTTCTCTTTTTCAGAGACAGTCTTTCCTCACACTTAAGGCAATTCTTCTGCTTTAGCCCCTCGGGTTCTGGGATCACAGTGTGTGCCAACATAACCAGCTCTAAGATTTGTATTCTGAGGGCCAGTGAAATGGCATAGCAGGTAAAGGTGCGTGCTACTAAGCCTGGAGAAACCTGCATTCCATGCCTGGATCTCATAGAGTGGAAGTAGAGAAACAAATCCCACAAGTTGTCTTTTGGCCTCCACATAGGCACAATGGTGTTACACCACCCATGTAAACAGAGACCCACAACCACCAAAATAAGTGTGAAATTAATTTTAAAGGTTTTATTCTGCTGTTTTGATATTTAATTTAAAAATGCACTTAGCTCTGAGGAAAAGTTTTTCCTTAATATTATGTGTCTATTAAAAGATTTTAATTCAGCAGTCAAGTCTTCCCATCAAGTTCTGGATCCTAGTACTGGAGACATTGTATACTTTGGCCACAAGACACAGATATTGAAGCTGGAAATGAATTGGAAACCTCCTGTGGCTAACCCATAGTACCAGAAATTTTGTGCAGGGTGCTGGGGTAGAAAGATCAGCAAAAATTTTACCCAGTGCAAATACTTTGAGCTATAATAATGAACTACCAGGGAAGAAGTACCCACCAGTGCAACATGGAGGTACCAACAGCTTTTTAATTGGAATTATGGCCCCCACATAGTCAGGAGACTGTGGCTGGAGAACTCATAATCAATCACAGAACCTATGTTTACCCCTGCTGGGTCTCAGTTAGAAACCATCGCTTCTGAAATCACTCCCAAACCTGTGTTGTAACTAAATCTTAAAGTAGGTGAGCTGCAGGTTATGAAGTCTAACCATGTCACTTTATTTTAATTCCCATCTACTCTGTTTAGTTGACAGATAACTTCTAGTACTTTCACTCTTTCCTATTAACACAGACAATCTCTTTTAATCTTCCTTTTTAAGTAATGTATTTGTAAACTACACATTTTCTGATTTGGAGTGTTACCATGTGTTTTCAAAGTTACCAATAAAAGAATAACATCTTTTAATTTTGCCTAGATGGGTGAAATGAGATGCCTTTTTCCCAACTTGTTTCAACAACTTTTGAGAATGGAATGCATTCAGTTGGATTGTTTACAAAACACTTACAATGAAGAGTGTTTTTCCTTTTCCCTGTCATATCAAATTAGGAACACAGATATTGATTTTCAGTTGGGATCATTCTGGAAAAGTTTCATAAGGCTGTTGTTCTGTCTCTAGGGGATGGTACTTGGCATATTATATTGCCATTTAATTTTGCTAGGCTGAATAGCCTCACAAAACCACGCTAATAAATATTGGAAAATGTGTTAAATTCTCCATCTAAAATTATAAAGCTAGAACTCTTTTGTGAGCCCAGTAATATGTCTCGTGTCATGAATATAAAAGCATTCTGAAAGCAGACTGTTTCAATCATTTTAATGCATTGATTGAGCTATGAAAGGTAATTGTCCAATCGTCTTACTTTTCAAATTTAAACTTATATCACAAAGCATTAAAAATAGGTTGGCAAAAGTTTCTACAAAAACATGTTGTTTGTACTTTGCTTCTGCTTAAAAAACAAATCAAAATTCTATAATTCGCGGACCCAAATAAGAACATAGAATAAGTGGAATAACTAGAAAAAAGTTTAGCAAGATGACAGATTTAACCCAAATATGTCAAACCTTGCATTGAATACAAATATAAATAATGCAATTGAAAGCAAACTGTGGCTGCATTGAGGAATAAAACAAAGCTCAAGTATCTGTCACTAAGAAGAGACTCACTTTAAATGTAAAGACAGGCTACTTTAGGATAAAGCATCAACCATGTTGTTCCTGTATTAGCATAGACAGTACCTCATCTGTAAGAAATATAAAGAAAAAAGAATGTTACATATTGATGAAGATACACACTCACCTCAAGGATATAACCATAAATTTGAAAATGTTCACCTTTAAATTTTTTGAAAATTGTTTTTAGGTTTCTTTTTAAGTTATATACGTATTGGTTAGACTTGTTCTTGGAGAAACTACCTGGAAGAACAGCCAAGAATGGGGAAAAAATATGCTTTAGTTCATGGTTTCGGGGATTTCAAACCATTATGGAAGGAAATGAATGTCAAAACCTATAAGGTCATGATGTCAGGAAGCAAAAGGAGAGAATATCCATTCTAGACGATGTTCTCCTTTTCAATTTTTGTTTTATCTGGGATGGTACCATCTATATTGAGTGTAGTTATTTTTTGAATGACATTTCATGAGTAGACATGTAGAACAAATGTGTACTCCCTCTATATAGGGAACCAGTGACACAAAAGTAAGGATCCCGCCATTCTGAAGTTTGGAGAACCAAAAGGTTTCTCAGGGTGACTTACTCTGGTTTGATTGACAGTCACTTATAAGATGGTGAGAGATGCAAGGGGTTGCAATAACATAAGATCCAGCTCAGCCTCACTCTAGAGCTCCATGCAAGACTCTCAGGAGGTTGTTTAGTGGGAGATTCTCCTCTACTCTGAAGCTGTTTGTTGCTTGTGAAACGCTGCTGACAGCTCTTGTTACCCTGAAGTTTCAATTGTGCAGTCTTGTGGTTCTCGTTTATTGCCTGGACCTAAGAAGCTGCCTTCCTTCCATCAATAGGGAATGTTCAGTTTGGAAGAAATGCTACACATTCTATCCCCCCACCATCCCTGACAGCACACCCACCCACATATTGAGATGTATACCTAATGCTCCAGTTGACAATTAACAAGAATAATCACAGAAGGAAATGACAGTATTAGACTTTTTTCTTAATTAAAATATAATTACATCATTACCTCTGCTCCTTTTCTCCCTCCCACTCCTTCCATGCCCACCCAGTTGTAGTAGAGACCTCCCATTAGGTTTCACCTTTAAAATATCCACTCAATTTCCACAGTGCCAAATGGAGGACAGACTTCCTAGCACATGAAGCTCAGGATGTGACAGCCACAATTGTATCTTGATCTCAGTGGGAGACATTAACACACCACTCTGTATCTAATTAACAAATAGATGAAACAATTATGAACATATAGAAAATAATCAACAGCTCTGCTAACAAACTGGAGGTTCCTGATACAGAGGGATGCTGAACCTAATAGCTGTGTGGCATATGGGACAAACATGTGTCACAGAGAAAAAAAAATGACAAGAAACATTACCATGCTGACCAAAAGCTAAGATTCAAAGTAAAGTGGTGGGGGATGTCCTTCTGTATATATATTTTGTGTTTGTTTGTTTGTTACTTTTTAAATACTGGTAGCAGAGAGGGGGTGTTGATACTTATTTATAGAATCAGAATTTGGGAAGTGGGCACAGGATTATACTCTTCTGGGATACACTGACAATTTGAATTCAGTCTGTGATATGTGATGTTATGTCTCAAAAAAACAATGCAATAAAAAATGAAAGTTAAAAGAGGACTAAGGATGCAGTTCTGTGATATAGCACTTGTCTGGCAAATGTAGGTTCCTATCCAGCTCCCATAGTGCATGCATGAGTGTGCCTTTGCACACATACATGAACAGAGAAAGAGAGAGAGGGAATGAGAGAGAGAGAGAATAAAATGAATGCCAAGTTATAAGCTTTCTTACTTTAGAAAATGAAATGTGTTCCCTCATTCCTCCCCAATTGTCTAAGAGTTTTATTGATTAAATTGTTGCACATAGTAGTTCTGGTGGCATTGTTACTGTCCTACTATAGGCAGAGGATTTTTTTGAAGGTATTTTTCTTATCTTTTTGAGATTATAATAAAATTACATAATTTGGCCCTTCTCTTTTTTTTCCCTGCAGCTCTTCCCACATAACCTTACTTGCTATCTTACTTGCTATCATTCAAATGTTTGGCCTCTTTTCTTCATTAATTGTTGCACAAGCATATATGCATATGTTTTCCTAAATATAACCTGCTCAACCTGTGTAATATTACTTTTATTTTTAAAAATATCAATATGACATATATAACCTACAGTTTAGTTCATATACTCTTAATGTATACAGTATTAATGCCTTCAATATTAATAGTAAATAACATCAACTAAATTTAACATCTCTATACTCCAACCAGCATCAATTTAATTTTGTTTTAGAAGAAAAAGTGAAGTATGCCTATCATTCCAGCACTTAGGAGGTTGAGGCAAGAGAATTGCCACCAGTTGAAGACCAGTCTGAGCTGCCTTGTATGATCATGTCTCAGAAATAGCATGCTTGAAAAGAACATGGTCTTGATAGTAAGTCTAATTACAGGCAGCATAGTTCAGGCAGCTGACAATGGACCCTTGAAGTACAGATTATGTTAAGAAGTTAACTCATAATATTACATATTTTACAACTTGACCATAAAAGCAGAGTTGTTTTGATTTCAGCTGGAAGATTTCAGATTTCATTCACTGAGAAAGACAGGAGAACAAAGAACATGTATATTGTCCAAATGAATCTACAGAGCATGGTAAACAATACTATGAACAAGCTAGACAGGAAAAAAAAAAGAAGGCAAAAAAAAAAAAAAAAAAAACAAAAAATAGTGGAATGATCGCTATTTGATAAGTAATTTAGGTTTCATTAAATTTAGTTAGATTTTGAAATAAAAATGTGTGTTTATGCCTTAGAAGCTCCAATAGCATTGCCAAGCAGTTTATACAAGACATTTGGATGGGTAGATTTTGGAAGAAAAATGCATGTTTATGCCTTAGAAGCTCCAATAGATATCATTGCCAAGCAGTTTACATAAGACATTTGGATGGGCTGCGCACATTCCTGCAGGTAGTCATTCTTTACCTACAACCTCTGGCATGTTCAACAGGTTCCTGCTGGCCTCTAAGTGAATTTGGCTCTTGTACTACAAACACTAATCCAATCTTAACTTGGGTGAATATTCAAGGACACGCTTATAATCAGTGATCCACACTTTCATGACCTCTCTTTAATAAGGAAGAAAGCAGTGTGGTGGGAACTGTAATAACTGTCCCCATACCAGAAACCTGACAATTAAGAAATGAGCACCTGTATCCTCCACAAACAGAATTCTGTTGTTCTCTCCTACAAGTAACCAGAATAAAATGAAGAACTTGGGTCTGTGAATGTTGATAAGGTGAAAAGTCTCACATGTATGAACAACTTACCCTGCTTCAATAGAACATTTAAAAAGACTTTATACACTGAGCTTCAGAATATCACTCATAGCTGAGATTTGGACCTGAATCTTCCTCTAGGTTTTGCCCAGACATTGACATCCCCCAGCACATAACATCTCTAAGATGCAGTTCCCCATACAAGTCCTCATGTGTCTCCTTGCTTTCTTGTTACTGTTGCTCCTCAGCCTCTCTGGGATTTGTCTTGATCCTCTGTCAGGATGCACTGAACTTTCATGTTATAATTTCACACTTGGAATAAATCTTCCTGGAGGCCAACTTGTTCCTCTTCACTTGTCATTGGTTATGTGTTCCACTTAGTATCTGAGGTTTTGTCTTTCACTTACCCATTAAAGCCTGCCTCGCCTTTCCAGTGTCAGTTACTTCACTTCTTCCAACTTAGAAATATTTGGCCCTTTCTATGGGAGCCCAGCTTCCACTCATCTTAATAGTATACTACTGTTACCTGAAATGTATCAGAAGGCAGTGGAATGAATGGCTAGTCAACATGGACCAAGATTCATAAATTTTGGGGAAGAAGAGGGAGGAGGGAAGGGCAACTGTGGTTGGTTTATAAAGTGAATAAAAAAATAAAATACAAAAAAGACTCATATGTTGTTACAAACACTTGAAAAAAACAGTAAATATAGTCATTAGGGTTAGTCTTTCCCACTCTTAGAAAGTAATGCTATTTGAGCAGCAAACTGTAAATGACTTACTATCTATATATCATCTATCATCTTTCTATCTTTCTATCATCTATCATTATCATCATCTATTTATTTAATCTACATGTATGTCTGCCTGCTTACATTTATTTATAACATATATGTTCAGAGGCCCTTAGAGACCAGGATATGGTGTCATACCTTCTGGAAATGGAATTGGAGATGATTGCTTTCCACCTGATAAGGGTACTGGGAACTGAACCCTTAACTGTTTATAATTATAATAAAAATACACCACCTAAATTCAACAGCAAGGCCAAAACAAGATCATTCCCTGAATATTATATCAGAAAGAATCTTTAATAATGGAAAATAGTGATTCATGACTATAATTTCAGCACTTCATAAGCTGAAACAGGAGGATTATCACGAGTTCAAGGCCAACATGTCCTGTGGAGTGAGACCCTATCTCAAAAGAAAGGAAGAAAGAGATGGGGGGGGGGGTAAGTAGGGAGAGGAGGAAGAAGAAAGGAAGGGATTAATGGGGTGGGGTCAGGAAAGAGAAAGATATGCAGATCAGCCCTGCCCTGAAATTACTCCATATTGTGTAGAACAGTGGTTTTTCTGACTTCCTCTTGCTCTTAGAGACACCCTTTTACCAGCAGCTTTTAATTATCATGAGGATGGAGAAAGACTATTATACCTAGATTGTACATGTGAATTGCATCATCTCTTTGGCACCACTCACACAGAGTACACTGATAAATTTCTGGGAGTAGGTGCAGATGTGTAAATTTTTTAGGTAAATTGGGATAGTAAGGGTGCATGAAAATATTAAAATCCTATCAGAGAAACCAGGCACAAAGTTTTATTAAATATATTAGATGAATTAAAGGATGCAACTTTGTCCTAGCATGCTTTTTTTTTTTTTTTTTTTTTTTTTTTTTTTATATACAGCTCAGTCATAGCCTATAAATCAGGAAGTAGGGACAGCAACTCAAGCAAGAAACCTAGAAGAATCCTCTTTACTGACTTGCTCTCTATGTTTGGTTCAGCTTCCTTTCTTACACAAACTAGTACCACCTGCTCAGAAATGGCATCACTCACAGTGGACTTGGAATTTCCACTTCAATCGTTAATCAAGAAAATGCCCCCACATATACCTACAATCAGAACCAATTTTTTCAGTTGACACTCCTTCTTCCCTGGTGACTCTAGTTCATATCGAGTTAAAAAAAAAAAAAAAAAAAAACTAGCCAGAACAAACTTCTTCCCTTAGATCCCATGAGGTGAGGACACATCACATAGTGACAGCCCCACTGATGTGTCATTTGATTACTCAAACTGTGCATCAAGGACCAACAAGCAGAGAATCCCTGTGGTCCCCACGGTCTTTAGCTCAGCCTGATCTTCACGGTTGTGGTGGTCTATGTGAGATGCTACCTGCCCATTTTTACACATCCATCTGGATCTTTCACATGCCCTTTGCTTACTTGTTTTCCTGAACCCAGTCGGTCCTGCCCTTTCTCCTTTGCAGTTATAGTCTACCAAGCAGCTCTGCTCTGATCCATGGTGCAGTCACCACAGTAGCAGCAGTAACTCTAAAGCCAACAGCCATATCAGATATGGTGTGACTTCCCACTCAGCTGTTTGTCATCAGTTCTGATGACCTTGTATCTTCACCATTTTAACAGCTTTGGCCACTTAGGCCTTTTTGAAACTCCTCACTTCTTAAACTCCCTTAAGGAAATTCTGCAACACACACACACACACACACACACACACACACACACACACACACAGATAGATGATAAAGAAAAATGATAGATAAACATATATTTAATGAATGATGTGTAATAATCTGAGAGATAGCACTATCAATTAAGATAAATAAGCCTTTATTTACCTTGCTATGGTAATCAAAGAAAACAAGACTATCTGGAAAGTTGAAATGTACTGGGGCTTGTAAATTGGTCATTTAAGAAATTTTGAGATTGTGAAAAGACTCAAATGGTTGTGTATGTTTATGATATAGTAAGCTTATCACAAAGGACAATGAATCTTTAAAAATATGAAATTTCTGCCTTGATTTACACACAAGGAAAACAAAACAAAGTTCTGAATGATTAAATAAAAAAGTCAAAGATCTTACCTATAGCCACTGAACATCAGTAGAGAGAACTAACTCCTACTCCAGGCTGTTTGAGGGATGTATGCACAATGACTATTCTGTTACATTATAATGAAGGAAATTTGGTAAGAGAAGCAGAGATTTCCTTATTCCATTAGTGTAAATAGATATGATCAATTGAAATCTTGTCACATTTCCTTGCCTCCATTTATCGTTGGGGAATCAGGTAATTACTTTATATTGCATTTATGCAGCCAGTTTCCCCACAAAATCTCTCCTAAAGGAGGGATTTCAATGCATTTCACAAATGCTAACCTATTTATGCTCTTAGGAACCCTAGGAGTGTTATGCTTTGTCACTGGAGGACTCAGTGTCACCATTTGCAAAATAAGGACAATGATAAGCACCTCTCTTTTAGGATTGCTAACAAGGATGAGATGTGCTAATGCATGGTAAGACAGTTTGACGAGTGTCCAGAATATATCAAATACTAATGAAGTGTTAGCCACACTAATAACTAACACTTTTGATTCTTGTTTTGTTAAACCTGACACTTTTTTTTTAACTCATTGCCAATATTCTTCATCAATTAGAGGTAAAATGTTTAAGTGTGTTAAAACATTAGGAAATTAACACAGTGGCATGAATAAGTTTGAGTTAGAGTGAAAATGAGAACATAAGAGCATGTAATTTCTATTGTAGAGAGTTGACAGATCATGGTACCTAAAAGATGAGCATAAATGTACCTGAATGAGAAAAATTAACCACAAGGGAGTTAGAAGCCTAGAGACAAATTTCAAAGACTCTGATTTTGCTTAAGGCCTCCAATTATCATTGCTGCTGCAGAAACGAGCCCAGCAGTATAGCTGGCCCTCGATCTATGATCCTCCTTCAAGATGCAAGGCCTCCAGTAGGCACCAAGCCCAGCTGTGAACTATCTGGACAGCAGTTACTGTGAAAAGCTGGCAGCAGGAAGCTCATGGGCCTGGTCCAAGAACTTTGTAATCATATACTGCTTGCCTGGAGCTAAAAACTAGACAAGAAATCATTAGGGTAAGGTCCAAGGTGAGGTGAAATGGTCATGCTTGACTAAGAAACTAAGAACCACTAGACATCAGGATCATGCTGTCCCTAGGTAAATGATTTGTGAGCATACACACCTGCTCTTTGTGGTGGGTATGTCTCAAAACTCCTTCCAGCGGTTTGACTACTAAACTTGGTACTTAATTGCATTTTTCAGGGGATTCCAAAATCAAAGCAGCTCATATGTTCATACCCTGTAAGCAGGACATATCTTCTTAGTGAAGGTGGACTTTTCTAAGTTTTAGTATTGATCCCCATGTCAAATGTTATATGCTTGCTAAATGAATAGTGCTTAAATCTTACACAAAATATTCAAATGTGTAGATGTCAATTAAAAAAGAGCTAGTGATTTGAAGTTGATTTTTTAACTGCTTTTAGGATTAGTTGCTCTAACTTTTGAAATTTAAAAAATTTGTTCTTTGAAAATTTTGTGCATTGTATTTTGATCACATTTACTCCCTCCCCTAAATCATCCCACATTCATAGCCTCTTCACAACCCAAGCTTGTACCCTTTAAAAAAAAATTAAAACAGTAACAACAACAAAAGTCAATCAAGTCCAAATTTTGTTTCCCATATGTCCTTGTATGTGTGAACTTCCACTGGAGTATGATTGACTTACCAAAACCCACACATTTAAACAAAACAAACTCTCCATTTCCTAGCCATGATGCAATTGCCAATGGCACCTCAAATAGGGGTGAGATATCCTGCCCATCTATCCAAACTTCTTGGGAATTTGTCTAGCGTGAACTTGTACAGGTTTGGTTCAAGCTGTCACAATGTCTAAAACAGTGGTAATCAACTTTGAACAACTCTTTCACAGGGTTCACCTAAAACTTTTGGAAAGCACAGATATTTATATTACAATTCATAACAGTAGCAAAATTGCAGTTATAAAGTAGCAATGAAAATAATTTTATGGTTGGGAGTCACGACAACATGGCAAACTTTATTAAAGGGTCTCAGTATTAGGAAGGTTGAGAACGAGTGTTCTGAAAGTTTATATGTGTAAATGCCCAGTTGTGTCCAGAAATATTGTTTATTTGTAGTCACTCACTGTCTCTGGCATTTACAGTCTTTCTCCTCTTTCTTCTGCAATAATCCCTGAGCCTTTGGAGGAAGGAATATTATATAGATGTCCTGATTAGAGCTGAGCATTCCCAAGTCTCTTACTTTCTGCACTTTGACCAATTGTGGATTTCTGTGAATAACCATTTGTTGAAGAAAGAGGTTTCTAGGCAAGAGTTGAAAGACATACTAATCTATGATTATAATGTGAAGTCATTAGGAATACATTTAACACTCTCATCTTAGAAGAATAATGCTAATAGGTTCTCCTCTAGGGATTATGAACTGTTTAACCACAGTTTCTTCGGCTGAGAAATGAAGCTAAGCATAGGTTTCATCTTGAGGAACACATCTTATATTTAATCAGTAAGTGGTGGGTTACTCCCATGATATTTATGCTATATTAAACCAGTGGCCATATTTTGCCATGTCAGTCGTCAGTTTAACATTCAGAGTTCACACCTTGGCAAGGTTGATGATTAAATTTCCAATACTATGAAAGTTATCCAGAAGGGATGAATCTTCCAAGAGAGTATTGGACTGGTTTCTTTATGTTCTATAATTTAAAAATATGCTGTCTTCAACAGTGATGTCTTACTGCCATATTCTAGGATGTAACCAAAATTATTGGCAGTAGCCTATAATATTTGGGATTATATGGGAGCTCACTGACCAATAGCTCCAGTTAGGGTAACCCACTCTTGGCACTGTTTTGTTCTTTATTTAATGTATTACTCTATGATGTCTAGTAGATTTGTCATCCTGTTGTGGGGTATCTCCATTTTACACACAAACAGTGTGTGTGTGTGTGTGTGTGTGTGTGTGTGTGTGTGTGTGTGTATGCATGCATGCATGCCTGTGTGTTTGGAAGTTTCTACATTAATAGATTTTCATATGACTTCTTCAAACGGTTCTTGTTTTTATATTTGTATATATTCACATGTATGTGTATGGCTCTACACATAATATGAAAGCCAGAAGAAGGGGTTGGATGTGTGATTTTATACCTATTCCTTTGAATCAAGGTCGCCCAAACTTTATGCTCACATGTTCTCTGCAAGGCTAGAAGCAAGCAAGCACCAATGGTCTTGTGCCTGTCATCTTTGAATCTATGGTTATTGTGTGCTCAGATCCATCTTGTAATATGGACAATGGGATTCAAACTTTTATCCTCATTATTGCACAGTAGTCTTAAGTACTTGAAGCCCCTAAAATATTTTTAGATGAAAAGCTATTCTTACAACATGGAATGAAATAACAACCATCTAGGACACTATACTTTTTACCATTTTATCAAAATGTACTCCAAATTAAAAAAAAATAAAACATTACAGGCATAAAGAAAGGTTTCCAAAAACTGCACCATTCCTGTGATTTCTTCTTTGAAAGCAATTGTCATGTTATTTTGTTATCCACCACCCCAAGTTTATGTCATTATTGCATATGTATACAAAAATAACATGAAGTTGTTTCAAATTTACATATTGAACATGTTATTATAAGAAATTTGCTTTTTTATTAATATTACAGTTTTAGTTCATTTGTTAGTTTTCATGGTAATTCAAGTTTCTATAACTGACAGTAAAAATTAATGAAATAAGAATTTATTCTTTCTAATGTAAGGTTATTTACACAAACAAAATTCTGAATAACCTTTATGCTGTTAGTGACTTGCGAATCTGAGCTTCTCCCATCCTCTGTTACCTTTGCCCTTCCTTTGTGCTTCATAGGAGAAGAAAAACTTAAGGGTGTTTACAGTAGATATTTAGTCATCTTGGCTACAAAGTCACCTATAACATTTCTTTCACATTCTATTGTTTAAAAACATGTGACATGGTATCTCCAACTAGAGGAATTTTGAAAATATTAAGTATCCACCATAAAATTATAGCTTTATGACATTAATTTAACCACTGCAAAGCATTGTAGAAGTATAGTATGGTTTATTAATCCTCTTTTCAATGGGCTTATAGCTTGCTAAAATTTCTCTCTCTCTCTCTCTCTCTCTCTCTCTCTCACACACACACACACACACACATTCTCAAACATGTAACTTTTTTCAGTAGAGCAACAAACAGAACTGAAAAATGACATTTCTAGTGGCTAAGGGTAAATGGGTGGATGTGAAAAGCTATCCTAACTTCAGTACTGAAGAACTTAATTTTCTATCTAGATAATTAGTTTTAGCGTTATCATTCATCCACATTCTTAAGAATACATGGATTACCAAGGTTTTAAAATTGTTTCTAAATTTAATGATACTTTGAAAAATTAAAGATTGATTACCTGTGTTGTACTGTGAGCTTTTCATGTATTTAGATGGCATATTTCTTTCTTTTCATTGAGTTTAGGAATTCTTATACTTTGTTCATTCTTTTATTGATTTATCCTCTTTCTTTATAGATACTCAGGGTCCACCTTTTTAATTTGAGATTTGATTTTCTTATGATGTGAAAAATACTTTCATCATACAACATTTATAATATTTTGTTTTATATCTGGAACACATATTGCCTTATAGCTCAGCTAGTCTCCAACTGTATATCCCAAGAAAGCTTCAAGTTTGATGTTCCTAACTCCATTTTCTTAAGTGCTCAAAACCAAGTATGTGTCAGGATATTAAGTAGAATTTAACAGTTTAATGTGACATGGAAGACTATCTGGGGCCTAGTTAACTATCTTCTCATCCTAGCATGTATTGTTTGTGTGTGTGTGTGTGTGTGTGTGTGTGTGTGTGTATCCAGGATATTTTTCATTTATTTATTAATCAATATTAAAAACACTGGAAATCCAACTATCTCTTATACTTGTTTCCATAATCTATAACATAATCTGTAGTGGAGCCATATATTATTAGATCAGATTCTAGCTCTTTTTTTTTATTCTGAATTTTTAAGATTCCATGTTTTTTGTGATTAGTCTTAAGAGCTACATTGGAGGAATCATTCATTTTATTCTTCTACAGATTATTTTAGATGTTCTTTGTTGCAAACTTGTCATTATTAGTTTTGCATGTCATTTCAAAGGAATTGCATTGCTATTTAGACATAGATCTGTTGAATATTGATGTTATATTGACTTTCTATCAGTAATACAATTTTGTGTCTGTTTCTCTACAAGTTCTTATATTTAGGAATAACACTCATCTTTATTCTTTTGCAACACTTGAAGCTCTTTCTTATCCCACAAGATTTAAGTTATTTTTTTTTTCCAATGGTTACCAGCTGTGTTCCTACAACTTAATTTTACAACTATTTACTTAGAGAATCAGCTCCTACAGGTTATAAAGGATTGCAACACAGAATAGTGTTTCTTTAGATATTGTGGTAGTTTGAATGTAACTGGTCCCTATAAGCTCATAGGTAGTGGCACTATTAGGAAGTGTGTGGCTTTGTAGGAGAAGGTATGGCCTTGTTAGAGGACCTGTGTCACTGTGGATGTGGGCTTTGAGGTCTCATATATGCTCAAGCCATGCCCAGTGTTTCATTTAACTTCTTGTTGCCTGTGGATTGCAATATGTATTAACTCTCAGTTCCTTCTCCAGTACCATGTCTGACTGTATATTGTCATGTTCCACCATAATGATAATGGATTAAAACTCAGAAACTGTAAGCCAACCCCAATTAAATGTATTCTTTTATAAGAATCACCATGGCCAAGGTATCTCTCACAGCAAAAGAAATCCTAACTAAGACAGATACCAATGGAAAATCCAGGTTGCCCAATCTACTGGATATAAATCATAATTTTGCATACCTACCCCTCCTCCAATTCTTCATTGGCTAGAACAGCCCATAGAACTCAAGAGAGTGATTTTGTTATTATTATTCATTGTAAAATGTAAAACTGGAAAAGGAAGACAGAAGAGGTGCCTGGGGCAAGGTATATAGGAAGGGAGCAATGTTTCTAGGGTCTATCCAGGTATCAACCACAAGAGCACCCCTATATCATCATCAACCCAGAAGCTCAGCATTTATCCTTCGGAAAATTTCTGAAGATGTCCTTAAGGACCTATGACTTATTTAATCAATAACCATTGATGACCATCTCAGCATTTGGCCTTCTTTCCTAATGAGAGAAGTCAGACTAAAGTTTTCCACCTTCTAATTAACATGGAAACCAGCCACTTTCCTGAAGCTATCCAGGAACTCTGGCCATAAACGATCCCAGTAACATATAAAGCACAAATCCCTTTAAAGAGTCTAAGCGTTTTAAAAGTTCTTGTATTTGGGCTTTGTGTAGAGAAATCACCACACAAATGTGTTCACACACACTCCACAAGGTCACCTCAACTCTGTAAAAGTACCCAATGAATTAGTCCAAACAAATCTTTTGTTTTCAGTGACTCTTCACTTTGAAAAGCAAAATCATGAGAGAATCTCAAATTGTACAGCTTCTGAATTATACCTAGGTGTAAGTAGTGTGTGTGTGTGTGTGTGTGTGTGTGTGTGTGTGTGTGTGTGTGTGTATTTTTCCTATAGCTAAAGGTGCCTTAAAAGAAATTGTACCAGACTGCAAAATGAAACTTTCTTGGGGGGTTTTGTAGGCCTGGGGATCAAACTCTAGTGTTCCATGTTCTAGAATAGTTCTCTGAGCTATATCCTTATGCCCTTAAAAGAATAGCTGTGGGAGCTGGGCCTTGGTGGCACATATCTTTAGTCCCAGCACTCCGGAGGCACCCTGGGCTACAGAGCTAGTTCCAGGACAGCCGGCAAAAAGAATAGGTGTTGGGACATAGTCAAAAGAGTGATGTATGATGAACAATGTCTTGGGGAACTGAGACAGAGAGGCTCCAGGGGAAAAGGCCGAGGATCTTTTACCTCATGTGATTGTGTTCCCTGAATTATTCTTGGACATAATGTGATTTCGTGCTTCCTGTGACAAACATTTCCATTCAATTTATAAGACGTGTTTATTCTTGTTGGATGTCAGAATATAGCTATAGAACCCAATCTGGTCATTGTCTCCTGAACCTGCATATGATCTCTGTCTTGTTTCTGTGCTTTCTCAGATATAATCTATAGTGCATGCCAGGCAATTGTGTCTAAACTAGTCTGTCCTGAGAAAGTTCTGTGAAAAGGTTGCTCTGTTAATATTAAGCAGACGCTTACTAATGTTTATTTACATGTTTTTCTTAACTCAAGCAGACTTCTTTGGATCATTGTTTTCTTTGTTACTTTGTGTATAAAAGTACACTGAAAGTTAAAGTGAGGTTGTCTACAGCATTAGACTATAGTCTGCCCTATGCTTTTAGGTCCTCCGATCCCAGGTCTGAAAGACACAGATCTGCATAGTTCAGCTGAAAAGTTGACAAAAAGAGAAAGGGGGGAAAGTATCCTTCACAAAACACTGCTATATTTATTCTTCACTGCACAAAAGCCATGTTGTTGATTGACTATTTTAACAACAACACAAGCCTACTATTTCTATCATTGTCTTTCTCATAATTAAAACATTTTGTGAGAGGCTACTTTTATGGGTATCTCAGGCTGGCCACAAAGTAAGGATCTGTCTTCTTCCACTTATGAAGACCACAGGTTTAAGTCACATGCTCACCCCCTCCCATTTCTTTTAATGTAGTTTTAATAAAAATGTTTAGAAAATCACAATCATTATACTTAATCGCTAAAGTGATATATGAACACTTCAGTGAGTTATGGAATCACTAGTACATTTCTGAAGAATAGAAAAATAAGATCCCAAAATGTTCTTCTCTTGCCAGTCCTGAAAACATTTCTATTTGGGGGAAAATTTAATGTGCAAAATTGAAGCTCCATGATTTCAATGAGAACTGGCCTTTTAAAAAATGTTACTGTTTCTGTCCTAATGGAAATATTAACTTTTAATAAATAATATGAATTGTTTTTAAGGAAAAAGTTGGGAACAGAATATAATGAATGCCCTACATAAACTCTATGAGAAACTAGTGAGGGTTCTGATGATAATGCCATTGAGGGGCTAAGTGCCAACTCTGTAGTGCCTTATGTTGTGGAGTTTCCATATTTCTTGCTATTTCTCAAGTTAAATGAGAAGGTGTGGTGTTGTCAGATTGTTAAATTCCCTGCTTGTGTTAACATTTAACAAGTCTAAAGGGTTGCTTGGCTGCGTGTATTTGATAGGACATAAATGTCAAGGAAAAGCAGTATGATTCTGGCAAACATGTGAAATTATACTCCCTTCCAATGATACTGAGCCAAGGGCCACATTAGTCACATATCTGCTCAATCCCCAGAGGGAAAGGACCAGGAATGAATATTTTCTTAACTGAGCACTGCATGCTATGTGACATCTCAGGGTAATGCTGAAAAAAAAAAGTGCTATAAATTTCCATAAGGTTTGTGGTAAGATATTGTGTTAGGCTAGAATTAAACCCAAAATTGAAATACAAAACACATAGGAAACTAAAAGTAATATAGAAAACAGGAAAGAATAGCTAATATCAAGGGAAAAATACTTGCAGTATCTAATGATTATTTTCTAATATTCAAATGTACACACCACACATTGTCTATGGAATATTGCCCAGAAAATTAACTTCATTTCCCCAATACTGGAAATTGAACTAAGGCCCAGCACATATCAGGTAAATGTTCTACCACTCAGCTATCCCCAACACACTTTAAACTTTTACAGTTTATCAATCAAGGTCTTACTAAATTGTCCATGCTTGCCTTAAACTCATTCTGAAGCCCAACAAGCTCAGGAATGTGTGATGCTCTGCTTCAGCCTTCCCGGTACTAAGGATTAAAGAACCCTTCTGGCATTAGCTTCTTGATGACTTCATATTCTCATTGTGACTGTTTCAAAAAGGAGTGATGGGCCAATTGCTAAAATTTTGTGTTATGCTTTGAAACTCTACAGGACTTAACCCACAAATTGCTTTTTGTTTTGTTTTCTTTTAAAGAGACTTAAAATATGCTTAGACTGGTAGGTTATTTCCTTTAGAACTGAACTGACAAATTTGTTTTTAATTCTGGTATTTAGGTTGAACATTTTACTTTTCAATGATAGAAATCTTTACTTTTATTGTTTATCCATATTTTCATTTTTCTGTTTAAAACTCAATTGCATGTTTCTATCAAACAACCATCTTACATCTAATTACTTTTTAAATTTTAATGGACAAATAACATCATAAAAACAATGCTACTAATGTAGATTTAAATATATTTTCTTTATCTCTTGTGTCTTTTTTCCTGATTTATAAAATGCATATACTTTACTAAATTTAAAGAAGAGAAATCTACCTTTCCTGATAATATTTTATATTTTCAAGATATTTTATTCTAATATTTTGTAGTTTAAAATTCTTGGCAGTAGGAATTAAAATAATTTGAAACTGGGAGACAGTCAAGGTGATATATAGACATACCTGCAGTTTTATCTCATCTTTGCATGCCCAGACTTTCATGTGTGATGCTCTTATTTCTTCTAACCACAGTAACACTGAATGACTATCACAGTCCTTTCTTATATTGGAGGAATTTTGTTTCCCATTCCCAAGCATTTGGGTAATGCCCCTCCCCATGACCTCTTGCTTTTCTTTAGAAGATATAGATTGAGCAGTAAAGCTTATGGGGACCTTTATTTCTGAGTTTGTTACTCATAGAAAGTGACTCTTCTCATGTGATCTACTTTTCAGACTTCAAATTAGAAATCAATACAGGTTAGGTATAAAAGCTAGGTATAAATGGCATAATATATGAAGAAATTTTATAATAGTTTTTGGTTCATAATAAATGCTCAATAAACTCAACACATACTTAAGAAAGATATGGTACACAAAGTATCTATTCCTTCCATCTTCACAACCTTTTAGTTTTATGTCATTTTTGTAAGTGATACTATTTTGGCGTATACCTCTGACCTTCATATTCAGAATAAATTCTTAATGTATTTTTGCCATTTCACACAAAATTGGGCGATAATTTACTTTAAGGGTCTATTTGCTTATCATTTCATTTTTGTGTCACAAAAAATTTAGTTACTATTTACGTTTTTTAGCTGGTATCATCTTTTCTGCTGGAAGGATCTGTTGGACCAACACTTTCTCAGTTCTTCTATGTTTAGAAGTGAGTTTATAGTGTTAATGTAGAGCAGTGCTGGTTAGTTACAGCAGAGCTCACACTGGGATACTTGCTGTGATTTTTAAGACCTTAATTTGCTGATTTCTGGTGCTAACTTTGCTGATAAGAAGAATGCCAAACTATTCCCTTGTCATGTAAATGACTTACTTTTCTCAAAAGTATCTTAAATTTTTCTATAACCAAGAAGTTCTGAGATTTCACTAGAATATGACTAATTGATGCTATTTAACATTCAATGAGCCTGTTCAATTATAAAACTCATAACCTTTGTCATTTTTGGGACCCCCCCCCTTCTTAGGTTTTCTTCTTATATAACTGCTACTAGGATTTCTGGATCTCCTTTCATCACCAGGTTCAGTGTATCTTCCTGCTCCTCTTCTTTCTCTTCTTTTCCCCATGCCACCTCAATAATATTTGATTGTATTAATTACCCAACTTACTAAAAAATCTCTAATTATGTCATTTACTTCCTCTGTGAAAGTTTTCCCCCAGACTTGCATTGCATTTTGGTGTCATTGACTTCTGTCTGTTTTGTGTATATCTTTACACACATTGCTTTCTCTTTTGTTTTCCTTCCTTCCTCTCTCTCTCTCTCTCTCTCTCTCTCTCTCTCTCTCTCTTTCTCTCTCCCTCCCTCCCTCTTTCCTTCCTTCCTTCCTTCCTTCTTTTCTTCCTTTATTCTTTTCTTTTTTGAGACAGGTTCCTCTGCAGATAAGGCTAACCTCTAACTCAGACATCTATCTGCCTCTGCCTCCCAAGTGCTGGGATTAAGGGAGAGTGTTCTGTTTACTATGCATACTCAATTATACTCACTTTAAAGTAGTCTTACATTTTGTAATGGCTTGGTTTTTATTTTATGACATTTATTTCCACTTATCATATATATATATATATATATATATTTTTTATTTGATAATTCATGTTAAATATCATTTACTTTTTAAAGGTCAATTTTAAACCTTTGTATGCCCATATTTAGTACATTTGTAATTCTGTGATGGGAAAATCCCAAATCTTCTATCTGATATTTACTCAGCCTTAATATGTTACAAGAATGGCACAAAACTGAAGCAAATATACTACTATTTGAAATGTTTGATGATTTTTCTTTATCTTCCAAAGCAAGAATGATTTAATTTAATAGTTTTGATTTCTTCCCACAGGAAATAGCTAGGCAATTCTTCAAGTAGTAACACTTTTGCTATATAATTTCAGGGATCAGTACAAATGGGTATATTTTCAATTCTTTATTCCAAATTTTGGAAGAATTTGAATGACAATCAGATAGAAATGACAAGAAATTAGAATATGCACTTGACAAGCTTGGTTTGCACATTGGTTCTCAGCAGTCTGTACCACTTTAGCTCTGTGTTCATGTTTGAGCACTCATGGGTAAATGTGTTATTTCTCATCATCTCATTCTCTCCCAGTCCTTCTCATACTATCTACACACACAGAGAATAAATGAATGGGTAAATGAGTTAGCATATTTACCAAATACCCACTAACTTGTTTGCAATATTTTATTCTTCAGCTAATAATTCACACTAAACTTTATTCTATGAAACAAGAAGAAAGTAAATTCTACTCAACTTTCACAAAATTCCAAGAGTTTGCATTTTATCTTGTATTTTTATCCCTACCTGTCTTAAAATTGTGTGTATATAACAAGGTAAAATAGGCTCATGGATCACAAGTTTCCTTACAGACTTTTATTATATTTCATCTTTTGCTGCTTTACCTAAAGCACTGACTCTTTCCTCTGGTCTTCATTTCTTTTTTCTTTTTTTCCTTCTGGTCTTTATTTCTTATCTTTATATAAATCCCAATCAAAACAACAGAAAGAATAGAATATTATATTTTTATAGGTTAAACATGGTGCCTTGGCATTTCTTTACGTATAAATTTTTTTTTATTTTATATATCTATTACAATCATAGTTCCCTCTCCCTCTCTCCTTCCCCACTCCCTTCCATGCTCCCCACCCCCCTCAATTCCCACCCCCACCCCCACTCAACAGGGAGGGTGATGCCTTCCAGGAGGGATCATCAAAATCTGTCAAGTCATTTGGAGTAGGGACTAAGCCCTCGCTCCTGCCTCTAGGCTAAGGGAGTATCCCTCCATGGGGAATGTGCTCCCAAAGTCATTTTGTGCACCAGGGGTACATCCTTGTTCCACTGTCAGAGGTGCTTTAGATGACTCAGGCCTTCTAACTGAGACCCCATGTTCAGGTGGTCTGAGTTGGTTGGGCAAATTTCTCCCAAAATCTCTCTTTCCCTCTTTTTTTTTTTTTTTTTTTTTTTTTCTTCTTACATTTGAATATTGGAATTGGTTCTCAATTTCCATTTGATTTTAAGGATTTTTATTCAAATTGTTTGCACTTTTTAAGCTTTGATAAAATGCTACAATTCTGGGTTCTCACACTTCTCTCCCTGTATTTTCTTCAGCTTTTTCAGGTCCATTTGGAATTTTTTAAGTTATTGCAATACATTTGTTTTTCTTATTTATCCTTGTTGTTGTCAAAGAAATATCAAAACTGTATGTGAATGTTTTGTGAGTGCTCATTTTTATTGTCTTTATATTAGCTTGGATGCTAATCTTTAAGGCCCTTCAATTTTCTCCTAATAGGATCAGCAGAAGGTAATAGAAGGGTGTCAATGTCCTGCTGAGTTTTAGAGATAGGAGTTTTTTTTAATTGGGTTGAGCTCTGAAGGGAGAAAGGTGTTGAGAAGAAACAAGCAACTTCACAAGAGAAGGAAGTGTTGGGTTTTTCAGGCTGTGAGGAGGGAAAAGAATCCCCAAAGCATCTGGATCAATTATTAACTTATTTCTTTTTAGTTTTTAAGATTTATTTATTTCACAGTTACAAGACAACTTACAAACTCCATATATTCAGTGCAATATATCTGTTTTTAAATTAGTAAAGTGTGAAGAGGGGAGATTAAATTTAGACTTCTAAGACATCAGGAAAAAATGCAGTGTATGTATCAAAATGAAGGTCATTAACATCTTGCATAATGATTAAAGCAAAGCTGTATTTATAATTCTAACATACCCAGTGTCCAAAGTAAGTATGGGGGAATGAATGAGTGTTAAGATTCCTATTGTTATCAAGATGCAGCCTACTCAGGAATTCAGACAATTTCCAAAGTGTGAAGGTCTTGAAAACAATTTTCCCACAGAGCCTTCTCACAGGCATACTATACTGAGATAAAGTAGGGTGAATCTTCAGTAACATCTCAATATAAATAGTGGCTATCATTTGGTGTCATAAAAAACATGTTTTATATAATTGATTCATCATATTCATAAAATGGAAAAAGTAATGTCATATGACTTTTTATAGTATGTTTTCATCTAATCAGAAAGTGTAATTTCAGAGTAAAATCCAGTGGGACTGAACTGGCAGAAGCATGCTTACCACTAGAATTAAAGTATCCGAACTCACACCTTGACTTAAGAATAAAGTCTTGGCTCTTAAGCAGACCTTGCTAATGCAGTGGTGATTCCTATCCAAATAAACAAAAACAAACAAACAAAAAACCTTGGGGTTTTATAACCAATTAGAAATGCATATTCCAATGAATGCTGTAAAAGTTAAATAACAGCCACAGTGAGCATCCAGCCAAATGTTTCTTTTCTGACTTGAATATGTTTGCAAGTTACACAGGTGAGAAGGGACCTTGAGCACTGTTTGTTCACTGCTGCATCATCGGCTCCTCACATGATGTCTGGCACCTACTAAAGGTTCAATAAACATTTGAGGAATAAAGGCATGGGTAAGTGAGTGAGGCAAACCTGTAAGTGGCTTGATTTGCACAGGATGGTTTTTGCATGGTTGGACAGCACAAAAAGATTCTGCATTTCAGTAGGGCTCTGAAATGTGAACAGATCTTCTCTTTGGCCCATTACATGCAGATCTGCATGTAAAAGCAAGTTGTTAGCCACTCAAGCGAACTTAGAAATCCAAGACTTAGCACTGAGGCTTCAGGAATTTCTGATGCCCAGATATAATATGAAACTATTGTTATTGATTTTTTTCTCTTTTGAAGATGTTAAATTCAGTACATGTTGAAATGTTTATGCAATTCTTTAAGGAACATTCACATGTACCTGGTTCATTATTCTTGTGATCTCTTGATGTCTCTATTGTACTCTAGAAAGCCTACAATTGCCTGTTGCTTCTTACCAAGGCAAAGAGTTTCTTACTTTATTTCATTCCTCAATAGCCTCCTTTTCCCCTTGTTTTCCTTATCTGCATTGAAAGTCTGTGCTTTATAGTGTGGAGAATAATAACACCTAAGGATTCCAGTTTGAATTGCAGATTCCACTACTTATCAGCAGTTTGACATTAACTACTGGTTTCAGTAGTCTGAAGTATTCTCTGTACTACCTCTAAGGATGAGTTGTTTTATGGTTTGAATGAAGTAACCTATGTTATGTGCACAAGTGGTAAATATCACTCTTCCTTGTCATTACTATTCTACCAGAATGTCTTTTCTAAAACCTAAATCCATCCCTGCCCATCCTTGATTAAATGTTCACTGCTTTTCAGAAGTCTAGATGATATCCTCACTTCCTTTAACACCCCATCACCCACCATCACTTCCTTCTTCCCTCCCTTTATAAGGAACCTCTTCTGCATACAGTTACACAACTAAGTTTGCTAGTCTCTAAGAGTTAGATATATTGTTTATCCTAATGAAAATTCCCCTTCCTTCTCTGGAAAAAAGCATTGTTATCCTTTTTTTTTCCCTCCTCTGCAATAATTTCTAATGCCTCTTGCTATAATAATAATTCTTCAGTTTACATAGACTATATAAAGATGCATTTTTGTTTTTGCTTGTGTGAATTTCTCTAGGCCAAAAACCCTCTTTAGCTAGGTCCAAATCTCAGAATACCTAGTTTACAATGAAGTTGCCATTTAACATGAGCCTAGCCCAGAGTTTTCAACGGCTTAACATGTTTCATGATATTTATTGAATTACATTTATCAACTTCCTTTATTTTAGAGGAGATTGGCTGCTCCAGAGCTCCTTGCTGCTGCCTGCTGTGGGTTAGACCTGGGATGTTCAGGGTTCTGTTTAGAGATTGCCACCAGGAGCTGGCATACTGGCAATTATAAGTAAGAAGATCTGCTTACTAAAAACTGTAAGATTTGCCAGCAAAGGGTTTAGAAAAATGATTTTCCACCACAGTCACCCATCCTTGTTTCCTTCACTTCCTATTCCAAATCTACCAATGGAGAGGAGGCGGAAATGTAAAGAGTACATTTAAAAGTTTGCCAATTCTCCCTCTCCTCTAACCCAGAGAAACACTGCACCAAGCCTGCAGCCCTCTAAATTACCCCAGAAGAGGACAAGATTCACAGCTGCCCAAACTTGTCCTGAGTTTCCTCCCATCCCCCATCCACTACCCTCACTGGTTTTTAGGCTGTGGCTGCCCACTCCCCATCTCCAGCATCATCCCCATCCCCAACCAGAGAACTGCTTCCAGACTTTTTGTTCTAGGACCTCCGTGATTATCAACAAAAGATGCCAATCAGACAGCGTTAGCTGCATCATTAAATGCGCAGAAAAACACACAAACAAACAAAAAAGAAAAGAAGAATCATGTTTAGGATACAAGGAAAAGGAACACAGCAAACCACAGTGCAGAGAAACTGGGCACACTCAGGCACGTAGGATCCCCTGCATGGAGACAGCAGGTTGTAACTGACTACCCGGAGAACGCGGAGCACCCTAGACAGGAACTTTAAACGGATTGAAATCTGTTGCCTGTTCCACTAGGAATATTGTTTGCAAGGCACAAGGTGTCTTTTGGCAGTGAGTGCCCTCTGCGCATGCGCAGGTCCATTCGGGAATTACTGCCCAGCCGCCGACTAAGTTGCATTCCTTGAATCTTCGCAGAAAAGACAATTCTTTCATCAGAGTTAGTAATGTGGACAGTACAAAATCGAGAGAGTTTGGGGCTTCTTTCTTTTCCTGTGATGGTTGCCATGGTTTGTTGTGCACACAGGTGAGCTGCCTTCTCCAATCTCTCTCTTTTTTCTTGGTGTTTTTCTTTTTCTTTCTTCTTTCTTTCTTTTTCTTTTTTTTTTTTTTCTTTTTTCTTTTTCTGTGCCTGCTGGATCATATACCTTGTTATTTGGGGGTAGGTGTGCCTGGATCTTTTTATGTCTGTTTGCAGTTTGTGCTCAATCTGAATACAGTCCTTACTTCTTCCCTTCAGCTCCAATGAACCCAGCAACATGTCATACGTGAAAGAGACAGTGGACCGACTGCTCAAGGGATATGACATTCGCTTGAGGCCGGACTTTGGAGGTAATGCTTCATCATTTTTCTTTCAACCTGTAACCCTTCCCTAGTTTCCCATTTCGGTCAAAGATAATGCCTCCTTCCCTATTTTACGGTGCCTGTAAATGTGCAGTACTACGCCCTGAACACACACACACACACACACACACACACACACGCACGCACGCACACACTCAGGATCCCAGTCTCAGGTGGACATATCCTCAGGCTGAGCTGCCCCTCTCCTTAACCCGACACACCCTCTGCACTGTCACCGCATCACGCGTGTGCCCACACCTGTTTTCCCAGGCTGTCCCCTACAACAGGGATGGGGAAAGAGAGGGAGCCTGTTTAGCCTGTAATTAGACCTGGGAAGCCTCCTATGTCCCCTCAGCTATCTGCCACTCAATGATTGTCTTTGCTGTTATCCACCTCCCCGGCAGGGCCCCCGGTGGATGTAGGGATGCGGATCGATGTCGCCAGCATAGACATGGTCTCCGAAGTGAACATGGTGAGTGGCCTCCCATGGCTTGGCGAGCCGCTGAGCTTACGCAGATGCGAAATGGATCCGTTCTCTGTCTTCTGCTTTTCATTGGTGGTCACCTCGGCCCTGGTCCCCAGGGTCCTACTCCGCGCGTACGCCCCACTCCAGTACACACTGTCCATCACCCCGCAGTTTGTATTTCGACACACACACACACACACACACACACACACACACACACACACACACACACACACAAGGGTTACTGCGGTGTACCGCACTATTTTGGGAAGGAAGAGGGACTGTTGAGCCGGTGGATTGGCTGGGGCGGAGTCTGAACCTTACTTTAGTCGGGTCTCCCTGGGTGCGGGGCTGTGCAGGACACCATCTGCCGGCAGCTCGGTGGCCTGCACTGGGGTCCGTCCCCCTGACCAGGGGTTTGGGTTCTCAGCCACAGGCCAGACACAGCCCCCACATCTTCAGATCCAGCAGCCTGCTAGCCGCAACCCACACAGCTCAGCCACCAAGCTAGCATGGCAAAGCTGGAAAGTGTCCCCGTCCCTACTACAGAATCTAGCACGGTGTTTGGCAGGAGCAACAGGCTGAGATGAACAGTCCAGGATTCCTAAGAGCACAAGTGCCCAAGCTTGCTTCTGGGGATATTATACAAATGCATGGGAGGGTACATGCGTTTGTCTTTCTGCAGCTTGCAAGTTTTAAGTTGGAAGAGAATGAGTCGAATCAAATGGCTTTGCTTTATTGTAGTAACCTAGGCAAGAGGAAAAGATCTGATGGTTAAAAGGACTGAGCCAGGGGAGGGGTGAATTAGAATAGTCATTAATATTAAGGTATCTACATTTGTAGTCCCTCCCTCCCTTCCCACTCTTCTCTTATCTTCATGTCCTAGCGTTTCTATGGGGCTATTGTAAAAAAGTACTGAAGTCATAGCTGCCACTTTTGCTATTGGTTGTTTCCATTCACTCTGGGAAGCCGTTTTCTAGTTGTTCAAGGTGAAAGAATGCCTGTTGCTTTTCTAGAACCCACCACGCAGGGAACAAATAGATCTACAGAAACAAAATGTCATTTTTATTCCACCTTGAAAAAAAATTACAGCAACAGAAATTTAGATATACTGAGTAACTTAGAATAGGATCCTTTAGGATTTTCTCCATTTCCATCTGTAGCAGATACTGAATTGTTCATTTCATTCCTAGTGGGCCATTTTATTGTAAAAGGCGAAAGATTTAGACGATCTGAAGAGAAACTAGAGTATAAGAACCATTTTATTGTAATATGCTGAGGCTTAAGAAATTTCCTTTTCATCTTTTAGATTATATCAGGAAACAATAAATATTATGTTTATAGATCATTCAATAGATGGTATAAGTATAAAATGCGTAGCTTTGGAGGCAGAGTTGAAACTCTCACTGTCTTCAATGGCTTATTTAAAATATTATTTTATAATGTCTCAGACTGTTTGGAATATCTATCAAGTGTTTTTGACTACTACACAGAAAAAGAGATCCATTTTTTTTCAAATTTGATTAAACAAGTTTTACTTAGTGAAGACTTTTTAACAGACAAATGTTCTGTTCACATGTGTGCTACTACCCAAAGCAACTATTTACAAACATGCAGAGAAGCATAATAAGATGTGCATGCATACGAACAGTTGCCTATGACTACAAAGGCAACCGGATATATTAGCTTAACAATTAGTGTCAGTGCACACATTATGAAAATTCTTTCTTGTTCAGTCATTTTTCTGGCATCCTGTAAACATATCCATAGATCAGAAGGCAAATCGACAGTGGTCTATGTCACTGTAATATGTATATACATATTTTTACAAACTTTTAAAACTTAACTGAATATATAAGTTGCATAAACATAACAACCATCACAAGCTAAGGTTAATGAAAATATGTGGGGGGAGGCAGTCTTGTGAAGGGTCAAGAGGATGCCATGTACAGAATAGAGATAGTTGATTCTACCCATAATATCTATCAAGAAGGGACTGTTCCACAATGTGATTTGGCCAATATACATAGGAATAAAGGTCTTTGGGAAATAAGGTGCATAGCTTGTTATTGAGCACTCTTCTGTAACATGATGGGCACCAACTTACCTGTGATTATATGTTAGGGAAATTTCTACAAACTGAAAACCAGATAAGAATTGACAATAAAATAGCACAGATAGTATTTAATGAAAATGTAAGTTAAATGCTTTACTGCAACATTTTTGGTCATTATTGTTATTACCTATTCTATGGCTGGGAGCATGACATGATAATTATGCATTAAATTAATGGATTAGAGAACTAGGGCTCAATTAATTAATTAATTAATGATAAGGTTCTTATTTAAATTTGGAACAAGCTTGTTTTACATGTCAATCACAGTTTTCTCACCCTCCCAACCCCCCACCCCACCCCCTTTTTGCTCCCTGGGAGGGTAAGGCCTTCCATTTGTGTCTAGCTGAGAGACTATCCCTCTATGTGGAATGGGCTCCCAAAGCCCTTTCATATACTAGGGATAAATACTGATCCACTACCAGAGGCCCCATAGACTGCCCAGTCCTCCTAAATAACACCCACTTTAAGGGGGTCTGGATCGGTCCTATGCTGATTTCCCAGTTATCTTACTGGGGTCCATGAGCTTCCCCTGTTTTTGTGGGTAATCTAAGTAAAATATGCTTCAAAATTTGTTTATAATACTGCCCACTTTTAAGGTTAACATCAGAACTTCTTTCTGACTAATGTTCTTCAGGATATAAAATGTGGTTCCAAAATTAAGAAAAAGGAAATTGTTATGGTAAAGAATATGTACAAGAAACCCTAAGATTTATCAATACATTACTGTGCAAAACTGATATATTTTATATATTAGTTATAAATTAAGTAAAAGAAAAGAAAAATAATTCATTAGTTCTGAGAAGTGAATTAAAAACCTTTAGAGAATAATTTTTATGTAGACGACATATATATAATATATATATATATATATGCATTATATATAATTGAAAGTTAGACTTCTTTATGATATTAACTATTATTGGTTCAAAAAGAAAGTTTTCATTCTCATTATGAACTTTGTGGTAAAGTGACAGTAACCACATAGTGTTACTATTTTCTAAAATCTTATATAGAAAAAGATCTTCCACAGTTTCCATTTATTGTACATTAAACACTTCAAATCTTTGAATTTTACAATTTCTGTGAAGCTCTACACACACACACACACAATCCATAGCTCATTAGAACAGGAGGCCAATAGAATGAAAGGAGGTAACGGCTCCTAGCAATCACTTGTAAAATAACTACCATAATCTGCTCAATTAAAGAGGCATTAACAGACAGAAGTTCTTCCTTTGAGTAGTATCTTGGAGAAATATGATGTAGCCTACAAACAACCAAGGAGCTAAGCTTTACTATGCAGATGTTCACAAGCTGTCCCTTCTCATGTAAGGGCCTCTTGCAATTATCAAGATGCAATTCTAGATACAGTTTTCTTTCCTCAAGCTAAAGACATGATGATCTGGGTGTCCACATGCATGAAACTATACATGTAGATCTCTGACTCAAACCAAGATACAGTACAAGCTATTTCTAGCAAGAGTAGCCTCTTGTCTTCACTGTTCTGCAAGTGCAGAGATGAATGCTCTTATAGGATTCACAAATAGTTTCAACAATGACAAGTATAAAAAAGACACAATTGTACAAATAATGCATAAAACAAATTGAACTGAACAGATATCTATGTATATTCCATATTGTTGCTCTCTTAATATTAGATTCCATTGGTTCTTGGTACTTCATCCAGCTATGTTTAATTGTCATCACCCTGGTGACTCAAGACAAGAACCACCTGTCAGAATACCTCTCTGCAATAATCTTTCATCTTCTATGCCCCAGATTCTTAATCGTAAAGGCATATATAAATCACCCCGAGGCTCACAAAATTCAAATTATGAATCTGAGATTTGATATGGGTATTTGATAGTCTATATTTCTCCTGAAAGATGTCAATTGCTGGTGTGTAGACAGTACTTTGAATATCAAAGTTGAAGAGCATTATTCTAATGTTCTCTTTAAAAGTAAACATTTTGTTTTACTTTTGATTTTCTCTAGGAGTATGAGTATGTCAAAATTTTATGTTAAGTTTGAAGTTATTTACTGGTGATTCTACTAGGCAACAGTACTCAAAGGGAAGATTACTTCCATAATTAAAGGTAAATAAGAGTCAAAGAGACAAAGAGCCTAAAAGATGTAGTTCAGTGGAAACTGAAGTCTTCCTTTATCAACAATTGTTAGTCAGCTAGTGCTAAGTGGGGAAAAATGTCAAGTGAAATAGCATATATCGTATCATATATATTGAGCCAAGCCCATAATAACATAATCTTTTCCCCTTATGGAGTACCCTTCACTAATTCAGAATACTGAGACTGTTTTCCCATAACAAATAGCTAGCAATAGCTGTGAAAAAGTAGTTCAAATATATTCTTGCTGATGTCAATTCATTCTCTTGAATTATAATAGAATTTCCTTTGGAAATGGAGCAAAGAGGTCAGTACCAATTAAAAGCTGGAACACACACCAGCAGATAAGTAAACAGATAAGAATCCCTTTCTCTTACAAGAAAACTCACCAGGATCCCTCTTTCAGGTTCAGCAATAGAATATACTATCTGAGAGGGAAACTGCTTTGTTTTTCTGTTTGGAGATAACAGGTATTTTTATGCCCTAAATCTCATTAAAATCAGACTATCTAGATCTTACAATGTTGGAGTTCATATAGGAAAGTCAGCAATTTGAGGATTGCAGGATCAGATTGGGCAT
The DNA here is from genome assembly GCF_943737965.1 of Phodopus roborovskii. NCBI lineage: Eukaryota > Metazoa > Chordata > Mammalia > Rodentia > Cricetidae > Phodopus > Phodopus roborovskii. Next base: position 30,199,079 of record NW_026126525.1, on the reverse strand, counting down.
GAAAGTATGTGATGCAGTGAAAATAAATAAGAATATTTATTGACTATTTCCCATGTGTAGAATATGTCTTTTATAGATTTTAAATTAACTGCTTATTTAACTATAAATTAAGGGTATGCAATGCAATTCTTACCTCTCGCTACAGAACGAAAAGCTGTAAATTTAAAAGCCAACTTCATAGTTAAAGCTAGTAAATAGAAAGGTCAAAGTTTGACACTGGGACTGGGGGATATGATTGCATGGCATACTGGAAGCCAAGTTTGGTTCCCTGGCACCAGAAAACTTGGGAGTGATGGCACATGCCTATAAGGTCATCAATAAAGCGGTGGAAGCAGATGGATCAGATATTTGGCTACACTGCAAATTCAGGTCAGTCTGAGATACCCGAGACCCATTGACCCATTAAAACAAAAAACAAAGCAAAACAAAAACAATGAACAAACAAACAAAACAAAAAAGCTGGAAACAGGCTACATGCCCATATATCTGCTTCTAAAGTGCCAGCTAACAAATTTAAATGTTTAAAGTGTTCCTAGTATTTAATTTATGAATTTGAATTTGGACTTGGTTTTCTCCAGGATTTAGCATTTTCTATAAAATGAAACAAAGCCCTTTAACTTCAAATATCCTAAAATGTCTGTCCTTAATGAATTTAGATTTCTGTTGGAATCAAGAACAATTTCATTTTATTCCACTGTCAGATTCTGTCTTGTTCCATCCCATTGTCCTCATCAACAAGTCAATCAACAAGCATTTATTGAGTTGCTAGACTGAAAACTGGGATAGCCTCTTGGGAATGCGCAGTAATTATAGACTTCATCATCATCAAACATCATTTTGATCAGTCATGAAATTATTGTCCAATCTTCTCTTCCTTACTTCATTTGCAAATACAGCAACAAGAAATCTTGTATTGATGGTCCTCAAATGAGGCTTGACTGACATGTAGGAATGCTGAAGCAAAAACTAAATTGTAGGTATTTCTCATCTGAAGTTATCCATGGTAAGCAAGCTGTAGACATTGTTCTGCTGCTATCAAACTCAGACATTTTTTCAATATTTGATATTGAACAGAAGTAAACTGTTGTATTTTTCAGACCTAAATATCTGGAAATACTTATCCAAATTTCTAAAAATCTTTCTTTGAGGTGACTGATGAATGAGCAATAAAACCTGAGTGTTTGTTTAAGGTGAATCTCAATGTCACTTTTGGAATTTTCTGGTGTTTGTTGCCTTAGTGTTTCCCCCTAAATACTTGATACCATCCTCAGCACTCATACATAAATTAAGTATTGCTTTATCAGAAAGTCAAAATGCTTCCAAAATAAGTTAATTTAAATGTTTTTCCTGGTTTAAGTTTCAGTAATTAGATCAAATGGCACAGTTATCCTTTAGGATAACAGGAAAATACATTGATCCATGTGTTAGTACATGCTTCCTCTATTATCCTGGAGAGTGCTGAATTTGATTTTTTCCTAGCTCCAGGATCAGTCTTATGACACTTCTGATTTTAGTCCTTCACTTCTCTCCATTGAACAGGAAGTTTGCAGAAGACTTCTGTCAGCACCTGTCAATATGCTTAGTGAAGGATTAACAATTGACTCCTACAACTAGAAATAACTTGAGGGAAAAGCTAATCACATAAAGAAAAACAAAAGATACAGTTTTTCTCTTTAGTAAGCCAATTATTCTTCATTAGGATAATCATACCCTCTACCAAGAGGACCACAGTATAACCCCTGCCAGTTACATCCCCCAGTGAAACCTGCTATTTATTATATTGTGAATTTAAGTTAAAGCGATTTTTTTCTAAAACCATTCATTTGTTTACTCTAGTAAATGAAACAAATGGGCTTTATGTCATTACACAACTTATAAGATTTTTGTTTCTTTTTTTAAAGTTCTAATTTTGAAGTATGGGAAATTTCTCCTTGGAAGATTTTTGAAATATTGATAGTGATTGTGATCTTTGGTATTTCTATTCAACACAAACCTACCAAACATTTAGTTTTTTTTTTTTAATCAGGTCTTGAATAGAAGTCAGAATTAGAATGACACTAGCACAATTTCCAGACTTTTAGTGATTTTGAAATATGGAGGAAAATATATAGTACAGAGTTATGATTAAACAACATGTATCTTTGATAGATACATGTGTTCATGGGATCTCCCCAGAGCACAAAGAAATAATTTCTACTGCATCATGAGGGAGTCTATGCCTGAAATGAATCTTGAAGTGAAATAGTGGTTAACAATTGTGAACAGACTACAAATGCAAAGGAAGACTTTCCAAACAAGAAGACAAGAGTATGAACAGGCAGACATGCCTGGAAATATCATGAAGTGTTCTGGTAACTACAGTGACTCACTATTGTGAGAACTGAAAGGGTACAGAGAGTATTGTCAAGAGATTAGGCTGAGTTGTAAATGTAAGGTGTGACAGAACTATTGAATATTCTCAGTTGTGTTTTGAAAAAGCTGCTCTAGAAACATGCTTGTCTGTCTGTGCAACATCTCTTTCTGATAGAATACAGGAGATACAGCAACACTTATCTTTTTCAAATCAAGCAAGGATTAGAGGCATACTTTAGAGAATTTCCCCTCTTGTGTGGTCTTCTAAAATTTCAATTTAAAAATTTTATTCATATAGAGAAAACTTTCACTTTTCTAAAACAAAAATGAGTTGACACTATCAAAACAATCTGGGATGAGTGTGTTAAGGAAATGGGTCTGACTCCTCAAATGGTGAAAATCCTCCTAAGGGTTTTGCCAGCAATATGTTTTAAATTTCACAGATTATTTTTGGTGTACAGTATGGGAAAGCAAGGTTGAGGGCAGCATCCCTGGATAAGAAGCTAATAGGCTGTTTCAAAGTAGAAGGTGGAAGATAAATTCCTAATGTGGTACAGTGGTTTTTGTGATGGAAAACAAGGGCAGTGATGCCCAACGACAGGAGAATTTGAGGGATTTACTGACAGCTGGATAATAGATGTTAGAGAGAGTCCAAGTTGATCTCTAGAGTTTTTTAATGAGTGATGGCTTAAAGACCACCTTCTTCCCAGTAAAGAAACCCCATACACTATCACCTTCTCTCTGGAGTGGCCATGTATTCAGAGTAAAGGGTTCTATGTTGTATTGTTTTAAGGTGGTTATATGTGCATTGAGTTTGAACATTGGAGATTACAATTATCCTGAAACAAACCAATTATTTGCTGGATCTTCCTATTGTGTTGTCAAATAAGCATATTTTATATTGGAATATCCTGTGCCCAAAAGCACATTGACTAAACGAGTTGGTTATAGTTGTTGAGAAAGAGTACTAAGCTAACCAGAAAGTGGAATGCAGTTAACTTTAATTATCCCTAGCAATATGCTTCTTTATCTAAGCAGACATAACCCTGACAGAATTTATTATATATGGCTCAACTTCTCCCATGGAAAAGATCTTCGTATTCTGTTTCAGTTGTCTTTATAAAGCAGGAGAGAATGGGGTTGTGGGAAAGTCACTTACACAGTCTGCTCTCTTCTCCACTGCATTCTGAAAGTGATTCAGTCTTTCTGGAACATTGTGCTTCGATGTGAAATTGCATGAGAGCAGTGTGAGTTGTTGTAGATGGTGCATCTGGTGATGAGACCAGACTGAGAATAAAGACAGTGTAAGCTGGAGTGGCAGTGTGCCCTGAGAAATGAAGCTTACCCGCCAGGAAATTAAAGGTGACTCCTGAGAGCTTTGCAGAGGAATGGAAACATCTGAACTGACGTTTGGGTATGGTTTTAAGCAAGAACCCAGCAGGCCAGTCCCTTAAAAGATGGCCTCATAAAGTTAATATGGGAAGGCAAAGTCTTATTCATAGATTGCATTGTTTACAATGCATCTTTGAGGGAAAAGATGAAGATAAATGACTAGGTGAATAAATCAAAATAAAAGCAGTTTTAGGCAGTTGTTAGCTGTTCCATCCCTAACTGTACAGAAAACAAATATGAGTGTTGAGTGATGAGGCTTAATACAAAATGGGAAAAATTAGAGGTTCAAGGCTTTACTTTTGCTGCTGAAGATTGATAGGGGAAGTTTGAAGCAGTGAGTCCCACCTGAAAGAGTTTACACAGGACCTGAAAACGTGGGGATAGGTTTAGAAAAATCTCCTACTCTAACACATTGTGACTCAGGCTAGAATATTATTCCTTTTAACTTGTTATTTTATAGGGAATGATACACAATTCTCTAGTCAAGAAAACTGGCTTCGCTGTTTCCATAGAGATAGTTCATTTGAAAGCCTACCTGTGCCTGGACTATTCTCTCATGTCAGTGGCTGTTGTTTCTCCTTCCCACTACCTGTAACCTCTCTCCTACTCAAATGTACCTCAATCTCCTTTCAAACTCACTGGAATTACATTTAATGTAGAGAGCATTTTCTGTAGCCATTACAGAGATGTCAGCTGGAGAAAGATTATCTGGGGCATATAAGAAAATCAAGACTTCTCAAAGTCTTTATAAATTCAATATAATTTAGGGATCATTCATATGAGACAATTTTTAGCCTTATCTTCCTCCCTCACTATACAACCTCCAAGAAATTTCAGATTATTCTCAATTTCCTGATCTGTTATAAAGACTTTTTTTGTGTTAACATTACTATTATAAAACAATTTTAGTCATAAAAATCATTAGTTTGATAGCATTTATAGTCTTTAACTCTTAATATTTCCTCTGTCTGATACATCTTATACTTCATCTGTAATTTTCTTTTTTATTTACTATGAATCATGAGATACTTCTATACAAACAGCTTCATCATATGAGACTACCATTATCACAGATAGGAATATTTTTATGATAAATATAAATGTGTACATATGCATGTACTAGTAAAACTTTCAATGTGATTTAAAAATAATTACTGCTTTCTACTTTTCAATTGTCATCATTCTGGTACCTGGACTAACAATATTTATTGACACATTCAAGAAGTTTTTAAAGAATAATTTGATTGATAACAACATGAATGCCATTTAGACAAAAGGGAAAAATCGGGTACAAAAAGTAATACATGGATAAGTGTTCCTCTGGAGAGCTTTTTAAATGTGAAAACTTAGATTGTAAAAGGCAATCAAGGATTTTGTCAAGTATGAGAATATAAAATAAGAAAATACCTAATTCAACAGACACCCCCACAGACTGTGTTGTTTGAAAGATTATTTAAAACATGGTTCTCTGAAACTCTAGATAGAAATTATTCTCAGAATATTGCAGGGTGGCATCTATCCCATTGTATTCAAAAGCATTGCTGTATGCCATAAATATAGCCTAACAAGTTAGGTTTTTGCATAACCATTATCCCAATTTTCCATAGAAATTCAGAGAAGTTGTCTGAGTTCTTATGTCAGATTTATCTTGTTCATTTATACCTTATGAAGTTTAACTTAGGAACAAAGTGCAGACCATTGATGAAGTAGGTAAGGACAAATATAGAATGTGATTTCATGCTTACTGGGAAGTCGCCACCTTCAAATACCAACATTGGTTTCTTCAGCTATGGGGGAGGCAAAATAATCTTCATTTCCAATCCCTGTATTATATAGGGCCTGGGCTCATGGTCATAGTCATGGTCACAGTGACAGACTTTGAAGACTCCTTATGGAAGGCCTTACCCCCCCCCACCCCCAAGGGACCAGGAAAGGGATGAAATGAGGGTTGGTGGGGGGGGGGAAACAGGGGAAGACAAAAGGGTGCAGGAACTGGGATTGATATGTAAAACAAGCTTGTTCCAAATTTAAATATATTTTTAAAGCCTATGAAGAGAGAAGAGAGGCTCAAACTATCTGAATATTTTCCCTAGAGTCACCAGTTTCCAGAGTTTGGTCCTGACCAGGAATTGGCTAGAAATAGTGGAGGTGTACTGATGGCTTGTTACCAGAATTTTCATGATGTGAAATTACCAGGTCATATTGTGTTATGGCATCCATGTTGACTGAGTGAGGAGGCAATATTATTTTACAGCTTTAATTATTATTAATCTCATGGTTAAATCAATTGGTCAGTGGGAAATGTACTAGATCAACTATTAAAGGCACTCTTGATTTAATTTGGTATTTCCTTTAACTATCTTTTACCTGATGAGCTTCTGTCAAGTTATATTTGAAATGATATTGTGATGCTGAGTATTGAACCCAGGGCCTTGTGCATGTTAAGCACACAATCTCTAACTGAGCAATATTCCCAGTCCTCTATTTTTTAATAGCTTTAATCACTTTGACATTTCAGAGTGACATTCTATCCTGATTTATACCATTAAGTATAAATCAGCTGACTTTTATAAGCCCTTTGATTCTTAGTTCTATAAAATGGCAGTGGCATTTGTTCTTTTTTCTGTTTATGGAAGCTGTGAATGTCAAGAGGGCCACACTATGTACAAATATATGTACAAGTATATGTGTTGTGTACATTGAAAATACTACACACACAACACACACACACATTACTTCATATATGTATACATTTGTATGTATATATTTCCAGCACTTTGTCAGTATCTCCAGAACTTGTAATAAATGCATTCCTTTTAAAGTTAGGGGCAAGGATAATACCAAATTCACTTTAGGCATAATGAACTTTATTTTTGTTTTATGATGTCATTTTACCATTTGATTGGAATTCACAGTACTTCTAATTGTGAAACTTCTCAGTGAGAACTGAATAGGGAATGAACAGAATTTCTTCCATCTTATTTCCTAATGATTTTTCTCTGTATTCTTGCTCAGGAAAAAACCTGAGCCTCAAACTTTAACAGTTTTTTTAAATCAGTACATGACCTTCTATACTTTTCTTAAATTCATATTTTGTATTATCCCTCATATGTAGAAGAAATGGACTGTATTTTTTTCCATTGTATTAGTCTATGGACTGAGACCCTGGGGTTGATAAGCAATTTTTAGTTGTACCTCTTCCACAACAGGATCAGTTTCATTGACAATGGCTCTAGAATTGTAATATAATTTATTAAGCAAATGTATAGTACTGAGAACAATCTGGACACAATTAAGAGTTTTCTGAGGTCAATATATGTGAGCCAGCACTGTTCTAGAGAAGCGAAGACTTACATTGCTGATTATCACTTAAAGCCTGAATTTCTCTTGAAAATGGGATATGCATTTTCTTCAGTGATGATTGGAATCTAAATGAGACCAGGTACATAAATCTCTTAATACTAAGTATGTTTTTGAGGGGATGTAAAGGGTTATTCCAAAGTATGTTATTCAACATCACCACAGCACCGACCGTGCGTGGAAGATGACACAATAAAATGTCTAGGATAGAGATGTGTGAAGTTTAAAATGACGGTGCTTGCAGATTTAGCATCTCACATGTGAGGCCCTCTTGATATGTTTTCTTACATGGGAAGAATAATGACCTCTAGTTACTCTTGGTATCACTCATGAGGGCTCTTTAGTTTTGGCTCTGTCATATCCCAAAGGACTCCCATCAAAATACCTTCACATTTAGGATTAGGCTTCCTTTTATGACTTTTAAATGATACAAATTCGTTATCTCACAATCATTACCATCATCCTCCAACTTACTAAATGCAAACCACATGACATACACTATTGAGGTGATATGGTGGTACATATAGTCCATTTCCTGTCTGTAATGTCACTGTTTCACCGAGGAGGTAAGCTATCAAGAAAAGAAGTCTCAAAGAGCAGTAAACATGGTGAGCACTTGGGAAAAATATTCTAGCAGTATAAGTTATTATTTTTTTTATTTTGCTAATTAAACTCATATCCACTATAGAGTAGCTTGGCTAATGTCTTCAAATTTGTGGAAATACATTATCCTCTTCAGATTTAAATTACACTGCTAGATAAGAAGTGTCAGTACTTAGTCACATGCAGGAAAATAAAATAGGTTTGGTGACCTTTGTAAGAGAAGCTTTTCTTGAAGAAAGAGGGAAAAATTAGATTGGGCACAAGGAAAAGCATCTTGACTGTAATGAGATGATGCTGGAAGGAGCTACTAAGAGTACCCAGGAAGGAATCATCCTTAGAAAGCTTGGGAGAAGAAAAGATAATTATATCTGTCCTACTTGGCTTTACAAGGATGTTCTGTACCAAAGAAAGAGCAAGAGCAAAAAGAAATTTTCTTTACCATTGCTTCTAATAGAGAAATATCAAGTTCTGAGATTTCTGTTTGATAGTTACAAATGAAAAGTAAGATCTTAAAATACCACATTTTTTGTCACCTATACTAGGATATATAATGGAAGCTTATTTTCTTACACAGTTTTCACAAATTCATAGGTGTAGATTAGGCTCTTAGTTGGGCAGTCATTAGTCCAGTCTCTTTCTGAAACAAACAATTTTTTAGCCTTACAGTGCATACCACTCAATCAACATGTCTCAGACAAAAACAGCTGTTTCATTGAGCTTCCAGGTAACTCAGCTGAAGGACACAGAGAAGTAGTTAAACTCTTAAATGGTATGGGGACCTGATGGAGAGAAGGCCTTGGGTCTATCCTTGGTAAGTGCTTCACACACAGAGTGGGATGAATCATATTGTACTGAATTTAAATCTGACACAGTCATTTCAACTCTGTATGTACTCTTGCATATAGGACAAGAAAAAGACAACCTTTAATGTTAAAAGTAGAAATGCTGCTTAACTACTATAATGAATGTGGCCACATACAAGGCATGAATATACCTTTTATGCCCATTCATGAGAGCCACCTGCAATAAATATATTTACATTTTTCTTTCACTGATCAAACATAGTCTAGAAAGGGTAATTTGTGATGGGACCTGGTTTAAAGATCTAGCAGTCTGACTTTAGGGTCAGATTTTCTAATTCCTCTTCTATTTCAGAACCCATTTGTGTCTAAATCATGCTATTTAAAACAAGATCCTTTGTTATTTGTCTAAAACAAATGTCCAGATAGTCCCACCTCAAGAAATCAAATTCAGAATTCAGATTAAGACTAAGCAAAGAAACATCTCCTGTTGTTCATTCTCCAGTTTTCTCAAACTGCTCTCTCTCTCTCTTAGTTTTTTTTTCCTGATGTAACATAAAAAAAATGTAAAACAAAACCCTCACAGACAAGAGGGTGTGTGATATAGCCCAGGTCTGTGTTTCTCCCTTTGTATTGATCTTGTGATTCATATGATCTGCACTAGAACACTTCTCTGGTTGATTTTGCTTCCATGAATGATTTGCTTGATGTCTAAGAGAAAGACAGACAAAATTCAAAACCAGTTGTTAATTTTTAACACAGTATTTCCATCAGTGTTTTGCACTGGGGCCTCTCTAAGGACCACAAGCAGCTATAGCATGGGGGGGGTACCTACTATTTCTTGAGGGAGACAGTAGAGGCCAATCAGAACACAACCATTATTAGGTGAAGAAGAAGAAAAGTCAGGGATATTTAGCTTTTCTCTGTATTCTCCTAGAGCATAATTTGATAAAAACCAAACAAATATGTAAAGGCTCAGTCAGTCCTTCACTGTCCTTTCAGAATGGTAAAGTTGTATCACAAAATACAGACAGTAGCTTGTTTAAAAAAAATAACAGGTTATTATTTTTATGGCATTTATAACAGATATTTTTATATCCCTGCTCCATAGATGAATGTACATAAAAACCTCTTTATTTTGTCTCAAAACAATGGCATGTAGCAATCATTCAGCTTGATTCTACAGAAACAAAAGACAGAATAATTTATTGCAAATGAAAATGAATAGTATTTTGTAAAGTAGAAGACAATCCTATGCCATAGTTAAGAAGAAGAAAAAATACTGTCTTGAAATACACTGATATTTATTTTTAAAGATACAAACTTGAGCTATAGAGGTCAGTCAGTTCTGCTAAAGCCAATGCAAGCTCTTACATTTATTATTTTTTGTACTAAATAAGACATAATGCTTATTGATAGATATCACTGTATTCCTCCCTCACAGCTGAAGACTGTCATGTGTTCTTAGGTGGCAGCTGGCACTTTAGCAAGCACACACAGAGCTGTGTATACACACTCACTGCAAGGATCATTTCCACACAAGTTCTATCAAATATGCATGTGGAATATCAGAATTCTGTTACTGTTGGTTCAAGGATATGTTAAGGTGTTAGGGACAGAGCGGGTATAATACAAAGCGAGCTCCGGAGAAAGTTATAATTTTAGGCATAATGCATTGTGGGTTTCACTGATGTATGAAAATTTGTAATTTCAGAATGACATTTGTAATTGAAATCATCAGACCAGTATATTATTTTGCAACTTCCGAACTAATTTTACTGCTGATCTTATTGGAGACTTCTTAGAACGAAAAGACTATATCATTTAGCCAGGGAAGAACTGGTTGTTTCTATCTCTCTGTCCCTGTCTCTGTTTCTCTGTATGTCTCTCTTTCTCTGTCTCCCCCTTTCTCAAACACACACACACACACACACACACACAAAACACAACACAACACACTCACACACACACTATACCAGTTAGAAGTATCTAAGTTTTATTGAAATTCCAGATTAAAAAAAGACGAAATAAATGTCAATATAAATCTTTAAAGGAAACAAAATTAATGTTGATTCATAGAATTTACAGATAATTACCCGCTTTGTTCAATACCTGCCTCACAAATAGATAACTATATGTAGACTTGTGGCACTGTGGGAAAGAATGTACTTTTCTCATATTATCTCCATGGCATTCTGGAGCTAATTGACAAGGATTGTCAACTCTATTGCTCTGTCTCCTGAGTTCTCATATTGTTTTCTATCTAACACTAATGAGAAACAACTGGAACATTAAGTAGGATGCTGTGGAAAGTCCCTGTCTTGACTTCATGTTCTTTGCATTTCACCATCTTATTCCATGGGGCTCATTATCATAGTTAGTGATGGTATTCCAGCCATTATCCTCCATTCTAGCAAAGCAATATGATGGACAACAAATAGGCTGTTACTTGTCCACCATAGGGTCTGGCTCTGGCTTTGTGTGTATTGTCTCTCACAATTTTCTTGTATCTTTGTGTGAGGAAAATGGGGAAAGAATGACATTTAAATTCACTTGAATCTTCTTTTTCTCTGGAAGAAGATATAATTACATAGTATATACTCTTTGTGACGTCCCATTTTTCTCCTGAGACTAACAGGGAAGAAGCCAAGGAAGACTGAGATTTCTATGACTTTCAATTGATTTGTACCAAAAAAAAAAAAAAAAAAAAAAAAAAAAAGAAAGAAAGAAAGAAAGAAATAAGAAAGAAAAAGAAAGAAAGAAAGAAAGATATACCCTTTGTTTGAAAGAAATGTAAAGGAGTCATTGGGAGTATAAAATGGCATAATGCTAAAATGGATAAAATGACTGTAATTCTGTGCATAGTAATATAAGAGAAATGGAGGGTGTAATAGAAATGGAGAAACCAAGGGAAAAGACAAATCTCACAGCTCAATAAGTAGGAAGGAGGATAACAATCTCCGAAAAGATTTTCCATTATTAGAGAGGCTACAGCACAGTATGCTTTTATCATCTGATGCAATTTTTTTATGACTGTGACCCAAGATACCATTACTTCTCCACTTCTTCAATGAAGTCTGTTATTAACACAAATACTTTGTTTGAGTGGTTTTGAGTTTCATATTTGGGTCAGCATAGAGCATGGGAAGAGAATAACCACTTAGTGAAACTGAGAACAATAAAATTCAAAAGCAACAGAAAATCAGAACCAGAAGTGACTCCCTGGACATTTTCCTCAGACGCAGGGAAAGCACTGAACTCTTATCACAAAATGGTGAAGGGGTAGGGCTGATGAACTTAACTCTCAAGAAGGGGAGCAAACATGTAGTTATACATAATAAACAACAAAAGCACCGTATAGGAAGAGAAAATCTGGTTCTTAGTAGATACTAAATAAGCTTGTATCTCTTTCTTTTCAAATAAACAAATGAAGTAAAAACATATGCCAGGTGAAACCTCACTTGAGGTCACTGATTGGCATGGTCCTGGCTGTAAGGCATAATTCATTTTCTGATTTCCCAGAAAATTTTCTGTTTAGGCTGCAATCTCATAGGTAAATACTATGTTATGGCAAATATGCAGTGACCTGGTTTGCTTTTTGTTGCTGGGACAAAATACTGACCATAAACAACTTGGGGAAGGATAGGGTTTATTTCAGGTTATAGACTGTGACAGGGAAAAGCCAATACTGGAGGCAAGAACTTAAATGGAGATTTTGGAGGGATGCTGCTTACTGGCTGGTTCTCTCTGAATTGCTCAAATACCTTTCTTATGCAGCCCAGCCCTACAGTAGGCTGACTCTTCCACAATCAATTATCAATTGAGAGCATGTGTCACTCATGTAGTTAAAAGGTAATCCAATGGAGGCAATTTCTCAGTTGAGGTTCCCTTTCTTACATGACTGAGGTTCTTTCATGTTGATATAACTAACCAGGATATGCAATTATATTGTCTGTCTGCCTTTTAGCTTCTGCTACTACTACTCACACATACAAGCAATGAGAAAGAGAGCTTAGTAAACACACAGTATTCACAGAGAACACTAAAGTAGATTTCCATGGAGACTAGGCATAATTTGGTCTGATGCTGCCATGTGCCATAAGGTATACTTACTAGAGATGGTCAAGTAAAGAGTTCAGAAACAATGTTTTAAAGTCATCATAGGTTCAGATCTTGTTCTTGGCTTTTGTTGTCTCTGCAGTTTCTTCTGGTTGCTTTCTGTTTCATCTTTCACTTTCTTCTTTGGTGTTCACATTATGGATCTTCAAGTCAATGTAGCAAGTCCATTGTAGATTAGCTTTCAGAGCATCCAGTGAACTCATGAACTATTGTACTTGATCTTGCTGTCTTGGTGGAAACAGATAGAAGCTGCACTGCACCTCCTTTGTTTTTTAAGTTAAGCCCTGTCCCACAAAGTATATCTTGTGTGGCTAGTGATTAGATTAGGGCAGCTGGGTAGTCCATAAAGATCTGACATGGCAATATGAAGATTCATGAAGGAAAAGTAAACCAGGGGAGCAAATTAGTTAAAAGAATCTCATATGTGAACTGAAGTTCAGATACTTAGAGTAGACAACAGAAGGTTAAAACTGGGAGTTAGGGGGACTTAAGCTCATGGTGAGGTTAGTATCTGCAGTTAATTCTGGTGGAAGCCACAGGAAAGGAATAGGATGGGACAAGGTCTCAGGCTGGGTTCTACCACTGGGATTCATAATGCATTTACTGGACAATGACATTGGAAGCAACGTTTTGGAATAAAGTAAGGACAGCATCATCAAAAAAGATATGATACACTGGGGCAGCTGTACAAATATGTAACTAATCCCACAGGTATCTCTGGGTATGTATGACCCTTCAGAATAATATAAAAAACACATTCTATATTCTTTTGTATTTATTTCTACAATCAAAAATGAGTCATTCCTGTGATTTAGACTGTTTTTAAAAAGGAAGCATAGCTATATGAAATGAATGTCTTTTCAGCTAGAGGATACCTAAAAATGGGATCACAGATAGACAGCAGCTACCACTATGGATAGCTAGAGATGTGGGGCTTTGTGTCTTGAAAGGAGAAATGAAGGTCTAGCATCACAGCTTCTTCTCAAAACTCAAGTGTTAGCAACAAAGGTGATAAACTTGGCCTCAAGGAACTCTCCTTCATAGTTGTAGAATTTAGACTTTTACTATTAACTGGTAGCTTCTGGTGTTTTGTTCCTTACTAAACTCTAAACTCCTTGAGTAGTGGAATCACATTTTATTAATCTTTCTTATACTGAAGGAATTCCTTAAGGTTGATCAATAGTCATATTTTAATTTGATATTCACAATTCCCACACATGGTCTTGGGTATAGTTCAGTTCATAGAGTACTTGCATCACATGATTCAGTTTATACAATAGCATATAACCTGATGCAAAAGCATATTCCTATAGTGTGATCACTTAGGAAGTAGATACAAAAAGAATCAAAAGTTCAAGGTTATCCTCTGTGACATAGCAAGATTGAGGTCAGGTTGAGTCAAATGAGGTCTTGTCTCTAGGACAAAAATCTCACATGAGTGATAACAAACATCCTTACCATTTATTTGAGTTATAAATTTTTTGCCTTGTTCTATATAAAGTATGCTTGAGTGTGCTAGTGATGATGACCTTGAAAATGGGAGGAGCCTAAAAACTGAGAAGATGAGGAACAGCAAAGGAGTAAGTCTGGGCACTTGAGTGGACAGTTTCTCAGCTGTAAACTGCAGAATGGTTTGTGTTTCATGTTGCTGGCCAGCTCACTCTACTATCTTGAATGACTTACCAGAGTCGTCCACACTGACACTTTGATTTTAAACCACTAGCTTGTTGTGCTATGGTTTGCTACTCTTTTATGAAGAGCAATAGCTATGTTATCTAAAAGACCATGATGAATACTGATGAATGAATTCTGCCAGTGATTCTTAAGATATGAAAAGCAGACCAAAAAGTGATTTCATTTTTTGAATTATTAGCTGGCCAATATGTTTAAAAGTTTTAACATCACAATTTTTACCTGACATATCATAATAAAGGCAGCTCAGAGTTTTTTTTTTCTATATACAGTGATAAAATATAAACTCTGAAGTGAAAATCAGAGAAATCACTTTTTTTAAGTGGTTGGTGGGATGAGATGCTTCCTAATGTATATTTGGGTTTCAAACTACATAAATATTCATCTTTCCAACCAACATTTTTAATTAAACAAGATTTAAGGGAATGCTAGAGTACTTCAATTAAAAAAAACTTTCTTGTAAAGAAAAGTGATATATATATATGTATGTATGTAATATATACATGATATATTATTATATCATATATATATGTATATATATCATATAATTTGGAATATAGATGGTTTAGGAGAACTTCAAAATGTTCATAAATAAGAGTTAACCTATAAAAAAGAGAATGGTTACAGACTGGCAAACTTAATTATCAGTTCGAATTAAATGTTCACCATTAATGCAGCTATCTGTTGAGCACAGATTGGAGCTACTCAGTAGTAGACTTTTTAATGACTTGATATGGTATACAAGGCACTCAAGTGGAAACTGAGCAGACATCTTCTACACAAGCATATATTGTGTATGAGTAATGTTCAGAATATTAATTACAGTCCCCTAATAGAATGATTCATTTTCTGTTAATCTGAAGTTTAAGAGAACTTAGCATAGTTAAATCAGAGATTTGGGAAGAAATGTTACCAGACTGTGCGGGACACAATTCAGTACATGTCTGATAAGCTTTACCACTCAGAAATCAGGAATCCTTTTACAAAGCAGCCTTTCACTTATGCTGCCTCATAGCCAGACTTTATTTTCCCCAGTCTGTTTTGGGTGCCTAGTGTCTTCAAGTTTTATATCTATTCTTTTATCAAAGAAAAAATAAGACTGCCTTAGGCTGGATATGAATGATTATATACATGCATAACACTGATAATTGTATTAACAGTCTTTTAAAGATATTTTGATTTAAAAACTTCTAAAAGTTAAGCACAACTATGTGTGTGTGTGTGTGTGTGTGTGTGTGTGTGTGTGTGTGTGTGGTTTGTGCCCATGCATATGTTCATATATGTGTGTAAATATATGTGTGAATATATATGAATTTTCTTATAAAACAAAACTTAAAAAACAAAACTTCTACTTTTGAGACCTATACAAAAAATCATGAAAACACTTATCAATGTGTTACATACCTTTTACATTAATGGCATTCATTATGCCCTACTGATTCATCTAAGTTTTATTTCTAATCTAATCCTTTTCCAAGGAGAAAATAATAGTTACAGCCTTTTATTCCAAATAACTCTTACCCTCACTGAAAACAAGATATCAAATCTCATATGTATAAAACCACAGGAAAAATATTAACAACCATTATCTCAGTGGTCTGGGGAACTGTGCCTTTTTCCTCCAAAGGACAAAAGAAAAACCTATGCTATTTTTCATTATTCTGTTTTTTAAGACACTGTCTCCAAGCTAGATTAAAATTAAGCCCACAATGGCAGTGTTTCTGCTTCATTTGTTTGCTAAAACAACAGACAACATAATTCCCAGAATTCCTTAGGTCCCAACATGTCATGTGGCTGCAAAGGAAGTTTGTTTGTTGAGTTGCCTAGGAGGACAGACAATAATACCCTTCCTCTGTCATGCTACATTTATCATGTATCAAGTATAGGCAAGGAGGAAAATTCGAGAAGCCCACACATAAATGGAAAGATTACTTGGGAAGCAGGGTCTTGAAGACTTAAGAGTAGGAATGAATTGGTGGGAAACAGTGTTGCTATTTAGATTATTTCATGGAACAAGAGAAAGGGGGACAATTGGAGCTATCTCTACAGTAAGATTTTCATCAACTGTCTGAAATGAACAGAAAAGGACATTAAAGAAAAGAGGATGGAATAGTTGGAAAATAGTTGTGAGATCATGAGATGTCATCCCAGAGTGAAGTTCTTCACCACTACAATTAGGAAGAGAAGCAAAATGATATGTGGAATCGAAATCTTTCTCATTGAGTCTCTGATCTAGATACTATAATCCTGTGAAAAAGGCCTTGGTTTTACTTATGATTCCGGAGCACAAAAGTTTCTATTGAATTGCCAGTATTTGAGTTTTTTTTTTATAAAATGTGATTCCCTGAGTTATGATTAATATTATTTTTATCATTGGAAGTATGTTCCAGGATGCTAAAGCTAGATGTAAAATAATATACTAAATGTCAAAATCTCACACAAAATGGTAAGCCTTCAGAAAAGAACCCATATTAAATATCTGCCATATTTAGTGCTTAGGCTAAATGTGAGTTGTTTGTACAGTAGCCAACTGATATTCTTCTAAGAAAGTGTCTTACCCAATACACATGCAATACAAATGAAGATACATGCACAGTAAATATTTATTGTAACCTGCCACTGTCTCCATTCTCTGACTACTTCAAATTGATGTTACCAGAAACAACCCCATTTCTCCCTCTTTTGTTTAGATGAGTTGGAAGTGAGTCTAAGTCCAAACTCAAGAGGAAGACATGTTCTCTCTGTAAAAGCAGAGTTACCATCTGATAATGGTTCAAATTAGCCACGAGCAATCACCAAAAGACAATGGTCACCGGCACCAAAACATTTTTGATTATTGGATTTTTACAGCATTACACACAAAAATGGTGATCTGATGTTTTACAGAATCTCAAGGACAGATATATGTCTACATGGATTTCTTTTAGGAAATGATCATAGGTATCATGACAAAGAGATAAAAGAGGATAAAAGGTAAAGTCTGAGCAGGAGAGTGGAGACTGGAGACCACACAATTCACAGTCCATTGTTTAACCACAATATACAATAGTAACAGCCACCTTCTGAAGAGCATGCACAGAACTTGGCCATGAGGTACAGTGACTCATTTGGAGTACAGTTTTATGTAGAGCCTGTGGAGCCAAAGAAAACCAAGAATTCAGGAGATTCTAACAGTGTCTAGAAATTCTATTTAGAGAACAAAGCTTTCATTTCTGTACAGATGGGTCCATCCTCTTTCAAAAACCTATTAATCACTGACCTGTATGGAGAAGAGGTTCATTGAACTAATCAGTGAGGAGACTCTGTGGAGAGAAAGTCTATGTGGTTTATATTAGTGGAGATCATGCTTGACTAAACAACCTGAGTTCTCTCAGGCATGTGCAGATCTTTTAAGAGAAAATAAATCAACTGCCTTATAGATGGGATTAGCAGTGGAAGTAATCTGATTAAGCACATAGAAAGTCTTTGACAAGGTATGATCTTTTGAGGTGTATCACTGAAGGGTCTCTCATAATATTAGCTGCCCATGCATTCAGGTCAGGTGAAAGTTTGGTTTATATTAAAAAAAAAAAAAAAAGAATGAAAGAAACCTAAAGGCTTTAATGTGATGAAAAGCCTCCTTGGCTTTTCACAAGTGTGTCTGGTTGTTGTACAAAGCTGAGAGAGCTTACTGTAGACTTTCATTATTTGTTTTATGTGCTGAAATTCCTAACAAAGTTTAATTAATATAATCAAGGACTAACCATGTGACATTGTCTTTGAAACCATTTTTACTTTAATATAGAATCTATAATTGTTACTACTTTTTTGCCAGTTCCAATAGACATAAAGCTTCTATCACAGAGAGAGTATGATAAGGGTTTGAGAAGAAAATTGGATCTAAAGCAAGATGGGACAAATGGTACATTTTCTTGTTGAGACAAATAAAAAATGTAGCATCTACTGAGATTGTCTTAATAATGAGGTTCAGGTTCATCTTATTAACTGAGCAATTATCTTGTATTCAGTAAGATATAATGAATTTATACCTGAGTCTAATTTATCATGAAGGAGAGTATCAGTTGAGTAAACACAATGTCCCTCTACTATGTGTGCAAAGTAAAACTGAGGAGGCTAAGTTCTATATATGGTTTAAGACCATTCATTACCCATAACAATAACTTCATTATCCTTCAACAGATCTAGTTTTTCTCACCCATGGGTGGCCTTGGTGCAAAAGCACAGTAGTCACCTTAACATTTACTTTGCAACATCTGATATCTTCTGCTAAGACAAAATTGTTTGAAGTCTATATATAGCATGACAAATTCCTTCAATACATTTCCTCTCATACCAAAAGATCAGGGAAAATCCTATACCTCTGGTATTTTTAACACCATATTATTTTGCATAGCTATAAAGATATTTAGGAGGTGAAGGAAAACCTCTGAAAAATATTTTAAAATTCTGGGACAAATAAGATACATACCATATAGAGTTCAGTGTCAAGATGAGTTATGGAAAGCCATGCCTCACTGTGACATGTACATTGTACAATTTATGTCCTGATAATTTCCAAATACGCATCTATAGATCTGACCAATTTTCTAAACATCTGGTTCTGTGTTGAACTGTTTATTAGAGATTGTCAACAATAAAGATGATCATTTTTAAAATGCAGGATTTACTAAACATTATAAAAGTACCAAAACACAGAATTATTCCACCTATGTCTTCTACTACCTTGTTCTGCTTTCAATCAAAAATAGCCGAATGACAAATCATTAGGGATCAGGAAATTGATCACAAGCTCTTCATATGCTTTATAATTCATAGATTCAACTTCAAGCACTACCTGTGATCTCCAGTAGGGAATTGTCTAATGCTTATTTTACTGTGTGACAATCCATAAATGGTATATAGTACAACAACACAGAGAAAGGAAAAGGACTAGAAAATGGTCTTACTCTTAAAGTTGCTGACTACCACTGAAGTAATTTGAATGCCATTAGTAGGAGGAAACACAAAGGCCCCAGGCAATGTGTCTACTTTCTAGAGGATAACCCCATAACTGAAGAATCGCCATTGAGAATTTGTGCCCCTGAACCGATATCTTTCTCCATTAAATTAAATATCATGTATTATGGGAAATTACAGTAAATACAAACAAATAATTTAACTGTTTAGAAAATTTGTAGCTGTTTAGAAAATATAACAAGAAACTTAATCTTACTGCTAGGCATGCATTTCTAAACTCAGTGTGGTCTTCCCTGCCATAAATGTCACACTCTCTTCCCTAAAGACCTTCTTCCTTTAATAGCCATGGCAGCAAGAGGCAGACTGGCTGACCAATCTTAGTAGATTAGTAGATCCAAAAGCTTTCGTCAAGTTTCAGTATGGAAACAGAGGTAAAACACATCAATCAGCTGAACAGGAAAGATGATAATTTAAGTTGTAAATAAAGTGTTGACCCTCACCACCTCGTTATTATTTTTCATGACATTATCCATAGTTGACTGAAGAAATCCACTTCTTGTGCAGCTTCACCCTTTGCTCTAAAAGTAAATGTCTGACTATGTAGGTTTTAACCTTTCAAATTAAAGAATTAATATCTCATCTTAATTTTACAATAAGCCTCTTTAAACTTCCATTTTATCATTATGAAATGCAAGGTTACAAAAACTATTATTCAATCCATTTATTTTTAAATATTTTTGCTGGGAACACAGTAATGCTTCATATACATTCCTGTTTGATTTTCCTTTTGGCTTGGAAATATGCACTCATGTAATTGAGCCATATATTTTTGTTGAAAAAAATATGATTAAAAAAAACATGTATTTTTTCTTTATTTCATTCTTTTTAAGGAAGTTGATAAAAGTAAATCATATACATTATTTTTATTGGATTATTGATCTCTTCTGTGAGATAAAATTGAGCAAAGCTCTGAGGATTTGTATAGGGGAAAAAGTGACTGAGATTCTGAGATAGTTTGGTTAACTAATAAGTCCTATTAGGAAAGCAGTCACTTGTTCTATTAATGGATGGAATTTTTGTAGTTACCAAAATGGTGTTTTGAGGAGTAAACTTAAGGAACTAAAAAATTGAGTCATACCAATGAGTAAAGCAAAATCCTGAAGCCTTTGCTGCATGCAGAAACAAACTACAGAGATTCACATAAGTGAAGGCAGGCGATGTTTCATCTTCAAAGCAATTCCTCTGGGTAATAACCTTAGAATTTAATTTATCATTCCATGGTTTCCCCCTGAAATGCTCATCAGGCTGTGACTGCCTTGTAAAGACTCACTTTTTATCCATCCTTTGCTGTGTTCTGCTTTTCCTCAGGTGAATATATTACATGAGCTTTGTTTCAGTTTAGTGCCTCTCAACTCTCAAATGATAATATCCATTTTTATTTTTCATTCCTACATTGAATTCTGCATTCAATAATAATGACAGATATGGTGCTGCCAAGATACATCAGAGTCATGTTTATCTTCCCCTTGGAGATCTTATTGTATTATTTAGCAATATGAGGTCTTTTAGCTTTTACTGCTTTGAACATCTTTGGGTCCTAACATCCTAGCATGCCCATTTCCAATCTGATATGGCACAGCTGGCTTTTGAACTGCATCGTGTTAAGGGCACTTGTAAGCCATTTATACCAAATTCTACTAAGAATAAAGCTGTTACCGGACAGGGTCATTTTCTCAAAAGGATTTTCTAGGCCTGAGCTATTCCCATCCGATTTTCAGTCACTCCTTCAGGTCAAGCTTGTAGCAATGTCTTTGTTGACAAGCCAATGATTAATTCATTGCTCAGATCTTTTGCTTGCACAATGGAAACCCATTTCCACTTTGAGAGTACTGTACCTCTCTCTGGATGATTTGGCTTACTAGCATATTCTCTGACATTTTTAAATACATTTATATTTTCAAAGGCCAATTTGTAAAAGTCCTCAAGCTGTATCAGGCGGTACATTTTAATGTGTTAGTTCTTTGATACAATTTATTTGAATCATATAGGAGATACAGACTGTTCTTCCTCAAACAAGGTAGTAATCCAGCTCTTTTCTGTAACATTCAGGAGACTTCTTTATAATCTTATTGTGACAAAGGAACTGCTCTTAAAGTCAGGAAACTTAGTCTAATAAAGAGTAACATATTCTTGCATGTGTGTCTTAGTGTCGTAAACTCTGCTTTCAGCTCCTGCAGTACCATAGGCTTCAACTCCTTTCACACCATTAAATGGAAATTGATGACAAAATTTATATAAGTAATATCTACAATGAGATAGGTGGAAAACATTTCTTGGAGCTTACTATGTAGACCAGGTTGACATCAAAATCTCAGCAATCAGACTGTTTCTGCTGCCCAGAACAAACCAGTGTGTGCCACCTCAATTAGCTTGATATTTTATGCACACAAAATTGTGGATATATCAAGTGTGTTCCCTGGTGTGATTCTCACAGGGAGCTATAAGCCTCTCACATATACAATTTGGTGATCTCTTTTGATACAAGAGAGTACAAAATTAGATTAAGAAAGGTTGTTTAGGACAAGAAATGCATAGCATTTTCTATGTAAAATAAGCCAAGGGACATTATGGTATTCTATTGGTAAGGTAAAAGTGGGCTGTGCTTTGGCATCTTAAATAGGAAGAATACACTTGAATTTCTGGGCTGGGAAGCCAGCTGTGGCTTAAACAAAAAAGAACTGCAAATCACATAAATCTATGCTACAAACCCCGAACTAAATGATCCTACAATTGTCTAAAGTAGATACTGATCACTCCAGTGTAACCTGACAGGATGTAGGAAAGTATGGGGGAGATATGTTTAGAAATGGGAAGAGGCAGAAAACAATTTGGGAATAAAACTCCTAGTTGTACAAATTGACAACAAACAAACAAAAAAGCAACCATATGAAAGAAAGGCTAAGGCCACCATAGAGTCATGTTGGGATTTTGATGTCTCTTTTTCAGTAAGGACATTTTTACATTTTTAAAAGGATGTAGACGGCCCTACCAACATTATTTCCTTTCTCTATTCTCCTTCAATAGCATTTAAAAACTCAGTATTGCATTACCCATGTTTTTATTTATGTATTGTTTCCCTCCCTCTGTTGGAATGCCAAAGCCAGCACCAAAAAAGGGCATTATTCTGTTCACTGATTCATTTTGAATCTAGAACAGTTTGCATAGGTAGTAGGCTTTCAATAAATATAAAGGAATGGAATGGTGAATTACATCTACGAATGTTCTTGAAAGCCAATGAGATTAAAGTATTTTAAAATGGTATGAGAACAGGAAGGTCTTATTGTTATAAAGACATTAGTGGTTCATTTTTGGCATCGCTAAAAGCTGGCTTCCTCACAGAAGGGGTATTTAATTGGAAAATTCAGAGGAAGGACTTTGGCAGTGCAAGGAGAGATTTGGCTGGGTTTTAATTATGAATTTGTTAAAATTGGCTTGTACTTTGTGTAGTGGCTTGAATGCCGTTCCCATGGTTTTACCTCACCACTGGGAAAAAGCTGGTGACATTTGAAATGGCAGTAGATGTTGGAAAGACAAATGGCATACCACACACCAATGGCACCATGCTGCCTCAACCCAATAACAAGCCTACTTAATAAAAATAATGTTTAATATCTCACATAATAAAAGTTTCTTTACTGGAACCTAAATGTGCATGGTTGATTTGGTCCAGATATGAAATTCTTCTCCTCTTTAACAGAAGTTGGGAAAACTGCCTCCTTATCAAAGCTGTACAATTTCTCAGTTCCCCCTGGAAAGCTAGGCAGGTCATCACTCACAGTGATGGCCCCATTCACAAAATGGCATCATAAAAACATGAAGGGAGATAAAGAACCCATTGTGAAAAGAACCTCAAGACAAGAACTAAATATCCTTTGATCCCTCAAAATATAGTTCCAGTGAGCAGTGAATAGCAATGTCTTAAAATTACCCTGTTTGAAATTCCCCTTGACATGAGAACTCCAAATTGCTGGCTGCAATCTAAGATGACAGTTTTCAAATTAGCTAAGCCCTGTAAATACCCTCAACAAACTGAAAAGCTGATTCTTTCCTTTCACATCCCTGGACTAGAAAATGGATGACGAAAGGACTGGCCCTATCTTAAACCAATCATCCAAATGAAACTTGATACACTTGGAACAAATTAGGGAAAGTTGGATTCACCTTAACTAAAACTGATCTTGACAAAGCAGAACTTTAAATTTTAATTATCACATCTCTTTTTCAAAAAGTGCATTTCAAATTATGTGTTTAGTTGTGTGTCAATGCAGTGTGTTGGCTTATGTTAGGAGACTGAGTCTTGTGCCTCATCAAAATGTCTTCTTTCAATTAAAGGAAGTAATACATCCACTCCAGGAGATATGGACCAGAACCTCAAGGTCTCATGAGTTACGTAGGTGTGCAGACTATTGAAGCTCTGAAGTTAGGAATGTGAACCAGTTAACAACTGGGAAAGAAGCCAGATCTAACTTTCTGCAAAGATTGATGACAGCTACAAATTTGTCTTCTTATCTCTCTGGGAACATACTTCAGACTAATCTCTTCTCCAGTCTTTGCCTACTTTCTCTCATCTTCATTTCTGTAGTGCTCAGAGAATCTCCATACATGGCATTAATTTACCAATGTTGGAACTCTTGCATGATATAGAATAGTAAATGTCCAGGTAAGTATTGTTTCCTCTGCTGTATAAGTCTGTAAATCCTCAGAAATATCCAAGTTGTCTTCAAACTGCTTTCCTTCCTGAATTAATATCTATAGCATATTTTTTTTTCTCTCACACTCACACTCACTCAGGGAGAGGGGTGGGAAGGGAGAAAACAATAACATTTTTCTATTGTTATTTATTATGGCATATTTTGTCTTGATTGTAATTCCTTTTATTTCTTTCTATTTACAACAACAAAAAGTCATTTAATGTGTTGACTATACAATTACCTCTAATTCTTCTGAGCATATTTCCTTCAGAAGCCATTAAAATGACTTTCAATTTCCACTGCTACACCGAAGCAACCCATGTCAGGAAGCACAGTCCTCCAGGCAAGCACAATCCTCCAAGTTGCTATACAGAATGGCCAATTATTAGTCTTCTTACATATTTTAGAAATATTTATCCAACTATCTCCCATGATAACACATAATCTACCTTGTTAAACACTTCGTGTCTCTGCACTCATATGATGTACACAGGACATTTCTTTAATTTCCTCTGTGAATTATCACACAACTCAGTCTCCCTTACCCCATACTTCCTGCCCTCATTATCTTATTTTCACTTTCTGAATACACTTTGCCAACACCTGAAATATTCTATACTTCCTATTTCACTTCTTTCCTTTCTCTGTCTCCTCTCAATAGAAAAATGCTGTCTCCAAAGTGACACTTCTCTACTTAATTCTCTAGCATATTCTGAGTGCCTAGGACAGCACTGAATATGTGGTGGACATTCAGTAAAAACATGTTGAGTGAACACTTTTCCATTAAAGTATTGGCTCCCAAGCTAGCTAATGGAAATGTAACACTTACAACCTATTTTACAGCAAAGCATTGAAATCTTGTTCTATTTTAATTGGGTGTAAGGGCCACAGGGGTGATAAAGCTGACGTTGGAATATTTTGAGAGCTATTATGTGATTGTAAATTACCTTAAACAAGTCTATGATTTTCAGAGGAAATGAAGTCATTGTAATCTCTTAGTCATCAGTGAAAAAAAGAGATAGAGGAAAAAAAAAAGCAGAAATGATACAATGCAAAAAGTCATCTTGACTGGATAAAAACAGAGCATATTTTCTTGCTTTGAAAAACGCTTCAAATTTACTTTTTAAGCCCTAGCCTTGCAAGCAAACTTTGACTCTCAGGCATATTTATTCAATCAAGAAGATTATTATTACAATGATGTGCTTAGGAGTAGTGGCTTCCTGTGGCTTTACCATTTTAAACAACTGATGACATTTACCATAGAGATTATATGTGGATTATTATTCTGGAGTATACAACACTGAAGTATTACAGCTTAGGAAAAGTTAGATTTAATATTTTATAATTCACAGCAAGCTACATATTCAAGCAAAACATGTTTTAGTGGCAAATCCTCAAGCTAATAATACTATTACTACAAGAGAGAAAAGAAATACTATTTGTTACTATGACCTTCAGCAAAGCCAATACAACATAAGCAGAATTTTTGAAAGATTTTATTATTGTTCTTATAATGTTAAGTTAGATACCATTGGTATATGTGTTATTATTTTTTATATCTCTCTAATATATATCAGATAAGTTTGCATACAATGATCCGACAATGCTATAATTTTAAACTATACACTTCATAGTCTTGGTTCCTAAGAATGATATTTCTTACAACTTGTGGTTATATATTACAACACATAACAATACAGGTGGATTTAGTAAGCTGATTTCTGTCTTCTCTTGTGGCAACTTTCCTAAACTCAATGTTACTTATGTGTTCATACTAATTTTTACTCAGAAATTATTCAGCCAATCTGATATTTTAAGTTAATGTGTTAGTTTATTTGATATTATAGTGTGATTCTAAAAGCTAACCAGTCATCACTATTGATGATTTACTAGATATTTCTGTTGTTCAACATAAATGTAATGGTTTGTCCATTTAATAATATAATTCTTATTCTGTATTTATAGATGATTATTTATCACCAACACTATTCAAACAGATGAATATCTGAGGTGTGGCTAAGTAGTTGAATGTTCACCTACTATGTTTCATTCTAATCACTGCAAAGATCACATCAAAACAAGCAAATAAAAGAAACAGATGGTTACAGTTAGTTGCACAGTGTGTCTGAAATTGGATGAAATATGCATCCCTAATGGCAACAGATGTTTTAATTCTGTAAGTTCCTTCTTTTCCTTCTACCTATCCCCCCTTGAAAACTATTCTGAAATATGGAAAATAATATTATCAATGGGACAATGGGAAGGAAATAGAACTGTATGTTCTTCTGTTATCATCCAATTTTCTTCTCACAGTATTTAGAGCTCTGTCTATAATATATGGGCATAATGCCATACTAGTCATAGTAAAATAAATTTTATTTTCCTTGACTTAAATTAATTGCTTTCCCCAGTCATTTGGAAAAACAAAACAAAAAACAAAAACAAAAAATAAAAAACAAAACTTTGGTCAAGTTTCCTTAATGGGCTTCTGTGACAATATACCCATTGTTATGTTAAAGACATTACTTATGCCAGATACTCCAGGGCTCTAAGTAGACTTTATATTCACATAGATGATGGGAAGTGAGTGTAGAGTACTGTACATACCACTGGTAAGAGAAGATAAAACAAGACTACAGATTTTCTGAAAGTCTATGGAGCCTGTGGGAAACACTCAGTGCTCATTCATACTTTGAAGAATCTCTTTGTTAACAGAAGTGAACTTGGCCCTTTTCATGAACTACATCCTCCATATTTTAAACCACAAGTAATTATAAAGATGGGAGTTTTGCACTCAGAGAAATATTGTGCTAATATCTTTTGCCATGGAGATGGGAAGACTTTATCCATGCTTAAACCTAAGTCAGCAAACAGCCAAAGTATAAACACATCACAGAATGTCATCAGATGAGGATTTACTCTGGATTAATGAATCAGGCACAAATTATAGACAGATTGGACCATCATTGTTGTCCTTTTTTTTTTTTTTTTTTTTTTTTTTTTTTGGTTTTTTCTAGACAGAATTTCTCTGTGTAACTTTGGAGCCTATCCTCACACTTATTGTAGCCCAGCCTGGCCATGAACTCACAAAGATCTGCCTACCTCTGCCTCCTGAGTGCTGGGATTAAAGGCATGCATCACCACCACCTGGTACCATTGTTGTCTTTGAGAGTATCATTAATTTCAAACTATCATTGGATTAGTTGTTGGAAATTATGCTGGCTTAATACATTTGTGGTTGTAATTTCCTCAAAAACTATGACTCTAGTACCACTGAGCAGTTGGCTCAGTTTTCAATAGCAATTATGGTTTCCCTCCTTAGTAGCATTTTACCCCTAGTGTTTCTGGTAAAGAAAACAATAATTTTCATGTAGATGAAAGATCCTTGGGAGTAAATGTGTTTTAAGATGATGGGCTGATCATGGGCTTATTATTTTCTAGTGTCAAGGTGATGAGACTCGGAACCACTTAAATTTGCTTGTAAGGATCCTTCCAGAGAAGTATTATTGAAGAAAACTTACCAGAATTGGGGTGCCACCCCCTCATGAGCTAGGTTCCTTGAAAGAATAAAACAGGGGAGAAAAGGGAAACTGAACTAACACCAGCAACTATTTTCCTATGCCTCCTGATTGGATGCCTTGTAGCCATTGGCCTTTCTCTCCTGTCACATATAAAGCTGCTTCTCTTGTCATGAAAACTCTACCCTAATCTATTGTAACCTTAATTGTGAGCCCAAATAAAGTTTTCCTCTATTAGTTTGTTTTTTGTCAGGTATCTGCCACCATGATGATAAAACTAGTATCTAATACAGGCACTATACTGAAAAAAGAACTTTTTTAAAAAGTATCCAAATTAAAGAATAAATGAAATATGCTCAAGTAAATAATTTTAGCTTGTGTCTGAAGGTAGAATATTATGATTCACAAATTTAACATATTTTATAGCTCTTTGTAAATAGATCCCTTGGTGGAGTCAAAATTTATGCTTCATTTCCTCAACTTAAACATTACACCATTACATGTTATTTTCCAAAATGTGCTAAATAATGATGCAATGGATTGAGTACCTGAGAAGAAATATTGGAAGGGAGCATTTTCTAAACCTACAAAGTGAGTACACTAATATTCTATTTATACACTAATTTTGTGAAAATTCAATGGTATCATAGATATAGAGTATTCATCACAGTGCTGTGTATATAAAATGCTCAACTGTATTGTTGTAATGGTGTTGATGTGAGAAGGCTCTGTACATTATGCTAAAGGAGTGCAGATGCAAGAATGACCAATGCAGGAAAGTCCTCAAAAGAAGTCACACTGAAAACTTGCTCAGCAATATCTGTCTTGAAATATCTGTCTTGAAAATCTGCCAAGAAGAAAATTAAAAGCAGCTCAGACTAAAGGAACCAGATCTACCAAGAAGGTTGCAATTGTTAACTGGATTTGAGATCACTTATCTTTCCTCTGAATAGCACTAAAACTAACCATGTAGCAGATGTGGTACTAGGAAAATCTCAGGATCTTCTCACTATCTAAGTGCAAATCACTTAAAATATCTGTGTTCTTGAAATGGTGGGGGGGATTTCCTACCTCTCCTGCCAAGGTATTGTGAGGAAGAGCTATTTTTAGAGCACGCTACTTCCAAAATTAAAAATGGCTCCCAGGAGGCTTTTCATTGCCAATATGCGCCTGTGCAAATTGTTTCTGCTTCCCTGAGGAACTGCAGGCAATCAGGATTAGTTCAGCTGAAATAAAAGATCAGGGAGATATCTGAGAATGTGCTGGTCATGGCAGCAAATCAGAAGCACTGTGATATATATTCTTTCTCTGTTACAGTGTCTGACCCAACAAAAGCTACACAGGGCCAGCTCACAAATACTACCTAAAGGAAACTTCAAAACTGTCCTTAGAACTTATGCCAACTCAGAAATGTATACATGGCAGGAGGCATAGATTCAATGTTCTTACAGTCACTAGTTCAGTGATGCATTTAGAAAGAACCCCTGTAGTCTGGTTGGTGGAAGCTTCTGCATGCAGGCTGTAGTTTACAGTGAGTCTGAGCTGGATGGTCTCATCTCTCACCAAAGACAAATCAGACAAATACATCAAATTGTTATTCACTCCCAAACAGCAGAGGACAAATGAAGTTTGCAACCTACCTTCTACCTAGCCCATTTTTGGGGGTGGATAAACAGCCTTTCCAATCAATTGTTGTGTTTTTGATGCTGATTTCAGAAATAAGAGATTAATATGGGAAGACTTTTTTTCTTTTGTTCACAGATATTGCCACATCAGTATGAGATCAAAAAGTACTAGAAACAAAATGAAAATAGTTGGTGTAGAAGCGGAGGGGTGTTCACATGACTCAGCACACTGAGGGCTGATGGCCAGCAGTCATTATTTGAGGAATCAGAATTTGGAGTTACAAAGCTTCCACTTCCATCTTCTGTGCTCCAAAATGCAGGTGTCAACAGAACTTTGCAGCACTGGCTCACTGAAGATTTTCCAGGCCCATGCCAGGGCAGAAATGAGTATCGCGTACAGCTGCCTTCCATTAGCCTTCAGGAATGGATCCGTTTTATTTCTGTATCCCTTATATGCACAAAGGAGACCTGCCTTCAGTAGTCACTATTCCACAAGCTTGTCTGAACCACTGCTTTGTCTTTCCAATCAGATGAAGCCCTCTTCTTGTTTCTTAGTTCCCATTCCTGCTCTCCAGAAAGACTGACTTATTCTGCAATCCTGGCTGGGGATAGTTGGACTGAACACCCACAGAGCTCTTTCTTCCTACTACAGACTTTTACAGTCATAAAGTTCTTGATCTAGGCAGCTTTTACCTGCAGGTTCCTAGGACTTGTTTTTAGAGTTAAATCCCTCTTGGAAGTACACAAGTCACAAGTTCATCCTTGCAAAGAGTTCTCTTTATTCTTTTAGGTATTTGCTGCTGGCCCTGCCCTTTGTGAATTATCCTTAGAGTTGGCTTGGACGGCTAGTCACAGTCTGGAATATTGATCATTGTCAGCCCAGCATTATCTCACAGAACTTGTTAGCTCATCCCAAAGCTTTGTGAGCTGTTGTTAGGAATGGTGCTATTGCCCTTGATATCTAATCTGAAAATAACTTTTGAGCCACAGGAATTTTCTCTCAGGTTTTACTCCCTCCAGTCCAGCTACCTGAAGCCAATGACAGAACCCCCCCCCCAAAAAAAAAAACAGGCACCTTGTTTCATAGTGGGACCAAGTTGTGAGCTATTCCTGCTCCATGTCCACTCTGAGGGGCAGACAGTTTAATAAGCTTTATCTACACACTCTCACGAGCATCTCCCATTTCTTTCTTTCTTTCTTTCTTTCTTTCTTTCTTTCTTTTTTTTTGTCTGAAAGTTAGGCAGATTTTATTCTGAAGTTTGAGAAGGAATTTTGCTCTGAAATAAACTTGATTGTGTTTACAGAGCTTTCAGTAGACTCTATGCCACATGCCACTGTGATCGAGGCCAACTGTCTTTCCTTGAAGAACACTGGTAGTAGATCTTAGCCATGTACACAGAAAACTTCCTCAGCAGTATTTCAATTTAAATTTAAATTGTCATTCTGTTTTTACACTTTCTTTTTATTTATTCTTTGTGTCTTTCATGTTATCTATCATGATATCATTTATTTCCCATCCCTGAATATCTATTCTTTGCAGCACCTCCAGTAAAATTTAAAAGGAAAAAATGAGGGGATATCTTATCATGGAGGCTGTGGTGTGACATAGTGAATCACTCAGTAAAACTTTTGTCCACCTGTTTTTACTTGCAAGTGTTCATTGCAAACAGTCATCTGTCTGGTTTGAGGCCTCTGGTTTCTGCTACATTATATATGCTGGGCCCTCACTGAGACTCCTCTTGGTTATCCTGCTATATACCTGTGTTATGGAAATCCTGTAGCTCTAGGTCTACAGGACTGGTCATTTCACCTGTTCCAGAAGATCACAGATGGGGTAGATATTAGGGTGGCCCAACCCATAATCCTGCTTCTGGGACTGGGTAGTTGCAAGGTTTGTCAGTCTGCCATCTTTCCCTTGTCCTTACTACCCTTGGCAATTTCACCATTTGCAATGATGAGCATGGGGTGGGGCAAGTTCTCCTGCTTTCATGTCCTCAGGGTGGGCTCTCCCACACATATATCCTAAAGGCCAGCTCTACTGTATTAGCCAGGCATGGCATCGGGGCCACTCTCCCAAGTGTTGCAGCCGATGAGGGGCACAGATATCTCTCCAGTTCTTATGAACTTAGGGCCAGTTCTCCCACCTGATAAAGGCATTGATAGGTGGAGGGGAGCATCTCTCTCCCCCCCCATGCCACCACATAACAGGTGAGTAATGGATACAGCTCCCCCATGCTATCAACTTCAGGGCTGGCTCACTCACACCTCTGTCAATAGGATTGGTTCTGCTGTACTGCTCAGGTGAGGTGCGGGACTTGCTTCCCCGAGTGTTACAGCTGGTGGGCAGGAGCAGCTCTCCCACTCTTCTGACTTCAGTGCCAGCTTTATCACCTGCCTCAGTCACTGATTGGCAAGGATGAAGGGTGGGGTGGGGTGTCATGCTGCCATGTGACAACTGAGTAATGGGGACAGCTCTCCCATGTTCTCCCAGACTGCTAGGCTCTATTTCTAAACAAAACAAAAGAAACAAGCAAACAAAACCCCACGAAGGACAACTTTATTTTCTCATTGGCCCATAGATAGGATTTTAAACCTGAGACCAAACTAAGATTTACCAGTATTGTATAATACATTAGGTCATAAGTCTCACTATAACATTACTAGCTGCAAAGTCAATCAAGTTTATACTTATTCCTTCTTCTTCCCCACCCTTAATATTCATACACTTTATGTTTAAGCCTAACCTCAGCAAACTTTCTTTTTTATGGATGTTTTGTTTTGTTGAAATAGATTATTTGGTGGGGGATGTTTCTCTTATTGGTTGATGAATAAAACTGTTTGGCCAATAGAGACAGGAAGATAGGCAGGACTAAGAGATGAGGAAACTTCTGGGAAAGGTAGGCAAAGAGAGGCATTGGAAAGAGATGCCATGTAGCAGAGGAAGGAGTAGCAGGTCCAGATCCTTCGAAGATCACATGGAAATACTCAGATTTATAGAAATGGGTTAATAATTAAGACAGAACTATGCAATAAGAAACCCTTGTCATCAGCCAATAGTTTGTAAATTAATATAGTCTCCTTGTGCTTACTTGGGGCTCAAACTTCTGTGGAACCACGCTGGAAAGAACAACTCTAGCTACAATTCTTCTCTCATATAACTTGTTTCATTAAGTCTGAAAGGGAGTGGAAATGTATCCAAAATTTAATCATCCTTGAATCGTGAAATATAGTTCATATATTCATAGCAACCCTGGATAGTGACTTAAAAAGCTAAGTTTCTGGAAAAGGTTACTCATCTCTCTTCATTCCTTTGATGGGAAACTAGATATCTACTTGAATATGGTGAATCATTGAGGATTTTAGGTCATTAAATATTCTTATTTTTAATATATAATTTTTTTATTTAATTTTATATAACAAAGTCCAATTAAATGAAAACAAACATTTATATACAATATTTGGGAATTTGGGCGTCGTTCTTTCCAAACTACTTCCTGCTGGTAAGGGGCGCTGTCTTGGGGGATTCGAAGAAGATTCAGATATCCTAGCTGTAGTCTGTAGGGCTGTTCTGTCCAGCTGTTTGGAATGTAGGATCAGCTTGTACTCTGTTTCCGTCTGGCATGATCAAACCACATTAGTCTGGAAGGAATCCACATCTTTTCATTTTCTGTGGAAACAAAAATAGAAATCCTTTTCCCCAGTAACTTGTCCTTCAACTTAAACTTTGGAGTCAAAGCATTTTTTAAAATTAATTTATTATTTTACATGTCGATCCCAGTTCCCTCTCCCTCCCTCCCTCCCCCCACGCCTCCCTCCCTCCCTCCCTCCCATTTACCCTCTCTGCCCTCTCACATGCACTCTAAACACCCTCCCCTCCCAACCCCCCACCACAATATCATATGTAGGGGAATGCCATCCAGTTGGGGTCATGTAGATCTGACAGGTCCTGTGAAGTAGGGACTAGGGCTTCTCTCCTATCTCTAGAATAAGGCAGTTATCCCTCCATGGGGGATATGTTTGCAAAGTCCTTTTGTGCACCAGGGATACATCCTGGCTCCACTGTCTGAGGTCTCTTAGACTGCTCAGACCTTCTGGCTGAGACCCATATTCAGGGGGGATCCGAGTCAGTCCCCTGTTGGCTTCCCAGCTATCAGTCTAGTGGCCCTTAGCTCCTCCTTGTTCAGGTAAGCTGTCTCTATGTACTTCTACCGCATGGTCTTGTCCTCTCCATCTGCTTCTGGGTTCTAGTTCGACTCAGTGTTTATGTATGGGTGTTTGCTCCTATTTTCAACAGGCATTAGTTGAGGGCTCCATGGAGAAGTTAGTTGTTGATCTCACTCTCCGGGAAGGGCATTTATGATAGCCTTTCCACGGAAGCTGAGATTGTTAGTTGGGAGCAGTCTTGTAGTTCTCTCGACCTTTCTTTGTGTTCAACTTTATCTTCAAACCAATATTGGCTCCCTCTTTTAAGTTCTTTCTGTCTGTCTCTGTCTCTCTCTGTCTCTCTCTCTTTCCTATTTTCCATTCCTAACCAGGCTCAATCCTCCTGGTCGCACATGCCTTCCTCTCCTCCCCCTCATTTTCTCCTACTTCTCTCTCCATTCGCTGTCCTCCCCCACTTTACCTGAGCTCTGGGGGACTTGTCCCTTCCCAGTTCTTAGAGGGACTTTATATGAATCTCTTAGAATACAACTTGTATCCTAGTTCCTCTGGTAATGTGAATTATAGGCTGGTGATCATTTGATCTAGTTCTAAAATCCATATATGAGTGAGTACATACTGTGTTCCTCTTTTTGTGACTGGGTTACCTCATTCAGGATGGTTTCTTCAAGTGCCATCCACTTGCCTGCGAATTTCAAGATACCATTATTTTATTCTGCAGAGTAGTATTCCATTGTGTAGATGTGCGACATCTTCATTAACCATTCTTCAATTGAGGGGCATCTAGGTTGCTTCCAGGTTCTTGCTATTACAAATAGTGCTGCTATGAACATAGTTGAACAGATGTCTTTGTTGCATGGATGTGAATCCTTTGGGTATATGCCTAAGAGGGGGATTGCCGGGTCCTGTGGTAAACTAATTCCCATTTTCCTGAGGAACCGCCATACTGATCTCCAAAATGGCTGTATGAGTTTACACTCCCACCAGCAGTGGAGGAGTGTTCCACTTTCTCCACATCCTCTCCAACATAAGTCATCACTGGTGTTTCTAATTTTAGCCATTCTGGCAGGGGTAAGAAGGTATCTCAAAGTTGTTTTGATTTTCATTTCCCTGATAGCTAAGGATGTGGAGCATTTTCTTAAGTGTCTTTCAGCCTTTTTGATTTCCTCCATTGAGAATTCTTTCTTCAGTTCTGTACCCCATTTTTTAATAGGGTTATTTGGTGTTTTGTTGACTAGTTTCTTGAGTTCTTTGTATATTTTGGAGATCAGCCCTTTGTCGGATATAGGATTAGTGAAAATCTTTTCCCAGTCAGTGGGCTGCCGTTTGGTCTTGTCAACTGTGTCCTTTGCCTTACAGAAGCTTCTAAGTTTGAAGAGGTCCCATTTATTAATTGTTTCTTTCAGTGTCTGTGCCCCTGGAGTTATGTTCAAGAAGCGGTCTCCTATACCAATTTGTTCAAGGGTACCTCCTACTTCCTCTTCTAAGAGGTTCAATGTGGCTGGATTGATGTTGAGGTCTTTGATCCATTTGGACTTGAGTTTTGTGCATTGCGACAGACATGGGTCTATCTGCAGTCTTCTACACTCCCTCATCCAATTGTGCCAGCACCATTTGTTGAAGATGCTGTCTTTGCCCCATTGTATAATTTTAGCTGTTTTGTTGAAAATCAGGTGTTCATAGGTGCGTGGATTAATATCAGGATTTTCAATTCGATTCCATTGGTCTACCTGTCTATTTTTATGCCAATACCAGGCTGTTTTCAGAACTATAGCTCTGTAGTAGAGCTTAAAGTCAGGAATGGTGATGCCTCCTGACGTTCTTTTATTGTATAGGTTTGTTTTGGCTATCCTGGGTCTTTTGTTTTTCCATATAAAGTTGATTATTATCCTTTCAAGGTCGGTGAAGAATTGTGGTGGGATTTTAATGGGGATTGCATTGAATCTGTAGATTGCTTTTGGTAAGATTTCCATTTTTACTCTGTTTATCCTACCTAACCAAGAGCATGGGAGATCTTTCCATTTTCTGGTATCTTCTTTAATTTCTTTCTTTAGAGTCACAAAGTTCTTATTATATAGGTATTTTACTTGTTTGGTAAGCGTTAAACCAAGATACTTTATGTTGCTTGTGGCTATTGTAAACGGTGATGTTTCTCTGATTTCTTTCTGCCTCTGTCGTCTGAAAAAAATAGGGCTACTGATTTTTTTGAGTTTATCTTGTATCCTGCTAGTTTGCTGAAGGTGTTTATCAGCTGTAGGAGTTCTCTGGTAGAGTTTATTGGGTCGCTTATGTAAACTATCATATCATCTGCAAATAGAGACAGTTTGACTTCTTCCTTTCCAATTTGGATGCCTTTGATCTCCTTTTGTTGTCTTATAGCATTAGCTAGAACTTCTAGTACGATATTGAAGAGATATGGAGAGAGAGAGGACAGCCTTGTCTTGTTCCTGATTTTAGAGGAATTGGCTTAAGTTTCATTCCATTCAGTTTGATGTTGGCTGTTGGTTTGCTGTATGTTGCTCTTATTATGTTTAGGTATGTTCCTGTTATCCCTGACCTCTCTAATACCTTTATCATGAAAGGGTGTTGAATTTTGTTGAAGGCTTTTTCCGCATCTAGGGAGATAATCATACGGTTTTTCTTTTTCAGTTTGTTTATATGGTGGATCACGTTGATAGATTTTCGTATGTTAAACCATCCCTGCAATCCAGGTATGAAGCCTACTTGATCATGGTGGATGATTTCTCTGATGTATTCTTGAATTCGGTTTGCCAGTATTTTATTGAGTATTTTTGCATCGATATTCATCAGGGATATTGGTCTATAGTTTTCTTTCTTAGTTGTGTCTTTGTGAGGTTTGGGTACCAAAGTTATTGTGGCCTCATAAAAAGAGTTTGGCAATAAACCTTCTGTTTCTATCTTGTGGAACAGTTTGAGGAGTAGTGGTATTAGTTCTTCCTTGAATGTCTGGTAGAATTCTGCACTGAATCCATCTGGCCCTGGACTTTTTTTCTTTGGAAGGCTTTCGATGACTGCTTCTATTTCATTGCGGGTTATAGGTCTATTTAAGTTGTTTGTCTGTTCTTGATTTAATTTTGGTAAGTGATAGTTATCCAGAAACTTGTCCATTTCCTTTGAAGTTTCAATTTTTGTGGAATACAGATTTTCAAAGTATGACCTGAAAATTGTCTGGATTTCCTCTGTGTCTGTTGTTATGTTCCCCATTTCGTTTCTGATTTTGTTAATTTGCATGTTCTGTCTCTGCTTTTTCATTAATTTGGATAAAGAATTGTCTATCTTGTTGATTTTCTCAAAAATCCAACTCTTTGTTGCATTGATTTTTTGTATTGTTATGCTGGTTTCTATTTTGTTGATTTCAGCCCTCAAGTTGATTATTTCCTGGCGTCTACTCCTGCGGGGTGAATTCGCTTCTCTCTGTTCCAAGGTTTTCAGTTGGGTTGTTAATTCTTTTATGTGACTATCCTCTGTTTTCTTCATATGGGCACTTAGTGCAATGAACTTCCCTCGTAGCACTGCTTTCAAGGTGTCCCATAAGTTCGGGTATTTTGTATCCTCATTCTTGTTGAATATTAGAAAGTCTTTAATTTCTTTCTTTATTTCTTCTTTGACCCAGGAGTGGTGCAATTGCACATTGTTAAGTTTCCATGAGTTTGCAGGTTTTCTGCTATTTGTGTTGTTGTTGAATTCCAATTTTAAAGCATGGTGGTCCGATAAGATACAGGGGACTATTCCTATTCTCTTGTATCTGTTGAGGTTTGTTATGTCTCCTATTAAGTGGTCGATTTTAGAGAAGGTTCCATGTGGAGCAGAGAAGAAGGTATATTCTTTTGTCTTTGGATGGAATGTTCTATAGATGTCTGTTAGCCCCAGTTGAGACATAACTTCTGTTAATTCTTTTGTTTCTTTGTTGAGTTTCTGAT
Source organism: Phodopus roborovskii (assembly GCF_943737965.1). Classification (NCBI taxonomy): domain Eukaryota; kingdom Metazoa; phylum Chordata; class Mammalia; order Rodentia; family Cricetidae; genus Phodopus; species Phodopus roborovskii. Next base: position 30,161,809 of record NW_026126525.1, on the reverse strand, counting down.
TTGTGGTCCTGTCTAGTGTTGAGAGTGGTGTATTGAAGTCTCCCACTATAAGTGTGTGAGGTTTTATATGAGCTTTGAGTTTTACTAGTGTTTCTTTTACGAATGTGGGTGACTTTGTATTAGGGGCATAGATGTTCAGAATTGAGACTTTGTGTTGATGGATTTCTCCTGAGATGAATATGAAATGACCATCTTCATCTCTTTTGACTAGTTTTGGTTTGAAGTCTAACTTGTTAGATATTAGGATAGCTATGCCTGCTTGCTTCTTATTTCCATTTGATTAGAAAATCTTTTCCCAACCCTTTACCCTGAGGTAATGTCTATCTTTGGAGCTAACATGTGTTTCTTGTATGCAGCAGAAGGATGGATTCTGTCTTCGTATCCATTCTGTTAGCCTGTGTCTTTTTATAGGTGAGTTAAGACCATTAATGTTGAGGGTGAGTAAGGTCCATTGATTGTTGATGCTTGTTTGGTTTAGGTTTGTTGTTGGCAGTGGTATTGTGAATATATTTGTTCTGCTTCACCCTAGGTTTCTGGTGTAGTTGGATTATCTGTTGCCTACATTTTTGTGGGCGTAGTTACCTTCCTTGGGTTGGAATTTTCCTTCCAATACTTTCTGTAGGGCTGGATTTGTAGATACATATTGGGAAAATCTGGTTTTGTCATTGAATATTCTAAGAGATTTGCAGAATATATATTTTGTCCTCCATATGGCCAAGATGACTTTCATGGCTTCTATCTGACAAGAATAAAAATAATGAATTAGAGAGAGAACATGGTATAGCCAAACAACAGGTTCTCGTTTTAATTATATTTCATCTGTATTATGTTCTTGTAAAGTGTCTTTGTGAGCCCATTGCTTTTTGATTTCTTTCATTTGGCCACTGTGCAAAAAAGACATGTCCCTTATGGGAGCACCCAACTGTTATCCAGTTGGATTTGAGAGCCACTCCACAGGAGGGATTCCTTGCCTGACACAGTCAATCATCTCAGTCTCTTGTGGTGGGAGATGCCATAAGCCCTGGCTGGGCAGGGGAGATGATTTAATTCTGTTTTTTAGCTAAATTCCATGGCATCAAATATTTTCTCTCTCTCTCTCTCTCTCTCTCTCTCTCTCTCTCTCTTCCCCCCTCTCTCTCTGTGAGTGTATGTGTGTGTGTGTGTGTGTGTGTGTGTGTACTTATAGACAATTAACCACATCAATCATTAATCAGAGAAAGCATCTTTTCCAGAGAATCATAGTAAATGCAAAGATTTGTGCATATGCAACAGAGAATAAATAATTTTGTTCAATACTAAACACATTTATGCCATCCCCTAAAAGCTAAGTGGACATTGCAAAAGTGGCAGAAAATTGCCAAAAAAAAATGGAGACAAGGAATGAAGAATGTCACCTTCTGTTCAATACCCCATCACTGTGACCACCAACTTCCAGCATCTGTAGATGATCACACTAGTGATGATGAAATATTTTCTTCAAATCTTGCTAAATGTTAATGGACTATATATTGTTAACTGTGATTCTTACTTTATAACTGTTGTATAATATATTTTGCTATGTTAAGGTTAAAACCCTTCTTTTTATTTAGACAGAAAAGAGGAGATGATGGGAGATGCCATTATGTATATATGCTTCTCATACTGGTTAATGAATAAAGCACTGTTGGCCAATAGGAAAGCAAGATAGGAGGGACTAGGAGACAAGGAGGAAAGAGGAAGTAGTAAGGAGGAGCCAAGATGGAGAGTCGGGGGAAAACAGTATGCCAGCCCGCTCCCCAATAAGAGAAATACATAGATCAACAGAAATGGGTTAAAAATTAAGGCAGAGCTAGCCGATAAGAAACAAGTAACTGGGCCAACAGAATTGTATCAAATACAGAGTCTCTGTGTATTATTTGGGGCTGGCACGGCGGTGGGACAAGACCAGGCGGTGGGAGGAAAAACCATACTTCTTACACACTAGGATTACACAAAAACTGGCATATCCAGGCTTGGATTGAGGGAACCCTACCACTCATGGACAAACTCTTTCAAACTAATAGATTCAGTGGAACTGGCAATCAATGCCTTCAGTTGTATACTCACTACTGACCTTAACAGACTCCAATAGATAGTACCAATGTAATGTTCACACAGATAGTTCTGGTTGAAAAAGATGGGTCACATAGAAAAATAATCAAAAGTCAAAAATATGAGAAAGATATAGTAAGGAAAAGGAATAGAGTATTGGTAAGGATCACAGGGCAACTTGAAGAAAGGATGAGGGGAGTGAGAATAGGAATGCATAAAATTGTCAAAGAACTAACTAAATTTTAAAAAGCCTTTGAGGCAAATGTATCTTGAGTAGAATGTTCAATCATCAAGTTTTCTATTATTTACAAATTGCTAAGAATATCCTGTCAAAACACCCCCTAAAAATACTGTACATTCTCTCAATCATACCAAGAAAAACACAATCACTCAAGGAAGAGTTTGCCTACAGAATATCACACCCTTCTAAATAAAGTTTTAGGGAAAACAGATATTTTGCTCCATTTTTTCCTCTTTGCTAAAATTAACTTATCAAGGACATGCAAAATAGATTTTTAGAAGTCTCATTAGCCTGTGTTTTCATAAATAATCAGAAATTTTGCTGCATAACTTGTTACTAGAGAAGGTACATGACTAAGTATAGGTGGAGACTGTTCTTTACTTCTCCTCTTTGTACTTTTCCCTTTAACCCAATTTATTTCCTTTACCATCAGAATTGCCATTATGACTTCATCATTTGTATATACATATTGTTCTTATTTTCATATTGATCCCAGTTCCCTTTCCCTCCCCTCTTTAAGCAATGTTGTAAATTGAATGGAAGAAAAGGCAATGCATAAAATCGGGAAACCTGATTTTTATTTCAGCTCCATCCTCCCCTTTCAGTGTATCATTTAATCTGCTTCACACCCTTATTTAATCATCAACACATAGAGGATCTGAAACCCATGTGATTGAGGATACCTCTCAGCTCTAACACCCTGTAGTCTGCAATTTCAACTCTGGATTCTCTTTCCTGACATTGATATGCAGCTTTCTTAGAGCAGTGATCACAGTGGCCTCTTGCTTTTGGTCACAGATAAACTCCCTGGACTTCCATTCCCTTCCTTGTCAACTTTTCCGTTCTGAGTATTCAGGGTCCTGTTTCTTCAGGGTCTTCCTCTAAACACAGAAAATCAGCATAGAAAGATCTTGGTCACTTAAGACGGAGAGGCCTGTCTTGAATGTAACTAATTAGCTCTGCCCACATAGCAAATGGTGTTCACTTCCTGCTTGTTGTATGTGAAATGGAACTAATAATTCCATCCCACCAGTTTTGAAATTTGCAGTCAGGATGATGAAAACAAAGAGTGAATATAAAATATTAAATACAAATGTAGGGTATTAGCATGCACTGCAGTGTGATTGAGCCTAGACAACTTATATTCTTTTTTCAATAAGTCCTTCTGAGAAAAATTCCCAAATCAAAATAATAACCCTGCAGATCTTGTGAATACTTTCCCATTCTTCTGGAGAAAATGTCTTGGCTGAGAGAAAAGCCCATAACAGCTCCACTTCATGGTTTTGTGTGTAAAGACAGGTCAGCTCTGCCTAGATTGGTGCCCTTTTGAACTAACTTTAAATTATGGAAACTTCTCAATATGCAAGACATGTGCATCATGGGGCAGAACTTTGTAGTTTGAACAGTATCTGGAAACTGGGATGAAAAGAAGGGGATTTAACACTAATCCTGTAAGATTATGCCTTACAATGAGTAGTGATCCTGAGGAATGGAGTACAGTGAATGAAAAACAATCCCAGCTTAAGATGACATAATGAAAGCTTTGATATCTCTGAAAGGGTGTCCCAAACTAAGACTTAAAAATGCTATGGATAAGGCCTAGCTACAAGATCAGATTTTCCCCTCCTTAAAACATTTAGGTGGGTAGAGCAAAGAATGTTTGCTAATGTACACACCAAGGCATTGTCCAGGAGACTCTAGTCTTCAAACTCAAGTGCTCAAGTGTAGCTTGTATAAATGAGAATGTGGAAAAACGATAGGCTGATGGATATTTATTTGGGGCGAAATCACTTACCCCAGAAACAGATGACCACCAGCAGGTTCCTGCCCCAAGGATGCCTCTGGATGCTCTCTGTCCTACAGAGCTAGTCCCCCCAGGTTACACCTGCACCTGTCCTTATGCCCCAGTAGGTGTGGTCAGTGCAACAGTTGTAGGTGGGGTGGATATCTCACTACAATTCCCCTTTTAGTCTAAAGAAAAGATTTAGGCTTGAAAAATATGTATATACAAAGACAGTATATTTTGGTATATTATGAATATTCAAAATTAAGACCTACATATCTAGTCCTAGAGTGAAGGCATAACAGAGATTACTATAGAGTTGTTCTAAGCTGGAAAGCTTAAATCTTGTACCTAATATTTCTATCTAGGAAGAGATAACAATAACTGAGACAGTCTAATCTTCAACCTCATCAACGACCTGAGAAGGAAGATAACAATACTAGGGTTGGCAGGAAGTACAGGCGAGCAGCTTCCAAAAGGTGCAGAGAAGACAGAAACAGCAGGCTACCTGGACAGTCATCTAAAGTCTCACAGCATCATCGGGGCAACCAGTTTTGGCTAAGGCCTAGATTATCTGACAGACCACTACAGAAGCAGAGAGGTAGAAATTCTGTCTTACTCTGACTTGGCAAGGTTCAGCAGTCTTCTATGTTTGGCTCCTGCAAACACAGTAGGACAGCATATCCAAAGTCAGTGGTTGAGGTGGGGGCAGTTTTTTGCCCAAGAGGCCATTAGCTAAGGAAAGAATGGACTCCAGCAGGAGTGACTTCAGTGACCAACATGTTCTTGGGAAATGCTCTGTGCTGTCAGGAGCAATAGTGTCTCACGTCAATGGAGTACTAATATTAAAATATTTAAATGCATTCTGGAGGTCTATAAAGTGTTTGAAGATCTAACATCCATGTCTGACTATTCTCATAGGTATAAGAATCATGGGTGAAGATAACCTGTAATACTTGGGAACGTAACTATAAGAATGGTTGAAACTTCCTTAAGTAATTTTCAAGGACAATGAATATACATACATACATACATACATACATACATACATACATATATATATATATATATATATATATATATATATATTGAGGGGACTAGTTGTAACATTTGTAGCTAGTCTCTGCGTGGCAGGAAATGCTTGACTGAAATTCTGTCTGAAACTCTGGCTAGGGTGTAATAAGAAGGTGCACCATTTCAGCTATCTAGTCTGGAGTTGCCTCAAGCATTTCAGTCCCAAACCAGTTTTAGGGTGATATTTGTAGTCCAGATGAATCAGGTTGAATCAAGTGGAATGATAAAGTGGGGCCCCATTGTCTTTCTGGAGAGTTCAAAGATTGTTGTTAGGAATTGTTATTGTTCCTTGTGGAAAACATAAACATCAATGTCAATATAAAAATTTCAACTTTTATAGGTATGCATATTAGGAAAGTAACATTAATCATGAAAATAAGTATGAGGAATATTAGAATTTCAGAGAAAAAAATTGAGTTTAAACAAATGGCAGTCCCTAGATTTTTTTTCTGTCTTAAACCAATTGGCTTCTAAATATAAGGCAGAAACTCTGAACTTAATTTTAATAACATGCTTGAATTTAGAGGAGGAAAATCAAATACAACTCCAAAGCCAGAATTGACTTATATGAAGTGGGACTAAAGGCATGCTAGAAAATAAAGAGAAATAGATTTTTGTACAGAAATGGTTCACTAGAATTAAATATTGGTAACATACATCAGATTCCTCTTTTTTAGATGACTCTTTCTTGAGTGTTTTCTTCTCTTCTGTAGGTACCTACGCATTCAGTGTCTTTTGGCTGTTTGAAGATGGGTGTTCTCTGTTTTCCTGTAAAGACAAGAACAGAACACTTCCCCTACCTTTGAGAGGTCTCCATAAAACTCATGGAAAATACTTTGGTGGATGACTTGTCATTTCTCCTTTTAAGAGTTTCTCTTGTTCAACTCTGATCTTGATCTACTTAGATGGTATCCATAGCTTTTCTTCTCCTATAGATACAAATGCAAAACCCCTACCCCAATGTAGCACATATTCTGGTTTCCATACTGAGGTCAATACAACCTTGAAGTACACCAGCTGGTTTAGTTCAGAAGTTTTTTCTATTGTCCAGTGTCTTTTTGTGGCTGTTTTTTTTTTTCATTAGCTAATAAAGCAGCAATCTGTGTTTGGGTATCTTGGTTCCCCTTGACTGCTCATAGAGCAGTTCTTTTAAAGTACTATTAGATCTCTCAACTATTGCTTGCCCTGTAGAATTGTGTGGTATACCAATTATATGCTTTATGTATAATATTCAAAAAACTGTCTTAATTTGCTGGAGACATATGCTGGAGCATTGCCAGTTTTTATTTGTGCAGGTAGGCCCATAAATGGCCATTACCTCTAATAGGTGTGTGATAACAGAATCAGCCTTTATGGATCTCAGAGCAGTGGCCTATTGAAACCCTGAAAATGTGTCTGTAATATGGTGAACATATTTTAATTTTCCAAATTCTGAAAAATGAAACACATCCATTTGCCATATTATTCCTATTTATACCTTTAGGGTTATTGCCTAGTAGTAAAGGAGTTTGGTTATAGAATGAACACGTGGGGCATTTTCTTGCCATTTACTTAGCTTCTTGCCTAGTGATAGAAAAATCCTTTTTTAAAGTTATTTTTTATGAAACTCCGAGGTCTATAGCACACTTCCTATTAATAACTGAATAACTGATTAATTTTATCATTGCTTTGTGCTGGAGGACCTGCCTGGCAGACCTGAATAGGATCTAAACACACACACACACACAAACACACATATATGTACATACCCACACATATAAACACATGTATACATATGTGTGTGTGTGTGTATATATATATATATATATATATATATATATATATATATATATATATACAAAATGAGTCCTATTGCTGATAGTTTCTTATAATTATATAAACAATGAAGTTAATTCTGTATATCAGGAATAAATTCTACAGTCTCAATGTGTAAGATGACTCTCTCTGTATATTCAAAGTCGTAAGTAACTATAGTGAGAGGTTCTGTAAAATCCATAAGTACCAAGAGAATGGTGTACAATTCTGCCTTTTGTACAGAGTTATAAGGGCTTTGAACTACTTTACTTATATTTCCTGATTTATATATTGCCTTACCTGATTTGTTTGCATCACTGTAGAATGTAAGAACTCCAGAGATTGGAGTTTTTCTTACAATGCTTGAAAGGATCCAAATCGTTTTCTTTATGATTTTGATTCTTTCACTTTTGGGATAATTGATGCTAATAGTTCCCAAAAAGTTACTACAAGCTCTTTGCCAATATTCATTATCTTTTCATATGGAGGAAATTTCCTCATTTGTTAAAGGTACTATAATTTCTTCTTGGTCCCTTCCTGTCAGTTGACAATGTCTTAATTTACCTTTTACAGTCAAGTCAGAGATCTTTTCTATGTATGATTTTAGTTTTCATTCTGTTTATGTGGTAGAAATACCTATTCTAATATGATATCTTCCCTCTGCATCAAAATTCCTAAAGGATATTCTCTAGATGGTAATATAACCAGAATACAGTCTAATTTTGGATTCACACGGTCCATATGTGCTTTTAGTGTCCTCTTTTCTACCCATTCTAATTCTACCCATTCTAATTTTCAGCTTCAGCTGATAGTATTTGTGGCCTATTTACATTCTTGTCCCCTTTAGGGCCATTTTCAAGTTTTTCAGACCATGCCCTTCTACTCCAATAATGGTCTGCAGTTGAGAAATCTATCCTAATAATTTTTGAAGATCATTAAGAGTCTAGTAACAATCTCTCCTGATCTGTACTTTTTGTGGTCTAATTTTCTGTAGACCTATTTTATATCCTAAGTAATTGACAGAATCTCCTCTTTGTATTGTTTTGAGTGCAATTTGTAATCCCCAGTGAGGTTAAACTTCTTTTATTTCCTCAGACATTTTTTCTAATATTACTATTTTAGAATCAGTCAACAATACATCATCCATGTAATGGAAATTATGGATTATAGGAACTGTTTACGAATTATTTCCGAAGGTTTTTGCACAAAATATTGGCACAGGGTGGGGCTATTTAGCATTCCCTGTGGCAAAATCTTTTGACTGTTTGAAAATTATTGTAATTAGGTACCGTGATTTTTCTTTATATTTTCTTGTAAAGGTGTAATGAAGAAGCAATCTTTTAAATCAATTACTATAGTAGGCCATTCTTTAGGTATCAGAGAAGGCAAGGGCATTCCAGGCTGCAGAGAGCCCATTGGATGGAATACTTTATTGATGGTTCTCAGGTCTGTAAGCATTCTTCGTTTTCCAGATTTCTTTTTGAAAACAAATAAATGAGAATTTCAAGGGCTTGTAGATTCTTTGATATGTCAATCTTGGAAAAAGTTTTTTTTAAAGCCTCTAGCCTCTCAGAGGTCATAGGCCATTGCCTTACCCAGATTCATCTGTTAGCTATTTTAAATGTAGGGCTTTTGGTCCTGTGTTAGTTTGTCACTTGTATTCTGTTTTTGTACAGCTTGGAGCCTGGATATTTGGTGTCTGTCTTGTATAGTACTTTAAAATATTTTTTGTTCAACCATGAGTTTATTTATGGCTCATATCTAATAATGAAGAAATGTTAATCTGTGTATTCCATTTCTGTAATAGAACATGGCCCATAAATTCATTACTATATCAGCCACATATGGTCCCCAAATTCCTTCTGATCCTATACATTCAATTCATCTTGTGCTCTGTTTTACCTGAGTTAGGGTTCTAATCCCTAAAAATTGAACATTTACCTCTTGCAGGGGCTATCTTGGAGGCCAAGATTTATTAGTTATAATGGTCACATCAGTGCCAGTGTCAAGGATCCCTTCTACCGATCTATTAGTCATCCTCATTTTTAATTTAGGCCTTTGAATATTTATAATGGTTTGCAAAAATATACTTCTTTGTTTCCTTCATTTATGTTTGATTCATCTTCCATAGCTAATATGTTATCCAGAATGGTGTGACTTTTTATGATAGGTACTAGATTTTCTAATCATCCTGGGGAAGATTTTCCTCTGCAGTGACTGGGAATGTCCGGACCACCTTTGACATGGGGCCTTTGAGAGGCATCTCAAGGACTTTCCCAATTGTAAAGGATTTCCTTGCTTGTCTCTGGTCAATCTACATTCATTGGTCCAGTGTTGGCCTTGGCCACATCTTCTACATAATCAAGAAGGGGGAGGCCTTCTGTTTGATTCAATCCTAGGAGTGTTATTTCTAGGAATGCTTTGCCCACAATTTCTTCTTAGATGTTCTGTCCTACCACAATTAAAACATCTGGTATTTTGATGTCATTTCAAACCTTTGGAGATCACTTCTCCTACTCAAGCTTCAGTGTCATGGTCCTTATGCTCAATTGTTGACTGTGTACAGGACCCATTCATCCAATGATGCTGATCTGATTTTTAAAAGCCAAAATACTTGTTTGCATTATGGATTTGCATTCTCATAAGCTAATGATTGTATGAGTATTTGCCTAGAATCTGAGTCTGCTACCTCTAGTTATATTGCTCTAGATAGTTTTTGTAGAAATATGCCAAAGTGTTCTCTCAGTCCCTGCCTTACCTTGCTATTGGATTCTATCCTCTCCCCTGGCTCATGAACCTTATCCCAAGCATTCTAAGCTGATGTACTGTAAAGAGACAAGATGTATTCATCACATCTTGAGTTTATAGATCATCATAAAGACCCTCACCAAGAAGTTTACCTTGGGGAGCTTTATAACCTTTGTCTAAGCCCTAAAGTTCAAAAGCTTTTGCTTTTTTTCTACACGAAGCCCTCCATTCTAATTGGGACAAATTTTTTAAGGACAGTTGATATTAATTGATCTGAATCCTTAGGGGTTACCTTATTATTTCTTGCCCATGATTTTATTAGTTGTTTGACATATGGTGAGTGTATGCCATAAGAGTCTACTGCTTCCTTTATACCTTTTAAATCTTTCATACTTATTGGTTCCCACTGGCGTGCAACAAAACCTTTTGGGTGTTTTTTCGTTGCTGGTTTTTCAGCAAGAGATACAAGGAAAGCCACTGGTGATGGGATAATGACCTATGGCAGGTCCACTCTGACCTTGTAGGGTGTAGGAAATTTTAAATCTCTTTCATGCCCTATTACCTGTACCTCTTCTTTTGTGTATCAGATTGAAGGTCTTCTAAGGCCTGCAATCTATTTACCATTGTTTCTCTGAGTGTTTGAACTTCTTGAATCATATAACTTTCCAGAAACTTTATTGAATCAGTTTCTTGTTTTCTCCAACAAATGAGTCTACGCTTTTAATATTCTCATCCTTAGATATTATCTGAATGGCATATAAACTCCCTTCCAGAAACAATGTTTTTTTCTATCTGCTAGCTTGCCATTATCCTCAGACATGGAGCAAATTCTATCTGCCAGTTTTTCCATCTGATGTTCCAGTTCTTTAATCTTATTTGATTCATCAGACAAGGAACGAGCTGTTTCTGCTAGTGTGTTAGTGCATTTCATTGTTTCTGTTTTGGTCATTGAAGCAGTGGACATGGAACAAATTCTGTTTTCTAGTTGGTCATGTATATGTTCCATGTTTTGTATTCTACCTGTCATATCTATATTGCCATCTTTAATATTCTGAACCCTTTTTTCTAAGTGTTATATGATTTGTGTTCTTTTTTATCTCCATTATTATTTTCAATATTTTGAATCCTTGTTACTAAATGTCCTATGGTTCTTTGCTCTAATCTCAAAACCCAGACAGCTCAAAAACCAGCATAGGATGGTGAACCAGGCCCCCTGAGCATGGGTGTCAGTTAGGAGGCCTAAGCAGTCTATGGGGCCTCTGGTAATGGAACAACATTTATCCCCAGTGTATGAATGGACATTGAGATGGTAATTCTTGACTGATATATTTTACATTGTTATTAAATGTGGACAACCACCTATAATATGTGAAATTATACCAATGTAAGAGTCTATACATTTGCAATTATTAATGCAGGTTATGCAGCTATTTTCAGTTTCTCTAGCCTTTAGTTACCTGATACCACTTTATGGTTTTTGTAACACTTAAGGGTCACCTGGGCGAATATTCCTGTGGTGTTTCTATCAAGTTTAGCTTAGCACTCAAATTGACTTATTTCAAAAGAAACCTTATGTCACTGTAAAAGTGCAAAAAAGTCTCTTTGAAACATAGATGGCTTTAAAAATGAATTCAATAAAAAAATGTCTTTAAGTTCTAGCTAAATCCTGCTGCTTGCAATGCATCTGATTTGTCTTTTTTCCAATTAAAACTAGAGATGAATAGATGCCACAAAGACATTAAGAAATTGTACAAGCTTCACACTTCCTATGAGCTGTAAATCAGAAGTATTGAATGGTATTTTAAAAGAGAATAACTTTTTTACTATGTTATTTCCTATATTTTTTTTTCATTACTTAATATTATCTTGCCTTCCATCTGTTAGACATGCCTACCATTTAGGGAATTTCAGTAACTTGGCATATCACTAATATTCATGAGCCTTAGGATTTTTGTTTCAACTATAGATATTAGAATAAAGTCCAGGGGACTTTCTTCCCTGACATACTGTGTTCTCCATTCTCTCTGCATGCGCAAAATAGATACTATACCATTTACTAAAACTCCATTAATATCCAGATTTCCACTTACAGAAGTGATGCCTCACTTATCACAATATTCTATCATGATAAATAAGGTAATTCTGAATTTCTATGGATGTAACCAATTCAAAAAGTTATTAAGTATATAGAAAAAATCAGCAAATTCAGATTAATACTGTCTGTCATAGATTATTGTATGTAACAGTATGTGAAGTGATCACATATTTATTTATAATTCATTTATAATCAGCTGCTCTGACCTCTGTTAAAATGTTACACGAATGTCTTGATTGATAGTGTGCTTTCACAAAAGAAAGGATAGATTAGCTTACTTCCAACCAGCTTTATGCAATCACATCAGAATAAATACAGCATTAGATGGACTTTTGAAGTAATTAGTCTTGTAATTGATGAATTCACAGTGATTTGCTGGTAACTTGAAATTCAGGCCTTGCTGATGGTCTCCATGCTGTAAAACAGGTGGATGACACTGACCTATGATTCTTACAGCATCTTTTAGACATCTGCTTTTTGAAGACTCTTTCACATGTATAGTCACATACCACAAATTAGTATAAGGTAGGCAAATACCGCCTGAGTCTTTTTTAATTCACTCTGACTTACAGATTTTCTTAAGGTCTGTTGTGTGAGAGAGTTACAAATACAGAAATATAATTACAGTCTTATAAAATATTAACATAAACCAAACTCACATAGTACATTGAATTTTCCCATTGACTATAATAACAGTGAACTGAATATGCACCAAAATGTTCACATTTCAGACCTTGAAGTAGAATACCAATCAAACAAGATTGATCAGTAATTGAAGTGGAATGGTTCAGCCTGGGTTTTGGTCAGGCACATCAATGCTTATCAATACAGTGTTATCATATTGCCTCTTACCCATTCCTTTCCTGAGCCTACTTATCCCCTTGTTCCATACTAGTGCCTACTGGTGTCTATCTCAATTCTCCCTTGGAATTATAATTCCTGCTCTGGGAACCTTGAATATGTTCATAATTATCACCTCTATTTATGCCTGCTATTTTTACTCAAAATTGTTCTGTATTTTACCTTGGCCTCAATTCACTGAATACAATTTTTTAATTAATATTTATTTAAATTAAAAACAATTTTATTTTACACACTAACCGCAGTTCCCTCTCCTTCAGATCCTCCCATTCTCCCCACCAACTTCCAATCCCACCCCTCATCCACTCCTCAGGGAGGGTGAGACATCCCAAGGTGGATCATCAAAGTCTGTCACATCATTTGAGGCAGGACCTCAGCCCTCCTCCATGTATCCCTCCATAAGGAATGGGCTCCCAAAGCCAATTCATGCACTAGGGATAAATACTGGTTCCACTGCTAGAGGCTCTATAGACTGCCCAGGTCCCCTAAGTGATACCCTGGTTGGGTCCCATATAGATCCCCCAGCTGTTAGACTGGTGTCTGTGAGCTCCCACTTGCTCAGGTCAGCTGTTTCTGTGGATTTCCTCAACATCGTCTTGACCCTTTTGCTCATCATTCCTCTGTCTCTACAACTGGATTCCAGGAATTTGTCTCAGTGCTTAGCTGTGGGTGTCGGCTTTTGCTTCCATCAGCTACTTGATGAAGGCTCTATGATGGCAATTAAAGTAGTCATCTAGTTATAGTGGAAGGACATTTAAGGTAGCCTCTGTACTATTGCTTAGATTCTTAGGTGGGGCTCCTTGTGGATCCCTGGAGATTTGCCTAGTGCCAGATTTCTCATTAAGCCCATAATGGCTCCCTCTATTAAGGTATCTCTTTCCTTGCTCTCCTTCTCTGTTCTTCCCCCAGCTAGACCTTCCTAATCTCTCATGTTCTCTTCTCCCCCCCTTCTCCCTTCCTCTTTCTACTACCTTACTCCTCTCTGCCCTGTGCTCCCAATTTACTCAGAAGATCTTGTTCCTTTCCCTTTCTTGAAAGAGGGACATGTATTTCTTTCTTAAAGACCTTCCTGTTCCCTAGTTTCTCTGGTGTTGTGTATTGTAGCCTGGTTATCTTTTACTCTATGTATAATATCCATATTTGAGTACATTCCATGTTTTTCTTTCTGTGTCTGGGTTACCTCACTCAGGATGGTTTCTTCTAGTTCCATTCATTTGACTATGAATTTCCAGATCCTGTACAAAACCTGGATATCCCTCAAACAAAGAATGAATAAAGAATATCTGGTAAATTTATACAATGGAGTACTACTCATCAGAAAAAATCTTGAAATTCATAGACAAAATATTATTTTTAAAATCAGAAATTTAAAAGAGTCATGAAAAGGTCTTCACAAGCAGCTATAGGATCTTAGGAAATTCGTTTATCTCATAAATCTTGACCTAGGGTCTACATTATATAGGAGTAAATATATCTTTAAAGCAAAAACTAAAGAAAGAAGTACATCTTGATTGCCTGACACTAAAACTGATCACTTTTTTAATGACAAAGATTCCTCAGAGTAAGTCATCAATATGGATGCAGAGTAGCTGTGGTTTCTTTCACAGAGAGTAAATTAAATTGAACATCTCAAGGACAAACATCAATAACAGCTTAGATAAACAGAATGTGGTGAGATGAAATGTCATTCCATTTTTATTTCAACCTTCTGTGAAAATGCTTCTGCCAATATGTGGTTTGGGCTTTGAAAAGCAAATATAGAAGTTATTTATTGTCTTCTAAGCCATCAAATGGTAATAATTATAACTTATCACTATGAATTGGTTAGGACTAATTATTGTCTATCCTAACAAGTTCCCTCAAACTAGGCTTACATATACCTGGGGTTTAATTAAATGATTTGATGCAAGGTACAGAAATATCTTCAACATTCAATATCTACATCCCTCTCCCACATGAAACATCAGTTTATCCAGAAGTCTGAAAGCTCTGAAAAATCAGCTCTAGACTCTGTATCTACAACATCTACAAGGTGCTGAGAAAGCAGGGTTTTTACAGTGGTAGGTAAGATTCTGTATCTAACCAGCTGATTCTGAGTTTCTCATGCCTTGGGCTCATCTCTGCTTCAGGTCTTATGATACTAGAATGAAGCAGGAAGACCCCATCATCTTTCCAGGCTGAGTGGGGATAAGATCCTTTAAATAAGTCTAGGGATCTTCCCAACAAACACCTTTGCTTTGGCCTTTGCACTTAGAACTTTTGCCAGAAAAGCTCATATCTAGGTTTCTCATAGTGGTTCATGTCTTTAATCCCAGGACTTGGAAGATGGAGTTGTGTGAGAACCTAGGTGATTCCAGCCTGTTACATAGAGTTCCAGGCAAGCCTTACCTCATTAAAAAAAAAGGAAAAAGAATAAATTTAAAAGCAAATAAGTAAACTAAATATTCTGAAAAAACCAAAAGCATCTTTCTATCCAACTCTTGTGAGCCATTGGGTTGCAGGTGCCATAGGAGCAGCTGTAGTTTCCATTTATTTTTTCCCCTAAGGCTTTCTTTAGCAAACCACTTGGTTTTGCCCAAGTCTAGCTCAAACTCACAACTTCCTCATGTCTAAAACAGAGTGAGGCAGTCTGTTCTTTATAAACTCCCTGGTTAAACCTAGCTCTAAAATTTTGGCCCTGCTTAATTTACACACAAAGATATATCTGCAGTGACAGTGTGGCAATTCTATGTGTATCACTGGAGCAGTGAACATTTAATGAAAAGATCTTGAATATATATGTTAACATTTTTAGATTCTATGACTTTTGCCTCTATTTTTAATCAACACATTTTTGTTTTTTTTTTTCCAAACAAGTGAAAATAAGACTTCTAAGTCAACTAAAATCACTTTGTATTGGCACAGCATTTAATTTTTAAAATCAATTCACAGATTGCCTATGACAATAAAAGTACTGTCTATTGGCATTTGACACAGAGACTGAAAAAGTGTATTGAATTGGTGTAAACATGAAGTTTAATACTCTAGGCATTTTGCAAAAGAAAACAATCATTTCTCAGAAGATGTAATTTTCAGGCAAAGAAAAGTGCATATCAAGTTATGCTAGTGATTACTACTCCATGACAAACTGATCTAAAACTTGGAGGTCTTAAAACAATAAGCTACACAACATTTATCTCTGGTGATTTTCTGTCCATAATCTGGCAGTTCTTTTCTTGGTATCATTAGGAAAATTGTGACTTCTTCAGCTAATCAGGACTCAGAACTTAAACAACAAAGATGCGAGTAGCCACAAAATTATGCTAAGCCAAGCTGAACCCTTTAACAGAAACTCATAAGGCTATGACTACTGTGTGTTCAGACATACTCCTCTATCAGAGTCTAAACCTCTTAGTGATCTGGCTGAAATGCACAAGGCTATCTTATGTGTTTCTAAAATATGGCTGCCTTTTTTTTTTAAGCATATGATTCTCTTAATTTATTGCCAAAGCTTTTCTTTTCTTTTTCTTTTTTTTTTTTTTTTTTTTTTTTTTTGCCTTGCTCTGATGCTTGGATTCATATCTCATAAAATACTTGCTGCATTTGCAAAGTCACTTCAAACTCAACTTTCATTAATTCTCTAAGGGTATATACTTAATTAAGAAGGATAGCATCAGGTACTCAAATGAGACTCTGATTCCCTTTCCTGTCTCATCACACAAATAAGCCCACCAGGTCCTATCTTATCCCTCATCTCCAGAAACTTTTCTCATTGGAAATAAAAAGGAACATTTCCACATAAGCAAATAACACAGGGGAAATATACTGAGCTTGCAGGACCACCGCCCTGTGGGGCATGCCAAGGTTTGTTTGAAGTTTAGATTAGGCTCAGGCAAACATATGACTCAATAAAGTTTATTAAAATTAATATTTATACTCTAGCATCAAACCCTAGATTATCCCCTTTGAAACACATGAATAATAATCTTACATCATCCTCTAACCCTGTGAAATTTTTTAATTGGAACAGAGTACCACAGTGGAAGGAACTAAGATATGAGTTCGAATCCCAGCACAGCCATTAAATAGCATCATGTTTTCGATGACTTTTTTCTTCAACAGAAAAATGACAATAATATAACCCAACTGTAGAATAATAGGAGGAACAAAAGGGGAAATGTATAGAAGGAAACTTGCATGCTTTCTGCTATGATGTATAAGATTTATGACACAAAGACAAAGACACCTAGGGTTTGTAGCTTATGAGCCTGCTTAAGGCCTATGAACTTTCATGTCATCACTGCTGTTTTGGATATCAGGTTGTGTTCTATTCTGCTGAGCTAGCATATAGGACTTGAAATGGCCCTGGGAGACTGCCCTTACAAAGCAGCATTTGACTCTATTGTGAATACAAAAGGAGTGGCAGGGTGTCTTCATAAATTATTTGTGTATGTAAATAGCACAACCAATGAGGTACAGACTAATAATATCCATGTAAGCCAAATGGTTACACTTATCAAATTTTATCAATGTAGATTGGTTACATGTGAGTGTAGTAAAATTCTATCAGAAAAAAATAAAACAAAACAAACAAACAAAACAGGCCTGATGCCTGATGTGCATACCAAACCAATGAAGAATGCAACACCCTCACCTAGACCATGGCACAGTGGGGGGGGGACCCAGCATGATGTGGTAATAACCCTACCACCTGCCATCACAGCACAAGGTGTGTGCATTTATCAGGAGACTCTTGCTGGTACCAAGGTTTCAGCTCAGCAAGTTCCCCATGGATTGATGCCACCTTGTCAAATTGCCATCTGTCTTTCCATCTGTTTGTATGGCCACATGCCCATCCAGGCCTAATCCAGAATCTCACCTATGGTCCATTGCCTCTATGGTTGCTCTTGATACTCTATCTCAGTTCGACATACCCCCAGCAGCTCTCCAAACCTGTTCATTAAAATAAAATCACTTACAGTGACTCTCTTTACAATCTTGCCTGTCTCTGGTAAGACCTTTGAATTCTAAGGCCTTTTTTAACTCTTTAGTAGCCATCCTGCAAGCTACATATTATTGTGAGAAGTACAATGTGTGACCTGAGAATGGCTATACTAATTAAAATTTTAATAAAAAACTATTATTACCAGTAGCCAGCTACCAAAGGAAATTGACACTATTTGGCAAATTACAGTCAATTAAAGTGAGATAGCTTATGAATTTATCTTTATTCAAGAACATCTGACACTTTGGTTTAGGATGCTCACAATAATCATACTATTCTAAGTGGTTATTTTTCATGTTAAGATACTTTACTGGGAAATTTTAAGTGGCCTGTTACTTAGTTTCTACTTATTATATTTTTGGAGTGATATAGAAAAAGAACATGAACAACTATATGATATCCTTTCTAAAAAGTGCTTTAAAAGTAAAAGAAAAAAGAAGAAATTCTTTATGAAAGCATAAAACATTAGTTCAATGCTTTCTGGACCCTAGGGAGGTTCACAGTTCTGGGTCCTCAAGGTAGAACAAAGGAGAAGAAGCAAATAATTCAGTTCTCATGAAAGGAACAGACAACACACAAATGAAGCAATGCTCATAGGGGGCTGAGGCAGGGACATCTGGGTGAAAGCAGAGAACATGAGTGAGGACATGGAGACGCCCTCTCTAAGAAAGTGAAATAGATACTTGATGAATCAGAAGGAGCTTGCAATATAGTAAGGGACACGATTCTGAGGAAAAGGAGGCAACCAACATGAAAGCACAGAAATAAGTAGCCAAACTTGAAGAATGGAGAGAAAAATGATACAAATAAGTGTGGAAAAGTAGAAGGAAGAAAACAACACAGGTCTGTGCTCAGCATCCCAAAGAAAGATTTGTTTCTTTATGATTGTGACACTAAGAACCCCAGCAAAATTTCTTCTTGCACTCCATAATACACAAATGGTGTAGAACTTATCATGTGTCCCCTACTATTCCCCATTCAAGACCATGTCACTGATATGCATTCATCCCCATGATTGATTTCTCAAGGACTCCCTAACTATAGTTTCTCCAAACTCCTGCCATCATTGCAGGACCCATTTTTGCTTGAAAGAATAAGATATATTTTCAGAGAGAGGAGAATATATTATTGGCCTCTTGAAATTTTACCTGGTTCTAAATTGATTTCCTTGCTTTATGTGCAAAATGATTGCTCCATCTGCTTCCCCCCCCCCTTGCATCCTGCTGCTAGCTCCAAATTCTTTTTGATGTATGGGTGCAATCTCCATTGTCATTTCTAGATTACAGGTATTATTATTTGATTACTCTGATCTTCCTTTTGGAAGAACAAAAGAATTTTGATGTACATTGCTGCTAATGCTTGACCTGTAGTGGACTTAATAAATTTAACTTCTTTCCCCCTTTGAGGTTTTCTGATATGAAACCAGTTTTGAACTTCTGAGGTGCAGAGCTGTGTGAGCCACATTCTTAATATGGCACTATTGAGTGACACTCTGCATTCTTCCTTTGTTTCCCATTACTCTTCTGCAGTAATACACAGATGCATCAGGAAAGGCTTGACTTATCAAAGGAGCTGTTATCCGATACAGCTCTGTTGGGGAATATTAGGGTGTGTGACTTTTGTTTATGCTATATTTGTTTAACTTTGTGAAGCTGTGTTACTGAGCTTGCCTAAAACACCTGGTGGTCCCAATAAAGAGCTGGATGACTAATAGCAAGGCAGGAGCAAGGATAGGCAGAGCTGGCATGCAGAGAAAATAAATAGAAGCTCAACTGAGGAAGAGAGGAAGAGGAGCAAAGAGAACAAGAGGAGAACATCAGGGGCCAGGCACCCAGCCACCCACTGAGTAAGAAGGAAAGTAAGATATACAGAAGAAAGAAAGATAAAAGCCTAGAGGGCGATGTTAGTCAGGTTAATTTAAGATAAGAAAATCCAGCTAGAAACAAGCCAACCTAAGGCTTCCATGTGTGATTTATTTTGGAGATGGCTGGCAGGTCCCTCAAAAAGATCAAAACAGCCAAAAGAGCTAAGACATAATATAGCACAGCTCCATCTCAATGTGCCTGTTTGAAGTGGACTATATTCTACTTTGAGACTTTTTCCTCACTTAGGAATCAGTGCAGGAATCACGAATCTGTGTACTTCATAGAGTTTTGGCAGTACATTTATGAAAGCTGCTATCTACCTACTGACCCCACCCTCTCCATAACATATACATCTGTGTAGTGTGTGTGTGTGTGTGGAAAATCTTGTCTAGCTTTGAAAATACTTCAAAGGATTTAAAAAGTTGTTCTAAAGCAAATTGTATTTGACAAGTGAAGAAAAAGGAAAAACATGGTATTTTATGGTTCAAATATTATGCATAATCAAAAACTCAATAAATTAGACATGATTATTTTTGTTTGGTAGATTGTTTTTATGCTATGGTTACTTTTACACTATTAAAATATAACAACGTAACAGAAATAATTGGAAACCCAACATTAAAAATGGCTCCTTTAGTATCTAAGTACAAAAAATAAATTCTAGGTTTTTTTCTCCAGCTATAAATGAAAATACCTAAGTTATTGTCACATTATTTTGAAGCAACAGATTTAGGGTAGAAGCACACTTGCTGCATCATTACCTTGGAAAATTATTTTTGGCTAGTGTTATCAGTTCTATTACATTTATTACTGTTCTTCCTTCAATAGATTCTTCTCATCATGGAACTCGTAATGCCATCAGACATTTTTTTTAACTGAATATGAGACAATTACTGTTATGATTGGGAAGTTATTAATGCCATACATGACCTGCTCAAGGAGTGGGAAATTGAAAGTAAGTTGTTTACTTTTATATCTTGTTAGATATAAAATGTTAGTGACACCCTATTAATTTTATGAAATATAAAATGTCTAATATAATCAATTGTAACTAATTCTTCCTACAATAGAGGTAGACCCTGAATCTAATTCATGTTAATAAATTTCTCAAAAATTGCTGTTGAAAGCCAGTTTATGTTTCCTTTTACACATCTAATATGTTCAGACCAGGAATTGTGTTTATCTGGAATGAGTGACCAAAAGAGAAAGAGAGAAGATTGAGTAGATTTCAGTCAAATGAGACATCCATGGGCAGGACCAATGCTGGACAAATCACTAATGTTCTAGAAACAGTGTATCAGAGTATTTTGTCCTCATCTTTTTTTCTCAATAAATAGGAACACCTATTTATTGCACCCCACCTTATGTTGGTTCTCTGCATAGCTCCTAAGGCAGTATGGAAGTAGAATCCAGTCTTGCCTTACTAATTGTTCAACATTAGAGAACCTACCAGACTAAAGGTACTGATTTATAAAAGCAAGTAGATGGACAGGATTGTGCGCACAGCAGAAAGCAAGGTGTACATCCGTAGCCTTCCCTGTGCCCTAAATACAGACTTAGGAGAGACTTTTCTACGCAGCACTTTCCTACTCTTTTCTCAAGAGCCACCAATCTCAAATATATCTTCTTTTTTTGGGGGGGCTTTTTTTTGGTCCTTTTTAAAAATTATTTTTTCCTATTTTACATATCGATCTCAGTTCCATCTCCCCTCCCATCCTCCTGTGCTCCCCGCCCCTGACTACCGCTCCCATCCCATTCCCCACCCACTTCAATTATGTATTCTATGAAATGGCCAAGTGTTAAGGTCTGCAAGAAGTTCTATAAAAGACCACCAGTCATGTACACAATAAGAAAGAGCTGTTTATTAATAGTCAAAGAAGTTGGGGTAGCACAGGGCTACTCCGAGAAACTCAAAGGCTCTCCTTTTAAACAGGGTTATGGGAATTCCAGGGAGGAGAGGTTAGTCTTGGGGCTGATTGGTGACAAGAGAATAGTCTGTGGACTGATTGGTGGGCTGATCTAGTGATAAGGAACTTTCCAGTGGCAGGGTAGGGAAAGCTGTCTTTAGCTATCAGGAAACTGTGGTCATCTGCTGGGCCAGCAGAAGGCCAAGGAGTGCCTGTTGATTGGTTGCTTCTGAGTTGTGGTAAACTTCTCAGCCCCAGCTACCTCTGGTAAACTGAAACTAAGGCCTGGTTCCTGTCAGAGGCGTTCGGAAACCTGTCATGGCTCTGGTCTGGCTCCCTGGACCTCTCTCAAGTATGTCCTGCTGTATGTGACTTACCAATGTTAACCATATCTTATTGTTATTCACTTGTATAATGCCATAGGTAACTCTGTCTCTAAGAACACTTGGGAGTATTTGCAGATATTTGTGTACCACATCTAAGGAAAGGCAACTTGCAACTAAAACCCAGTGCTCACAGGCTAGGGATACAGCTAAACATTCACTACAGTTACCCTCCCAGTCATGAACTCTCCTTCTCAAGAAATCACTAGTGAGCAGACTGAGAAGCACCTGGTATAACTCCTTTATACAAATAACTATTTATTTGTCATTGTTTTTTATTATCTACTTAAGAATTAAATTATTTCAAGATTCAAATTTTAACTTAAGTTTTTCTTGTTTGCAAAGACCCAGGTATTATATTGGCTTTAACTTATGTGCATAGATTTTTTTAAAGGTGTGGTATACATTATAATTAATAAATACATTTAAATCCATAAGGGATCTGAAAAACAAATCTTCTGTAAAATAGCCTATTTTAAAACTGTTGAGGATTATTAGGATCTACGCTGGGTTCTGAAATGAAAAAATGTTATGGAGGAAGACAACAGGGCCCACTGATTTGCTTCTGTGGCTGTCTCTAATTCTGAAAAGCAAGAACTGTTCTGGTATCCACAATACCCTGGCCCAATACCCACACCATCTGCTCCTCAAATGAAGACTTTTTTTTTTTTTTTTTTTTTTTTTTTTGCTCTCATCTTGTCTTACATTTACAATTGTGTAGACTTTTAACTGCCCTCCTCCATCCAACTCTGAAAGACCTGCCGCATATAGTGCAAATATTTCCCAGAATTTAGTACAGGACAAAGACTGAGTTCTCACAGATGCTTAAAGTTCTTGTACTGCTACAACTGGTCCTGACTCCCCTGCCCTCTGTATCCCATCCTTGAAGACCATAAGCTGCCTACCTTTCACTTTGGTGTCTTTAGATGTATTACTCTGTCTTCCTGAGATATATTTCTTTTCTATTTAGCCTCGTTAAATAGCACTCATTTTACCTATCCCTATTCAAATTTATTTCCCTTGACTATATCTTGTCCTCTGATCACAGACTACATTAATGTCTCCCTCATAACATCATGAACTTCCTTGCTTTTGTCCTTTGTTCCAACAGTAACTTTGCATTAATTTGAGTGATTCACCCTACCAGTTATAAGTGGCCTGGTACTTTGGGGGGGGGGGATTTTATGAACACTTTTGAATAGATAAAGTGGAATGAAGTAATTAATCTGAAGTCACACTGTACAGAACAGTTTACAGAATTACTTTTTGACATTAATTTACAGAGTGGCTGAGGTCATTGCACTATTCACACAGCTTCTTACAATATTTGGTTTTATATGGATGTCTTTCAAGTTTAATTGATAGTTTCATACAGAAGATTCAAGGAAATACTTTATTTAAAAGAAATGTTTGTGGGCTGGAGAAAAGGCTCAGTGGTTACGAGCACTTATTGCTCCTCCATAGGTCCTGGGCTTGGCAGCCAATACCCATACCAAGCAGCTCACAACCACCTGTAGCTCTAGTACCAGAGAATTCTATACATGTGGCCCTCATAGGCACATGTATGCACATTGGGCATACATACACATATACACATATAAATAAATAATAGGTAAATAAACCTCAAAAACAGAATAAAAAGATATGTTGGGCTTATATTGAAGAGATGCATTTTCCTTATCCCAACTGTTAAGGAAATATGTTTAACTATATATTTTAGATACACATTTATAACCAGTTCTGAAGGAGATTATATAAATCTTCCCATTTCTTCTTGTTGCTGTTGTAGTTTTTGGAGATAAGTTCTCTCTACAGAGCTCTCTACACTGGTTGTCCTGGAACTCACTATGTAAACCAAGTTGACCTTAAATTCACAGAGATCCTCCTGCCTCTAACTCCAGAGAGTTGGGATTAAGATGTGTACTACCACAGTCAGCTAATTTTTTTCCATTTCTTAAGCAAACTTCCTTTTAATATGAATCATCTCACAGTATTTCCACCATAAATTAGCTAAAACAATTTTTTTTATTTCCCACTGGTCTAAGACTTTTTTCCCAAGTCATGTGTAAATCTACTAAGCAACACTGCAGAATGCACTGAAATAAACACCACTAATCCCTTGCTCTCCAAAAAAATCGACAAGCTCATTCTTTAGTTGTATTCTTTCATTCTCCACTACACAGATTGCTAGAATTTACAGAACTATAGGGAGTGATTGGTTATAGTGCCATCTTTATTTTCTCATAGTAAAAGAAAGAAGAAACCCTTTGAACACATATCACAATCCAAAGTCACTACTCACTGGAAACAGTAGTGTAAGCTGAGACTCCAAAATAATTTTCTAGTATAGCAAATAAACAGAAAATTTGAAAGCAAAGTAACTCTAACCTTTTAATAACTGCTTTTGAAACACGAGTTGATAAGCCACATGCCAAATTACAAACATACATGATGGCAAAACACTCAGGATTAAAAAATTCTGAAGCACCGTTAGTGTTCCAGAA